>NW_026067893.1:14194217-14349659 GCF_014885135.2 Alexandromys fortis | reverse complement strand
GGGGGCTGGAGAGATGGCTCAGAGGTTAAGAGCATTGCCTGCTCTTCCAAAGGTCCTGAGTTCAATTCCCAGCAACCACATGGTGGCTCACAACCATCTGTAATGGGGTCTGGTGCCCTCTTCTGGCCTGCAGACATACACACAGACATAAAATTGTATACATAATAAATAAATAAATATTTAAAAAAAAAAAAAGAAATGGTAGAGGTTTCGAGACAGAGTCTCACTGTAGCTTTGGAACCTGTCCTGGAACTCGCTCTGTAGACCAGGTTGGCCTCAAATTCACGGAGATCTGCCTGTCTCTGCCTCCTGAGGAATGTGGCTCTCAAGAAACATATTATTTGATTTCATATGTGTGTTGATTTTTAACAAGAATTTTGGTAAGCAGTTTTCATTCAGAATGTGTATGTGGGAGTTGAAATCCAACAATGAAAAAAGGAAAACCTTTTACTTCTGGCCTCTTTTCCAAAGTGGTTATATATGTGTTACAGTTGTTGAACTCTCATCACCTGCTCAATTTCTGTGTGTAAGATTGCAATATTGTATCTGAATTATGCTTTGTGCTGACACCCAAATGTGAAGTAGACATTGTTGGGCAGAGTCATCATTTTCAGTGGCTGAGATACCAGTGAAGAAAGAACTTTACAAAGACACAGGAAAGAATCTTGAGAATCTTGACTTTCTTTACTTCAATAACCTCTGTTGTCCAGGGTATCACTAAGTGCTAGTATATACTTGTCTTAGAATGGGTGGAATTAGGTTAATGTTTGTGGTCAAACCTTCTGATTGTCCTTCACCAAAGAACAAGGTTCCCAGCACTGACCTGCTTTGCTCCTGCAGCCCTGTGGGTGGGTGGTTCTGCAGCCAGCAGAGAAAGGAGATGAGACACGAAGATGTTTTCAGTAGAAAATGCTTTTAGTAGCATGTTTCTTTGTTGCTAGAACATAATGTTGCCACAAATCAGGAATAAATATTCCAAATTCTCTAATATTATAGCAGTTATAACCATTTTTAAGCCTCCTTTGTAAGTAGCTATTTCTCTCCTGGCTTTCTGTACTGTGAACTTTACAAAACTGGCATAAGCAGCCTATTAATTATTCATATCATAGCAACAATTAAAGCAAATTAAAAATAAAAATCACCGTGTTGCATTTAACCATGGGCAGCCCTGAATTGTGTCAGCTGTCAGGGCCTGTGGTGTTTCCTTGGTTGGAAGTGCTAGAGGGAGCTCTAACCTTGCTCAGAGCAGTATCATGTGAGAGCAGCTGTCTCGTGTGCGACCATGGGGTCACAATAGAGATAGAATCTCAGATTCTTTTGTAGCGAAATTTAAATTTTTTTCTAATTTAGTGCCTGTTTCCTTTTTATCAGAAAACAAAGGTTAGGACAGTCTGTCAATAAACAGATTTTTCTTCCCATTCTCCCTTGTGTGAATATAATCTAGCAATTTTAAGAGTTTCTAGATTTGATAAATTTACTAACAGCAATCTAACCATTTAGAAGAGAGAAAAGGAACATAACAGAACCCACTCCTGCTCCCAGTAAGCCAATACCCTCCCAGGGGTACCAGTTAGCTTCTCTTCCAGTTCTCTATGTTAGTTCTGCCTGGTTTTGAACACATGTAAATAGAACCATACAGCATGCATCCTTTTACTGTGTATGTCATTTGGGCAGAGGATATTTAAGAACCAGTCACATTGTTGCACATAGTCACAATCCGTATATCCTCATCAGAATAATACATGTTTAAATTACACGTTTCACTGTAGGCAAACATTTGGGCTTTTTTCAGTTTTTAATAATTAACCACTGTATTTTTTGATAAAAAAAATTTTACATATACATTTTCATGAATATGTAGATTAAATGAATTCAAATGTATATGAAACTAGGGGAAAAAAACTAGAAACTGTTGACCTCAGAGAATTAGAGACTCCTTTGTTCCTTTACCTTGCCAATCAGTGCTTGGTGTTGCCTGGCTTTTTTACTGTAGCATTCTGGTAGAGTGTAGCAGTGTCGCATTACCATATAGTGTCGGGGAGAGAGTTGAGGGTGTTTATGGTGGTTCCTCATCTCACACGCACCCCTACACCCTAACTCAGTGCTTGAGATTGAACTAGGACATTAAGAACATTAGGTAAGCACCTACCACTGAGATATAGTCACTAGTCTAGTTTTGTCTTTATATTGTGTCTCCCCAACATTCCCCCCCAAAAGGAAACCCACAGACTATACAACCATTTCTAAGTGTGCAGTTCAGTAGCGGTAAGGACATTAATATTGTTATTACATTTTGTATCATTTTTTTTATTTCTGTCAGCAGCTAACTTTGTTGAAAACATACTTGCTGTACCCTGTTCTAAGTGATGTGTGTATATCATCTGTTGTTATAACAACCCTCAGGAACAAGCAGTGTAAATCTTTGAGGTTAAAAAATGAGGAGGGGGGTTGGAAAGATGACTCAGCAGTTAAGAGCACTGACTGCTCTTCCAAAGGTCCTGGATTCAATTCTTGGCACCCACACAGCAACTCACAACTCTCTGTAACTCCAGTTCCAGCGGATCTGACACCCTCACACCAATGTACATAAAATAAAGTTAAGTTATTTAAAAAAAAAATGAATGGGGGAATGCCTAAGGAGAGTGATGAGCTTACTGATGCCACCCAGTTTATAGATGACACAAGACCTGATCCTGAGCTGGCTCTTTTGCCCTTCATTTCTATCTTTAAAACAGTTCAGTCTTTTGCTTCTTCCATAGTGTGCCCTGGTTCCATGATGTTATTCTTAAGATTCTCTCCAAAATATCTTGGTCATTTTAATTTCCTTGGATTGTTTGTTTGTTTGAGCCAGTATCTCACTGCATAGCCCAGGCTGGCCTGGAATTTACTGCAATCCTCCTGCCTCAGTCTCCCAAGTGCTGAGATTACAGGCACGAGCCACCATGCATGTCTAAATCCTCTGTTTTTCCCTAACCCCTATTCTCACTGCTGCAGTCCTAATAAGATCACTCTTCAGTCTTTCTTACTTAAACTTTAACCTCCTCCCCCCAGATTGTTCACTGTCAGAAATGCTATGTCAAGCTGGGTGGAGGTGGTGATGCATGCCTTTAATCCCAGCACTCAGGAGGCAGAGGCAGGCGGATCTCTATGAATTCCAGGATAGCCTGTTCTACAAATTGAGTCCCAGAACAGCCAGGGCTACATACAGAGACCCTGTCTCAAAATAATATTAATAGTAATAATAATAATAATGTTTTTAAACACTATTATCATAGAAGCAGGTGCCACATATTCTGCTTCTGATATCCAGTGAAACTTAGTTCTTTCAAGTGGAAACTCATGCCAGGGCTTGTCCTCGTTTGTTTAGAGTGCCAGTATGCCATTTCAACTGTGGGAACATTGTCAGCATTTGGAATCTGAAAGAAAAATATAGACATATCTAGTACAGCAAGCTCTTGAATGGACAGAGAACAGTTGCTATCTGATCTTGACAATAAAGCATTCGGACCCCAGTCTAATCTCACAGTCTGTAGGATGTCATCCTACTGCTTGCGTTTGGCCCTAAGTAAAACCAGTTGGTATATAGCATTTCTTTTGCCTCTTTGTGTGAAGTAAAGGAATTTTTAGTAAATAAAAACATTCATTTACTGATAGTTTTCTAGAAAACTTTTCTTAAATATTGGCAGCCAGAGGGAGGGTGGTACAAAAATGTCAAGAATGTAAATGTAGAAGGAATGGGTCGTAGTGAGGAAGCAGATTTCAAGAAGGCGTCGTAAAGTGGAGCTCATTTCCCACAGCTCTGAGTTTTATGGAAATGTTAAACTAGCATCAATCATCATTCTTTTTCAAGGTTTAGTTTTAATTCTTGACTTCAAGCATAATTTTTTAAGCTTAAATTAATTGTGTCTTTTTTTTTTTTTTTTTTGAGGTGAGTTTTACTATGCAACCCAAGTGGATCTCAAACCAATTATGTAGCCTAGGCTGGTCTTGAACTCAAATCTTCCTGTATCCACTTCCCAATTGTTGGAATAAAAGGCCTTGAGCCATCGTGCCCAGCTGCTAGTAATGTTTTAAATGTGTTACATGCAAATGTTGAGGCCAGTCTTAGAACATAGGTTAAGACTGCCAGTTTTATCCAGGTGGTGCTTGCGTACATCTTTATTCCCAGCACTTGGGAGGCAGAGGCAGGTGGATCTCTGAGTTCAAGACTAACATGGTCTATAAGAGCTAGTTCCAGGGCAGGCTCCAAAAGCTATAGAGAAACCCTGTCTCAAAAAACCGAAGGAAAAAAACAGCCAGGTTTTCCTATGGGCAAAGCATCAATACACTGAGAGTGGTAACATTGGTAGCCAGAGAAGGGGGTTTCAACTACCTCTGTATAGTTGAAATAACTACTCCTTGCATTAGTTTGAATTAAAAATTGAGTTTACAACTTCTTTTTGTGCTGCTACTACTATGTAAATTCAAATGATTTATCACTGCCCCCTAAGGCTTAGAAGTCTGTTTTGAAAGTAAAAGTTTCTGGATATAGTCAAAAAAACAAGACTATAATTAGCCTTATATAACCAGCAGTGCATAAGTAGACTGTTACTGAGTTAAAACCATGATTGCCTTTGGTCTTTCCTAAGTTCTCTCTTTAAATGATTTTGTGTATGTTACCTCATTTCATCCTAACGTTAATACTTCCAACAGAGTACAGTTTCGCCATTTATAGATGAGGAATTTGAGACCCAGAACGATTAACTACTTTACCCAACTATTTTACACCAAATAAGTGTATAAGCAGTAGTGGCATCAGATCAAGACATAATGGTTGTTTGGTTATATTTACAACATTCTGATATATTACCATAACTTATACAGAGGACCATTGGGGCTGGCTTCAGTTGATGTCCATGGTCTTGGTGTGCATATAAACCTCTTGGCTGTCCAAAAGACATCTTCAGAGCAGTGTGGTCTCCAGCCCCTGACCTGCCATTTACTTGGGAGTGACTTGATTATTGGAAGAAGGTGCTGGAGAGATAGCTCAGAGGTTAAGAGCACTGACTGCTCTTCCGAAGGATCCAGGTTCAATTCTCAGCACCCACATGGTATCTCACACCTGCTTGTAACTCCAGTTTCAGGGGACCCAACACCCATGGCAAAACCAATGCACATAAAAATAAAATATTCTTTTTAAAAAAAAAAAAAAGAAGAACCAGAATTGTGATCTAGAAAGACCATACAGCTTATATAACAACTGCATTTTGAAATTTAGTCTGAACTTTGCTAATTTATGTGAGTCTGAGCAAGTTATTCTGATCACCTCTGCTTAAAAAAAAACAGATGCTGCATCCAAACTAAGCCTCTCCTGGATAAATTAAGAAAACAATTACCGAAGTATTCCAGAGAGAAATGTCTTTAGTCCCTTGATTCTCCAAGGGGTATTAAAGTTTTACCTGCAGATAACCAAGACTTCAGAAGTTACAAGTCATTTACTTCATTCACTGCAGCTGAGAGAGGCTGCACCCTGCCTCATAGGATTATTTCTTGCTGCATTTAACATGCATTAACAAGCATTTGGAAAGAGTTGAATTTCTTCTAGAAAGCTGAGTTGACTTCTTGAGAGTCAGTCCCCAATCCACACCCCCAGAACCAGGCTTTAGGATTACACTTTCTTTAAGAGCAGGCTATACCAAGTCACTGACTTTCATGGACAAAAACCCCAGGTATCACAACACAACAAGGAGGACAGTTTTTCTGCTTTATCTAAACTCACTGTGCTTCAGCCGCATACTTTTTAGTTTGTTTTAGTCTCTGATTCTCATGACAGACGTGCCTCCCTCATTCCCCATTATTGATAGCAGAACTTAACTTTCTGATGCTAAATAAGGCAAGGATATGAGGGGGCAGTTGGAGAGAAAGCTCTTAGTTTAAACTTACAGTGTCACCAAAATTATATTTGATGTTTTTAACATCATTTTACATCCAGAGGAGCAACCTGCACTTCAGGAAGTTACAAAGAAGAATCAACCAGATTCCAGATAATTAAACTTTATTACTCTTCTTGAGACATTAAATACTGGTTTTCAGAAGAAATCGTTTTTCATCTTTTCTCTCCTGATGTGGAGAGGACTTCTCTGCCCATCAAGCATGTTGCTCTCTTGGAGCAGGAGCTGGTCATGCTCCATCCTTGTGCGTTTCATTATACCCATTTTTTTTCTCCTCATCTGCTTCTACCTCTCCTCTTCCCATTCCATCTTTCCCAGGGTGTCCTGTCCCCTGCTTTTCATGTCTCTCCCCTTCCCAGTCTCTCCTTTAGCCCTAATGACTCCTCCTCACCATTCTCTGGCCTCTCCCACATGCACCCCCACCAATGCCGTCAATCTCTTTTCTGCCGGTCTCTTGTCGCCCTGACTCACTCCCAGTTCTACACTCCTTTCTTAGCTCTCTCCCTTCTTGCTGCTTTCCTTCTACTCCTCCTCCTTTCTTCTCTGTCACCTGCTTCCCCTTCTTCTCTGCCTTTCCACAATCAGCATTCTGTATATTCCAGGACCAGATCTTGAGTTCTAAGGTGTTCATCAAAGAAAGCTTTTCTTGTTCCAGTTAATTTACTGCTAAGGGAGAAGTGTCCTGGATATCATAAAAATACTCCCCCTTCCCCAAGTATATCAAATAATTTACTAATAGTTCTCTTTTACTTCTTTTTTAAAGGTTTATTTTTCTTTTACATTTGAGTGCTTTTCCTACATGTCTGTCTGTGCATCACGTGTGTGTATGAATGCCTAGTGCCTGTAGAAGTCAGCAGAGGGCATCCCCTGGAACTGAAGTTACGATGGTTGCAAGCTTCCGTGTAGGTGATGGGAAATAAATCGAGGTCCTCTGCAAGAGCACCAAGTGCTATTAAGTGCTGAGCCATTGCTCCAGCCCCTAATAACTCTTTTAAAAGAATAGAAAAATAATCTAGACATTGAAATAGAAACAGTATCTACTGATAGTGAAAATTCTAGGCTTTTTAAAAACTGTGTATGTGCATCCTCTGGAGGTCTTTAAATGTAATCCTCAAGAATGACATCCTTGTCCCTCATTGGTTCAATTTAACAAACTAGGCCAGACTGTCTGGCCAAGGAGCCCTAGGAATTTTGCTTTTTTTCTATACATTCTCCCCACCCCTACTGGTTGAGATAATAAGCAAATAAAAGTGATTTTTTTATTTGTGTGTGTGTGTGAGTGAGTTTGAATCTAGGTCCTTTTGTTTGCACAGCAAGGTACTTTACTCATCGAGCCTTCTTCCCAGTCCTTTCTCTCCAGATAGATTATTTAATGAACGGATGATTCAGATTTGATCCTCTAGCAACAAGGAATTTTGCTCGCTATTTAAATGTTTGTTTTTCCAGAGCCTGTCAACTTTAAAATGGTGGGCTTTTGGATCGCAACATTAAGCCTCCAGAGTGCCGATCTGTTGTGGCACATAATGGGGAGTTAAGTACAATTGCAAACACAAGGTTAAGCCTCTGTAAGTCCTTGAAGACCATTCCTGATTATCTCCTCCCCAAATTTAGTTCATACTGTTTCCTTTATCAGCTCTGTGTTATGAGTGGCCTTGACATTTTATATACAGATGTGTTTTCATTCCTGTTATTAGGTGGCAGGGACAAACATTAATGAGTAGTGATTCTGTTATTTGATTGATTTGTTTTTGTTTTCTTGAGGTAGGGTCTCATTCTTAGTACAAGCTGATCTCAATCTTGCCATGATTCTCCAGTCTTTGTCTTAGCCTCTGCAGGGCTGGAATTGATAGTAGGCCTGATCCACCACACCCAGTTGCCGTATTCCTTTACCAGACCCCATTGTTACTCCTTGTCTGTTGTCCTTAGTCTGCCACAGCCAAAGGTAAAATTCAGATTCAAGCTAAAAGTATAATGCTCATCAGAAAATGTCTGCCTGGATTGGTTTAGCTTTGGTGTAGGCAGTGAATATAAGACTAGATGAAGGGCTCAGAGTATGTTTTTCCCTAGCTGTATCTCCCTCAGAGGTCACAAGGTTAACTGGTGTAGTTAGTAAGTGCTTTTCTAGCTGCAGGGCTTTTTGAAGTATGGAGGAATTCTGTGGTTAATTGAATTCTTCAGGCATGGACCCATGGTCATCGAAAAAAATCTGAGTAAAAATTCCCATACTTTGCTCCTATAGTTCCTATGGTCTTTCAGAAGGCCAGTATTCTTTTTATTAGGGTTACTCTCCCTGTTTCTGCCGCTTAAACATTTTATATGATAAACATGACATTTACACAATGTATTTGGTCCCTCATGTTGCCATTCTCCCTGATTTTTCTTCTTTCACTTCCCCAAGTCTGCAACTCTTGTGCTGTTTTCCCCTCTCATGAGCAAAGTTTTAACAATACACAGAAAGTTAACTGCCTGGAGTCTTTTAAATATAAGTAACACGCAACCAGTAATAAGCTGTCGGTGGTTTTTTTGCTGCCTGCAAAGAAACATAAACACAGCGCTCATTTCTGGCAGGTTTTTACTGTCAGAGTTTCTCCTATTATATTTATCTTACAATTTGCCAGGGGGTGAAGTTATTAAGTTTTAGCAGCAGCCATCGATCAAGTTCACAAGTTAACACGATAAAGGCTCTGTGCTGCTCCGATGCGGGGGAAATGATGATCCTCACTCGGTAATTAACTAAATGAGAAAGTTAAATCTTACTTGAGAGCTGGGAGAGATGAAAGAGAGGTGTTTGTCAGTTTCTCAGTGGAAATTAGAAGCAGTTTTCTGCAATTCCCTAGGCTGCTGCTCTGTCATATTTTACATAAGCACTGGGAAAACGCCTTGTAATTAGTGCTGTCATGGAGGATTTTTTTTTTGCTGAAGGATGTTGGAATAATTCATTAGATTATCAAGAAAGGCTTGTGTCCTGAAATGATTAGCACAGTGAAATTTAAACCATTAACGATAACAAGTTTAGAGCTTGCTGCAGTGCAGAGGCACCCGGGGTATGTCTGTGCCTATTTCAATCATTTCTTATAATTAAACATTATGTCCTTTTTTTTTCCTCCTCACTAGGACCCATCCAGAAACCCCTTTAAGGTGGCACTGTCTACACCAGTGGGTTTACCAGCCTTGGAGGTGTGTGTCGTTAGCTGTAATAATAGTGCAGCAGTAAATTAAGCTGCAGTGAGTCCTTGGTTTAGAACAAAAGAACCCCATCACCCTGCAAGCTATAAAGTCACATGCCAGAGCCCACCAAAGAAACAAAAGTCGGGTTTGAAATCTAAAAATGTTATGTGGCTATCTGGTCCCTTTAACTACAGTAAAGATCAAGAAACCATCAAAATTGCCTTGTTTTGACTTGGTTGAATGTCATGTGTGGCTTTTTCTATCATCAGTAAATAGAAGATTGGCAACTGTCTAGTCTTTAAATAATCATATATAATCATATGTACTGAGGTGCTTTGAGTTCATCTCCTAGTGAGTTGTATTTAAAAGAGCTGGAATGATCGTAAGCTTTGTCTTGCTGGTTATTAGAAATCAGTCAGATTCATAATGTGAACTTCTCTCTGCTGACAAATCTGCCCCTTCCTGTCTTCCACATTCACTAATCAGATCTGACATATTTATGAGTTCACCTAATATGTAATCATATTTAGTAGGAGCTGTTAAAATATTAATACAATAACCCCACTGAGAAATGTGATGTTTATTTCAGTTGGAATATATACGCCCNCCCCCCCCCCCCCCCCCCCGCATCCTGTACATTCAGCTCTCTTTGCTTTCCCATTCCCAATCCCAGGAAAAGATAAAGGATTATAATTTGGTCACTGAAAATTGTAAAGTCTTTTTAAGAACTAAAACTCAAATTGCTGAAAGTTGTGGCCCTACTTTTGAGCATTTTACCTTTTCTCTACTTGTTCACCTTGTGTCCAGCCACATCCACATCCAGCTTCTCATGGATCCCTTCCTAGAAACTTGCCCAGATGCTGTGGGCTTCTTTCCCTTGTTCCCCATCCTTCTGGAGCTCCAGGGCTGCTTTGGGCCTCTGTTTCACTGTCTCCCTCCCTAGGAGTGCTCACTTGTCCCCATCTCTCCAGCCTAATCAAGATGCAGACAACTCCATTTCCTCTCAATTCAACCAAGACAGCATTGACTCTTTTCTAGAAGGTGTCTTAGAAATCAAGGGAGAGACATTGGGACTGGAGAGAATCATTATTTTTAGATTCGTGTTCAAGAAAATCCTGGCAGTGGTCTATAGAAACTAAAGTGTGGGCCTCTACAAAGCTTGACTTTCTCCCTAAAACTGTGGCAAGCCATACATGATGGTGCATCCTGTATTCCCAGTACTCCAGTGCCTGAGGCAGGAGGATCAAAAAGTTTAAGTCTAGGTTGGGCTGTATAACAAAAGCACAAAAACAAATAAGAATTCTCGCAAATTTTTTACTTGTTTCTCCTGGCCATGGAGCAAAACGCCTGTAACTCTGGTTCTGCCCCTCTCTAGACAAATGTGTTCAATTCTCCTTTCAGGGAAGAAGTAAATGATTATTTTCAAAGAAATGTCTTATGCCCTGGAATGGTGGCACAGGCCTTTAGTTCAAGCATTTGGGAGGCAGAGCAGGTGGATTTCTGTGAGTTTGAGGCCAGCCAGGGCTACATAGTGAGACCTTGTCTCAAGTGAAGGAATGAATAAGTGAATGAATTAAATTCTAACCCAGACTCCCTTTCCCTTCTCCCCTTTCCCCTCTCCTCCTCTCCCCTTCCCTTTTGTTTTTCTCCTTTTATTCTTCCTCCTGTTCTTCTTCTTCACCTCACCTCCTACCTCTCTTGACAAGACTTAACAACCTTGAAATTCTTGGTCCTTCTATGTCCACTTCCTAGTACTGGGATTACAGTCATTGGCCACCACACCCAACCTTCAGTTTATAAATCTCCATTTTGTTCTTTGTCTTTTCTAACACTTCCTAAAGAGCCTCTTCGAACCCTAATCATAATCACCTCTTGCTTGGATTATTGGTCTTCCTCGTCACATCACAGCTCCTGATCTGTGCTCTGTAATGGAGCTAGTGTGTTTCCAAGGCACATCAGAAGGCACCATTCATGTCTGACCACTTCAGAACTTCCACAAGTTCTCCTTTCTACTTTAATGGAAATCCAGACTGCTTCCCATTGGCCCAGGAAGCCTTGTAGCAGGCCACGTCATTGATCACTACATGCCCTTTATTGGTAACTCTGCTCCTGCCCACATGGGCCTTTTACTCTTTCCACATCTACCTTTGCACCCATTCCTCCCTCCTTTTGTTTTAAGATTCTTCCTTCAGTTCCTGGTAAGACTTAGTCTTGTGCCAATTTCAGCTTAGGTGTCAACTCCTGCAGTGACTTCCTTACCTCACCAGTAAAGGAAGCTTTACTCCTCACTCCCTGCTTTACCTTGTTCTTATTTTTCTTTGTTTACAGTCTCTATCAGTTTAAGTTAGTATATTTCTTTTGTGTTCTTCTCACTCTTTCCCAAAAAGTCAAGAAACTGCCTGTTCACTGTTTCCCTAGCCTCTGCTAAACTGTCCTGCACAGAGTAGCCAGTCTGGTCCTGGACAACACTCAGGTTCCAGCCTTAATCAGAATTCGTGTTGTGTCTCTCTCAGGTGCATTCTAATCCCCACCACAGCCATTGCTTTCTTTATCTTAACTCAGTGCCCTGTCGGAATCATTGTTTCCTCCACATTCCCTAGTCCCTAATGCTAGTGTCTCTCTCAAAGCCAGACAGATCCTTTGACGTCTTTTTAGCATGCGCTTCTCTCCTCACCAACAATCTCTTCATTTTGTCCTTGTCCTTGTAACACTTCTTAATGGTGTCCTTTGTTTGAAATATTCTTTCTCAAGTAAATGTAAAGGGAATAGTGAATGAATGGATGATGAGTCCCAACAGTTGATATTGACAAATCCTCCATGAGCTGAGGAGCACAAACAAGCCTCCCATCTGATTTTATTATGTAGTGTATATTAGATATCCTTAAATTCATAATTCCATATTGTTTCTGTTGTGCAGTATCTGTACTAGGATGCATTTAGCAACCAAACCAATACAACCAACTACCTTGTGTGCCTTTTAAAGTAAAGAGATGAGATGTTCAAAAAGAAAAAAAAAAAGAAGTATTCTTTCTCTACTTAGCCTACTTTCTCTGTTGGCTGGTTACAGCAGGGTTTGCGTGGAAACTGAAAATACGTGTCATCTTACGGTCCTGTTCAGCTAGTCCATGTTGTTTTTAAGCTCATACATGATACAGTTAGTAAAGCCAGCACATGTCATGTTATTGGCTAGGCCAGTTGATGTGTGTAAGAATATATTTTCCCTCTTGGCCTAGGCAGCAGCTGCAGAGAAATTGATGGTCATTTTGAAAATGGTACATGTAATATGTTTTCAGGGGTAAGGCCCTTGGCCTTTTAGGCCTAAACTGGAAGACAGTGCCACAAACACTTAACTCCTTTCATTTTGTGTGCTTGTCACCTAACAGCATCATTTGTACTTTGTTTGGAGACAATTGTTCATTGCAAACAGAAAGGCAAAGAGATGTGCAGGGCGGCAGGAAGTTAGTGTTGTCATTAAACTGAGCTGTCCTAGACATTTGAACAGGATGGTTGAGTCATCAGGCTTCTGTTGGGAAAGCTGAATCAATTCTCCGCCACCAGTAACCATTATCATCTCTCTCTTTCCCATACACTCCAATATACAACCTTCTGGTTGTTTTAATAATTGAACTTTTTCACTGTACCCTTGTGGATTTTTCAGTTTCTCAACTTGAAATTTTACTTCATTTACTTTAGACGTTTGTAGAAAAGTCTTTATGGGAGAATGGTCAGGGAAGAGACTCAACAGCAAAGACCTTCAGAGTTCTTTGTAAATGCAGTGTGTTAGTTGCAAATAAAATTAATATCGTGGTGGCATTAAGTATTATGGTTCAATAAATTTTGTCAGTCGTATGCTGTGTAACAAGATGAAGATTTCCATGGTCCAAGTGCGTCCCCTGTGCCTTTCCCCCGCTAGCTTCACTCCCATACCCTACTCAAACCTCTGATCTGGTTTTATAAATAAAATTTAGATTTGTTGTTCCTAGAGTGGCACATAAGTGGACTCATGAACTGTGTGCTCTTATGCTGGCTTCTTGAATCTGTGTGTTAGGAATCCATCTTTGCCATTTTATGCGTTTCCCTCCTGTTTTGCTAAGCGTTCCACTGTGTGCTTACATTACAATTGTTTGCCATTCTTCTCTTGATGGACTTGTATCTTATTACACTGAGGGCTGATTATAAAAACAGAAACCGTGAACATTAATGTGTAGAATTGTGTTTGGGAGGTAAATATCTACATCATGGCAAAATCTGTGTTTACCTCTATAAAACACTGTCAACTTGTTTTCCAGAGTAGTTGTACCATTCAGCATTTCAGCTGTGATGTATGAGAGGCCAGTTGTTCCGGGTAGTGTTTAGTCCGTGTGTAGTAGTGTCTCGTGGCTATAATTTACATTTCCGTAATGACTTGAAATGTTGAACATCTTTTGTATGCTTACTAGCCTTCTAGAGGTTTGTTTGAAGGGAGGTGTATCCCATCTTTTGCCAATTATAAAAACAAAGAAGGCATTTTCTTACTTAAGAAACAACTAGCATTATTCATTTCCTCACTATTGAGTCCTAAGAGTTATTCATATATTCTAAAGTCCTTGGTTAAATACACTCATTGCAGACCTTTCTCCCAGCTTCTAACTGAGCTGGTGAGATGGCTCAACACATAGAGGCACTCGCTGCCAAGCTATTTCATCTCCAGGCTCATGCAGTAAAGAAAATAACCAACTCCCAAAAATTGTCCTCTGAATAACTACGCCAAGTGCATGTGCACACGCGCGTGCACGCACAAACACAGATTTATTAAATTCCTTTTGTTAAGTTTATTGCTTTTGCAACCTCTCTAAAATGTTTGCCTAGCCCAAGGGTACAAAAAAAAAACTTGTACATTTTCTTCTAGAAATTTTATAGTTTTAACTTGAACATATACGCGTTGATCTTGCATGTGGTATGTGTAAGGAACAAGGTTTGTTTGTTTACCAGTTATGGCTGTGCAGTTTCTTAACATCCTTGGGGCTGGAAAGATGGCTTTCAGTTAAGAACTTGCTGCTCTTACAGAGGACCTGAGTTTAGTTTCCAGCACCCACATGGGAGTCTCAAAACCATCTATAACACTAGTTCCCAGGGTCTACTCCCATCTTCTGATCTCTGTAGATACCTGCAAGCACTAGGTGCACATACATGCAATCTAGAACACACATGCATAAAATATGTAAACCTTTTTCCCTCATTTTTATTTATTATTATCTCATACAGTACATCCAACTGCAACTTCCCTTACATACTGGCTGGTTTTGTGTGTCAACTTGTTACAAACTAGAGTCATCAGAGAGGAAGGAGCCTCAGTTGAGGAAATACCTCCACAAGACCCAGCTGTA
Source organism: Alexandromys fortis (assembly GCF_014885135.2). NCBI lineage: Eukaryota > Metazoa > Chordata > Mammalia > Rodentia > Cricetidae > Alexandromys > Alexandromys fortis. The sequence continues at coordinate 14,335,195 of NW_026067893.1, read as the reverse complement.
AGGCATTTTCTCAATTAGTGATCAAAGAGGGAGGGCCCAGCCCATGGTGGGTGGTGCTATCCTTGGCTCCTGGTCCTGAATTCTATAAGAAGGTGGACTGACTAATCCATGAGAAGCAAACCTAGAAACTGGGTGGTGCACGCCTGGTTTCTATGGCAACTAATGTGGCAACTGGGATTAAAGGTGCATGTTACCATTACCTGGTCTATAAGGCTGACCAGTGGGACTGTTTTACGCTCAGATCTTTAGGCAGGTGTTATTTGTTAAAATACAATTGAAATGCTATTACACATGCCAGTAAACAACACCCCTTCATGGCCTCTACATCAGCTCCTGCCCCCTGGATCCTGCCCTGTTTGAGATCCTGCCCTTGACTTCCTTCAGTGATGAACGGCAATGCTGAAGTGTAAGCCAAATAAACCCTTTCCTCTTCGGCTTGCCTTGTGGTCATGGTGTTTCATCACAGCAAACCCTAACTAAGACACCTCCCTTCCAGATACACCCTCCTCCCATCTCTCCCCAGAAAAAAAGCAGGCCTCCCAGGGATATCAACAGAATATGGTACAACAAGGTATAATAAAACCAGGCACACACCTTCCCATCAAGGCTAGGTGAGGCAACCCAGTAGAAGAAGGGTCCCAAAAGCAGGCAAAAGAGTCAAAGATATCCCCACTCCCATTGTCAGAAGTTCCTCAAAAACACCAAGCCAACAATCATAACATATGATTATTCAAAGGACCTAGCACTGACCTATGCAGGTCCCAAGATTGCTGCTTCAGTCTGTGAGCCCCCATGATCCCTACTTAGTTCATTCAGGTGGAGGGAGAGACAAAGGGGATCCTCAACCCCTCTGGCTTCCAGAGTTCTTCCCCCTCTCCCGTGGGCTTCCCTGAGCTCGCTCTCTCCACCTCTCTGCATCCACTCCCATCTGCAGCCTCTCTGATGACAACTGTGAATGTAACAGAATATCTTTAGAAATCATCATTTCATTGATTTTTTTTTAATTTTGCCAGTTTTGTTGGGTTCTACCCTAGGTCTCTGGGCTGTCCAGCCTCTGGGTCCTGGTCATCCAAGCAGTGTTGTGCATAGGCTTCCTCTTGTGGTGTGGGTCTCAAAGTACACCAGTCATTGATTGGCTATTCCCACAAGCTGTGCTCCACCATTGCCCCAGCACATCTTACAGGCAGGGATTGTAGGTGGAAAGTTTTGTGGCTGGGTTGGGGTCCCAGCCCCACCACTGGAAGCCTTGCCTGGATACAGAAGGCGGCCAGTTCAGGCTCTGTATCCTCTACTGGGAGTCCTCACTAGGGTCACCCTCATAGATTCCAGGGAGTTTCCACTATGCTGGGTTTCCCCACTGCACTCCCAAATGTCCTCCAGATTCCAACCATCTCTCACCATACTCTCTTCCCCCACCCCCGTGGTGGGGTAGGGAACTTTAAAAAAAAGAGTTATCCTTTCCCCCACAGGATTATCGTAGCACCATTCTGGCCAGTATTGGATACACACTTATAATCCTAGCATTGGAGAGGCTAAGACGGGAGCATCATGAGTACAAGGTCAATGTGAGCTACACAGTGAGATCAGGTGAAGGAAGGAAGGGAGAAGAATCATCTGCATATGAATTTCTTTTGGTTGATTGGTGCACATTTTCCCCTCATGTCAAAGCCACACTATTTTGGTTACTATTGCATGTGTTCTAAAATTCAGTAGTCTCGAACCAGAAAGATGATTCACTTGGTAAAATCACTTGCTTTACAAACTCAGCAAGCTGAGTTTGATCATCAGAACCTACAGTGGAAGGAGAGAACCAACTCTTGAAAATGTCCTCCACACTCACACCTGTGCATGCACACACACACACGGGTTGTAGGTAATAAGAAGTAGAATAAAATTCTGCAGTCTTGAGTCCTCCATCTTTTAATTTAGGTCCCTTTGCATCTCTATACAAATTAGTAGAATCTTTATAATTTGCCTGCTGAGGTTTTAATTGATATATATTCACCCTATAGATCAATCTAAAAAGAATAAACAATATTGAGTCCAGTTTATGAGTGTACTATATCTCTATTTATATTAAAAAACATAGCCAGTGGGCATACTGGTGCACTCCCTTTAATCCCAGCACTCAGGAGGCAGGAGCAGGCAGATCCCTGTAAGTTAGAGGACAGCCTCGTCTTCATAGTGAATTTCAAGATAGCCAGGGCTGCATAGTAAAACCCTGTTTAATAAACAAGCAAACAAATAAGTAAATGAATATTCCCTCAGCAAGGTTTTTAGTTTATGGGTATTAAATATTTTTTATTAAATCAGTTTTTTTCCTAAATGTGTGGGACTTTCTCATTTTTTAAAATTTCTTTTTATGCTGTGATAAGTTACATAAGTAAATTATGTCCAAAAATGTATTTTAGCTGGGTGTAGTGGCACACCTATAATCCTAAGTCTGGAGGCTGAAGCAGAAGCCATGCCACAGATTTGAAACTAGCCTGGGCTTCATAATAAGACCCTGTCCCAACAGTGAGATGAAAGCAGTGGCTAAAATGGGACACGTGGAGCTGGTGATGCTGTGCTCATCTCCTCGTGTCTCTGCTGGCGTCTGTGACAGTCACTGTTCTGTGCCCTTCATGTTAACCTTGCTAAAACTAAACTAAAAAAAACCTTTTGTGTATTTTCTAAAAGTAAACTAAGAAAGGAAACTGTATTTTCAAAAGTGTGGCGGGAGGACAGCTCTAGCTGTGTTTTGTTTGGTTTGTTGATTTATTTGTTTTTTAAGATACAATCTCATGTAGTCCAGGTTGGCCTCAAAATTGCTATGCAGATGAGATGACCATAAACTTCTAGTCTCTTGGGCCACAGGACCTTGTCCATACAGAGAAAGCACTGTGCCCCAAGTGCTCTGGGCTACCTCCCCATGCCATTTCTACCTTTTATGACAAAGTTAATGATATGGTTGGCTTTGGTTATTGAGATGAGAAGTGACTTTTTGGTTAAACTTGTAAGCCCACCTGTCTGCTAGCACTCTAAATCTTACCCTTTTTTTGGTGAGTTTCCCTTTGCTGAGTTGCGAACAGCCTACATGGAAAGTAGCCTGAACTCCCCATGGCCAGTGCCCAGCAGGTTGTTCTTCATTGTTTCTACTCTGTGTGGGAACAATGGCATCTAGGCTAGAAAACCCCAGCACTGCACACCAGGCTTGCTGCTCATAGCTGCCAGCTCTTTCATGCCATTCCTGAAAATCCACTAATAGCAGCTGACCAGGTTCCATTTGTGAAATGTTTGAGAAGATAAGACAGGCCCCTGCCTTAATAGCAGAAGTAGAGTGTTCAAGGGCGGGGCAGTGTTATGCCACATTCAACATCTATAAGCATGATGGATTCTATAGCAACATGGGTCTCCGTGCCTCATTAGGGTCACCTCAGGCAAATACGTCGATTGTCCATCAAATTTCTTTGAAAGGTATTCAGTTGTGCTCATTTGTATCATCCTATATAAAAACCACTTTTTTGGGAGTAGCTGTTTCTGTTGATTTCTGAATCTTTTCGCACTGTTCTGCAGCTTCAGACTTGGGTGTGAACCTCATCTCGTTTTCTCCTGTCCACATCCAGAGTTAGTGCTCTGCCCTCAAAATACAATGCATACCAATTCTTTCTCTCCACTTCTACAGCCAACACTGTAGTCTAAAGATGCTGTCTCTTCCATGAATCATTAAAGTAGCTTCTAAGCTGGCCTTCTGTTGTCCATTCTTTACCTCCTGTTGGAGGGAGGGTGCCGCTTGTTCTTCCCAGCTGCCTAGCTAGCTTACACCCAAAATAATCACATAGAAACTGTATTAATTAAATCACTGCTTGACTCATTAGCTCTAGCTTCTTATTGGCTAACTCTTACATATTAATTTAACCCATCTCCATTAATCTGTGTATCACTACAAGGTCATGGCCTACCAGCAAAGTTTCAGCAGGTCTATCTCTGGGTGACAGGTCCATGGTGTCTCTGACTCTGCCCTTCTTTCTCCCAACATTCTGTTCCATCTTCCCCATCTACCTAAGTCCTGCCCTATCAACAGGCCAAGGCAGTTTCTTTATTCATTAATGGTAATCACAGCACACAGAGGAGACTCCCACATCAACCTCCTAGGATAGGACATGCTTCACCCAGTCAGGATCCTTGTGTGTGTGTGTCACTCTCATACCTCTGAGTACTTGCCCCTGTGCTCTTTCATCCTCCATTTCTGTCCAAGCATGGTGGCTCAGGCTCTAAGGAGTGAGTGGAAGTTCCCAGGGCTAGCGCCTTGGATAGTGACTCCACACCCTGTTATCAGAGACTCAGTTGGTGGGAAGAGAGAAGGTGGAGTTGGTAAGAACACTGTGGAAGTCAGTGATCAGAGTGCTTCCCCAACCATCCCAGACCCTGTGCTCTCAAAATTTCCACCACCTAGGTTGCTCTTTCTCCATGTAACAGGATGTTAAGTTCAACATTCACCCCGTCACAAAAGCTGTCTGTGACCAGGTAGAGTTAAGTAATTACATTTTTTTTTAAGTTGCTGCATAACATCATGGACTTGGCAAGTTCCAATGCACCTTTCTGTTAGCTCCTAGCTGGGAAGTCTGATTCAGCATGGTTGTATTCTCTGTTCAAGGCTGAAATCATTGTGTTGACAACGAAGTTCCTACCTAGAAGCTCCTGAGGAAATCCTCACACCTTATTCCCAGTGACAGGCCAGTCCCTGCTATCACAGTAAAGCTAGAGTCATGGTTTCCTCACTGCTTGTCAGTGGAGGCTGTTCTTAGCACTTTGTGTCTGAGCACATTCTCCATACCTGTCCACCTTCTGGGGCAGAAAGACCTCGTGTAATTAGGTAGTATTTATTGGGAAAAAATGTATAATTTTTATGTGGCCAACTTAAGGCTTGTTAAGTAACACGAGCTGACCTTGAACTTGCAATCCTGCCTGATATTCCTGAATGTTTTCCATTTAGTAATTAATCTCTTTTAAGTTCAGTGATTGTGTTCTTATTTTAGGCATAACAGCACCTATAATAGTGTTTGATCTAAGGGAAGGTATGTGTATAATTCTTTTTTAAGACCAGATCTGAGCCGAGCAGTGGTGGCACATGCCTTTAATCCCAGCACTCAGGAGGCAGAGACAGACGGATCTCTGTGAGTTGGAGACCAGCCTGGTCTACAGAGTGAGTTCCAGGACAGGCTCCAAAGCTACAGAGAAACCCTGTCTTGAAAGTGTGAACCTGACTGGCCTAGAACTCATCACTATGTAGACAGTATGGTCTCAAACTCATAGAAATCTATCTGTGCAGCACATGCATGCCCTGTGATGGGAATCTTCATGGAGCAATCAGAGAAATTTGACTGCCATGATAACATACTCCCCCTTCCTGCTCTGTGAGTTCAAGGCCAGCCTGGTCTACAAGAGCTAGTTCCAGGACAGGTCCCAAAGCTACAGAGAAACCCTGTCTCAAAAATAAAAAAATAAAAAAACCTATAGTGTTGTTTTGTTTTGTTTTTGATAACCATGAAGATGGGATTTTTGGAAAGAAAATGTTAACTTTAACACATGAATTATTAGACTTTCTGTGCAAAGGTACTATGAGAACTGTAAGTATTCATTGGTCTTTCTTTGCATGGAAGATTTCTTGTTTGACTATTAAAAAGTAAGTGTGAAGAAGTAATTATCTAAATGTCCAGTAACCGCTACATACAAGAAAAAGCAAATTAACTTTTTTGCTTGCTGGTAATAATTATGTACTTCTGACTTTCAGTTCCATCTGTGAACTGCTGTAGCTTAAAAATGTCTGTGAGCTTTTAGAAATGAATACTTGGCCTTCCTGCAATATGCCTGATATTCCACCTTACTCTGGTATCTGTAAGGCTTTCCACATAATTATTGTTCACAAATATCAATTACTGTAAATCCAGCAAGAATAAGTCACTTGTAAAGATACAAATTAGCATGCCAGACTAGAAAATTAGACTGTTGCCTTCATTTTCAATGCTTACTGTTACATGTTTCTTTTACTCCCTTCCTTTCTATAGACAAAACTTGCCAATGGCACTTCCAGTATGATTGTGCCCAAGCAGCGGAAGCTCTCAGCAAGCTATGAGAAGGAAAAGGAACTGTGTGTCAAGTATTTTGAGCAGTGGTCAGAGTCTGATCAAGTGGAATTTGTAGAGCACCTTATATCCCAAATGTGTCATTACCAGCATGGGCACATCAACTCCTACCTAAAACCTATGCTGCAGAGGGATTTCATAACTGCTCTGCCAGGTATGTGTATGCTTCCTTGTAAAGTCTTAGTTAATTTGCTACAGTAGTAATGGAACTGGATCTGTCAGCCTTACCCCACCTCCCTCTTTGAGAGAGAGGAAGAGAGAAAGGGTTTCACTCCATAACCCCAAGCTAACCTCAGATTCACTGTGTAGCCAAAATATACTTCAAACTCACTGCAGTTCTTCTGCCTCAGCGTTGAACGTTCTGGGATTTCAAGTCTTTTAACACTCCTGGCTACATTTCTTTTTTTTTAATTTTATTTGGGTTTATAGTTACATGCCAAGTCACTAATTATACCTTCTTCGTCTAATACAAGAAAAGACACTGGGCATGGTAGGTAGCACTTGGGAGGCAGAGGCAGGTGAATCTCTGTGAGTCTGAGGCAAGCCTGGTCTATAGAGCAAGTTTCAGGACAGCCAGGACTACATAGAGAAATCCTGTCTCAGAAAAAAGAAAGAAAAATAAAAAAGAAAACCCAAAGTACAAAAATTAAATTCCATTTTACTTTGTTTTGTGTCCTTCTGTTCAGCCGTTTTTAATTGTTGGTTTAATCTATATACAGTTCCAAATCTGGTTTTTTACCCTTGAGTGTTACCTCAGGTATGACTTTTATAATGTGTTTTATTTTCAGTTTCTTTCACATTCTTAGATTTTAATTTATGGGAATTTTAGCCACAAAAATGTATGTTTGCTGGTTTGCTTGTTTACTTGAGAACAGAGTATCTTTACCTAGTTCAAGCTGGCTAAAAACCTGCAATCCTCCTGCATCAGCTTCTACTACAATCCATGACAGAATACTGAAGTTATAGGAATTATTTATTTATTTATTTATTTATTTATTTTAGTATTTTTGAAAGAATGATAAATCATTTATTTGATGTGTGTCACACATGAGAGAGAGATACTTGAGAGGGTGCCATAATTTTTCTGCAGATTAAACCAGGATCTTGTTCATAGAGGGCAAACACATTGCTACTGACTTGTACCCCCAGTGGGGCAGGGAGGGGATGTTGATAGGAATGAACCCTGAATCTTGTGCAAACTAGTTAAGTACTCTGTCACTAAGTAGCATCTACAGAGTGTCCCAACCCCATCTTGAATGGTGGTCTAAAACACTGCAAAGCATGGGAATATGAAGTTCTTACATGGGCTACAAATTTGTTAGGGAAGTAGTTACACACTGGTGTTAACTAAACTGTCAGGTCTTGTTTGGGGGTGCTTTTTTATTTTGACTGCATTTGATGGTTATGAAATAGAGAAAATACAAAGAAAAGAGACTGGAAAGATAGCTCACCCAGTAAAGTATGTGCAGGCATGAGGGCATGAGTTCAGTCCTTGGCTGGGAGGAGTGCATCTGTTTTCCCAGCTCTGGGGAGGCAGATGTAGGCAGATCCCTGAGGCTCACTGGCCTCCATGCACACATATGTGAACACACATACATGCAAAGTAAAAAATATAATTACCCAGAACTCTATCATACGGAGAACCCTTTGTTTGTAAATTACATACATATTATAAAATTCTGATCATGTGTGTATTTCCCAATAGAACTGGGGGGTCTGTCTTTTAAAGCTTAATATATTCTCCTAGTATACTTTTATTAAATATGTTAAGGTATTTTTTTTTTTCCAAATCAGGGTTTCTCTGAGTAGTTTTGGAGCCTGTCCTGGAACTCGTTCTGTAGGCCAGGCTAGCCTCAAACTCACCGAGATCCACCTGCCTCTGCCTCCTGAATGCTGAAATTAAAGATGGACACTATCACCACCCAGCTCTATAGTACTTTTTGCAGTGGTCTGACATATTATTTAATCCCTTCATTAGTCATTTTTCCCATATAAATTATACCATGATGGACATTCTTATGCACCCAAAGTAGATTGCTGTATTAAAGAGTATGAGGTGTTTCGGTGTAGTTTGATTTTTTGTTTATTTGTTTTGGCTTGTTTGTTTGGGGTTTTTTGTTGTTGCTGTTTGTTTTATGGGTGTGTTGGAAATCGAATCCAGTGCCTCACACATGCCAACAAACACTCTGCCTCTAGCCTTTACCTGCTGCCTTGAAGCACGAACTTTTTGAAGGCTTTCTCCTCCTCCTCCTTTGAGGCAGGCTCTTACTGTATAATTGAGACTGGCCTTGAACTTTCACCATTCCTCCTGCCTCACTCTCCTGGGAGTTTTTAAAAGGCTTTTGGTACACGTTGGCAAGTCCTCCTGTAAGAATAATGTACTGTTTAGTAGCCTTTTCAGGACTACATACTATTACCTTGCTTAATCCTTGCCATCTGTTTTTAAATTTTTGTTTTTATAAACTTAAATTACCTTTTAAAATTAAAGAAATGCTTATTTTTATATTACATGTAGCCACTTTAAAACAAATTGTATCTCTGTCCTTTGCTAAATAAAATAGATGTTTGCCCCCTTAAAACATCTGGATTTTTTTCTAGCCATAGGCAAACAGTTTTCTTTGTAAAAAAAAAAAAATCCTAGTGTACTTACTGCCATGTTCTTCCCACGTTGAGACATGCTACTGTTTGAAGCTTAGACACTAAGAATTGAACTGGAGTCGATTGAACTAGTGTATTATGCCTAATACTGATCCCTAGTGTGTATCTGCTGACCGGGCTATCCGGTATTAAATCATGTCCAGTGCTTAACAGCCATTTAAATTTCTAAACCTACACCATCTGGCTGCATTTAGTAAACCAAACTACTTCAAAAATTGCCTATAATCCATTAATGTAATGGTTTTGTTTGGAGTGTTAGGTGAAATTACTTTCAACGACTTATTACTCTGGTACATTGTAAAAGATCAGGAACAATTTGATGGCAGCCATTAAAAATGTAAGAACGCCTTTTGGAAACTTGTGATGTTGTAGAAACTTTGAATATAAAGATTCAGGAAACGTATCATCATTGTATTTTGTATGAAAAACTATTTATTCTATCTTTAATTGGCTTATAGTCATATTCCTTTAATAAGAATTAGGTGATGGATGCCTCCATCTGCTTATGCTTAAATATGAGCATGTGATGCCGGCAAACAAGATCCATCTAAAGCTTTCTCCCTGAGTCTGCTGGAGACGTGACGGATATCCATACAGTTTTTATAATTAGAATAATGTTTAATAAGCATATTTGGATTGTTGCTAATGGCATCCAAGTGTGTCTCCATATGATTCAGGGGAAACACGCATGCATGCTGTCAGTCCTTCTCAGTTCATGCCTGCAGAAGACAGGCTGTATGACTCCTTCCCACCTTTTGAGCCTTCAGAAAACCTCAAAGATTAATAATTTTGAATGTTTTTGTCTGACCTGTGAGCGTAGAACAGCGATGACAGGAAGTGTTATTAGGGTGGTCGTCCTGTTTGACAGGCTCCTTTCCGCTGAGACTCTGATACATATTTGGGTGGTAGAAAGCTTTAATTGGGGAGCACACTGTTTTCCACCAGTCAGTTTGCCGTGATTTCTTCCGAATGCTACCCACATTATCTATTGGTAAGTTTTTTTTTTTTTCATTTTTGGTCAACTGTCACTTAGGTTTTATAGCAATAAAATAGTTGGTTTTTTTTTTTCACATGCAGTTAGCTCATCTTCGAACTTTAATATCCCTGTGTGTCCTCTCAGGGTGTTCCTGTGGCCGTGTCTGCTTCCCTCATTCCCTACCCCAGCACAGTCCGGTGTGCCGCCTCTCCCCAGTACATATGAGGCATTTCTTTCATTGGATAGCTTTGGAACTGCAGCGGTAATAGAAGCAGAATGAGGAATGGACCTAATATCAAGATTTCGGGGGGTCTGAATCACAGAGTTTGAGATGCCATCCATAGAACATCCCCTAGTGTTGAAATCCATATAGATAGATGTGAACAGTTTTCTGGACTCCTTTTTATTTTTAATGTCTTGGGGGGTTTGCTGGTTGTTAGCTTTAACTTCCTTATCTAACAGAAGATGGAAAATACTGTTCATTTCTGTAACCTTATGGAAAAATTATTGACACTCATTTTACCCAAGTCTGTACTTGAGAAGGAAACTGGCCCACACTAGGGACAGTGGCATGCCTTCCTCACACAGCATGTGCTGTTCTTTTAAAGGGCTTTCTGTGAAAAATTGCTCAGCACCCCCTCTGTTCTTTTTCTGTGCTTCCTTCCCCCTCCCCACCAAAGCACGGGGTCTGGACCATATTGCTGAGAACATTCTGTCATACTTGGACGCCAGATCACTGTGTGCTGCTGAGCTTGTGTGCAAGGAGTGGTACCGCGTGACGTCAGACGGCATGCTGTGGAAGAAGCTCATCGAGAGAATGGTCAGGACAGACTCTCTGTGGAGAGGCCTGGCAGAGCGCAGAGGGTGGTGAGCCTTTACCTTCCTCCTACCAAAGCGTTCCCACTCGGAGTTTTGGAAGTCAGTGAGACCACTTCGCATCATTGATAGTTATTATGCCGATTTATAGCTAAAAATATGAGAGAATTGTTGTCCGTGTACTCAACAGTTTTTCTCTGACCATCATTAAATGACAATTTTGTTAATACTGCTTTGCAAAAGAAACTGACCACCTCCTGATTAAATGAAGCATTCTGCTCTCTGGACGGAAATTGGGACTCCGCGGAAAGGCCAAGGGGCAGTTGTTAAGGCAGATGGGATAGCTTTGATCAGGTAGAAAGGATCCACGCCTGCTTCTTCCTCTTCTGGGGAAAACAGAATTATTCTCCCTCAGTAGGCTTCCTCTATTTAGTCCCCACTTCCAGTGTCTCGTTACCTTTATAATCAAAAATTAATTTTTATGCCCAAGTAAAATAAAACTATAGCTACCAAGAAGAAAAAATAGAATTTAGTATAAATCATGTTTCTTCTTAAAACTTGTATATTTCTTTAGATTTGTGTGTTTAATTGTGACTTCCCTAAGGCCTCACGTAGTCAGCAGCCTTCACCAGTGGTGGTGTTCTCTATGGCACTATTTCATTAAAACTTCTTGAAGATATTTTCCTTTTTAGAGTTTTGTCTCAGAGTGTGTCCCTAGAATGTCACTATAAGACTGTCAGGTATGAATAAATCATTAAGTAAGTTATTAAGTATATTTGATTTAAAAATGATGATAGACATGTGTGTCCTATGATTGTCTTTGAAATTAACTTGGGGGAGGGGGTCTTTTTTGCCTATAGTCATATACAACCTCCAATAGTTAGGATTAGTAAAGGAAAGACAGGTGTGGTAGTAGAAGGAAGGAGGCTGGCAAGTGTGGGACCCCTAACTCTGTAGCATGACCCTGTGTCAAATAAGTTTAAAACCGGTCAAGGGCTGCAGGTTCCCACATTGTATATACAAGGCTTTGGGTTCGGTCCTCAGCACTACAAACAAAAAACAAATCTTTTTTTGGTGGTCCATACCTGTAATCCCAGCGAGGAAGGGAGTTGAGGCAGGAAAGAGACTGATAAATAATCACAGATCAACTTTCCTTAGAATTTTCATAAAATTACACTGGACTCTCTTGCTTTTGTATTCTTGGAATCCATATCCATGAATATGTTGACCTCTGAGTGGTACGACAAGAGTTTCAGAGGTTTCTGTCATTTGAGCTATTAGGAAAGCTTAAAAACCTTTACTCTTAAATCCCAGGTCAGGGATCCAAATGCTATCAATCTTCTTGTGATATGACTATAAACCAGAACTTATTGGGGGTTTTTTCCTCTTGTTTTCCTCTCAGGTGTTTTTCCTATCCTTCCTTACAATGTAGAAAAGTAGAGATTGCCTTTACTTACTGACTTTATACTCTGATAGTTAGCATGCATGTTGTTCAGAGTCCATCAGCTTTAGAAATGGAGCACACAGTTGCTTACTTGTGGGAATTTTAGGATGTCTGAGAAGATTTCTCTATCTCTCAGGAAAGCAAAGAAACTCTCTTCCAGATTCAGGCCTTAAATAACAGTTTTAAAAACTCACTTCTTAGCTAAGCTAAAAAGATTTCATGCGCCATTAAAATACACTTGTTTCCATCTGTGCTGTAAATGACAGTAGGCTTCCTCGTAAACAGTGGCGTGTTTTGAAGGCAGGGAGAACAAGGAGTGGGGCTTCTGAGATGTATAAATTCAAACGCAAAAGCAGACTTCTGTTTAGGGTTAATCCTAAACAGTGGGGTCTTTTATGTTGGTTATAAAGACAAAAACCATCATTGAAAAGATAGGATTTTATCCTTTATTTTTTTATTAAATAGTTTTTGTGGTACCTGGAATCAAACTGAGGATTTTATACATATTAGGCAAGTATTCTACCAATAAGTTAAATCCCAGTCCACTTTTTAGCCTTTTAAAGGGGTCCTTGAAGAGCGATGTCTTCATGCAGTTAGAGCCACTGTTTCCTTCCCTTCAACCTCAGAACGTCCCCCGCCCCCACAGTCTTTTCAGGTTGTTCAGCTTCATGACAGATTCCCTTGTCTTTGATCACACTGATAGAATTTGATATAACTTGTTATAGTCCCATGAAGTGGCAAACACAAATACTTGTGTGATCTGTGATGTCTGTTCAGTGTCTTTGGGTGACAGTTACAGTGTCTCCCTTTCTGTTTATTGTCTTTGTGTTTGGTGGTCGTGGTGTTGAGGCTTCAGCCTTCTGAGTGCCGGGATTACAAGAATATGCCAAATTCTCCCTTCTTCAGACGAAATAATTTATGAACAATTTCTCATTTCCTTCCTTCCATTCTTTCCTTTTTTTTAAGATATTTCTTTATAGCCCTGGCTGTCCTGGAACTCACTCTGTAGACCAGGCTGACCTCAAACTCACAAAGACCCTCTTGCCTCTGCCTCCTGAGTGCTAGGATTAAAGCCCAGCTCATTATCCGTTTTTGAAGTTATTCTTACCAAGCCCTCTGTGTTAAAGCCTGTTCATGTTGTTCCTTTCCCCAGACAAGTGTCTTTGAAAGTGCCTCCAATTTCTTTTCAAAAGTATACAAATAAATGTTCTTCCTAGAATGATTGAATCACCAAGATTTAACTTCCACTTTGCTGTTATATTTCATACCTAGATAGATTTGACAGTTTGCCCCTAGGACATGAACTTTGCAGTTTTCTCTCTTAAATAACACTAAGTAATACTCTCTGCTCAGTAATGGTAACTCTTAAAAGTATGATAAAGGACCACTGGGGAAAAGTCCATTTTCTTAATCAGGAGATCACATTTTATGATAACATTCTAAATTTAATATTTCACATTTATCATGCATTTACATTCTCACAGGTACCAGACAATTTGCATAGAAGTGGTCCCTGTTGTCAAAGAACATACACCTTAAAAGATTTTGACTTAAAATAGATACAGACTGGAAGCCAGTTCTCAATATCTAGCCACTTCTTTGTAGCATCTTTGATTGGAGAAATTAATATACATTTGTAAAGGCATGGTAAAGACAGTGGGATAGAAAACGAGATTAGAGATTCATTTGAATCCAATTTCCTAAGAATATAGAGAAAATACATTGAATGTGAAGAAAATCTTGCAATACCTTATAGGAACGACAAAGACTCAAAGGAAGACAAGAATCTCAGGAATGGTGGGCATTGAAAAACAACAGTTAAAAATCTCATCTGCATCCAAGTGTTTACATAACCAAACTGTTCAGAAGGATACCACTAAACCAGAATTATTTCTCAAAGTAGCTTACTCACCCTTTATGTTGGTGTATCAGATTTCATAGTCCTTCTTTAAAAAAAAAAAAACTGCTCTTTTCACTTCTCCATTGCAGATTTTCTTTTCTGTATTAAGATAGACAGCAGACCCAGCTGCCTTCCTGATAGGAAATTTCCTCAACTAATTTTCAAGGTGTCTAATAGGGAGAGGGCAGGGGAGAAGCTCTCCTGAAGACATGAAACAATTAATTATATTGTAATGGTGCTATAGAGGCACAAGTGGATGACTGGCCCAGAGAAGACATGATTTCTCTGGTGCCAAGATTACACTCAGAGGCATTTCTGCCTGTCTCCACTTTGCAAGGCACGGTGCCAGTGAGAACAGCAGTTAGCACACCCATAGTGGGCTTTACTAGCTTACACACCGTGTTTGGTGGGTTCTTAACTTCAGGATGAGGAATTAAATTTTTTGCCCAGCAGGAAGTGATTGCCGTTTACCTTTTTTGGGGGGTAAGGGGGTAGGGAGCACTCTAACTTGTGATATGAGTGTTTGGAGATACGCTGTTAAAAGGAAAGAGATGCTAGCAAATGCTGCTTGTGGAGTCAAGGAAATGAGGAACTACGTCTGCCTGTGCACACAGAAACACACCTGTGAAAGCTAGCCTCCTACCTCCCACATGATAGCATGGCATGCTGAGCATGTCTCCTCACCCATTTCCTGCCTGCTGCTGGGCACTCGTGCAGTCCCTTTGTTTGCTCTATGAACTGAGGACTGCCACGTGGTCAGGATAGCCCAGTGACTGAGCTAGCATACCTACCCCGTGTGATAAGTCACTAGAGGCTCGAGCTCCATAGCAGAGATGTAGCTGTTACCAGCATGCTAGGCTTCCTCTGACACTGGCACAAACTGGCTCAGGGGCCTGTGGTAGAGCAGCAAATGACTTACCTAGCAATGTGCACACAGCTCGGGGCTCCAGCCCCAGAGCCAAGGGAGAAAAGTAATAGTTATGATTATTAACCAGAGGAATTACCATTATTATCAAATGATAAAATCACTAAATATACAGAAGCCTAATCAACCAGTAGATGGGTATACGTTTATCTGAGTATACGTTTATCAGCATCCCAAAGGGGTTGGTACTCTGATGTTCTGTACTGGAATTAATGTTGATCAGGCTCCTTAGATACCAGGAGGTTAACACTTTTGACACGGGACTCCTAAAATCGCCTTACCATCATGCCTTGCTGGCTAGTCGCTGACTAGTATGTGGAATAGTAACTGAAACACTTTGAAGAACTACAAAGCTTCTTCTAAATGGATTTATGATCTTCATTGGTAAATATTTGTTTTTTAGGGGACAGTACCTATTCAAAAACAAACCTCCTGATGAGAATGCTCCTCCCAACTCCTTTTATAGAGCACTTTATCCTAAAATTATACAAGATATTGAGGTAAGAATTGATGTATTTCTGGATGTATGCTGAGTGCTGGGGATCATTAGTATGTTTAGCTTACAAGTACAGGAAACCCATTAAGATGTTCGGTGTGGGTTAAAAATCAGTGTCTTTTCCCAATGAATAAGGTTGGTAAAGTACAGAAGACTCCCAGTCGATTTTTGTGTAGCTTTAAAACCTTTGTTTACCGACAGATGAGAGTGCAAGAGGGGATTACCACTTCCTAAAACACCAGGGAGACCTAGAACTCGTAAGCTGACGAGCTTCCGTGAAAAGTTATCAGTAGGCACTGATGCTGCGCATCTAAGAGGAGCACTGAGCATGCAGCTTTACATAGCTTTTATACGTGTGCATCCCACAGAGCGTGGCTCTCACCCTTCCTCATGCTGCCGCCCTTTAAAACAGCTTCTTATGCTGTGTGACCCCCAAACACAAAATTATTCTCATTATTTCACAACTGTAATTTTGCTATTGTTATGAATTGTAGTGTAAATACTCGTGTTTTCCAGTGATCGTAGGCAACCCCCGTGAAATGGTAGTGTGAGTCACACCCCACATGTTGAGACCCGCTGCCATAGAGCCATTGGTTTGAGTTCTTTCCTAATTAACTGCTTCTTCAAATTCTCCTTTTCAGACAATAGAATCAAACTGGAGATGTGGACGACATAGTTTACAGAGAATCCACTGTCGCAGTGAAACAAGCAAAGGAGTTTACTGTTTACAATATGATGACCAGAAAATAGTAAGCGGCCTTCGAGACAACACGATCAAGGTGAGGTCTCTTCAGCTGAGGAACATAGCTGTGGGAGCAAGGGTGACTGTGTTCATAAAGCAACCTAAAGCGTAAGTCCTAAGTGTTGTTGCTAGGAAGTGAGAACTTTAGATTGGTTCTAGTACCAAAACCAATTTCCTTAAAGGGCAAGTGTTTGCTTCTCCCCAGAGAATCATACAAATGGATAGTTCCAGGGTTGAACTCCCTTCTAGAAGTGCGCTGATGGAAGCTGTTATTTTGGCCTTCCTAATTATAGGCTACTCTTCCACTTTAATGAAAGGATAAAGTTAGCATTAGACTGAAGTCAGCACATCCAGGTGTCGGCTCTACCTGGAGGAAAGAATGCAGTCTCACCCCCTCTGCCTTGCCATTTGGGGGTCCTACATGTACAGAGCAGCAAGTCTCCACAGCACCCCATTGTGACAGTGATCCATTGCCCTCCTAGATCTGGGATAAAAACACATTGGAATGCAAGCGAATCCTCACAGGCCACACAGGCTCCGTCCTGTGTCTCCAGTATGATGAGAGAGTGATCATAACTGGATCATCGGATTCCACTGTCAGGTAGGAAATCTCAGGCTCTGAAACACTCTTTCTGTCACAGTAATTCCCTTGTCTTTAAAAGTTATTATTTAATGTGAATAAATATGTATGTCTGTGTGAAGGTGTCAGGTCTTAGAGTTAGCTTCTGGTTGGTCACTTGTCACTCTAGAGCCAGACCCTTGATTTTGGAACCATTGGGTAGATTTCTACTTTGGCATGTTTAAGAAGCTACACACAGGTTTTAATTTAGAGAAGCACCTGGCATAGGAACTTTCCCTCTCTTTATGGGAAAGCACCTCACGGGAGTGCAGGAAGGGAGATTGTAACTGCAGTGCGGGCGTGCATGAGCCCTTCAAGTGTGTACAGGTAAGCAGGGCTCGTTCCTTGCCAGCCCCTCCCCTGCCGTCCCCACAGTGTTTAATTGCAGGTTCCACTCAGGGAGGGGTTCTCAATTTCCAGAGGCACTGGTGATTTGATGGCGCAGCCATTATGCTGCTGGGGTCCAGTGTAGCTTGAGTTCAGGGTACCAGCCTCACTGCTGAAAACCTGCTAGGAATTTCACCTGAAGCTAAAGAATTTAGCAAACATGATACATCAAAAGTAACTTTTCAAAAGCTAGAATAAAAGGCAGTTAACTACATTGTTAAATTCTCTAAAGTTATTCCCTGCAAGTAGGAAAGGCTGCTCCTTTGACTGCTAGGCACAGCAGGCCGCTCCTTGCAGTTGTTGTCAACTAACTTTATCCGTGCTGTGGAGTGCCTTACAGGGGCCGGAGCATAGGGGAGAGATGATGTTTTGTTTGCTAGTTTGGGCGATGTTGGGACTGAACCTGGGGCTTACCTCTTAGCAACACTGCAGAACAACATGGCTTTCCCAAAGGAGGGCTCAACTGAAAAGGGCAGCAATAAAATGTTTTAAAAACCAAAATCGATGTGCAAAAATAGAGTAGTCAAAGTATTTCCATCATGACACTGTTCTCAAGCTATCCAAGGGTCCCCACTGCTATGAAAAAAGTACTTGGAGTAGGAGGGAGGACTCTTGTTGACCTCTTGCCCTGAAAAGCACAAAAATGGAACCTTGAACTTAGAATATAACATTCAGGGAAGTCAAACTCAAGTCTACATTACTAAGTCTGCGGAAAAACATCGTGGCCATGGTTTCTGTGGGCAGTCACTGGCACAGGTCCTACTGCTGTTCTTTTTTTTAAAAAAAAAAAAAAAAAGAACATAATTATTTCTGTTTTATTAAAGAGTGCTCTGTGTAACGTTATCGACAATAAATATTTAATTTTCTATTAAAAAAAAAGATTTATTACGTACACAGTGTTCTGCCTGCATGTACACCTTCAGCCCAGAAGATGGCATCAGTACTCATTACAGATGGTTGTGAGCCACCATGTGGTTACTGGGTATTGAACTCAAGACCTCTGGAAGAGCAGACAGTGCTTTTAACCTCTAAGCCACCTCTCCAGCCCTCTTTTTTTTTTTAATCATTTTTGTTGATTATTTGGGAATCTCACATCATATGCCCAAATCATGCTTACCTCCCTGTGATGTGGAATTCCCCTCTGTATGCTGTGAATACAATTGGTAAATAAAGAAACTGCTTTGAGCCAATAGCAAAACAGGGCAGAACAGAGGTAGGTGGGGAAAACTAAACTGAATGCTGGGAGGAAGAGAGGCTGCGAAATGAATAGAAGCCATGTAGCCCTGCCAGAGACAGATGCCAGAACTTTACCCAGTAAGCCACGGCTACATGGCAATACACAGATTAATAAAAATAGGTTAAATTAATATGTAAGAGTTAACCTTTAAGAAGCTAGAGCTAATGGGCCAAGCAATGATTTAATTAATACAGTTTCTGCGTGATTATTTTGGGAGTCCGGGCAGCCTGGAAACGAACAAGCAGCCTCCTACAACATCCCTGTCTTCCCATGACCCCCACCCCCAAAATTCCATTTTGTGTTGTCCACATATTTAGTGGAGCATAGTCAAATACCTAGTGGGCAACTGTCCAGGGAGAATGGGTCTTTCTCCACCTGCATCTACCAGAAGCCATCTTCTGAGGAGAGCATGTGGTGCCCAGAGCAGGATGGAGCTAGCTCTTCCATGATGCCAACTTGGCACAGCAGCAAGGGGCAGGGCCAGCTTTCCCATGCCCACAAACATTAACATGGCTTCAGGTGGCAGCCCCAACCACAGGCATCCATGTGGGCTTGGGTGTAACACAGGCACAGACCCACTCTTGGTTCTCCCTATTGCTATTCTTTTTCCTGGTTTACATGTGTGTTCTTAATAGAATAATACTAGGATAGTAATCCGAAAATCTGTGACAGATTATCCGGTGATAATGACTACTTCCTCATCCTTGAGCACTATAGCTTGGCCAGATTTCCCATCTTAAGGTTTTACCTAGGAAACACCTACTTCCTGCCTTTTCTCTTTGTCTACACTGCTTCCTCATGGTTCATTCATACCCTGCCTTGGGGCTACAAAGGAAGAGCACAACAGTTGCCATAGAAGTGGGGGGTGAGGAGCTGGAGAGATGGCTCAGAGGTTAAGAGCACTGGCTACTCTTCCAGAGGTCCTAATTTCAATTCCCAGAAACCACATGGGGCTCACAACCATCTGTAATGAGATGTGGTGCCTCCTTCTGGCAGAACACTATATACATAATAAATTTTTTAAAAAGTGGGGGTGGGCCAGGCAGTGGTGGCGCACACCTTTGGTCCCAGCACTCGGGAGGCAGAGACAGGCGGATCTTTGTGAGTTCAAGGCCAGCCTGATCTACAAGAGCTAGTTCCAGGACAGGCTCCAAAGCGACAGCGAAACCCTGTCTCAAAAAAAAAAAAAAAAAAAAAAGTGGGAGTGAGCCGAGCATTATGGTCTCTTAGTCTCTTCTTAGGAGGCAGGTGGATCTTTGAATTCAAGGACAGCCTGGTCAACTACAGAGAAACCCTATTTTAAAAAGAAAGTGGGTGTTTGAGAGAACAGGCATTGATGGTAAGCTCCATAGTCAAGAAAAGGCACTGCACTGAAGCCTAAGTACCATCTAATTCTCCGTTATCCTTTTCAGAGTGTGGGACGTAAATGCAGGTGAGATGCTAAACACATTGATTCACCATTGTGAGGCAGTTCTGCACTTGCGCTTCAATAATGGCATGATGGTAACATGCTCCAAAGATCGTTCCATTGCTGTATGGGATATGGCCTCCCCAACTGACATCACCCTAAGGAGGGTGCTGGTGGGACACCGAGCTGCAGTCAATGTTGTAGACTTTGATGACAAGTACATCGTTTCCGCATCTGGGGATAGAACCATAAAGGTAATGGGCCACTTTTCAGTGTGTTCACAAGGTGTAATAAGGAGTTGGTGTAAAAGTGTGATCGAAGACAACTGTATACATAAGCATTATGGTAGAATAATGTAATGTTTAATTCAATTTTTATTTCTATAAATAACAGTAATGGGCTGGAGATGTAACTTAGTGGTAGCTTGACTGGTATGCCCAAGACCCAGCTTAGAAAGATAGTAACAGTTATTACGAGTGTGAGAAGAGCAGGTGTAAGTTTAAGATCAAGAAAATAAACATACTGGAGCTGAGAAAATGGCCAGGCTGATGAAGTCCTTGTCGCACAAGCATTAAGGACTGAGTTCAGATTCCTAGCAGCCATGTAAATGCCAGATGTGGCAGCCTAAGTTTGTGATCTCAGTGATGGGCATGAGGGCAAAGATGGTAGATCCCTGGTGCTCACTGGCCAGCCGTTCTCCAAAGCAGGAAACTTCGTGTTTCAAGACTTGTCTCGGAGAGTGAGTTGGAGGAGCTGAAGAGGTGACTCGGTGTGTTAAGACAGAGGACTGCCTGCTTTCACAAAGGACTCAGGTTTAGTGGTCAGCATGCAAATAGTGGCTTAAAACCACCTGGAACTGCAGTTCCTGGGGCCCTGACACCCTCTTCAGGCGTCTGTGGGCTCCTGCACACACGTAGTGCATACAAACCCAAGTAGACACACATGCACATAAAAATGATAAATATATCTCTGAAAAATCGGGTGGAAAGGAGTGTTGTACGAGGAAGACGTAAGAAGCAGCCAGCTTCACATTAGTCCCCTGTTACCACGAACTAAACTCGACTCTGATTTACATCGCTGTTCTTTGAGACATTGGCATTCTCTGATGACTCACTTCTGTTTTCTCCTTACCCAGTAGTCCATTTTTACTGGCAGACGTGTACCGATCAACTGCTCAGTTGTCATTTTTCTCTCTCAGGTATGGAACACAAGTACTTGTGAATTTGTAAGGACCCTCAATGGACACAAACGAGGAATCGCCTGTTTGCAGTACAGAGACAGGCTGGTGGTGAGTGGCTCGTCTGACAACACCATCAGGTGAGCAGCAGGTGTCCTTTCCCAGAGTGGAGCCCATCACCCTTCCAGGCACCATTTGTGCACAGATCTCATGGTCTTTAACTGTCTGTCTGTTGTGGTTTGTTGTTGTTGTCTGGGTTTCGAGACAGTTTCTCTGTGTAGTCTGGCTGTCCCAGAACTGGCCTCTAGTTCACAGAGTCCACCTGTCCTGTTTCCTGAGTGCTGGGATTATAGATGTGGAACACCACCACCTAACTTTGTTTGGTTTGGTTTTGATTTTGATTTTTTTTATTCTATTTTCATATATCCATTCACTCCTCCCAGTTCCCCCACACACACCTCTCCTCTCCTCTAGGTCCAATCAAATATGTTTCCTTTGTGTAGCTTCTTACAGGTCTAAAGCGTGCCCTCCCAGAGAGACAGCACAGAAAAGCTTTTTGTTGGTGTGTTTCCTTCACCAAATAGACCTATTTCAGGGGAACTGCTTAAATAAGAAACTTAAGACAGCTAATGAAGGTTAAGGGCCCTTCTTTTAAAATTCTTTTAAATTTCCGGGCGGTGGTGGTGCACGCCTTTAATCCCAGCACTTGGGAGGCAGAAGCAGGCGGATCTCTGTGAGTTCGAGGCCAGTCTGGTCTAAAGAGCTAGTTCCAGGACAGGCTCCAAAGTCACAGAGAAACCCTGTGGGGGGGGGGGGGACAAACAAAATTTTTTTCTGTAGCTGAAAAATGCTAATAAAGGCCATTTCTCCATGTCTCTGTTGTTGAAAACATAAAGAAAAAGGAGGGAAAAAAAGATTGTTTCTTTGCTAGAAATCATGACTTTTCACTTCAGTACAATAGTTGACCAGAGAGCTGTCTGTAAATTTGAAGGTTCTACAAATCTGTACTGTTTGTATTTTTGTCCTTACAAAGATGAATGACAGAGAGGTGGTAATAATTTGGAAATTTTATCTGTCAACTTCTTTCCTTCAGTGCCTGAGGGAAGAAAGAGCTAGGCCTGATGCATATCAAACCTGCCACTCCTGGAAATCAATGGAATTGGGCTGAAAGCATTAAAACTATTGCCGCCGACTCCTCGAGGTCTGGCTTTGCTCCTCTGTCGCTGGTGATTGCCCTGCAGAGCACTGAGGCAGTGTCCTCCAGCAGAGAGGGAGCGACTTTGTGAGAGTGGGGTCTCAGTGACACAGTGTTTCTCACTCTTAGGGGTGACTTCTGGAAGAATTACTCTCCCTTTCTAGGGACTGCACGTTGAATCCCCGCTGGGAGAACCTGGTTTCAGAGTTGCGTAAAGCATTGCGTTTTGAAAATATTTACAGCATTTGGACTTAAATCACACTTTTTCTGCCCAAATTATATGACAGATAGAAAATGTTATATTGAAAGTAATATGCTTTTATATGAGTGACATTTTTATTTTATGTGTCTGACTGTGTTGATTCACACCCATGTGTGACTCACACCCAAGTTGGTCAGAAGAGTCCTGGGTCCTCTGGGACTAGAGCTGTGGAAGGTGATGAACCACCTGTAGGTGCTGGGAACCAGAGCTCCTAACCGCTCAGCATTCTTTCAGCCCCCTCTGTGAATGCTCAACGGATGTGTGAAATATATTGTAATATTCAAGACTTAGAAATGAAGCCGTGTAGTTACTTGACTCAGTTTTCCTTTCAGATTGTGGGACATAGAATGCGGTGCGTGCCTGCGCGTGTTAGAAGGCCATGAAGAGCTGGTGCGCTGCATCCGATTCGATAACAAAAGGATAGTGAGCGGGGCCTACGATGGGTGAGTCCACTACCATGTGACAAGACAGATAAATGTTAAGAGCTCAGGCTGTAGCTTAGTAGCAGAGCATGCGCTTAGCATGTGCAGGGCTGGGCTCAATCCCTAACACCTCCCTTCCCCAGAGTCTGTGTCTTTGTCCTTCCCAGTTTATGGCTCTAAAGTTAAATTATACCATTGCTTAATTGGTATTCACCTCTCTCTCTCTTGCTTACTGCTTCCTAAAACATTCTTTCTAGTCATTAATTGTATTTGTATTGATCATTATTTTGGCTATTAGATTCTGTATTTGTCTGGTTTGCCTTATAAAGCGAAGAACCAGACAAATCCAGCATCACAGGCCAGGCATGTAGAGTGGATGTTCTAAGAGAGGATGTGAGAGCCCAGACCCAGACCCAGACGTCCTCCGATTCCTGGGAGCTACATTTGCTACCCATTCTTATTGCCCTGGTTTTGTTCTGTTCTTCCTTGTGTTCCCTTACGTTTGCTTTTAACTAAGACTTTTGTCCCCCTTTTGATCTTCAGAAAAATTAAAGTATGGGATCTTATGGCTGCTTTGGACCCCCGTGCTCCTGCAGGGACTCTTTGTCTACGGACGCTTGTGGTAAGAGCCTTATTGTTAAAGGGGGCTGAAGAGCAGGTAGGGGAAGAAATTAAATGTTAATGTGCTGTAGAATATAGATCTGGATTTTATAGTTAGATTCTCACAAAACCTACAAAGTGGAAAAGCAACCAATACATGACAATAAAATATGTTTATATAGTGCCTTTCATCCCAAAGTGCTTTAGAGACTGTATATGGAGAGGACTGTGGCAGCTGCTTAACAGCTGCACGGTACCTCTCCCACATGTAGTGCAGGAAGTGAATAAGAATTCTGTATCCACCAGAAGCAGCAGGCGGTACTGAGGGAGAGAGAATATAATTACGCAAATTGGAACCTGTCCAGAATCTAAGGACCTGAACACCTGTACTTGAAAAAAAAAAAAAGTACTCTGGGACTCTCTGGGCCCCTGGTCAGCTCCTTAGTTCTGCATCTCATTCACTAGGCAGTGCCTCCAATCCTAGCACCGTTAGCCCCTGTCCACCCTATGCTTGAGCATCTTGACACTTGGCGAGAGAAGTGAGTTAGGAGGAGAAATGACACCTTCAAATGCTTTGTAGCGGGGCCTCATGTGGCCCTGGCTGGACTGAACTGTGCTCCTTCTGCTCCCATTTCCCTAGTACTGGGACCACAGGCCTGTGCCCACCACAGCATGAAGTTTTTTGTCACATTATAAGCCATAGGCTCAGACTGACAAATGTTGCTTTAGCTAGATGTGTGTGGATCCAGAGTAAAAGAAGGAAAACTTTGTCTTTCTTGGGTTTAAAGCACTTTCTTAAATTGTGTATGGTGGCATACACATGTAGCTCAGCATTTAGAGGCTGAGACAGGAGAATTGCCATGTGTTCCTGAAAGGCCTGAACTACAGATTGAGACCCTGTCCCTTAGACCCAAAAACCTAAGATTGGATGCATTCTTTGAGTATCACATGAGCTTCGCCTGCTCTCTTCATACATGTCTTCAGGTGGGTACTCTGTGCACGAGTCTGTAATCACAGGCCTTAAAGGTGAGGCAAGAGGAGTGGTGGCGCACACCTTTAATCCCATCAGGGAGGCAAAGGCAGGAGGATCTCTGTGAGTTTGAGGCCAGCCTGGTCTACATAGTGAGTTCCAGGACTTCCAGGGCTACATAGAGAAACCCTGTCTCAAAAAAATTAAATAAATGGATAGATAGATAAATGAGGCAAGAAGATTGTGAGTTTCTGACCTGACTATATATAGAGATCCTGTCTTTAAAAAGAAAAATCGAACTTGTCAAATAGGGAATGGTGGTGAGTGCTTATAACCAGAACTCAGGCCTAAAGAAGAAGGATCTTGAATTCAAGACCGGCTAGGACTGTATAGCAAGACTTGTTTACCAAAACAAAAAACAGTAACAACATAAGAGTATTCAGCTTGGGGGCTGGAGAAATGGCTCAGCGACTAAGAGCACTGACAGCTCTTCCAAAGGACCTAGGTTCAATTCCCAGCACCCACATGGCAACTCACAACTGTCTGTAGCTCCAGTTCCGGGAGCTGACACCTCACACAGACATATGCAAGCAAAACACCAATACATGTAAAATAAAAATAAATTAATCATTAAAAAAAAGAAAAATAGGTATTAAAAAAAAAGAACATAACTGGACGGTGATGGTACACACCTTTAATTCCAACGCTGGGAAGCAGAGGCAAGCAGATCTCTGTGAGTTCAAGGCCAGCCAGGTCAGTTACACAGAGAAATCTGTCTTGAGAGTCAAACCAACAAACAAAGAATGTTGACTAAAATAAGCTGGGCACAAATAAATAAATGTGTGTGTGTGTTATATGAAATTTAAGAATAAGTAAAAATCAGTAATAGCACAGGAGTGCAGGTGAGACTGACTAGTAACAATGTCGAAAGCACTTTCCAGGAAAAGTAGCCATGCCTGATGTAGGCAGTGCTCACTACCCTGATGCACTAGACTAGGCTCCTGGCCTCATGAAAGCCAGCCATTAGAATTTTGCAAATTGTTGACTGAATGTGGATAGCTTCAAATTGGTCATGGTTGGACTTGGTGCATCATGAAAATCTGTAAATGGTTTATGTTTTTATTTTATGTCCATCGATGTTTTGCCTGCATGTGTATCTGTACAGTGCAATGCCCTCAGAGACCAGAGGGTGTCAAATCCCTCTAGAATTGTAGTTATAGATGATTGTTAGTTCCATGTGGGTGTTGGGAATTGAACCTGGGTCCTTTGGAAGAGCAACCAGCATTCTTAACTGTTGAGCCATGTCTCCAGCCTCAAGAAGTTTAGTTGGCACACAATTTACCAACACCTGCTGTCCACACCTTGACATCTGATGGTCAGAGGAGCTTGCAGGAGATGATAGGCCAGAGAGGTACCAAGAATACTCTCCTCTCCTCTTGCCTAACCCCAGTTGATAGTCACAAGTCAGTATCTTCTTTGCCATTTTGCCTACGTAATACTGCTTGTTTACTGTGTTCCCGAGACCAGTTATTGCCAGGTATTTGAGTATTCCATCCTAACATTAGTGAAACTGCTTCCTGTCTGTGTTTGAAACAATGACTGAGCACACCATAGCCTTTGTAGGCTCCTTTAGACGTGATGCTTGTGATTTGGGGTCAAAATCATACTTTTGTTTCTGCTTCCTTAGGAGCATTCTGGAAGAGTTTTCCGACTCCAGTTTGATGAATTCCAGATTGTCAGTAGTTCGCATGATGATACAATCCTCATCTGGGACTTCCTAAATGATCCGGCTGCTCATGCTGAACCACCCCGCTCCCCTTCTCGGACATACACCTACATCTCCAGATAAATAACCCAACACTGACCTCACACTTGCCCGGGTATGAAAAGAGCTTGTACACCTGTAGGAGGTGGAGTGTTGGCTGTAAGGTGCTGCTAGCTCCTGGGAGTTTCTCCCTCTCCGTTCCTTGTCTCACCAAGCCCTAGACAGCAGGAGGCATGGACTGAAGCAGGAACTTCCATGGTAGAAGCTAGCAAGTTCCAGTTCTAGAGGACTCCAGAATTCTTGTGTAGGAGTACCAGTAGTTCCTTCAGTACAGTTTTTATGAAAGTACAATGTCATTTGAACCAGTTGGAAAATCAATGGCCCAAAAGTCTGTCATTGTATAGGTCCTAGATCAGGGAGGCCTTCCAGTCTAGCAGCTCATCCGACACGTGACCAGAAATGTCTGACATTCTCATTTCTGCCTTTTTTGTCTACAGTCTCTACTCCATCCACAGGAGATTTTCCGTGGTTGGTTGGTTTGTTCATTTCCAGCAGTAACAGGAAGTTGGTATCCTTCCCAAATCTCTAGCAGCTCTCTAAGGCAGGGCAAAACCTAAAATGCCCGGTATTGTCTATGAGCACATCCACAGTTGGCTTCCGGTGCCATCACGGGGTCGGATGTGTTGGGTTATTGAGTCCTAGGAAGAGCGCCAGCTTGGGGAGTGTTGCCTGTGTGCCTTTCTGTGTGTCACAGTCGCCTTGGTTGTTAGAGCAGACATGCCTCTCACTGCACTCCTGCGCCCGTCAGTCTTCCTGAGGGAAGGAGTATGTCTCTGGGGGCTCCCCTCATGTCTCTGCTGTTGGAGGGAGCATAGTTGGTTCATCATTCTTCGGCTAAGTCACACTGGCTGTGTGCTCGTGGGCGTGTAAATTCACAGACTGTCATATCCTGATGAGTGAAATGAGTACAGAATCTGCCTCATAGGTCTGCATGGAGATAACCGTGGTTACAGTGTGCCTTGTCTGCCCTTTCGCCAATGTTCGGTGTTTTCCAATGGAATAGTATTTTGTTATTGGGTGGGGGCTCCTGGGTATTGAGTGCCTGGCCTGCCTCATGTTAAGTGTTTAACCGTGGAAATGTGCGCCTAACCCTCGCTGTTCCTATTCTCCCTCACTTTGCTTACATCTCTCTCCTCACACTGGTGAAGCAGACATCCCCTGAGAATCTGGTTCTGTCTTTTTGACTCATCTAAGGTCTCTTCTTGGACAGCCTTACCCTTTCCCATGACTTTAGCTCTCACTTCAACATAGATGACTAGCAAATCTGTATCTCCAATGTCGCCCCTGCCTTAATCTCCAGGCCATATTTCCAGCCTCCACCTACACATCTGTCCTTGAAGAGACCAGGAGCACCTTTAGTGTCTCCATACCCCAGCCAGCTTTCCGCCATACATACTTCTTAGAGAGATAGCACTGCGCTCCAGGACCGTCAGGCAGAGCCCACAGAGCCGTCCCTGCCTGCTCTGTTGTTGCAGGGAGCAGGGGAAAGCATGCACCATCCCGCCATTGTTCCCTCTTAATCTCAGGATGTTCTAGTGCCTCTGCACAGCGCTAACCCTGTCCTCTGTGTAAGTCCCCAAGGAGACTGGGACAGAAGCACTTTGTGGGCAGGGAGCAGCCCTGGGGATGGATCCCCAAGCCTTTCTCATTGCCAGCCACATGAACGTTCTTTTTGTCTTAGAGCAAGTGGAAAGTACAAGGAAAGGGGCTAATGACTGTTGGCTGTGTTTCCACACAGGACTCGTTAATGTCGCAGTATTTAACATATCTGCCAAGACCAGGGTGAACAACAACAATCACACTCCTACCCGGATTCCCCGGATGGATCAGCGAGGAGCAGGGCTTTGAGACTCCTGTTGGGACACAGTCGGTCAGCAGCTGACCAGGATGGTCTGCTCGGCACACCCGGCTGCTTCAGTGCTGCTATCAGAAGATGTCTTTATCTTGTGTGAATGATTGGAACTTTTAAGCCTCCCTTCCTGTTCCCTCCCCTTCCCCTCTGCACCTGTTTCTCTCCCATTGGGTTCCAGACAAAGATGACTTATAAATATATTTAGTGTTTTGCCAGAATCTCTCTTCCTTTGCCATTAAGCAGAAGAACTAGTTTCCCCATATGGCTCACTTCTAGGGGACAGGGGCTGCAGCTTCCAGGCAAAGAATGCCTGTCCTCTCCCTGTTCAGCACCTGGCCGGAGCAGTCCAGGCCACTGCGTGGGAGGAGACAGCTGCCTGCACATCCTTAGAGGAGAGAGAGGGACACACACTGGAAGATCTGCACCTGCTGCCTCCTCCCCCACCTGGGTTCTGTCCCCCTTCCTCCTCTCCATCTTCAACCTGAGAAGGCATGTGCCGTGTCCTCATCTAGCACGAGGCGGATCACCCAGAAAATGGGACACTTGGAAGAGTTTGAGTATCCTAATTTCCAGGCTTTTGCTGCAAGTGACCCCGGGGCAGCGGTGGATTCATGAACATGACACTCGCCATATTTGCAGCTTTCTCTCTCCTTCCCTGTGCCCAGGGGGAGGGACAGGAATGTCCTGGGCGCCATCAGTGGTTGTGTTTGCTCTGGACTCAGCAGTCTCCTCGGTTCCATGTAGAGTGGAAAGGAGCTGCTGATTGCATTTCCTCTCATTAACAATTAGATGTGTAATAAAAAGCATTGTGCTTCATCTTAAATCACTGGCAAGGCCTGCAGAAAGGCTTGGAGTGGCCAGCGCCAGGCACCACTGCACTCTGTACCGTGGCTCACATCTGTTTCCTTGACCGAGCCGGAAAGCACCCAGGCACCCATAACTGCCCAGACTGTGAGCACAGCAGCTTAAGAGATGGTCAGGAGAAAGCTGGTTCTCCATTTAGGCCAGTAAATATCTGTCAGTCTAACTGCCTCAACCTTGCACGGCAGATCCTTCCTTCTGCTTCCCCCAAACCCAGTATTTGCAGAAAGGCAAGGCTGCCAGAGGGCATCAGGGTGAAGCTTGGCACACAGGGTTACTAGTAAGCAGGAGCCTTCTCTTCCTTTTCCTCTCCCTGCCTTATTTTGCTGTCCGCTTTCCCCAGCCAGTAAACTCTGGCAGTCAGTAAAAACGTAAGTGACTGGACTTCCTCAAGGGCTAAGCTGGCCACATGGAAGGCAGCACTGGGCCTCTGCCAGCAGACTCCAGACACAGAGGCTCATGGGTAAGCCTGGGAGAACTTGAACTGAGAGCCAACTCACTTTCCCCCAGCATGCATTGCCTGCTAAGGGATGGTTAAGGCATACCATTGGGCCTGAGGCCACACTACAGCCTTGCTTTTCCCTTGGAAACCAAGCAGTCAGGCTCTCGTCACTGTTCCTAACCATGCATTTGAATTTAAGAAAGCCAACTGAACCAGCTGCTATAAAAATAGAAATGGGGGCCAGTCCCAAGTGGCCTCTAGCCAGGCCACCTTCACTACGGCAAGAGAGAGAGAAGAGAGCATCTTCATTCTCTGGTTTGCAACTCGTCCCTTACCCAAAGTGTCCCCGAGCGAATGCCGTTACATGCTGAGTCAGGTCACATGTGTGCCGTTTCCTTTTCTTGTGTAACTGTAATCTCAAGTTACATCTAAGAAATACCTCTCCGTATTTGTTTCTCTTTTCCTGACCACCCACATGCTGCAGAGAGTCGTCTGATTAGCTGCGCTGAGCGCCTTGTCCACTGATTATTAATAGTGAAGGACTTTGCTGAAAAACAGGTCAGACATTAAGAGACCTAAGCTGCTTCAAGAAATGGTCTAGTGGCCATAACTTGACTAGCCCTTCAGTTATATGCTGCTTTGAAAGGTAGGAGTAGGAGAACATCTGGCTTTGAGGGAGATGTGGGTACTCCTGCACACTCGTCAGGCCAGCACTGCGCTCTCCTTCCGAGGTCTAGCTGTAGGTGTGCTGCTCTGACACCCTTGAGAAGTGTGGCCACCCATTGTACTTAGGCCCGGGTGGACCCTGCGCGTTGACGCTGTTAGTTGGGTTCAACTCTTTCTCCAGGCTGTCCTCTCTGCTGCTGATGGAAATGGGAATGAAGTTAAGTGGTCTGAGAAACTTGAATCACTCAGATTCTCAGCTCTGGGGTCATTTACCAGTTCATTGTAGAAGAAACAGTCAGGTAAGTAGAAGTTCATTTCCAGAGAAGGTAAACCCCACTTACCATCTCTGCATGATTTCAGTGGGAATTGATTATCACCAGTCCCCAACTGGGCGAGAATAAATGTAAAGTTTGACCTTTTTAAAAGAAAAGAGAAACAAAGAACATCTCAACACATTTAAAGGAATAGTAGACAAGAAGCTGCAAGTGTCCTGTGGCTCTGAGATGACTGTCCCCATGGTCAGTCTCTCTTTTTACTAAAATCTACCTTTCAGTGTATGGTACCCTGCTGGAGGCTGGACCACTGTGTCACTGGTGATGTCTAGACAAGGCCAAGATTCCTTGATGCTCGTGTGTGTGTGTGTGTGTGTACATCCCTTCCCTGGAAATGCAGTCAGAAAGTGGATGTGAATTATGGATGGGGAGCCTTTTACACTTGTCCCTTGGCTAAATTCTTTCAGATTTGTCGTAACTTTAGAGACAGAAACTGTTTGGAACTCTGTTGACGAGTAATAAAGTCTGGCCCCCGTAGCTTGTTTTGGAACTGGAAATGACACTGAGACTCCTAAATCATTCTGTAAGAAAAAAATTATTTTTAGCACTGCAAAGCCGGGGAGAAGGCTGTCCTCACTCATTCTCTCTCTCCTTCTCTTGCTGGCCTCTATCTGAGAGGCTGAACTTGACCTACGTGGTTAGCTTTTGACGAGACGGAGAAAGCTGAAAATGATGAGGCCCATGGTGATGTTCATTGTCTTGGAATCTCCCTTTTGAAGTAGATGGTGATACCTTCTGGTCTTGAATCTGAGACAGGTCCACCTAGATTAGTGCAGTACTGGGTAGAATGAGTCATGCTGGTACCCAGTCCCTGTGACTGCAGTCCATGCAGTGGTGATCAGTTTACAGTGTAACTTTGGTCCACACGAATCACCATCCCTATTTGATTAAATTCAGCACTTTGAAGTGCACTCAGAGACTCCCAATGGGGCCAGTCCTAGGACTCACACAGATGACCCTTTTCACCACAGTGAGCACGGCTAGTACCAGTGAGGCAGCCATCTCAGGGGAATAAAGCTGAGCTTTATATATGATGTCAGTCTCCTTAAAGTTAAGAAGAGAAACCAAAGCAGCAGGTGGCTGCCCACTTGCAGGTGGAATCTACTGCATTGCTGTCCAGAAACCCCTAATGCTGGCAGCCCTGTTTTAACAAAATAGCCCAGTGCCTGTGGTCTGACATTTCCTGGAGGCAGCTGACTCCCCAAATATATACTTCTCAACAAACTCAGCTATCTGACTTAGCTTCTGAGTGTGTGTAGGGACAGAGACTGTGTGTTATCTCCCCTACCAAACCTTCCCCTTGGATGCTGAAGGAAAAGCACAACAGGTTAGACCTCTGGGTACCAAGGAAGCTGATACTTTCCCAAAGTAGTGACCCGCAAGCCTGGCAGCAGTGTGAGCTAGAGAGCTTTTGGTTGTTCGCGCTTCGTCTCCTAGATTCTCCAGTGCTGAGTGCTTTCATTTTTGTGATTATGTTACGGTGATGTGTAGTCAATATACCAATATGTTCACAAGCTAGGACCATGGTAATAGAGTGTGTTTGGTTTTTTAACTGTTGGGGGGGAGTAAATTACAAGTACAAGATTAAAGTGAATTTTCTAAGTGTCTTTTCTCTTTGACCCAGCATCATAAGGATGGTTGAGTTTTCAGAATACAGTCAAAGAACTGTACAGTAGATTATTTCTTTTATGAGAAAACCAGATCAGGAGTCTGTTGTGGTAGCACTGGGGACAGAGGCAAGTGGATCTCTTGAGTTCAAGGCCAGCCCGGCCTATGTAATGAGACTCTGTATCAAAAACAAACCAAGGTCCAGCCAGTTGTGTGTGCTGTACTTGGGAGGCCAAGACAGGAGATTCTTGAGTTCAAGGGTACGTGGCAAGATGATCTACCTCAAAAGTAGGGGAAGAAAAAAACGGGACTGAATGTTGTAAAGCAATTCGGCATTCAAGTAGTTTCTGCGGGGTCATGTTGAGCCACAGGGAGGGCTGTGGTGACAGCTGGCCTTGATCTGAACTCTCCTCTGCTCTTGGATGGGGGCCTCTCACTCCAGCTCTTGACTCACAGGTTCCCCAGCCTTGGGAGCATTGCCAGAGACTCACGAGCCTCTTGGGAATAACGGTGCTGCTCCCAAGTGAGCCTCTCTCTCTCCCCCAGGACCAGTATACAGACAGGAAAGGACTGCTTCCTCCTACCCTTCTCTGTGGTGGCCCCAGTAGGGCTCTAGTCAGAACTGATTCATCTTTGGGCTCAAAGACCTGTAAACCCATAAGCTTATAGTGTAAGTTTCCCTCAGCTGTGCCCTCGTCTTCCCTGGGTAGTCACTGTGCTCTCTATGGTAGACTTGGGCTGTGGTCAGTGTCACCGGCGTCCACTAAGAGCTTACAGAATGGGTAGTGTAAAGTCACCTGATCTTACGCAAGTGTTAAATGCCCACAACCGCATCAGTTCACTTAATAGGCAGCACCCCAGAGAGTTGCAAGGAGGGGGTGTCAGCAAAGATCTCTCATAGCTGCCAGCAGCTACCAGATAGTCTTGACCAGCCTGAGTCCTAAGCCCAGGACACAGCCTGAGGCCATGGGCCTAGGCTTCCAGTCTAGTGTCAGGCCCTGTCCCCAGGTGAAGGTCCAGGGCCTGTTCCAGGGACAGCCCTTTGGCTACCCTTCCTAAGGTTAGGCTGGGGTCCCGTTTCCCTTTAAACCTTAGGGCTGGGTAGCCAGCAATGACTAAAAAGAGATTTTGCTTCTTCCTGATTGGCTCTTGCCAATTAAGAGCATTTTATTAGGCTGCTAATTAAAGGCACTTGGTTAGCAGCAGGAGAGGCCGGTGGGTGCCTGGTGAGATGGAGCTGAAGCCAGGAGAAATTGTTTTCCTCCCCCACGGAAGCAGATTCTCTCAGTCCCGAACCTTTCCTGCTGAGCCTACCACGCCCCTTGCTTTCAATTAGTGACTCTGAGGGGAGTGAGGTCATTACTGAGCCCAGGTCCAGATCCCCCACCACCACCTCAGGCCACAGGAGGCCCTAGGAGCTGTCCAGGTCCCCAAGCACCACCTCCAGGGAAGGAGAGGCCAAGCCCAAATGAAGGTGGCAAGATGACAATCGGTCACATCACTTTCCTCACCAAAAGGCTCATGTTGCATATCATACGGCATGATTCCTGTCAGGAGGAGACTGTCCCCCACTCACTTTCTAATAGTAGAGCCCCCTTAGGCCCTGAATGGGTCCAGGTTGGGGACTGGTGGCTGTGGGAATTCTGTAGCGCTGAGCCACGAGCATAACCCTGCTTCTTGCTCAGATAGCCCTGAGTTTATTTCACCCTTTAGGTCCATCCCCTTGGATGTCCCAGCGAGGCCTCACTCGGGCAAGCCTTTCTTTCCTGCCAGAGAGGAGGACTTGGCTGTGACCCCGCACATGGGGGCAGGCACACCGGGTCATCAAGAACATCCCCTCTTCAGAACTCCCCTCACCTCTTCACTTAGCTGTAGAATTAACACCAGCCCAGGCTGGGAGAGCAGATTTATGGCTGGGCCCACCTCCCTCCATTTAACCCGAGGCTGGCCCAGGCTCCAGACACTAAATTAGATTTTTGACAATTAGAGACTAATGGGCACAGAGCCATCCCCAGAGCCAGATATCTAGCACGGCCTTTGTGTAATACCCACCACTGGCTAGTCCCCTCCCCCACCATCCCTCTGGTCTCCCATGGGTGGCATCTCTCCCTCCAAGCTCTGCACTCTGGCGGGTCACCTACTGCTCCCTCTTAGCCCCTGGCCCCATGCTGGTTAGCTCTGGTCATTTACTGTCCTCCTTGTCCTTCAGTCTTCTCATTGCCTTCAGGTTGCCTCCCTCCATCCCCCCCTTTTCCCAAGCCCATCCATCTGCAGTCTGTGCCACCACCAAGGACAGACTGCAAGCCCCTTGAGGGCAGGACTTGCGCCCTATCTCGATCCTAAATTTAGTGCTTGCTAAGTATCACCCAGGCACTCATGTCCTTTCCCTCCCTCCTCTTGAGCCCCTGGATCTCCATGACTCCCATGACCTCACCCTGGGGACCTTGGGCTGGGCCCTCTTTCCTGCTGGGCCCTCCACTCTTGCCAGTGGTGGTAATGAGGGTGCAGTAAGTGGCGCTGGGGGGAGCTGCTCACACTCACTCAGGCAGACTCATAGCTCTGTCAGGCTGATTGGTCCTGAGTGGAGGCACAAATGGCCCCCCATGGACACGCTGAGATTGGTTATAAAATTACAAGCATTTGTTCAGCTGTCAGTGGCTCCCCTCCCTCCCCTCTGCCTGCCTGCCAGTTCCTGCCTCCCCACCCATCCTCTTTCCCCTGGGGCCAGTCCCAACACCCTGAAGAACTGGCCAGGGGCCACCACAGCATATAGGTCAGAGAGGCTGAGGCCACCAACTTTCCATCAGGACAGTCACAGCTCTGACTGGTCTCAGATGACCTCATCCTGTGCTCAGGTTTCCTAGTCTCTGAGTGTGAGTGGGGCCGCAGACAAAAAGGCCTTAGAACCCTCAAGAGAACAAATGGTCTCGGTACACCTCTGTGGGACAACCGGTGTCCTGTGTCCTGTGCAAAAGGGAGGAATGATGGGTAGCAAGGGCCTGCTGTACCGAAGGAGGAAGCAACAGTAGCCAGCCTGGTCAGTGGAATCCAGCTTTCCTCCATTCAGGTGGCCAGTCACCTGCCTAGTTATCAGAGATCCCCAACCCCTACCACACCTTTGCTGTGCTTTCTCACAAGCAGGCTTAGCCCCTAGCCTGGTCTCTGCATACACCCCATTGA
This sequence comes from Alexandromys fortis, assembly GCF_014885135.2. NCBI lineage: Eukaryota > Metazoa > Chordata > Mammalia > Rodentia > Cricetidae > Alexandromys > Alexandromys fortis. The sequence goes on along the minus strand of NW_026067893.1, from coordinate 14,300,070 downwards.
GCCTTGGCAAGAGTCTAGATACCCCCAGCATGTGTTACTGGAAATTCCAAACAGCACTTGGGGTATCCTGTAGCCCCAGGTATCCCTGGGGGCTCTCGGTTGGGCTTGTAATGATCATACTCCCTGTCTTCTAGCTGCAAGGGCCCTTGTCGCTGGGGCCCTGACCTCAAGATCTATTGACCAACCGTGATACTCCGATCCAGACGTTGGTCCTTGCCTGTACCCCCAGCTGCAGCCTCAGTTCCTATCTGGATGTCCCAGGAGCCCTGTAGTCAGCCTGGATCCTTGGCTCTAAGAGGAGCTTATGGGAGCAACTGTTGGCTGCTGGCCACAAGGTACGTTCCTGCCGCTCTTCATCCGTTCTCAGCCTAGGATTATATTGCTGTAATTACATCTTTGATTAGGGTGGTGACAGCTCATTGTCCAACAGTGTGAAGCAGGGCCTCCTGTCTACCATCACCCCTGTCCAGACCCCCAGCTCAACTCTCCTCTTGCTTTGAGGATAAGAAGAGGACCAGACAACCTATTCTCTGTCCTCTGAATCCCAGGCCCCGGAGTAGGCTCAAGGTCTGATGCCCTCTTGAATCCCTAAGAGTTCCCAAAGTACTTGAGAGACCCTGTACCTCCACCCAGGGCACCTATAAAGAGGCTGCAGGTCTCCCACTGGCCACCAGATGTCTCCTTGGTCCAAATTGACCAGGCATTGCCTTCTTCAGAGTGACCACCCACGTCCCAACCCAGGTGCCACACCGTGGTCCCCAGACATAGCACATTAGCCTCAAGATTCCCAACTCAGTGGCTGGAACTCGATATCCCATGTGATTCCTGGCCTCTGCCCAATTTGGGGGCCCCCACTGCCCTTAGACACACTTATGGCCATCCAGTCTGATTCCCTGGCCCCAGGACTGCCAGTGGTAGATGTGTTATGCTCCTCACGGAGGCCACTGGGAGGGGGTGGCCTGCTGGCCAGGGGCTGAAGGTTCTGGGACAAATATAAGGCCCCCAAACCCCCAGGAAGCTGTAAACCCACACCTTGGCAGTTACTGGCTGAGTTCCCTGAGTTTCCCACTTACAAAGTGGGGATAAGAAGAGTGTGCTACCACATACGGTAGCTGTCCAGATCCAACCATGAAAATAAAAAAAAATAAAAATAAAAAATCACCCAGAGGCTGGAAATGGTGGAGCACACCTTTAATCCCAGCACTTGGGAAACAGAGGCAGGTGGATCTTTGAAAGTTTGAGCCAGCCTGGGCTACATAGTAAGACCACCCAGGCTTGTGGTACCTGTGGCAGGGCAAGATAAGGGTTACAACTTTGTGGGGAGCCATCCCAAGCACAGCCAGGCTGATGGGAACCGGAAGTGGATCCCCTCAACTCCAGGAACTGTGGGGAATGTGGAAGCCTGGGACAGGATGGACTACCATACTGACTGCAGAGGCCTGGCCACAGCCCTACCCCGTGTGTGTGGAGCTAGGACAGGCCATGGGGAGAAAACAGTACTGCCTCTGGCCTGATACAGAGGGTGGGGCCTTGGCAGAAGAGCAAGGGAGCTGGGCTCTGAGATAGGACTGTTGAAGAGGGTGGGGCATGGGAGCTGGGTGCGCCTCTGCCTCCCACTTCCAGTTTAAGTTCCAGAACGTTCTGTCTTTCCCCCACAGAGCCTCTCTCTTGCCAGGGGTGGGGCCACCAGAGTCCCTCTTCCCCAATGACCCTCTGCTCCCTCCAGAGACCCTCTCAGGTTGACTAGGAGGCTCAGGCTGCAGGGAAGAACTACCTAGCGTTAAGTATGCGCAACATTACGTATGTATATTGGAGAGTAAATAACCCCAAAAAGCGCCTTGTAAATAGACTCCGAGTTTATCCTTTATTAATGAGGCACCGAGTGCCCCGCTGTTTTAGAGCAGCGAGACTTTCATAATATCAAAACCTAAATTACACTTGCGTCTCTCATCCCAGGGACGGGTTGAGCGGAGCTGTGGCTGCTGGGCTCTGCTTGCAGAGTGAGTAAGCAGGAATCCCGCCCTTCTCCGGGGAATGTGTGGCACCTTTGGCTGGAGAGAGGACAGGAGAACATGTGTGCACATGCACACACACACACACCAGTCCAGAGAACTCCACCCTCCGGCCTCAGGATAGAGGAATGTGGCCCTTGTGCCTAGGTTTGGACTTTGTAGGTCACTCCGAGGCTCAGGGGCTTGAGGGACAGGATTGGGCGGGAGATACAAGCTCTGGGACCACGTCACTTCCACCTCTCAGACTGCCCCCCCCTTCCCTGTCCCCACCAGCAAGGCATTCGTGGATCAGAGGCGAGGTGCAAGGGATTAGCACAAGGATGCACACAAAGTTGATGACAATGACAGCTAATTCCTTTATGACAGCGGCTCCCAACCTCTGGGTCATGACCCCTTTGGGGCTCAGACGACCCTTTCACGGTGGTCAGATATTCTGTATGTCAGGTGTTTACATTATGATTCATAACAGTAGCAAAACTGTTATGAAGTAGCAACGAAAATAATTGTATGGTTGGGGTCGCCACAGCATGAGGAACTGTATCAAAGGGTCACAGTGTTAGGAAGGTTGAGACCCACTGTTCAATAGACGTGACCTTATCTTCTGCCCACTCAGTCCTCAGAGCTCTAGCCCCTTCTGGCCAGTGAGTGACACTAAGCCGTCATTAGCACCCAGCTTGAGCAATAAGCACCAGGACCTAGGCTCTCTGGGTCACCCTATTCCTGAGGCCCTGAGGGCTATGTCTCTTCTATCCCGGGACAGGCCAGTGAGGCCAAGGTGGGCCAGAGGTGGGCAGGTGGGTGCTGTGTGGCAGGATTTACAACCCGGCTGGCCAGGCTTCTGGTGCTCTGGTGGGCGTCTTGTTGAATCTGTCCCATTATATGGACAGTTGGGTTTAATAGTCATTGTGTGATCGCTCCAAGCCCAGCAAACATGGCGGGGCAACACCCCCTCCACGCGAGCCGCCCGCTCCCCAGCCACACGGCCCATCCGTACAGTAAATTAAAAATATGAATCACTTCTCCCCACTGCCTCCCCAAACGCTCATCTTGTCAGCCTCTCTGTTGCCTTCATTTGTATTACCTTAATTTAATGTTAATTATGGTCTTCATTTACAAGGAACAAGCCAGCCCTGCTCTGCCAAGGGACCTTCCCCCTCCCCCTCTGCCCAGGAGGGAGAGGCCTAGGGAGAAGGGGAATTTGGGGGGCTGCAGGAGGGGAGTCAAAGGGAGGATATGAGCGGAGATCTGGGCCATTGATGCCTGGTGACTTTGCTGGGAGGGACTTGGGGGGACCCCCACCTCCCATATGCCCTGTGTTCAATCATTTATCCACTCAATCGCTACGTATTGAGCACCTAATATGTGCCAGGCAACCAGAGACCAGTGAAGTGGGGGAGGCGTCTGCCTAATAAGGGCTAATGGGGTCCCCTCTGCCACCCTGAGGCAGCATCAGGATGACAGACATAGTCCTGCAGGGAGTGGACTGGCACCTAGCCCACCCAGAGGGCACAGAACACAACAATTTTTCCTTTCCTCCAAGCTCCTCTCCTGGCTACCAGTGGCATCCTTCACTAGTCAGCCTTGTATCCCTTCCAAATGGGAAGTTCTTTTGGCAGTCTTTACTGAGTCTCTCCTGCTACAGAGCAGTCTAGGCTCAAAGCTTGAGTGGAGCCAGGAGGGGAAGTGACTCTGGGGCCACATATACTGTTTCTGTTGGGCTTAGAGGAAGGGACCCATTGTCCTGGCAACCACAGTTAGGCTGTCCTGCCCTGTGACCGCAGTCTGTGGATCTGAGAATCCCAGGAGGACTGAATGTGACCTTTTGGTCATTGCTGGGCTGCCAGTGGACACAGCCACATGCAGGTCTGTAAAGCCCTTGTGGGTGGCACCCAAGTGCACAAATGGAGCTGGCAGAAGGCCACCTGCACTCAGCACCCCCCCCCCCCTACACACACACACACACCAAGGCTGCAGAAGAAGATCTGCAGCTGGGAACATCTGCCTGACAAGGCCCTTCTGTGCAGGCTGTTACGCGTCCATCTCTAAGGAGTTCTGATCCACATACAGACAGATACATGTGCCCCCCCCAGGGCCCATGTGTCCTCCCCAGGTTTCAAGTGCTAGCGTGTATATGCAGGAACGCGTGTCCAGCAGGCCCATGCGCCTGTGCCCCCTCCCGCTGTCAGCGGCGCTGATGACATTGGCAGAGGAAAGTGATGACAAATGCCGGTTATCAGCGAACGAGGCCGATGACAAATGGGCGGGCGCCCGAGCAGCCCCATTACGCTGTAATAACAGAAGATGGATGGCCTGGCGCCCCCCACCCCACCCCCACCCACCCGCGCCGGTAACGGGAGCCGATCCGGCTCCGCCCGCTGGGGAGGGAGTCGCGCTGCGGCCGCCCGCTGCCAGTCCCGGCCGCCCGGCCGGGACGGAGACGCCCGAGTCCGGAGCCAGCCGGGAGACCACGCGGCCGCCCGCGGCGGAGGAACAAAGCAGCGCGCTCAGCGGGCGCAAGGGGCGCACGGGGCGTCCCGCCTGCCAGGACACGCAGCTGTGCACACACATGGCCGGCACACGCGCCAGCCGCCTGTGTCCTTGCACGGTGCACCTGCGACTCTTGTCCAGGCACAACCCCAACCTCGCAGGGCCAGGCACACAGGCGTCCTTGACTGCCTTGCGCAGGCTTGTGTCTGCCACATGGATCCGGGTATACAGTTACTAGCATAATTTCACTCATAGAGCCGCGTGTACACCTAGGATTCATGCACATTCCAGCAGAGACCATCTACAAACTGGCAGAGCTGGTACACACCTGTATTACCAGCACTGGAGAAGCTGAGGCAGGAGAATGGAGAGTTCCAGGCAGCCTGGGCTGTAACCGGACCCAGTCTAAAACAAAACAGGAAAGGGTGTGGGGAATGTAATTTCTTGATCCAGTGAGTGTTTGCCCAGCATCCAGGAAGCTCTGGGTTTGAGTCCCAGAGCCGAGGCAACCAGGGGTGCTAGCATTTGGGAAGAAGGGGTGTCAGAAGTTCAAGGTCACTCTCAGTTAAATACCAAGCTCAAGGCCAGCTGGAAATACATAAGAGACCCTATCTTAAAAATGGGGGTGGGCGGTGGAAGGAAAGAAAGAAGAAAGCACTTACACTGTTGTGTGTGTGTGTGCTTCTGGTGCGACTGCACATGACACGCACGGTATGGAAATCTAATGTGTGTGCATGTCCACAGCCTGACACACTGCTCACCATACAGGAGTCATAACGGCCAGCCCCGAACACACTGGCAGAAGATGTCCTCAGCTGCGTCAACAAATATTAACTGAGCCCCTGCCACGCAGGTGTCAGCTGGCACTGGGGGAGAGCTGATGATAAATAGGACGCCATCCCTGCCGTCTAAAATGCTCGGTTTGCTGGAGGGGCAGACAAACGGCTATCAGTGAAAGTGGAAGTGATTTGTGCTTTGACCCAGTGTGTCGTTTATTATATGGAAAATCCGGGGCCTTCCTGGAGGAGACGGCCAAAGGAAGAGTGGATTTTCCAGAGGAATGGAATTCTGAGCAAAATATATAGAGGGAAAATGGGGGGGAACAGCAGAAGCTCGGAGTCCAGAGTCTGGGTGAGTGGGAAGGCTTTACAGTCTCTGCAGCAAGAGGCAGCAACTGGGAGGTGGGGAGGTAGGGAGGTCTCGGGTGACAGACCCAGGACAGACAGCACACCAGCAAGTCCCTGGATGGGGAAGTGAGCTTGCTGGTGGTGGCAGGGCAAGGCTGACTTTACTGATGTGTGGCTTGTGCAGTCCCACAGGGCTTTGCCGTCCCAAGACCCCTGTGCTTGCTCAGTGAGTTCTACTCCCTCCATTTCGAAACTCCTCAACTTTCACACAGGGAATCCCGTATTTTTATGGACCCTGAGAGGTATGCAGCCAGACCCAGAGCTGGAACCCCTCGGGTTTTCAGCGGAGGTGGCAGGCAGGTTTGGAGGAGAAAGTAGTGCCTGTGGCTCAGAACAGGGTATGCAAAAAGCTAGAGGTGGAATAAGGGATGGGGGATTTAAGGTCTCTACCCCCAAACTGCTGCCTGGGTGTCCCTGCCATTTCTACCCTGCTCCCTTACATGTCTGTCTGACATGCTCCTTAGTGTGCTTCCTGCACCCCCACACGTGGCATCCACGTGGTCCTGATCCTGAGTGAATCTGTGAATACACAGATAGATGCTCTCGCGGGAGTGGCATGTCAGAGAGACCATCCGGTACTCTCGGGCACGAGGCCACTCCCTTGGGCCCTATACTTCCAAGGCAGTTCTGCCACTTGGGTTTAATCTAGAAGCAGAGTACTCTTGCCTCTGTGGCCTTCTGGGTGTCTTCTTTGGACTCAGAGCTGACAATAGTTGAGGAGCCAACAGAGGAAGAACCAGGAGTCTAGGGTGGAGAATTGATAAAGAATCGGATAAAGCATTAGATCAGGCTGCAGCTCTCAGCGCCCCCCTCTGCCGACTGCTCAGCAAGGGGCTGAGTGTCAGCTTGTCTGCACACAGAATGGGTCAGAAGGTGGGAAAGTCCACACTGGTTCCCAGGTGCTAACCTGGACTGCTGGGCAAGAGGCAGGAACTAGGCAGGAACCAGGCGTCCTAGGCTGCTTAGCTCTCCACAGGGCTCTAAAATAGATCGGGAATCAGGGCACCTCAAACAGGGACCAGGAAGTTGGCAGACCCTGGTCCATTCTCAGAGGTCCCTAGATGACACAGGCAGGAGTGGGGATGCCTCCCACCTCGATTTGCGTGCAAGCGGGACGCCTGGGCAAATGAAGTGTCTGGAAAACGGAAGCAAACAACTGACCTCCTGGTAGCTAGTGATAAGACAAGAGGGAAGTCGAAGAAAAGGGGTAGGGAGAAGCCAAGGCGGGCGAAAGGATTACGGCGCTAGCCTTCCTCTCTATTATTACTCTCTAAGGCTTCCTCCCTTTGTCCGGTAGCAATTCCAAACGCCAACTTTACTTTCCCTGAAAGCGACTTCCTCTTGCCTGTAGTTTGGGACCCTCAAAAATGGTCCACGCCTTCTGATGGCCCACCTGGGGTCTCTGCAGTGTGTTCAGGCCCAACGCCTGTCCCCCTACCCCCGTTTCAGCTGGCTTAACCACAAGACTGCCAAGGGGTCTTGGGGAACCTCCCACCCCTGCAAGGAGACTTCAGTAGTGTGCACAAAGCCGAGGATTGGCGGGAGGTAGGGGGGCGGAAGGAGGGATGGGCCGAAAGGGATGGGTCTCGGCCCTCTCTCACTTCACTTTTTCTGTAGCGTTATTGACCCGTCATTAGTTATCGTCCAAGGTCGGCAGGCCTGGCCCAGCCATAAATCACCTCCGCTGGTGGGGAGCAGCAGCGGAGTGAAGGAGCCAATGCAGAGCGCGGCCCGAAGGGTCGCAGCAGAGATCCGCCAGGTTCGTGGGCAACCGCCACAGCCCTTGCACCGTATTTCTCGGCTCTTCCCTTGGCTTCCCCGCGTGCCAGTCCCTCAGCCACTCTCTCCAGTCTCCATCCATCTCTTTACCACCGAGCTGCGTCTAGACAGGCTGGGCCAAGAAAAGGATGACCATGGCAGGTGATAGTCCTCGGTCATCTCACTCACAGCTCTTCCAGGTTATAACTCCCATCAACAGGAACAGAATTCCTAAAGGGGAAACTGAGGCACCGAGTCCTGGCCAGAGATGAGTCTGGAAAGGAAGGCGGCTCACCCCAGTCACCGTCAGCATCAGATCCTCAGTCCCTCCCTACTCCGGGCGGGTGCTGCAAGGGTCTCACCGCCCTGAAGGACGTGGGTCCGCGTCCTCGTCGGGTGTTTCCTCCGGAGAAGCGAGGACCCTTTCCCCAGGGCCCAGGTCCTAGAGGAGCCGTGCCGTCCTGCCTCTCCCGAGCTCACCGCAGACCTCTTCGCTGGTCCTCGCGCGCCCTCTGCCGGCGCCTCTTGGGAAGCGCGCTCGTCGTCCCCGCCCTGGATACACCTAGGACCGCCTAGGCAGGGAGCTCTGAAAGGCCCTGCTTTGGAAACACTCCTCGCACTAAGATCCCAGAAAACTCGTTTGTTTGTTCAAGCGTGGAGGAATTGAGAACAACAAAGTTGAACTTGGGCCACCTGGAACCTCCTTGGAGACCTTAGCAGGCAGTAGGTCTTTGGTTGGGAAGGGTCAGAGGGCTCCCAAGGGCAAGAACCTTGGTTTTCTTTCTGGGGCCAATCCCTGGGAGTCCCCCGTTAGGCAGCTTGAGAAGGGGAAACAGGCCGGGCCATTTCCTTCCCAGTTTGGTGTTTGACTGTCAGGGAGGGTGAGCTGAGCATATTCAGATTTCCTGATCAAACTGAAGGAAAAGTTCTCCCCACAGTGCCGAATCAAGGCCAAGGGATGAGAGAGACAGAACCCTCAGAGACCACAAGGAGCTGGGGATGGAGTGTCTCAGGCCAGAACTCCGTGGGCCCTGTCTTGGAGTCCAGGCCCGGCAGAGCAGGCATGTTTGGAACCGACGGAGGAACTGGTGTCGGACAGATGTGTGCTCTGTTCTGCGGGCTCAGGAGTTGCTGCTGCCCTCACTGTAACGCCTTGATGATGGTGTAGACCACTGCGCACCCCTGCTCAGGAGGAAACGAATGATTCGAAGCCCAGGTTTGAGCCAGGCTTGTGGGTATCCTGTACCCACCCTCAGGAGGCCAAGTCTGGGGAATTTTGAGTTCACACCCAGCTGGGGCTAGCGCAGTGAATCACTGTCTCAAAACCAAACTGAATCCTGAACTCAGGGCCGTCAGCATCAGCAATTCTCTCTGCGGACTCCGAGGGAAGTGGGAAAGGGGCTGGGACAGAGGGCCCAATTAGATCTGTGCTGAGTGGGACCGAGAGCCGAGCCAGAGCGATCTGAGTGACACCCGTTTGACCCTCACATGTAGCCTGACTTAGGATAAGGAAAGGATCCTCTCTGAGACTAGGGTTCTTTCTTCCTTAAAAGATTTATTTTTTAAATTCTCTCTCTCTCTCTCTCTCTCTCTCTCTCTCTCTCTCTCTCTCTCTCTCTCTCTCTCTCTCTCTCTCTCTCTCTCTCTCTCTCTCTCTCTCTGTCTCTCTTTCTCTCCATCTGTGTGTGTGGGAGAAAGAGAGACCAGAGATATTGAATTCACTGGAGCCAGAGTTCCAGGTGGTTGTGAGCTGCCCAGTGTGGGTGCTGGGAATTGAACTCAGGCCCAGAGACCTGAAAGATGGTCTTGACCCTTGAACCATCTTTCTGTCTGGGGCTCAGGTTTCACCTCTAAAATGGAGACACGAATCTACTGGGAGACTACATATTCACATGTAGGTCTTGGCAAAACCACTCTAATAAACCAGATATGTGGTGTAGGTAACTCAGGGCCCTTCCCCAAGTGTCCTTCCATAACTTGCACAGTATCACTGGTCTTTCCAGCCTTCTAACACGTGGTGTGGGTCTCAAAAGTCTCTTTTCCCAGGATCCATCCAGGTCCCATGAATAAATGTCTGAAACGCCATTTCGGAAAGGAAGGCGCCACCAGGCCGCTGTGCTGCAGGAGCCCATATGCTGGAAGTTTCTGCAGGAGCTCACAGTTGTACCTCTTGGCTACACTCACAGTGAGTCACAGCCCGGGTTCCAGGTTCACCCTTGCACAGGTGACGCACGCCTTTAATCCCAGCACTTGGGAGGCAGAGGCAGGTGGATCTCTGTGAGTTCAAGGTCAGCCTGGTCTACAAGAGCTAGTTCCAGGACAGGCTCGAAAGCTATAGAAAAACTCTGTCTTGAAAAGTCCAAAAAAAAAAAAAAAAAAAAAAAAGAAAAGAAAAGAAAAAAGCAGCGGAGGAGACTGAGGAGTCTGGAAACTGGGAGCAATTATTGCCTTGGGAAATCTGGGGAGAAGGGAGCGGTATGAAGAGAGTCCCCAGACCCCCACCTCAGCTTCAACTCTGGCCCACAGCAGGAGCGTCCAAAGACCCCGCCCAGACTTCATGCATCTTCTCCCTACTTGCTGCAGTACACTTTTGCCCCCTTAGCCCCTTCAAAGAGCAACCATGGTGCGGGACATGGCCAGCTGAGCTTGCTGCCTAGCGTCCACAGGCTGAATGAAGGCCCTGGATAGCCTAGGACCCCTGTAGGGCTCTAAAGGAAAAGTCCTTGCATGTTCATCACTGTGGCTGGCAGGATTCGCTTCCTGGCGGTGGCAGGGCTGCCATCCGTCTCCTGCCGAGCATCAGCGGGCGCTGCTCCTCAGCCCCTCCGAGGCCCTGCCCATGCTTCAGGTCTGTCCACTGTCCTGCTACCTCTCAGAGACAGCTCTCCTTTCAAAGGGATTGTGTGGTTAGATCATGTACTCTTTGACACCTAATAAAACACACCGGCAGAAGCTCGCACCCTGGAACGGAATGTTCCACACACGCTCAGCCTCCCAGGCAGGTGGTCACTCCCTCACTCCTCGTTCCAGCCCTCCTGAACTTCGTCCTGGGGCACTGGACCAATCACTGTTCCTGTGTGATCTTCAGGTTCCTCCCTTGTAAGTGAGGCCAAAGGCTGGATGAAATGAAAGCCGGTACGTGTCACAGAACCAAGCGTAAGCAGCTGAGGGAATTGTGATCCCTTAGCCTAGAGCCCCACCACGGAGGGAGGTGCAGGGTTGTGTGTGCTGCCAGCAGCCCTAACTGAAGCAGGAGCTATGCCCGTCAGACTAGGTCTCGCCACGGTGTTAGATGTACTGAGAAAGAGTGCTCAGAAACCAGCGGTGCCCACGGGAACCCTCAGACCACCATGGTGCCATCCTCGCAAGGTGGCTCATATCCCACTGAGTGTGGAGTGTGGAAATGATCAGTGCAGGATCAACTCTTTGTTTCGGCCTGGCGCCTCGATTCTATTCAGCTTCCAGCCATCCAGTCCCGGTCCCCACCACAGCCTTCCCTGTCTAGCTCAGCCTTGAGGTCTCGAGGAGACTTCTAGGATTCTCCTTGTCCTTTTAATCCAGCCCTGGCTGGGCACTGGTAGTTAATGTCAGCCTTTTGAGCCCTCTGAGTTCCTACCAATCTTGGGAGTCCCCCTCTCAAGAAAAGACAACCCCATCTTTACCCCAGGCTCCCTCCTGTTCTCCCCAAGGGCCAATTTCAGTTCAGCACACAAGCTCCACTTTGGGGGTCATCTCCCACCAAGGCAGAGGGGCTGGAAGGAGACTCTCCCAACTCTATCCAAGCGCGGGAGCTGGGTAAGAGGTGGGAAATGAATATTAATTTATCATGATTAGGCAAATCCGGCAGGGAGAGCCGATTCAGGCGGAGGAGGCTAAAAAGATGAATTTCAGCAATAAAATTAAATAAGGACGGACGGGCGGCCCCTCCTTCCTCCCGCTTTGCTGATCTCTCTCTTTCTTACAATTTATGAGGCCAATTATGAAGATGGGGTTGGAAGTTCCTGGAACTTCACTAAATGCAAACGGCGGTCCCTGCTGTTCCCATCAAATTAATTAACCGCGCGCTATTGATGGCCGCTCAAGGCTGACGCAAGCGGTCCGCCCTGCGGCCTCCTCCATGGACACAAGGACCCAGAGCTCCGACTTCAGCCAGGACTCTGCTACCTTCCTAGTCCCTGACCAGCACCACTGGGGACCCCTTCCATCCCATGCACCTACCTGAGCCCTTGGTGACATGGGGGCTTGTACCCAGAGGCTAGCTGGAGACACTGGTACTCAGACACGAAATGTGAACACGCAGCCCACAGACCCAAGGGCCCAGAAACGTGTGCAGTCACACACACAAGCAAGCGACCACACGGTCCGTCAAACACCAGCATACACCCTCAGAACTAAGCTGAGGCACCTGTCACAGGCAAGTACAGGCTTGTTCAGTGAGGGCCAGGCCTGTGTCTAGCAGGTTCTTCATAGGCCACTCAAACGGCAATAGTGAATGTTCCAGCCTTGAGTCAGCTCATCTTCTGGAGGCTTTCTCAGAGATGGCCCAGCAGTCCATCAACCCCTGCGGCCTCTTGTCTTGGGGCCCAGGGCTTTCTTCAGGGAAGCTCTCCTAAGGAGGCAGCAATCTCTTCCACAGAGGAGCAAGGCTGAGTTTCCAGAGACCAGCTTTTCTTGGGGCCTCAGAGAGAAGAACGCCCCCCCCACACACACACACACCAGTCCCAGAGCTGGGAAGAAGGGCCACCCAAAGACTCAGGGATTCTGGAAAACCGGCTGGCTGGTGCAGAGTGGAGGGCAGAGTGGACACGGGACCACACTGGAGCCCCCACTAGGCCCCTACATTCTCTCTACAGACTGGAACCACAGCTGTGGCTTCCTGGGCAGCTCCCTCACTCAGAGGACAGCAATGTTCCCCTCCCCTGCTGAGAGGGGGAAGAGGGAAGCAAGTTGCACCCCTTAGTCCTGGCAAGAGGAATCCCACTCCTATTAAAGGGGCCGAACTCCCAGGACTCAGAGAAATGGCACACCAGAGCCTGCCCACCATGCCGTGCCCACTCACTCCAGCGGTGGGCTGGGGATGCCTGGCCTGCCTGCACCTGCTCTGCTTCAGTAGCCAGAATTCCAGATACAAGTTTGGTTCTTAGCGAGGTTATGGCCATGACCCCAGGCACTAGGTAGACACAAGGTTACTGTCTGGCAGGGCTGGGTCATAGGCACCCTAAGAGGACTTGTGGGAACAAAGTGTCAGACGGCAGCTAAAATGAAGAGAGGCCCATAGTAGCCAAAAAGGGGGTAGAAGCCTAAGGTCTGCAACCAGCTTGACCCTCCTGTTTCTCCAAGGGCAAGTCACAGGTGATGTGTGGCAGGGCCCACACCCACTCAGGACAGTGGGAGACCAAGACACACACAGTACTGGCTCTCTGTTGTTGCAGGAAAAAATGGCAGACTTGGAGGCATAAAAGAATATGAAGTTAAACTGGGTATAGTGGCTCAGGCCTTTAATCCCAGCCCTTGGGAGGCAGAGGCAGGGGGATCTCCCTGAGTTCAAGGCCAGCCTGCTATACAGAGCAAGTTCCAGGACAGCCAGAGCTACACAGAGAAACTGTCTCAAAACAGAACAAAACAAACTACAAAACCAAAGTTGTCACCTAACATAGGCTTCCCTGGGATGAGAGCCAGGTGGCAGGGCCATGTTCCTTCTGGAGGTTCCAGAGTGGAATCTGGAAGGGTCTTTAAGCTGTGGGAATTTTAGACTTTCTACGTGGAAGCCAGAAGCACAGGACCTCTCTGCCCTTTCTCCCATTGGCACCCCTCTCTCCCAGGAAAGGCCCCGAGGTTCCCGGCCCACCCCGGGGCCACTCTGGGCTAGAAGAATCGCTTCATTGCAGGTGCTTGGCCTTAGTCACATTTTTTTAAAAAATATTTATTTATTATATATACAATATTCTGTCTGCAGGCCAGAAGAGGGCACCAGACCCCATTACAGATGGTTGTGAGCCACCATGTGGTTGCTGGGATTTGAACTCAGGACCTTTGGAAGAACAAGCAATGCTCTTAACCACTGAGCCATCTCTCCAGCCCCTGCCTTAGTCACATTTGCTAGCTGCTGTGGCGGTGGTGCTAGGCGAGTTCTTCACCTCTGAGAACACGAGCTCCTCCCTGAGTCTTCAGTCTCCAGCCAGATAAGGTCTATCTGTAGGACGCGGACAGACTTGCTGGCCATTTTGCCCTGCCTCATACATGGTCCGACCAGGGACAACCGTGGTTCAGGGATTGAGCTGGAGCTGAAAGCAGGTTTGTAAAGTTCCTTTTCTCTTCCTTGGGACCAAGAGGTTTGTGGGGTTCTCAGTTACCAGACAGGACCCCAGTTCCCACCAGGGCTCAGAAACAGAGTCCTCCCTTTACGGCAAGATGAGGGCAGGGATGCCAGGAGGGCGGATTTGGGCTCTCAGAGGCTGGGGAACCCTAACATTACACCCCCCCCCCCCGCTCTCGGCAGCCTGAGAACACGGAGCTCAGCCTCTGTAGCTTCATGTCACCCTGCAATCAGGACACCAGTGTCATGGAACCCTCAAGGCTGTGGGCATTTTCTCTCCAACACGGGACCTCCTGCTGCCCTGATCAGGTGAGACAAGAACATGCGTGTCTGAGGCACCGTGGAGTCTGTGTCTACTGGGGGAGACTAAGTAAGGCGGGTCCTACACTGGAAGCTTCCAGAAACACTGGGAGAATAGAGCTGACTACCTGGGAATTCAGAACTTCACTGTCCCTCACCCGCCTTACTTAGTCTCAGATGGGACTACAGTGGGATATGAGCAGAGGACAGGACTTACAGGAAACTACGGAACATGATCTGTACACATAGATAGGAATGGGGAGGTCTGCGGTTCCTAGGAAGAGGAGAGGGGCAGAATGTAAGGAAATGGCCAATTGGGGGGGGGTCAATGGAATGTCTAAGGGCAGTCATGAACCAGCTTTAGGGAGGATGCTGGGATTCGGGAGATCTGGCTGCAGTGTTTGGTTGATAGGACAGGCGGAGGTGAGCCTGCAGGTGTACAGCGGGGTCCTGACTCCGGACTCTGTAGCTGGGCATGGCAGGACAGGAGACCGGGGAGAGGAGGGGTCTAGAAGGAGGTTTAGAAAGTCAGAAGGCTTCCTGCAAAAGACCCCATGACCCCATTGGGAGATTTTTGGTGTGGAATATGAGGCAAGCTTAAGTCTAGAGGCTCCAACTTTAATCTGTCAGGTGTGAAAGATTGTGTGTGTGTGTGTGTGTACAAGGTGTGTGTATGCAAGGTGTGTGTGTGTGCAAGGTGTGTATGTGGCTTGTGTATTGTAGAATCTCAGAGTTGGCTTTTGCCTCCTTGGTCTGGGCAGTGGCACTTATAATTCTAAATACTCAGAAGGCAGAGGCAGGAAAATCATAAGTTCTAGGCCAGCCTGGGCTATGTAGGAAGTTCAAGGCATCTCAAAGTGAACAAAGCAGTCATGAACCCTAGCATCTTGGAATCAGACCTCCAGCTCAAGCCTAGACCCCAGACACCAAAGTGGGGGGACCTGGCCTGCATGAGTGCTGCTGAGGAAGGGGTGGAGCCCACTACAAGGCCCCTACCGAACTGAGAAGTAGCTGCTAAAGGGTCACAGGAGCTGCTAAAGGGTGGACAGAGAGGGGCCCCTTGTGTCTAACTCCAGTTCTCTCTCATACCATCTACCCTAGACCACATTTTGCATTCAGGATCTGACTCAGCCAGGCCTGACCCTGACCAGAAGGCGGTAGTGTGGGTTCTGATGTCTAGGCCCCATGGTTGTTCTGCTGGGGTGCAGGGCAGCAGGTGGGGCTGCAGCTCAGACACCAGGCAGGTTGAAAGTCAAAAGTGCTTTACTAGGCCCCAGGGCCTTCCGAAGCAGTCCTCACAGAGTCTGAGCAGGCCGCCCCCAGCAGCTCCAGCTGCACAGGAAGTGAGTGGGGGAGGGAGTCCGCATGGCGTCTCCTACAGTAAGGGTTCAGGAAGATGCTGAACCCACAGCTGTTTCCCCCCAGCCCCAGCCTCACCATCTAGATCTGTCTGGGGTGGAAAGGAAAGCCTAGGCACAGGAGACAGGCTTGAAACCTGTTCTGCTCAAATGTCACTAGGAGCCGTGGTGAGGTGGAGGGGACAGCAGCATACGTCATCCTGTCCAACCGGGAGAGGGCTTGCAGGCTCTCACTGTCAGGCGGGCTCTTTCCCTCAGGCCCAGAACTCCCAGCTTGGCTCGCTAAGGACAGCAGGTGACTGAAGTCATCTGGCTGAGCTGGGCAAAGCTATAGTGGTGGTGGCAGCTCACACAGCATGGTTACCAGTCCCGCTCAGCTGGCTCTCGGTAGGGCAGGCCTAAGAGCTTGAAGACGTCCCTCTCTGTGGGGGTGGGCAGCACGCGCCCAGGCCCCACCTTGACACCTTGGCTGTTCCGGACCACAGCTGCGCTGAGGGCATGCTCCGACAAGCTCATGCCCTTGGTCTTGGCCAGAGCTCGCATGGACCGGTTGAAGTGGGCAGAGCCAGTGAAGTAGAGCAGGGCACAGGCAAACTCACTGTAGGGCACGATGATAATGTCCAGTCGCCGGTGCCGCTGCCCGGGCCCTGGGAGCCGGCACACACCCAAGTACTTCTGCTGCTGGCCATTCTCCTCCTGGCTCACCAGGTCATCTGTGAGGAACCCTGGTCCAATGTAAGGGATGTCTATAGGGCAATCTGGACCCTCCCAACTTGCCCAGACCCCTCCCTTCTCTAGTCCACCCTGCCCCGCTGGGCCCAATTCCTCATCTATAGAATGTAGTCGGAAGACCTTCTACCTGTAGGCACCTGTCCTACAGTGTCTTTGGCCCTTCCCCCATGGCATGTCTCAAACTAGGACTCAAAGATGACAACTCAAACATGGCTGCCCCCTTCCAGCCTGCTCACCCAAAGACAGTGGATACCTTGCTGCCGAAGGCTGTCAAGGAGGCGGCTGAAGATGCCCTGGTGGGACCGGCCATCTGGGTGAGTGATGAGCACATCCACATCCCCGCAGGTCTTCTTCCCCCTTCGATAAGAGCCACAGGCCACACACAGCAGCCCAGAATTAAAGGCCTGGGCTGATGTCCGGACCTGGGAAAGGGCAGGGAGGGGTGAGATGCTGGAGGCCTCTCCCATGACAGCGCCAGCTCCTGGGTCTAGCCCAGGCTTTATGCTAAGGGGGATAAGTCTGAGGCCCCTAGAGACAGGCCTGTGGAGGCCTGAAGACGTTGGCTCTGTCTGGGTAGAAGGACTCTGTATAAGAAAGAGCAGAGGGGCACTCTTTGGGTTCTGGCTCCACCTGCACCTAGTGGCCAGGCCTGTGAAACTCCACAAAAGGCCGTATCCCTGCCCTGCAGTTCAAGCTGCCTATGACTCTGGAGCTGACAGCAGTGTGTGGGAGTCGGGGTTTAAGGCCTGAGCAGGTGGCTGGCAGAGCCTGAGAAAGTGGAGCACAAACACCGCTGCACCTGTGAGGAAGGGGTGAGCCAGGCCTGTCTGTAGAAGGATCTGAGAGGCCTAATTGAGGAGGAATAAGCCCATTAGCCTCCACCAGCCGCGGTGGAGGCCTTTTATATGGAGATGGGTCCCGCCCCCACTGCAGGACACTGAGGTCTCTGGGGCCCTGGATACCCACAGCCAGGACACCTCAATTCCCAGGGCCTGACAAGCAGTTCTGCTAATCCCTTCGCTCCCCTCTTGGGCCTCCCAGGAGAAAGATAAGTAATCCATCAGCATCCCTATAGCTGGAGCCCTACTTGTGGGCAAGCTCCAGTGGGAAGCCTGGTTCCAATGGGCTGCGGGCTGGTGGCTGCCCAGGGCATTCCCTGTGCCTGGACGCCGTGGCCGAGTGACAGTGTGCTGAAGGGCACACAGTAGGGCCTGTCTATCCGTCCAGACCAGTCCCAGGCGGCTGTCTCAGCTATCGCTCAGCAAGACCCTAGGGTGCCCTGTCTCTCTGACCCAACTCTGTATAAACTCATAAACTTAGTCCTCTGCTCTAAACCAAACCTTTAACTTGGCCAAAGCTTATTTCTTGGCCAACTGAAACTATTGTTTTTTCTTTCTATGGTGCTGGAGACAGCAGTGGGATCTTGGGCATACCCAGCAACCTCTGCACCACATGGTTGGGCCTTGACAATCACAAATACTCACAGCAAATAGAACAGAACCCTGGGAGAAACTCCTAACCAAGCTCACCCCTAACTAAGTCCTGGCCATGCTCTCTTGACCCCACCCCTAATCTTATATTCTTTCATCTGAACCCCACCAATTCTGAGCAGCTGCAGAGGTGCTTGAGAGGGCCCACACATGTGGAAAGAGGCCGATACCTGGGTCATTTGTGCCTTCTGAGCTGAGGAGCCCATAGTTCTCACTTCTTGTTTGTTTCTTTGTTTTTGTTTTTCGGGGCAGGGTTTCTCTGTGTAACAGTCCTGGCTGCCCTGGAACTCACAGAGATCCGCCTGCCTCTGCCTCCCATATGCTGGGATTAAAGGTGTGAGCCACCACTCTTGGCCCCGCAATTTTCATCAAGTTCTCAAGACAATGAACCACCACTTCTACCCTGACCCCAACCTGGTCTGTTCACCCTCTCACATCCCAGTGGTTGAGATTGTGTCTGCCTCCACGCTAGGCCCAGTGCTCTCTAGCCCCGAGACCACTCACCCATATGGCTGGTGTTACAGTGTCCACCCCCACCTGATGTCCTCTGGGCCTACGGCTCTGGTCTCAACCTGCTCTTCTCGGTCTCTGGCAGCCCCTTAACTACTTCTGCCTGTGGTGCTGCCCAGCTGGGAATTGAACCTCGCTCTCCTTAGTGCTCTAGGGGCCATGCTTACTGTCTGCTCAATTTCTGCAGCCTCCTCCCTGGGCATGCGCTCCAGGAAGTCATCGTAGTGCTTCAAGCCAACGACCTGCTGAGCAGTCAGTGAGTCCAGCCTTCGGATGTCTTCTAGATTCCGGAAACCCTGGAAAAAAAAACCAGCGAGAGAGGAGGCTGTGAGGACCCAGGACTAATGAAGTAAGTGTGTGGACCAGAAGACACAGGTGCTCTGTCACAGCTGCTACCATGGAAGACATAAGGCAAGACTGACCAAGTCTACCATCTATGCAGGGGGACACCACAATCTGAGGATGCTGGTCTCTGATTCCTTGGTCTAAAATGGGTCTTGGCTTCACTCTTACCAGTTCCCAAGATCATTCTTGGCACGACCAGGTTGGGAACCACTGTTTTAGACATGGGGCCAAAAGCCTGGGCTCCTTAGAAAGTCCCTTTTCAGAGCCACGGATCTCCATGAGTTCAGGGCCAGCCTGATCTACACAGCAAGTTCTAGCCTAGCCAAGGCCACACAGTGAGATACTCTTTCAAGAAACTAAGAAAACAGAAAGTCCCTTGCTGGTCCATGGGACAGAGTAATATATTTATTGTTCCTGCCCTCACTTCAAGACACTAAGCCACACGACTGTCCTGGGGACAGGAGAGGGACCGAGGCGAACTCTGGTGCCATTACAAAGCAGTCTCCTGGGGTTCGATTCATTCTCATGAGAACACAGGGTGGATACACAAGGACCCTGGCTCCTGCGGGCAGAGAGGAAGGGATGTGGCGGAGGCTCTGTGGCACAGCAATACTAAAGTGGAAGGGCTGTGGCAGAAGGGCAGGGTGTGACCTGATGGTACCACATCTGGGCAGTCTTAGTCCCAGCTCCCCAGATGTTGGAGAAGAGCTCCAAGACAGGCACACTGTCACTGATGTGGTCTAGCTTCCGCAGATGCCCGCTCTCCAGGATCTCCTTGATCTTCTCAGCCATCCGCTTCCCAATTCCAGGGATGCTGCAGGCCTCCTAGGGAGGAAGTAGTAGAGAGGAGGAATAAGAAGTTAGGAAGGGAGAGCCAGAGTAGGAAATCTGGCTCCTTCAGCAGAATTTCTGCCCAGAAGCCAGCTCAGCAACCATATGGAACTTGTCCTTTGGTTCCCAGAGACCAGCAACAAGAAATAGAGAAAATGGCCAGGCATGGTAATGCATGCCTTCAATCCCAGAACTCCTGGAGGCAGAGGTGCAAGCAGGCAGACTTCCAGATCAGTCAGGACTCCACACAAAGACTCCATTTCCAAAAGAAAAGAACAAACCACACAACAACAAAAAGCAGTACAGAAAATAACAAAGCCCTCGCCATCACCACTGCACCACCTTCATCACAGCTTTAAGACACACTGACGGGGCTACTGTGACACACTGACAGGGTTACTGTGACACACTGACGGGGCTACTGTGACACACTGACAGGGCTACTGTGACACACTGACGGGGTTACTGTGACACACTGATGGGGTTACTGTGACACACTGATGGGGTTACTGTGACACACTGACAGGGTTACAGTGACACACTGACAGGGTTACAGTGACACACTGACTGAGGGCTACTGTGACACACTGACTGAGGGCTTACTTCATGCCATTCTGTGCTACTGGGACCATCTTTCAACCTTACAAAAACACTGTGAATGGCAACTGTTATTAATTCCTTTCAAGTGATTGGAAAATTGACAAACAGTAAGTAACTTGTCTATAGAGCCCACAATGAAATGGTTCCAGAGTTTAAGACAAAAAACAAACAAACAAACAAACAAACAGAGTCTAAGACATGTACCACCATGCCTGGCCTTAAACTCTTTTTTTTTTTAAATTTTTGTTTTTCCAGACAGGGTTTCACTGCGTAGCCCTGGCTGTCTTGGAGCTCACTCTGTAGAACAGACTGGCCTCAAACTTACAGAGATCTGCCTGCCTCTGCTACCCCCCTGCCCAGTGCTGGGATTACAGATGTGCACTGGCACCAGCCACCTAAACTTCTTATTATATAAATACAATTGGAAGTAAAAGAAACGGTGTAATAAACCCCTAAGCACCCATTTCCCAGTCCTAACAATTTTGCTGGTCTGTTCTCAACCTTTTTTTTAAAAATATTATCAATGTGTCTCAGTGTAAACCCCACCCATTATAAAATCTTAACCACTAATTTGATGTCCATTGGTGACTAGCACTGCCATTAACCACTAGTTCATAAAGGAGAGGCCCCTTCTCACTGCTATTAACCATAGTTCATAAAGGAGAGGCCCCTTCTCCAACCTCCAAGTACCTGGTAGGAGCTGACAGGCTTGTGGAAGCTCTTGAGGGCATTGATGGCCTTGGCATAGCCCAGGGCCCTCCACTTGTCTCCCTGGACACTGTAGGCTTTAGCCAGTACTTCTAGCTTCTCTGTGATGTGCAGGTTGTAATTAGTGGCCTTCTGGCTCGAGGGCTGTGCACAGACCCACTTCTCCAGGGCTGCTGGGGCTGGGTGGGGCCCACCATCTTCTTCAGGGGGAGTGGGGTAGTGCCCACTGATCAAGGCTTCCAGATCTGCTGAGCTAACCTGGGGTCCTTCCTCATCACTGGTTTCATCATCTGAGCTGAGCTGGAGATAGAAGAAACAGTAAATCTGTGTTCTCCTCAAGAGTGGGGGGTTGTGTTTGGTGGGCAGGTGTTCCTACTTTGACTCAAAGATGAGCCTGCACCTAGTGCACTGGGCTTGTCCCTTCGCCAGTGTAAGGCCAGAGGGCTTCCTTCAGAGCCCTGGGACTCCCAGTGTTAGATGGTAGACATGGCTTGGTAAATGCAGACGCAATGAATGCTGCCGGGAAGAGCAGAACAGCTGCATAATCAAGAGAAACCTAGGTCTCTGGATAAACACCAAGCCCTTCTACTTCTACGGGCAGGGCCCTGAGCTTCTCACCTGGGCTGGGGTTCTTGGCGCCTTCTCTGTCTTTTTGGGAGAAGATGCAGCTCCGATGTGAGGAGGGGGGGGAGAGAAGGTCGTCCTGGATACAGCTTCCTGGGTACCAGGAGCAGAAGAGCCTTGGTCTGTCTTGCTGGGCTGTGGTTGGTTGGAGGAACTAGAGGGCAGGAGAGGTCACAGGTAGTTAGGGTATCAAAACTCTCCCTTGCCTCCGTCCCCATCTTTCTCTCCACTGAAACCTCCATTTCCAAGTATGTCCAATTGAAAACAAAGGAGTTGTCTGGGAATAACTCAAGATGCTATCCACAAAACTTGAGAAAGGCGAGGGGCAGCCCACCTCTCGGGGATGGAGAGACTGAATCCAGCTGTGTCCACCACCCTTCTCTCCTGCAGGCACAAGCTCAGCCAGGATGACTTCACCAGCTGAGCACTGGGGGGTAGCTGGGGGAGTCTGAGGAGCCGAAGAGCCCGCTCACAGTCCATGTTTTCATCCACCACGATGTGAGTAACTCCTGGGGCGTGGGCAGAGCATATCTGGCCACCGTGATGGAGAATCTGCTTCTCAAAGAGCTCGGCCCGGGCTCGTCCAATGCCAGTGGGCATAATGTGAGCCCTCAGGGAGCTCAGCCAATCTGTAGAGAGGACATCCAAATACCTATTATCATAAATTTTATTAATATTATTATTATTTTATTACCATTATTATTAAGACAGGGTCTCACGTAGCCCAGGCCGGCCTCAAACTCATTACATAGTGAATAACCCTGAACTCCTGATTCTTCTGTTTCTACTGCTTCTACTTCCAAGTGCTAGGATTACAGATGTACGTATGTCACTGAGCTGGGCAACTTACATTGTCACAGTGAACCGTTTGAAATCACTTCCCTTCAAAGTAACCATGTTCCTGCCACCCAGAGCGTAAAAAGCCTTCAAAGAATTCTACCGCAAACACAGCCAACTTCTTCAAAGGACGTCATCTGAACGCAGGGAGTTAGGATTTAGTGTCCTCTTCCTGGTGCAAAAGAGAGCGGTGCCTGGCATGTCACAGGTCATCTATAAGTATCTGTGACTGAAGCCTTCTTGCTCTGAACACAGTTCAAAAAATCATTTTATCACTTTTTTTTTTTCAGCAAAGCACACATTTCTTACCATTACAAGTTCTTTGCCCTCAGTCTAGAGGACTTGACCAACACTCCCAACACCTTAAAAATCTCTGCCAGCTACTTAACAATTCTGGTGGCAAAACAACACAGAACAAGCCTGAGGACGCGGGGGGTATGTGTATGCTCCGGGGGCTCCTCCAGGACAACAAAGAATTCTAAGGGCCACTTCCTGAGGAGTCAGGGAACATTTTCTCACCGAGATCTTGGGGTGCGGAAGAAGATAACACAGCAAATAGGCTATCAAAGACAGGCACAGTTGTAGTGGTGCATGCCTTTAATCCCAGGCACACCCCCAAGTTCAAGACAGGCTGGCCTACAGAGCAAGCTCCAGGACAACCAGAGCTACAGAGAGAAATCCTTCCTTGCAAAACAAACGAGGACAAAGCGCCAGCCGGACCTGGTGCTGCACACCTGTTAACCCAGCACTCCGGAGGCTGAGACAGGGTCGGGAGCTTAAGGTCATTCTCAGCTACAAGGCAGGTCAAGGTTACAGTGAGACTCTAAACACGAGACTGAGACCAAAGCAAACACAAAGTAGGTGGAGATCTCGGCCCCTACAGTACGTGTGAGGCCACTTCCGCTTCTGACTCTGGGTGAAAACAGATGGCTGAGGGTTCAAGTGCGTGAGTTCGAGGGCGGGCCAGCTCACCTCCAGCATCTCCCGCCTCCTTTCTGGGAACCTTTGCCAGGGCTTTTGATGATGGATCTGCACGAATTTTCTTTCGTTTGGGAAATGCCTTCAAGATCCCCTGGGGATCCATTGAAGTATGGCTGGATCCTTGCTTTTCTGTTTAAGGGTAGATGTGCAGAAAACCAAGATTCAGGGCCGCCCCTAGACCATTTGGCCAAGAGAGGCGGGCTTTGAGAGCAAGAGACCCCTTCTCAGAGGTCTCAGGAACCCCGGTTAAATGCCAGTGGTTTAATATGCGCTCCACACACACCAGCCTTTCAGAGTTAAGAGTACAGAGGGAAGATAGGGAAAGGCTGGGACTATGGGAGTCAGGGGTGGGGATGACCTTTGACTCAAGGGAAGTCATTGGAAGGAGGGGGATGCTCTGAAAATCCAGAGCAGAGTCGGCCTCTGCTTCCACTTCCAAGAGGCTTTTCCAAAATGATAAGGGCCTAAGAAACAGGACTACATTTTTAGTAAAGTCTTCATCGTCCCCCAAAAAAGTGGAGTCTGAGAGACACGTGCACACAAACCTCACGTCATTTTTCTCTAGCCTCAATGTGCGATTACAGAGAAAAACTTCACGGAAAGTTGCGGGCACGCCGTACACCTGCCCCTGTCGCAGCCCCATGGGGGGGGGGGGGCTTGAGCTCCGTAGCTGCAGGGAAGTGGGGTGCAGCCACAGCAGGTGTAAGGTGCCCTCACAGCTGGGGGTGGGCAGATGTGCCACATGCACTGGGTGTGCAGCTGGCGTGAACCGGGGACTCCCAGTTGGGGCCAGAAGAGCGCTGATGCCACGACCCTAAAAGTCCTAGGAACCTCCCCACTCGACCCGGCCCCGGGGCCGGTCCACGCAAGGCCAGAACCTCCCGCAAAGAGAAATAAACTCACCATGGGAGTCAATGAAAACGGACCGGGTGTGGGGGGGGGGGAGGGGCGGGGGTAATTGAAAAGTAAATTCCCAGAATACCTTCCGGGTCATCCGGAAGTGACCCTCGGCCCAGCAGTTGCCATGGAAGTGGTCGGGCGCGTTGCTGGGCGGAGGGAAGATGGCGGTGACTAGCTGGTTGGAGAGTCTGCGGGCGGCCGAGAAGACGGCGCTGTTGCAGGATGGTAACTCGAGCCTCTCGTGTTCTCCTCCTGGGCGGGCTCTCCGTGCCGGCTTCTCCTGGGAGGGTCTCAGCCTGGGTGGGCAGAGCTGGAGTTGTCGCAACCATCAGCCAGCCACGCTTGCTTCCTACATTTACAGAGGAGGAAACTGAGGCCCAGGGTGGAGTAGAACCCAAGTCTCTCGTCACCCACCTCAAGTTTCATTACACCCGCCCCGCTCGAGTTTTGTTGGTAATTCTAAATAATTCATTTTACTCTCATCATCGTTCCTCAGGGCTGTACCAAGAGGCGAAATTTTACTCCCCCCTCCCCTTTTTTTTTGACTGAAATCCAGGAAGGTTTTAGAGCCCCAGGTTTTGCAGATAGATATAACTGTAACATGACCTGGGGCCCCATGCACCTCAGTTTGGGGGTCCTATTGAGAACGGCAGCCCTGTGGCATAGAATGGAGAGACACCAGGGTTTTAGGTCAACTCTGCTATTGGTTCACTTATTAATTTGTTAGAACCGCATTTTCTCCAACTATAAAATGAAGTGGGTAGGCTGCCGCTGTTGTTCCAGCGGGCCTTTCCAGCTGTGCTCTATTTAGAGTAGATTTCTAGATGTTTTATGGTCTTTAGGAGAGAGAAAACAAGGGCCAAGGTCTAAATGACGAGAACAAGAGTTTGAAATATCAGCTTTTCCCCATCCTGCAATTGCTCAGTGTAAGTCCCCTCTACTTCAGAGGTCTTTCCTGGACCCACTTGGCAGCTAGGCTCAATTAGAGCTGAATTCCCTTTAAAGCTTAACAGCTGGGAACTTACCTCCACACGTGGCTGCCAATCACAGAAGCCTGAAGCTTATGGAAATTAAAGTCAGGTTTCATTTGTTCCTAACTGCAGCATTTGTGCTAGAGCAGACAGAAAAACAAACAAAAACCCATGACCTGTGCTCTCCTAGGAGTTCACAAAATGATCAAGAAGAAGACATGTAAGTAGATAGCAGCTTGTGTTAGAGGTTGAGATATTAGCAAGAGATTGTAGCTCATGCTTGTCATCTGGGCGGGTGGGGGTGGAGGAGGGGCTAAGGCAGAGACCTTAGCTTAGAGAGAGAAAGAGAGAGAGGAGGGTTGGGATGGTGTATGAAATGCTAAGAAAGCATGAAATTGAAAATATTTTCTCTTTGGATAATCACCAAATTCCAGCCCCTAAAGAATGGATTAGTAGGGCTGGAGAGATGGCCCAGAGGTTAAGAGCACTGGCTGCTCTTCCAGAGGAACCGAGTTCAATTCCAAGCAACCACTAATGAGATCTAGTGCCCTTTTCTGGCCTGCGAGCATACATGCAGGTAGAGCACTGTATACATAATAAATAAATAATTTAAAAAAAAACAGATTATTTGGTAAGTGGAGATGGAAGGGTGGCCGTGTGCCAAAGAATAACTCATATGCAGAGCAAGGAAGCATGAAGCATGAGAGTGGATGGTAGCTAAGTGTTATGGAAACAGTCACCATTCAGCCATTCACGCGCTGCCTGCCTGTGTCTGGATACAGAGTAACTAGGAGTCTCCTTTCTCAAGAGGCTGTAGCAGGAGAAATGGTGGAAAATGAAGAGGCATAGATGAATTGGGATACACTGTGATCCCACAGTGTGCAGATTTTGGACATTACTTCACGGGATAGTGGTCTTTTGTATTTTGAGACAGGATCTCACTATGTAGTCCTAGCTGACCCAGATGTGCTGTGTGGACTACACTGGCCTTGAAGGCACAGAGATCCTCCTGCCTCTGCTTCCCTAGTTTTAGGATAAAGGGCATGTACCACCATGCTTGATCTGTTTGGGTTTTTGTGTGTGTGTGTGTGTGTGTGGTCAAAAAAAAAAGGGAGGGTATAAAATTTATTGTCATAACTATTTTTAGGGGCACAGTTAGGTGTCATTAATTTCATTCACATTCCAAAACCAACACTCAGCAGCCATCAGAACAGAATCCCACACTATCCTTTCCCCCCTCCCCCCGGCCTCTAGTGATCAGCATTCTACTGTGGGTTTCAATTAATTTGACTAAGAGCCTCGTGTAAGTCGAATCAGATAGCATCTGATTTAATTAGTTCACATAGCAGAAGGTTTTCAAGGTTCATCTATGTTGTCATATGTGCAGAATCTCCTTTATATATTTTGTGTGTGCTTGTGTGGTGGTCAGAAGTCAACTTTGGGTGTCCTTCATCACAATTGCCCACATGGTTTGTGGGTTTATTTTGCTTCTTTCTTTCTTTTATTTTTTTAACATTTATATGTGTGCATGTGTATACCTGCCATAGCATATGCGTGTGTGCCTGCCATAACATACATGTGTGCATACCTGCCATAGCATACATGTGTGCATGTGTATACCTGCCATAACATACATGTGTGCGTGTGCATTCCTGCCATAGCATACATGTGTATATATATGCATACCTGCCATAGCATGCATGTGTGCGTGTGCTCCTGCCATAGCATACATGTGTGCAGGTGCATACCTGCCATAGCATACATGTGTGCGTGTGTGTACCTGCCACAGCATTGCATATGTGCTTGTGTATACCTGCCATAGCATACATGTGTGCATGTGTATGCCTGCCATAGCATACATGTGTGCGTATGCATACCTGCCGTAGCATGCATGTGGTACAACTGTGGGAACTGATTCTTTCCCTCCCTCATCTGACTTCTGGGATCAATCAGTTTGTCAGGCTTGGTGATGAGCACTTTCACCAGCTCAGCCATCTTGCTGGTCTCCACCTTGTTTTGAGAAAGGGTCTCTCACTGGGACCTAGAGCTTGTTCATTAGGCTGGGCTGCTGTTCAGCGAGCCCCAGGATCCTCCTGTCTCCAGCTCCCCAGTCATGGGATTATATGCACACGTCACTGCCCCAGACTTTGTATGTGAATATGGGGATCAAATTCAGGTCCTCACGCTTGAAAGGCCAGCTGACTACTCTGCCCAACGCCAGCCTCTGCTCTAAAGTGTCCTACTGTGTGTGTGTGTGTACTCTCCCTCACAGTGTAAGCGTCCTACTGTGTGTGTACTCTCCCTCACAGTGAAGCATCCTACTGTGTGTGTACCTTCCCTCACAGTGTAAGCGTCCTACTGTGTGTGTACTCTCCCTCACAGTGTAAGCGTCCTACTGTGTGTGTACTCTCCCTCACAGTGTAAGCGTCCTACTGTGTGTGTACTCTCCCTCACAGTGTAAGCGTCCTACTGTGTGTGTACTCTCCCTCACAGTGTAAGCGTCCTATTGTGTGTGTACTCTCCCTCACAGTGTTCAGCCATCTGCTGATGGATACTTGGGTTCCTTCTGCCTTTCAGTTGGCGTGAGTGATGTTGCTTTGAACCTGAATATTCAAGTGTATTCTCAAGTCTGCTTTTGTTGCTTTTGGTCATAGGGCAGTATTTGGAGGGGGGTATGGTGTATTTGTGTGTGGCGCTTGCATGTAAGTGTACAGGAGCGTATATGGAGGCCATAGCAGGATGTCGGGTGTGTGAAGGCCAGGCTTTTACGTCACTCCTCTGTTAGTCTCTGCCTTATTGCTGTCTCTTCCTGAGCCAGAGCTCACCCTTTTGGTTTTTGGGACCTGCCTGTCTCTGCCCTGCAATGCTGGGGTTACAGGAATGCACAACCGCACCCAGCTATTTATTCCGGGTGCTGAGGATTCGAATTCGGCTCCTCATGCCTGCAGAGCAAGCTCTTACCTGTGAAGCATTCAGATTATTAAGGGGGTTGATATTTTGATTGGTTATTGAAGCCTTGCAAATTTGGGGGTAAGCTGCCCTGCAATACAAATTAGGGCTGACAGGGAAACTGTATCCTAGAGGTGTGAGTAAACAGGAGAAGGCCACCTTAGGGCTCTTCTTCTGGAAGGCACTGGAAGGCTGGAAGGTCCATGTCCACCTCCATCTACTTACCTGCCTGGGAGAAATGACACAGCTCTTCGCTTGAGCAAGTGATTGTGGGCTAGGAGACTCCCATGGGTTCTTTTTATCCTTTGTTTTGTTTTGATTTGTGTTTTGTTTGGGGGAGTTGAGATAGGGTTTCTCTGTAGCTTTGGAGCCTGTCTTGAAATTCACTCTGTAGACCAGGCTGACCTCAAACTCACAGAAATACTCCTGCCTCTGCCTCCAGAGTGCTGGGATTAAAGGCGTGTGACACCACCACCCAGCTTTTTTGGTTTGTTTGATTTTTTTTTAATCCTTTAATGGGTGGTATACATCGATGTGTTTTTATTCTCTTGAGTCAGCATTTGAGTTCCTGTCACATCCCAGGTTCTGTGGCTGATCTCTGGGAGACTGTGGACACCCATACCCAATCCGATAGAAGAGACAAGCAATAACCAAAGACTCACATAAGAGATGTAAAAATCATAACCGTGTTTGTGTCAGGGAGCAGGTACAAGATGACAGCACCCGGCCCCCCGGGCAGTGGCCTAGAGATATGTAGATGAAGGCGGTGGCGGTGTGGCTGGAGGCGCCTGTCAGGAAGCCCGGCTCACATCAGCGCAGCTAGCGCTGGTTGTAGGAAGTGGGGAAAGACATGGGATGCCGTCCGTCCGTTTCTACCAGATGCTTTTAACACTGTCCTGGTGTGGGAAATGCTCTGCTGTGGGCTGGACTCAGACTGAGGGGAGGTGACCCATCTGCCATGGTGGCTGCAGTCATAGGTGAGGGAGACTGAGAGGAAGTGACACTTGAACTGGGCGTCGAAGAGTGAGGAAAGTTATATGCTTGGGAGGAAGCATGGCTTCTTTTGGTGGTGGGCACAGCATAGCAAAGGTGTGTTCCGAGATGGGAAGGGAGCCTGGTACACATCTCAAAAGCCATGGTGGCCAACAAGAAGCTCAGGGCAGGGGAGGCACTGGCCAGGTTCTCAGGCTGCTGCTGTTTGGGAGATAGATGTCTGGGTCTGCAGGGGCAAGGCCGAGGGCAGCTGTGGGGTGAGGGGCTCTGGGTCTGCAGGGGCAAGGCCGAGGGCAGCTGTGGATAAGGTGCTCTTTGCTCTGTGTAGGGAAGAGGATGGTGCACTATTTGTTCCCTGACGGGAAGGAAATGGCCGAAGAATACGATGAGAAGACCAGTGAACTACTTGGTAAGTGGGGGGCTCCCTGAGGGTCCTCAGCAGCTCTTGGGGCTGATGGATGTCCACTTGAATGCTCCTGGCCTGAGGCTCGAGCGGGGATCTCAGCATGCAGTGTGCATGGTAGGGAGATGGTGGTCCTTGGGGTAAGACTGTTCTGAACACTGAACCTGAGAAGCGTAGTGGAGTCCTTTGCCCAGCACAGCCCATCCCCCACCTCCAGCTAAATGAGAGGGCAAGTGAACCTCTCAGGCAGGGGTCACAGAAGAGGCCGAGTAGAGGGGAGCAGTGGTAAAACAAGGCTTGCACTTCAAGTTTTTGCTTGCTTGTTCTGTTGCTTCCTGAAGCCACACCAAGGGCAAGCATCAGACATGACAGCTTCTGACCTTGCCTCCTTGACAACACCATTAAATATGACCCTCATCTTGAATGGCATGAACTGGGCAGGAATGGTGATTTCTGCGGCAGCATCGCTTTGTGTGCCCAGGATCCCCTCCTTAAGAATAGGCTCATGAATCAGAGTTGCAGCTCGGATTTCTGGGGATTATTTGATTTGCCCGCGTTCTGTTCCCAGGGATGCACACCGGCATTAACTGACTTCCCAGAGCTGGGTAACTGGCCTGTGACCCAGGGACCAAAGCTCCCCACCATGGGAGCTGCTCTCTTTATTAAGTCACACCTGAAACGCTAAGACCAATGATGGAATCACGGGCTGAGTTATTTTCTTGTCTTTATTCCTGACTTTCATTTCTTCCTGGGTCTGATCGACAGGTAGTATTGTTGAGGGAATTTCTTTTTCCCTTTTCCTGACAGCTCATAAATGTCTTGAACTGACAACATGGGTTATACTGGTTTGCATATTCTCTCAGTCCCCAGTCTTAAAATGTGTGTCCTGCGCATGCTCAGTTGTAGTGAAGTGTTGATCCCTTCTTATTATGAGCTGCTTGGGCTCCAGTCCCAATTGGTTTAGTCTGGCGCTATTAAAAATCTTGATGTGTTTAGCATATGACACTGATTCGCTGGAAACCAATACAGTAGTAATATCCTCACAATGCATTGTAATTTATAGCGCTCCCAGGGGGTGACGGCCTTGGAATGTCTAACAGGGGAGAACTTATGAAAGCAGAGGTCACGTGAGCTAACCACCGCCGTCACCCTGAGTCTGGTCACAGCTCCTGCCCAGCCCCTCATGTCACATCTTTTCTCCACACAGCAAACAAAGCAGGTAGTGCGGTGGAGGCCATAAAAACAGACAGACGAGCGCAGCCCCTTTGCCATGCTTGGGAATGATACTAAAATTAAGAGTAAGACCGGATTCCTTTCTGTAGCGCTGTGTGCCCTCCTGTCCCACTTCTGGTGGTAGCAGGTTGGGCTAGACCGTGGCCTTCAAACTTCCTTTTGCTTAGTAGCAAGAATGGAGGAGGGATGTAGCTCAGCATTTGGCTGCTTTACCTAATAATGACATTAACACACTAACTGGGCATCATTCCAGGGGCTTTACTTGAATTCCTTCATGTAACCATCTTCCTTAAAGCCCCACGACATAGGCTCTGTTGTCCCCATTTTACAGTCGAAGGAGTAAGCTCAGAGAAGTTAAGCACCATGTTGAAAAGCACAAAGCTGGGTGGTGTCTGAGCCAGACTGAAGTGTTTGAGCCTCTGTGTCCAGTGGCATCATCTTAGAGCAAAGAATGCTTAAATCCTGCCCTTTATTTTGTTCTTGTTTTCTCAGGACATGGTCCTCCTGTGCATCCCGGGCTGGCGATCCTCCCATCCCAGCCTCCGTAGAGTTGAGGGTAAAGGCTGCGCTGCCAGGCTCTAAGACCGTTTGTTTTTATCTCCTAACCCCAGCCCAACTGCCCTTGCAAAATATCGTCCAGTATTAGCTTTTCGTTTGTTTGTTTTTGACACGGGATCTCTGTACATTACCTGGGCTGGCCTCAGACTTTTGAGGCTCAAATGGTCCTCTGACCTCAAGTTTCCCTAGTAGCTGGGACTGCAAGCACATGCCGCCGGCCTGGTTATTAATGTTTGAACATGATCCCAGGACCAGAGCTGGCTGGTACCTGTGCACACTGCGAAGTTGAATGTCGATTTAGTTTTTGTGGCAGTGAGTGAAATGGTTTCCATTTTTTTTCCCCAGCTAGTACACAAATTTGATAATTGGTCAAACAGGTTTTCTGTTAGAGAAAAAGCTCAGAAAGTAATTTACAGAGGAAGAATTGCCAGTAGGTGTGCGTCTGTCTGGGACAAAGTTCCTCCAGTTGGTGTTAATAAGCATGTTAGTGTCATCTCTTCTCTCCCTCTCGGGGCTATTCATCCCACCCCCCACAATGAACGCTGTGTGTATTCATAGAGGAAAAGCTGAAGGGCCTTGCCACAATGATCGGAACATCAAACCAACCCCCGAAGAACACAGCGTGTCCAGGGTGCCGGGCTGAAGGGCAGACGTCCCCCAGCGCTTACATTTGGATTACCTCTTAATCTGCTTTGGTATTTGACCGCCAGCCTAACCAGCGCAGGCTGCATTGGGAGGATATTGAGCACTTTCATCCCCAGGCACTTCAGCGGCTTTATAAATGACCACTCGATTCCCTTCAGCCTCCTCGGGGATGGGCCACGGCAGCTGTTTAATAGCCACATAGCAATGTTGCAGTGTTTTAGGGCAGAAAGGAAGAATCCTGCATCCAGTTTAAGCTGCAGGGAGTATTTAGGAAAGGGAATGTAATTATCCGTATTGGAAGTGGGCCAGGCCTCGGAGCTTTGGGGAAGGAGGCCTTTAGGGCCTCCACTCTCCAGCCCACCTGAAAGATGGGACTGCTTTCAGCATCCGGGCATCAGCCCGCTTCCTGCTGACTTGGGAAGCCCCCCCCCGCCCCCCGCACTGCCTCCTTCATACATTTCCTGCATTTATGGGGTCATTGGAAGTCTCCTTTCCAAAGGCTGGCCCTGACTCAGCTGGGAAGAGATGACAGCATCCCGGGGAGCTGCCTTGCACACACCAGTTTGGGTTTAACATATAATCAAATCAGAGTGACAGCAGGTGGAAACCATCCTCCGTTGCCACAGGAGCTGTCCTTGAGTACAGGAACAAAGGCGAGACCGTTTCTGCCTGTGCACACCCATGCCCACATACCTGGGAAAAGTAAGGTCTTCAGAATCTTTCATTGGATCTTGCCTCTTGAGAGGCTAGAAAGGGAACCTTCTTACCGTGTTATACTCTAGTGAAGGGTATGATTTCCCAGGATGCTTGAAATAAGACAGCCAAGGGTGCTACACTTCCATGACCCTGAGCTGGGGTGAGAAATAAGGAAACAGAAGTGCAGTGACCTTCCCTTCTTGGGCAGGTTTCTGTGGAAGACGAGCGGGTTCCCGCAGCGGCCCCTGCTCCTAGGAGCCGTACCGGTGCCGTCCCAAGGCCAAGCGGTTTAACAGAACCCAGGAGTACAGGGCCGTCTTGCTTCCCCAGCCCAGCTAGGTAGTAATTCATCAGTGTTCCCCTTCAGACAACCACACCTGGCCTTTAAAGGCTAAAGTATAAAAATAGAAACACAAGCTGGGCATGGTGGTCACACCTTTAATACCAGCACTCAGAAGGCAGAGGCAGGAGGATCTCTGTGAATTTGAAGCCAGCCATATCCACATAGTGTGTTCTGAGACAACCAGGATTACATAGAGAGACCTGGTCTCAACCAAAAAAAAAAGTGCTGAAGAAGGCTTTCAGGACATCACATCTGTCTAGAACATTTGGAGATGACAGTTTATCTCTTACTGATAACTGAACTCTGAATATGGGGTTCTAAGTAAGACCCGAATTCTCTTTGTTTTGTCATCTAGCCCGATAGCCTCTAGCCTCCATCCTCCCAGCCTTCTAAGTATGTGGCACATGATCAGTAGACCTGAATTTTGACTGTTCTTGATGTTTGCTCCCCCGGAAAATAGAGGCAGGACTTGAAGGCAAGCAGGTGGGGAAGAAAGGCTTTCTCCTCGATAAACAAAAACAGAGGTGCTGGACTAGATGTCTGCTAAGTGAACTTGCCCCTTTAAACCTGTGATGGCTGTGTTCACAGCAATGGCATGGGGACCCAGAGGTGCTAGTTTGCTCCCAATACTAAGTGCTTTTACCAGGCACAGGGGTGCACACCTTTAATCCCAGCACTTGCAAGGCAGAGGCAGGAGGACCTCTGCGTTCACAGCCAGCTTAGTCTACATACATAGTGAGTTCTAGGACCGTCAGAGCTACATTGTGAGACCCTGTCTTGAAAGAAACCAAATGGTCTCGGGTGCTTGTGTAGCTGTCCCCTGATACTGCTGTAACCATGTCTGGGGAAAAAGTAATTTTCTGCCTTGTTTTTTATATGGGTAGCTGTTGCTGGGTTTCCCCTTCCCCTCCTTCTTCCTATTGCTGAGGAGCAAAGCCAGGGTCTTACACATGCTAGGCATAGCTCTACCACCAAGCTGTACCCCAGCCTGGCATAGCATTTTAGACATGGTTTAAGAAGCCAGGGGTGATGTTTGCTGTCACAGGGAGCAGGCTCTGTCATCTTGTCATGGTCAGCCACTGCTAGGAGGTGTCTGCCACTTGTTTGCCACTGTCCCAGAGTCCCTTAAGGCCATCTTCCATGGTGTTCTGGGGAGGTGTTGCGGGGACGAGGTTTGCATACACTAGTCACAGCGTTCACTTAAGGAAGTATTTGTGGGCATAAGAAGTTGCCTAGAAAGCACATTTCCAGGTTTCACTCATCCTTATTCATTTCCATTATAAACTTGCAAATGTGTTTCTAGAGAGAATTTTTGGCTCTAAGATGTAATAAAATCACACTGCAGAATTCAACAGACCTTATAAAAAGCCCATATTCATGGGAAGGTTCTAATTCTACATCACACTTTTGTGTTCGGCTTTTGTGCCCACAGAAGTGAGCATGTGCAAGCCTGGCCCAGCTGCTCAGAAGCCCACAGGCCTGATGCACCATGAAAAGATCCCGCCCCACCCTGAAGAGAGAGCCGTCCCTGACAACAGTTGTGGTTGCCCATCAGGCCCTTTCTGAGTTGGTCACATCCTCGAGCAGCTCCAGGAGCTGGAAGACTTCAGCACCTCCTGCTTAGCTCTTGCTGTAGGATGCCCCAACTCGGCAGCCCAGGCTTTCTTAAAACAGCAGAAGGGTGGGGGTGGACGGTGGACCTCAGCAGAACATCTCCACTGTGGACTGCATGGGAGCAGCCACCAGCACAGGACTGACTGGAGGTCAGTGAGAATCTGCCCGCTGACTCTTGTCTGGATATATGATTTCCATAATAGATGTATCTTATAAGACAAAACAACACCAAAATAAAAACAGGCATGGTGGCTCAGGTTTATAAGCCCAGCACCCATGACGCTGAGCCAGAAGACTACCCTGAGGTTAGCAGTAGCCTAGGCTACAGAAGGAGTTTACATCACAAAACAGACCTAAAGGACAGGAGGGCAGGGATTAAAAACATCAACCACAATAAGAAAAACCTTTCGCAAATGTCTGAGTTGTTTACATGGGCAAGGAAAGATGGTTATTTGCATTATCAAGTTATAAACATAAGGATCCATTTTACAAAAGGAAATCACACTTACACTTAGTGCATTTAAAATGTAGTATATAAATGCAAGCCAAACATATAAAGCAATAAATAAGTCTCACAAAATACAATCAACAAACTATTTATTGATTGCAATAATAGAGGTTAATCCTAGTGCTTGGAAAAACTCAGTGAGTTACACCTAGCTCAAGATTATTTAAACAACTTTTGGGCTGTGTATGGGGGGGCGTTGCTGTCTGTTGTTGCTATTAAGCCAGGTGTGCGTGAAATAAGTGAGTGTCTTTGGACTTTCTGAATCGTGAGACAAACCTGGACAACAGCTCTCATGCAGTTTGTTTCTCTTTGCGTAGTTATTAGAGAGGGAAATGCATCCAAAGATGGGCATGCTGGCACACTCTTGCAATCCTTACACTCGAGGCCAAGACAGAAGGGTTTGAAAACAGCCAGGGCTATCTCGTAAGACTGCGTCTCAAGAAACAGCAAACCACAGCTAAACTCCATTTGAAGACCCAGATTTCCCATTTCCAGAAATGACCTTTGTCAGCCCTCTGCCTTCTGCTGGGTGCCCCCACGATTCCTCCTAGAGCTGCTCAGTTCCAGGGGTCAGCCTACCTTTGAGGTAGACTTGGCAAGCTGTTGCTGCTGTGGTGCCCCAGTTTGACTTCCCAGGTTATGTGATTCCCATTAGGTGCAAAAGACCCAGCATTGAGACAAAGGCCCCAGCTTGTCCGGGTATCCAATGTCCTGTCAGATTTGGCGGGAAGAGTGTTCATCCTTTGCTTGTTTCTCTTACCAGTGAGAAAATGGCGTGTGAAAAATGCCCTGGGAGCCTTGGGCCAGTGGCAACTTGAAGTGGGAGAGCCAGCGCCCTCAGGAGCCGGGAGCCTGGGGTCCGAGCTCATCAAGGAAAGTAATGCCAATGTATGTCTGTCTGTCCAGTGTCTAAGGGGGAGTGGGAGGAAACTTCTGACCATGATTTGCTGACCACCTTATATTCACTATGTCCACCTAGCCACACTAGGTTTGTATGGACATCCAAACACGTTATTTTGCCCTTTCCAGGGCAAGGCCTCCAGGCCTGGTATGTCACAGCAATAGCAACTGCTTTGGGTGGGAGCCGGGGAGAAGAGCAGAGGGTTTCTTGTCTGGCTCTAGCTAGAGCCTGGGGAGGGTAGGGGCCAACCCTTTGTACCTTTCCCCAAGAACGGTCCTTGATAACCTGGGCTTCACAGCACAGCCTTGTAGTCTCAGCACTTGGGGAGGTGGAGTCAGGAAACAAGTTCAAGGTCATTCTACTACGCAAGTCTAAGGCCACCCTGCAAGTCTAAGGCCACCCTGTGCTGGTTTGCTTTCCACAGCCCATCTTCATGCGCAAGGACACTAAAACAAGTTTCCAGTGGCGGATTCGAAATCTCCCCTACCCAAAGGATGTTTATAGCGTCTCTGTGGCCCAGAAGGAGCGCTGTGTCATTGTTAGAACGACCAACAAAAAGTGAGTGGCACGGTGGGCACCTGTTTCCCTGGGTGCGAGCTGAGGTTGAGTGGGCTCCAAGAGTCGGGGAATTGACTGCAGCAGCTCCGCCAGGGTCTAGTCTGGGATCTGGCCTAGCCTAGGGCTCACGTGACTATCTGCTGCGTGAATGAGGGCTTAACCACTAGCTTGTGGTCTCTGGCAGTTTGTTCTAGGGTTGTTATGTCCTTGACCTGGTGAACTTGGCTTGGTGATACCACTGAATTGGCAGGAAGCCACATCTGGGTGGCAGCCCTCATCCTTCCCTGGACTAAGGGGAAGTAGGCAGAAGTTTGACTCTCAGAAATCTCTAGAATTCTGTTTCAGATTCCCTTTGTGATCTGTTAGGGGGAAGGCAGTGAGTGCTAAGGTTTGAGAGGTGGCCAGGGTGTGATCACATTTGGGTTTCTGGTACTCTGATCACAGACGAAGGGTCTAGAAACGAATCCGCTTCAGCCTGAGCTAGAGAGAGTATGAGGGCCAGTTCTAAACAGGGACCTCATTTGGGGAGGGTTTTGGTGTTTTTTTTAATCTCCTCGTTCACAAGCTGCCAAACCACCCAACTTGATGCTGGGGTTCAGAGCCTCACCCCATGGTGCCTACATGGCATCTGCTGCTTCACAGGAGAACTCCCCTCTCCCCCTTCAGGTGATGTGGTGCAGTCTCCTTTAGGAAGCAGAGGGCTTCCCAGCCACCTCCAGTACAGCCCTGGGTCCTGTTGTCCTCTTAGCACCCCCACACCCTGTCACTTTGGCAGGGTTAAGGGGACAAGGGAAAGGGTAGAGATGAATGAATTAATTTCAGGATTATTGCTGTACATGCAGCCAGCAGCCCCCGTAGTGGACCTTGTCTATAAATATAAAGTCATAATAATAAGGGTTTGCGTTTATAAAGCACACTGAAGTCCTCAGATAAAAGGCAGTTTATTCCCGTTATTGTTCTCATCATTAACAGGAGTCAGTGCCTAAAGTGGAATTTAGCAATTTCAGACAACAGAGAAATTGCCTGTAGGAAAACAAACTCCGTGCTTCAGCAAGCATTCCCTGGCGTACGAAGCCCTGGGTCCAAACTAGGAACAAAAGTGCTTCTGATAGCATTTGAATCTGCAGCTCAGCGCTTTGTGGAGCTGGCTGCTGCCTCCTTTCCGTCCCCCAGAGGTCACTGTGGAATACAGATATCAGGCAGAAATGTGATTACAAGAGCGTACTGGAAGAGGGGCCAGCTAG
The DNA here is from genome assembly GCF_014885135.2 of Alexandromys fortis. Taxonomy (NCBI): domain Eukaryota; kingdom Metazoa; phylum Chordata; class Mammalia; order Rodentia; family Cricetidae; genus Alexandromys; species Alexandromys fortis. Next base: position 14,262,478 of record NW_026067893.1, on the reverse strand, counting down.
CTCACCAAAATCTTCATCTGTGAGCAGATCCTCTGGGCCCCATCCCCTGCACGTGTATACATAGATGCCATAGGTGGCGCTGTTGGCCAGGGGCTCTCGCTAGTGGAGCATTCCAGCACCCAAGGGCAGGGGTTGGGGGCATTTTTGAGATGCTATTGGAGGCCTGGTAGGATGGGAGTGGTACCCTAGGAGGAGGGCTTCACACAGAGGGAAAAGAAAATGATATTTTGGTGCTCACTTTAGAATTGAGTCCTAAACCAGGCTCAGCCTGCCCCCTGCAGGTCCCTATTTTCGAAAGTAGGCTGGAGAGGCCACCAAACTTAACCAGTCCTTTCCTGTGCCTAATGGAGTTCCTACCTTCTACCTGGAGAAATTCAGTCGCTGCCGGTACTTCACATTTAGGGTACTTCACATTTAGAACACTTTTAAAATCTTTTTCCTGATCATGATACCATCCAGAGGGGGACATGAAGCATATTCTTACCTATATATTAATGGTTGTAGAAATGCATATAAAAAGCATACAGTGACCTGTATAGAGAGTAGTGTGCCCTTCTCTCTCAGTGCTGTGCATTTGCAGAGCCCCCACCAGAGCACTCTTGTTGGGTTCTGCTTTTCTTCACCTAGAGGTGTGCTCTCGTTTAGCATCCAAAACAAGGTTCCCAACCAGAGCTACACAGTAGCTTGTTGCCCCTGCAGAACTGGTTTAGTCACTTTGCTTGAAGTTGATTCCAGTGTCTTGCTGTAGTCTTGACCTTGGGAAGGAAGAAACCATTTCTATGGGACCCTGGTGTGGCGCCATCTGGTCCTGAGAAACATGTTTGTATAAGGAAGGTTCCATGTCTCAGCCTGGAAGTTGGCAGCCGGAAGTGGAAAGACCGAGTGTGCTGGACTAAGATGACTCTGGCTTAGATCTAGCCCCTGCCAGGTGCCAACAGTAGACTCTGGCCAAGGTCTCCTCACTTGTGAGAAGCGTGCTTACACTACCTCACGACAGTTTGAGGAACTTAGGATCACATACATACAGGCACCCTGTACCATGGTCAAGCTGCCAAAGCAAGGGCGCTGAAGAGAGCCTGGCTAACTTGACACTGGTGATACTCTAACTAGACGACAGGACTCCGTATTCGCAGAACTGCCTGACAGGCTCTGAGAAGCTGAGTGTGGTCTTCATTGTGACTCTACAGGCAGCAGGAAGCCATGTGTAGTCTGCCCAGTGCCTGAGATTGGGGCTTTACCTGCTGCCACTCTCAGGGCAGGACTGGCTGGAGACTTCTCTGAATACAGTGGACATGCTAGAGGAGTGTGGGGCAGACACCACGCCACTGTCCACAGCAGGCCTGCCCCTGCCTCAGCTCCTTCACGGGCTTTCACCAAGCCTAACGGGTACCCTTTTCCATGCACAGAGCCAGGGGTGGCAGGGAACTGGGCAGGGTAGTAGAGTGGGACAGGAAGGCACTCTGACTTTTCCAGAAGCGCAGTGGCTTCCTCTCATCCAGATGCTGGCGAAAAATTCAAGTTCAGGTATTGTGGCACACCCTAGTCTGATCAGGTGAGCAGGGGCTGTGTGCAGAGGGAAAGGTGGAGACCTTTATTCACTAGCACCCTAGATGTCAGCTGTCTCTAGGAGAGGTTGTTTAGCCTCACCCAATGAACAGAATCCATCAGAGATGCAAAGCTAACCCTCTCAGGCATTGGCAACCTCCATTCCCTAGACTGGAAGGGGCAAGCCACACACCTTAAGTTCTCTGATCCTGAAGTTGCGGGGGGGGGGGGGGGGGGGGGGGGGGGGGGGGGGGGGGGGGGGGGGGGCACAAGCCCTGGGCTGCTTCTCTTCCATTGGCCCTTCCTGGGGGTGGGCGGTGCTTCTCCTGGTCCTGCTTTCTGTGTATATTTGCAGAGAAGATGTTAACACTTCCTAACAAGCCTTTGTGTTCACCTAATCTCCGCTGTTTAACCTTTGACCCCCTGCTATTATCAGTGTCTGCCACCTTTGCAGGCCAGACCAGGGCCCCAGGAAAAGCCCTCACTTAGCCTGTTGGCTAGGAAGAGGATGAAGCAGGCATTCCACCCATTGCAGGCAGATGGATCGCCTTTCCCTGGGGCAGAGCTTTGGAAAAGAAAGCAACGTGCTGTACCATTAGGGTCCCAGCCCCCACTCCTTTTGAACTGTCAGCCTTTGAATAAACATTCTTTTCCTGCGTGGGTCCCTGCACCTTGGTGGGGAGAGGGGAACCTGGGAAGAGAGGGGCCCCAGAGCCTCTTCTGAACTGAGGGATTTGGGCAGGGAAGACAGGGCAGAACCCTGCATCGAGTCCCCAGGGCATCAGAGCTTTTGAAGTGGACTCAGTGTAGCTGTCACCACAAGGGCCAGGTCCCTCTGAAGTATTAAAAGCCCATTCTCTCCAGGCCCTTCTCTTGAGTTTGTTTGTACCTACCTGAGGCATTTCCCTCCTCAGCCCACACAGCCACTCTCCCTCTTCAGAAAAGGACTTGTCCAGGTAGGGGCTCTAGCCACCCCTGGCTGGTGCCCATCCCATCTAGCCCACACGTCCACCAAGGAAATTGAGAGGAAGGGTATCAAGTGAGGGCCAGGCATGAGGAACTTTGAGCCTGACTTCACCAGCACCCTCCCTCCCTCCCTCCCTCCCTCCCTCCCTCCCTCCCTCCCTCCCTCCCAACTGCATTCCCTCTTGGCAAAGCCTCAGAATCTGTGCTATCTGGTTGGTTTTGTGTTTACTATATGGGAAAAGGGTTCAGAGTCTGAGACTTGTCCTCCCAGGAAGATGGCTCCGTCTGGTGACACTCTGGTCTGGTTTTAGTAGTTGATCAATGAGGCCTTCAGAGACACGTTGTTGTCACCCCGGTCTTTCAGTGAGGTCTCATGTAAACAGCCTTAGAAGTCCTGCTGATGCTTGTTAGGAGAAATGTCCCATTTCTGGTGTCCCCAAGAACCTGGGGATGTTCTTTGTATAGTTGGTGAGTCTGATCCCTGGGCTAGTCCCAGAACCCCCACTGGTTCTGCTCACCCTTGGCTGACCCGCTGTAAGGCTGCCATCATCCTTTTGATTCCAGAGCCACAGACCCAAAAAACCCAGGTCCTTTTCCTATCAAGCTGTATAGAAAGTAGGGGGGAGCTATGTAGAAACCTGGTAGCGAAGGGTCTGGTGCCCAACTGCCAGGGTCACCGTGCTGGTTCCCAGCAGCCTCTTGGTGTCCCCACAGGTACTACAAGAAGTTCTCCATTCCTGACCTAGACCGACACCAGCTTCCTCTGGAGGACTCTGCACTGAGCTTTGCTCACGCCCACTGCACCCTGATAATCTCTGTAAGAGAAGAGGTTCCTCTTCCCTCTCCCACTCTCCTGCCTTCAGGCACCCCAAGTCCTAGGTCTGCTTGGTGAAGACCAGGCTCTCCTACTCATCTGGGGGCGGGGGGAGGCCATGACGGGGACTTGAGCGGTCATCATGGGGATGCTCCTCCCCAGCCACAACCCTGAGCAAGTCCTTCAGACCTGCTCACCTATGTCTCCTCATGTACAAGAGGATCCAGAGTGTGTGTGTGTGTGTGGAGGGAGGGGCTAGTAACCGAGTTATGCTTTCTCCCTGGTTCCCTCCACAGTATCAGAAGCCAAAGGAGGTCATGGTGGCTGAGTCCGAGCTACAGAAGGAGCTAAAGAAGGTAAAGACAGCCCACAGCAGTGATGGGGACTGTAAGACCCAGTAGCTGTCCTGAGCTTTGCTTGGACCTCCAGTGTGAAGGAAGCTGGGCGACTTCCTGGCTTGGGCTCCTTTGGCGTGGGCAGCCTCCTCTAAGAACTTCAGAGGCCACGGACGTGGCTCTTGGGGCACAGCTTGCTTCTGCCTGTGGTTTTGTTCCTGAGTAAAGTTGTTTGGAGCTGCTCTGGAAGGACTGCCCTTCTATTCATTGCTGTAAGTTGCCTGTCCTCGGGCACCCTGGTCTTCCCGAGGAAGGCGCTGGTGTGGCAACCTCCCCCACCGTCCCCACCTTCCAGCTAAAGGGGAGAGCAGGGCTAGGCTTGCCGTACTTGCCTTATACAGGTGGCCCAGGAAAAACTCCCCTGAGGTGGATGTGAGCAAAGGGGACGTTGAAAACATCCAGCAGTCCTGGAAATAGCACAGAATGTTACAACACTGCTTGAAGTGAGCAGGGTTACAGGTTGTCAAAGGTGTGTGTGGTGAATGAAAGGTCACCACAGGTGCCAGCAGGTTAACAGCCACAAGCCACAGTCTCTTGTCCACACCCCAAAGAGGTGGGAGAAAAGAAACCTTGAGGACACAGAGCCATGGTTTTGTCCTTCCCTGTACACATTTCTGAGTTTAAATGTGATTTCTGCCTTCCTGGGGCCTCCTAGGATGACCTAACCAGATCTGTAAACAAACAGACCTGATTTTATTTTATTATTTCTTAAGAGTTACTTATTTATTAGGTATACTGTGTTCTGCTGCATGTATGCCTTCAGGCCAGAAGAGGGCACCAGATCTCATTACAAATGACTGTGAGCCACCATGTAGTTGCTGGGAATTGAACTCAGGGCCTCAATGCTCTTAGCCTCTGAGCCAGCTCTCCAGCCCCCAGATTTTATTTTTACAGAAATTAAAATCATATAGCATGTTTCTCACATGTTTCTGGCCTGAGGAATGGCTAGCCCAGGGGCCCGAATTGACAGGTGTCCTTTGTCCCTTTTCTTAGTTTCAAAACAAAACCAGGCTAGTACCTCAGAAATGAGCCCCCCAGTTTCAAGAAGCTGGCCAAAGTTGAGACCTGACTGAGGAGACAGCTGGTACTGGCAAAAGTTCCAGCAACTCACCTGTCTTTCTAGCTGGAATGTGGGAGCCCCTCACCTCACTCTGTAGGCTGCTGTAGCGCTATGAAGGGCTCGGGGACAGGCTGGGCCTCGCCAGCCCAGGACCTTACGTTGGCCCTGTTGTAAACACCAGAGTTCAGGTCCATTCTCCTAAGACCACGGGTACTGGGAGGGCCTACATCAGAGTCAGCCCCAGTGTCCAAGAGGCAGTGCTTCAGGTACCAGGGCACTGTGGCCACAGGTCCAGAAGCGAAGCAGGACTGGGAAGAGGGTGCGGTGTCAGTCACTTCACCTGCCAGGCAAGAGAGGTCCCTGAGAAGCTGATCCACCCGACCCAGAGGCAGGGCACTTGGTCATGGGTTCTCAAAGTCTAGGATGTGGAGATTGTAGGACAGCGCAGCATAGAGATGCCTGGTGGTGAGTCGCAGGCAGTACACAGGGCTGCTGAGCGGAGTCGACGTCAGTGGGAAGGCCTGGGAGGAGGGGCAGAGGAATGAGAAGAGTGTCTCATTTGGGAAATGGGGTACCCCGACTCAGGAGACCCAGACCCAGTGAAACAGGGACAGGTACCATAGCTACAACGTTGGCCAATCACCAGCCTCCAATGCAACCCACAGCGGGTCTTGACATAGCAGAGGCATGTGCTGGTTGGGACACTTACGTTCAGGCAAGCCCTTTGGCGCCGGTCCCACAGCCGCACAACACCATAGTAGGAGGAACCTGTGGCCAGCAGGTGGTTGCCATCTGTCTGCAGGCAGTATAAGGTACTGTCATGGGGCTCCTCCCACTCCATGACACATTTCCTGTCCAGGAAGAGAGAGTGGTACAGGCAGGTGCCCTCCCTCCAGCCCAGCTTCCCCAGGGATGGAGACAGGTTAGGGAGGCCTATGGGCTGGAGTAGTGTGAAGCCTGACTCACTGGCTTCTTTCACGAGCAACCCTAATGGAGAAAGGCGCCTCTGCAGAGGCCTCCTGTGAGCCTCCCTGTCCTCATCTACGTCCTCCTGGCAGACTACCTGACATAGGATCCGTGAGAGACACACACAGGCCTCACAAGGTCTGAGAGAGAATGCCAGGGGAAGTCTTGTTCCTGCTGACTTGTTGAGGCTCTGAAAAGGGTCTGCCCTTCTCTGTCTCCCAGGCCACAATGAGCAGAGAGAGCTGTCTAAGGGTAGGGAACCTGAACTACTATGACCTTGCTGACAGGCTCTCTGTGCCTGCCCTGGCCGACCCAGGACTAAAAAGTTCCTGCATTGGTACAGGCCTTCCGTGTGATCCACCCATCCAGCACACTCACCGGGTACTTGTGCGGAGGTCCCAGTAGCGAACATAGGTGTCATAACCACAGGACAGCAGTGTAGAAGGGGACTCATACATGACATCCAACACCCCGGCCCCTGGGGGAAAATCACTGCCCAGATGTGTGATCAGCTGTCCACTAAGGAAGAAAAGAAGGGCATAAAGTGAAAGGCGGCCTACCTTGGCCAGGCCTTGCAAAAGGCATCTGGCCTTGGGGACATATAGGTCCCCATCACCTGGGAGTGCCGAAGAGAAGATGCCTAGTGACTGAACCTCCAAGTAGCAAACTGCCCAGCCCTCCCCCAGTATCCCAGCTCCTAGCTGAAGGCTCAGTAGGGCAAAGACACAGCAACCCTCCTCCATCACACCTGCATGCTGGCTGCCTGCTCCCTCTGGGACTATGAATGGTCTTGCTGAAGAGGTCAGCCCCCTCACAAGCACACACTTGGTTACTTTATACTCCTTCATCTGGCAGGTCATGCAGTTCTGAGCTGCCTGAGACCGGTGCCTTAATTCCTGACTGTAATCTGGGGCTCAAACCTTACTAGGGATAAAGACCACACAAAGGGAGAAAGGGCAGTCCTAGGAGATGTTAAAACAAGTAAACACCTTTGTGTCCAGCGGCAGAAATAGCTGAGAAAGCAGCTTAGTGTGCTGGTCCCTGGTGTTCTCGGTCTCTGGCCCCCAGCCCAGGGCTAGCACGCCTCCGTGATCACAGCCCCCAGCCTGCTGGGCTCCAGCCTGCTCCCCCACCCGTACCCCACCCGGTGGCCGAGACCAGATTACTGAGAAGAACAATTTCTTTGTGACTGTGTAATTCCCTCCGTGACCGCGGCAGTGGGCAGACCTCTCACCCCATGCCAGACCCCTAGCAACCACGTAGGGGGGCCTCTTGGCCCTAGCAACTGCCCCTCAACATCAAGTGCACCAGCTAATCCTTATGGCCGGGAATGGTGGATGTATTGAGTTTCTGCAGAATGTGTGGAGGGAATAAGAGGAGGCACCTTCTGGGCCCAGTGCCTCAGCTTCCTGTCCATGGCTCTCCTTCATGGTATGACAGGAGAAACAGGCCATGCTCACATCTCAGGCATGTACAGGTAAGAGGCCTGGGCATGGGGCACGAGGGGATTTCACTGACTCAGAAGAACAACTTTGGCCTGAGCAGTGTCTCACAAAGGGCTTGAAGCAGGCTGGGCTGCCAGCCGTGTGTCTAAATGTAGACTTCAGCTCCAGGCTGTCCTCATCACTCAGACTCTCACTTAGCCTACTCCCCTAAAAGGTAGCCATCTTAAAAAGCATTGAAGGAGGAGGCTGGGGCTCTCTCTTTACCTGTTCAGCTGTCCACTGTGAGCACCATGAAGCCCGCCAAGGAACCCTACTGCTATCCACTGAAGGGTTGAGTCCCTAAACTGGCACACTGTGCCAGCCACCTTTCCAAGGTTATGCAGTGGCCTAGGGTGGGAGTCTGTCAGGGGCTCCTAGGGGACCGGGAGACATCTCCCCAGGTCGGTGTCTGCTACAGACCACTTGGCCTTGCTCCTAGATAGAGACCCTGCCCTTCTAGAGCAGCCACCAGCCATGACAGCCGGGGGAGGTGGGGGGGTCCCCTCTCAAAGGTGGACTTGGATTTGTGTACACCAGGTGGGAGCCCCTCAGTTCTCTCTTTCCTTTCCAGATTTTGGGGCCCTGCCCACTCCATTAGTGAGGCTGTAAGGAGTGATTGAGGAGCTCGCTCTCCCCTTTAATCTATGCAAGTAATTTCATGTTTGTTTGAAATAGAAGATGAAAGACTGGCTGCAGGGGTGGAGCCCAGGAGAGCCCCCTCTGCCTGCCCACCTTGTCTCTGGGATTCTGAGAGAGTCAGAGCTGGGTACCCACTGCTGGGGCTCAGAAGTGAGAGGGGGGGGCACTTCCAGATTGAGCCGCCACCAATCTGGATCCTGTCCACTGCCCAAGCAGCCACCAAATACAGCACAGCCCAAGGGGCCTGGGGGAGACCCAAAGGCCCAGCCCTTCATCTGCCTGCCCCAGCCTGAGAAGTTTCTGCTTTACTTTCTCTGGGACTCAAGTGGCTACACACACTTTAAACCACCAATAAAAAGATAACGATTTCTTTGGCCTTGGAGTCTCGGAGCTCTGTTGTATAGCACTACAAGGCTAAGTTCAGAGCATCAGCGGACACATCAGGCCCTGGGAAATGGCCTGTCTCTCCTAATAGTAGCCCAGCAGTGCCACAGGAGCCCTGCTGCGGCTTTGATTTGGGAAAACAAACAGAAATGGCACCATGGGCCCTTCAGGTTCCCACCCCAGCCCCAATTGAAGTAGAAAACTGTAGCTTAACTGTTGTGATGGAGAGAGACTGGGCCAACAATAGCCCAGACGGCTTCTGTCTCCTCACCCCTCCTGCGCCGCTTTTCTCGCTGCAAGTGTGTTCTTGTAAAAACGATTAGATTGCAATTTGTATAACGTGGTGACCCCAAATTCAGACATTTCACCCCTTTTCTCTGGAAAGAATGTTAAGAATGCTTCTCGGCCTCTCACTGTAGGGGGCAAAACGGGGTAGTGTGCGTGCAGCCTTGGCTGTCCCACAACTTGTGTGGGAACAGGGCTGACACTCAGAGCCCCAGGCCAAGACAGGAGCAAGAACTGGGCTTGTAACTATAGAGAGCCAGACAAAAAAATCCCTTTCCTTCCAACTCTTGCAGACAAAGCGTAGGCCTCCAGGAGCTGCCGAGGGCCGCAGACCTCCATACCCTAGCCTCCTGAGCCTGACTCCAGCAATTCTGTCTCCACCCAGAGAAAGATAAAGACAGATGGAGCAGCCTGCAGGGTGAGCCTGATGAATGAGACAGGCTAAGTCGGAGTGCTGCAGGAGGCCTCTGGTACCTGTGCAGGACCACGTCCCTGAAGGGTCTCTCAGAAACGAAAGGAGGTCTCCTGAGCTTGGCTTACCCTGCTGACCAGGAGGGAGAAAATTCAATAATGTACTGCCACCAGCCACTCTGGCCCAGTTGCCAGAGGCATTTCCCCTGCCCCTCCAGCGTCTCAACACCGTGCCCTACTACTCTTAGTCCAGTGCTCACACCTCCTCTGGCCCACACACTCACCACAGGCCTCTCGCACAGGAATGTTCTGAGGCTTCCAGCCCGCAGTGCCGCACCTGTGGTCCTCACACCTTTCCCAGCTACTTGTAACACTGATGTCTGCTGTGGCCTGGAGCACGTGTGCACTCTGCTTCCCGGAAGTGCCAGCCTCTCTGCCATTTGCTACCCTGGACAGTAACTGCAGTTTTGAGACTCAAGTATGACAAGCAGTTTATCTCTTCTGTCTAAGGGCGAATGGCCTGTAAGTTAAAGCAGGCTCAGGGGTCACTGCTTCTCTCCCTCCTGTAACCAATAGCCAAGGACCATAAGGAATTGTGCTTTAGCAGAAACTACAGGGAGATGTGAGCCGCACTGTCCAGTGAGGGAGAAAAGTCTAAATTTATACTCAGCTAACAAGACAGAAAAAAACGTTCTAAAAGGATAAACAGACATCTTGGGGTGAGGGGATTGGGTAATTCTTTCGTTAATGATGGGATTGTGACAGGCAGTGACAAAGGTAATGAGGCTGACCATCTGATTTGGCTAGAGGCTTGGCAGTGTCCGGTGCCCAGCCCTCAGAGACCCGTGGATACATACAATCAGTCCTCTGATTGTGAATAAAGAAGCCAAAGCCACTGAGGAAATACCTTCAAGTCACATACGAGGAAGACAGGATACAGGCTGAATGGCAACCCCAGCCTGGTGGTATCCTGATAGGAACAGAGACGGCTGTATAGGTCTCATAGTGGCGGAGTAGCTGTTACCTTTGTAGCAGCTCACACAGTTGAGTCTGGCAGGCACTACCTACACTGAGTGTTTCACACATGCTGGCTTGTATGCTCCTTACAATAGGCCTCTCCCTGCCCCCACCCCCAATTTTCTATTTTATTTATTTATTTGAGACAGGGTTTCTCTGTGTAGCCCTGGCTGTCCCAGAACTCACTCTCTCTGGCCTCAAATTCAAGAGATCCGCTTGCCCTCTGCCACTTGAATATTGGAATTAAAGGCGTGCTATCAAGCCCAGCTTAATTTTGTGTTCTTTTAAGCCTCCAAGTCTGCCATTTTCTCCTGCAACAATGGAGCACCTGTACTGTATCTGTCTTGGTCTCTCACTGTCCTCTGTAGGTAATTGGGCCCTGCCACTCGTCAAGGGACCTCTGACTTGCCCCTGTGGGAATGGGAGCGTCTAGTTGGTTGCAAGCCCAGCCCGGCCCCAGCAGATACAAGGTTCATCTTCAGGTCCTCTCTTGTACTTTGCAGGTCTCTGTACCTCAGGTGCCCAAGGGGCTGGTCCTCTACTAAGAGAATCAAAGGAACACACCCCAAATGTTTCTTCCCCAAACATCTCTTGCAAAGGTTGTGCTTATAGAAATCAAGGAACAATTTAAAGGAGTCACTTATCTCCTGGGGATCAAACTCAAGTTGTCAGGCTCAGTGACAAGTACCTTTGCCCACTGAGCCACCTGCCCCAGATTTCAAACCCAACAGTGGAGATGTGAGGACAGTGCTGAAACTCACTGTCCCTGCTATGTCAGAGGGAGGGGGCACACAGTGTCTGTCACATGTATATGTGTGAGCATGCATCCCCTCCAGCACCCACCAGAGCACACGTGTTCAAACACAATGGCTCAAAGGCCAGGCAGCCAGGCAGCCCACTTTGTACTGCTAACAAGGCGACGTAATTACAGGAAAGGGCAGCCGGGCAGATAAAAGGATACAAAATTTCAACATCTGTTGCCATAAAGGGATAAGGAGTAGTGAAACGCAAAGTATCAGTTTGGTGTCAGCAGGCAGAGAGCCAATTTCAAAGAGTTCAGGGGGACAGAGGGGACAAGAAAGCAAAAGCAAAGGGGTAAAAGAATAAGAAATTACAGGGTTCCTTAAAGAAGTAGAGAAACAAGAGAATGAAAAGGCTGTCAGTAATACTTTCAAAGGAGAAGGCAGGTACTTTCAGGAGAGGCAGTCCCGTAATCACCCTGACTGAAGGCCAGGCCCCTGCGCGGGGCGGGGCAGAGGAAGGCCAGGGGAGACAAAGCCACATCTGGGTGGAATGGGGCACGCATGATGTCCTCAGCACAGCAGCCTGTGATGACCACAGCTGCCATCTCCATCCATGAGCCCCTGCCATTTGGCTGTTAGCGAATGCCCTATATTCAGACCCTGTGCTTAGCGAAAGACGAAGTTCCATTCCCAACATGCCTGGGGCCAACCAGGTAGCTCAGTACCTGGTGGAAGAGGCCATAGTGACAGATCAGGGAGAGCTTTGTGAGGGGACACTACTAGTGCTGACCTGGGTTCCCTTAGGGCATGGGGTCGCCCCGAGCAAAGCCTAAGAATGTGGGAAACCCATTCGGCCCTTTCCCTGGCTAAGAGACTCAGCAGCTTCAAGATAGAAATAAAAGCATAGGGCTGGAGAGATGGCTCAGCTGTTAAGAGCATTGCCTGCTCTTCCGAAGGTCCTGAGTTCAATTCCCAGCAACCACATGGTGGCTCACAACCATATGTAATGAGGTCTGGTGCCCTCTTCTAGCCTGTAGGCATACATGCAGACATAACATTGTATACATAATAAACAAATAAATAAATATTAAAAAAAAAGAAATAAAAGCATAACAGAACAGGGATGACCCTGCCCTTAGGGACAGAGAGAGAGAGAGATCTGTGCATGTGGATGCAAACCTGCAAGGTGGCAGTAGCAGAGGGCTCAGTGCCTCGGGAACAGTAAAGTCACCAAAAGCCCTCTACCTGCTTCCCTACTTCCCAGTCCCCAGCATGGCTCAGGGTCAATAGCTGGACCCCTGTGACACCTTCAGGTCTGAAGTCGGGCTTCTCCACCCTGTAGCTTATATCGGTCCCCAACCCCCAGAGTATTCTGCTCATAGTGACCACTGCTAGATCCAGCTCAAATGCCCCTTGGTAGAAAATGCAAATCCTGCAACAACAGCAGGCTCATGGTGGTGGAAGATGACAGAGGACCACTCAGACCTACTAGGCCTCCAGTAGCTGGGAGGTGTGTGCCACACAGTCATCACCTGGCACTCCCCCACCCCCGTGACTACCCAAGACATGCAGAGAGAAGACATAAGGTACACTTGGATTCCTCTAAGCTTCGAGCTAAGGACTAGGAGGGCTTTGGTATAGTTCCTCGAAACCTGACGAGACTCCTTCAGTGGTTGGCTGTCACTGGGAGTTGTTGGCACTTGAGGATTGAACACTGGGCTGTCAGATACTGGGTCCTATGCACCTGGGGCTGAGTGAGGGGCCCCAGCTTCCTCACTGGCAATCCCTCTCCTTGGGCTTAACTTACAGTGCTGTTCCAACAGAGGAAAAGGCCAAAAGGGAGATAGGACAGGCAAGTTCTAGCCAGTCCTTCCTCACCCCTTCCCTGCTTAGCCCCTGGGTACCCTGAAAGGGATCTCTGGGCAGTCTAAGTTCAGTACTGGATACTTGGGGTGGGTACCTGAGAGATGAACATGGCAACAGTTCTAAAGATGGCAGGACCTGTGCCCAGTGGGAAGCTGCACCTCCTGGGTGTCCCAGCCCCCACCAGCACCTGAGGGTAGCCCAGATGCTGAGAGTCCCCCACCCCCCAAATCAGCACACACATAAAAGAAAATTCACGCCATGCTCAGGTTTCGGCAGTGACAGGTTAAAAGCAAAGCAGCCAGCCAGCACTGCATTCCGCCCAGCCAGCGTCCTGCCGGCAATACCACTCCACCTTGCAGATTGCCTGTCAGTCAGGCTTTGGTGTTATTGAAAGATCAAACTTGGTCCTGCCTGTTCATTACCTTAATCCTGTTTTCTACATGGCTTTATTATCTGCTTGGCTTCTTTAGGAAAGACAGCTCCAAAGTTGTCCTGGCCATCTATTTCCTCCCACCAGGGCACCTCCTCACCCCCTGCCATCTCAGTTCTCCAACCTGTGTCCTGGACACAGGGCAAATGTTTGCACAAGGTCTGGTTCTTCCCATGGGTGACGAGGACAGTCTGGGGCTAGAGAGGAGGCAATGCCATGTGACACCTAGGGTGGCCCTGTCACATGCAGAGCCCAGAAGCTGGCCAGAGAACACAGTGACAATAACTCATTTGATTCCAGAGCAACCCAGAACCTTAGTTGTCTTGTGCTCATTCTTATTTGGGTTCATTTTGAGTTCAGTAAAGTGTCAGTGTTTGGGGTTGATGAGGTCTAGGGATTTCATAGAATGTATATTCACAGAGCCAGTCCTTTAGAACTCCATCCTGATCCTAAGTCCCCTCCAAGGCAATAGGAGGCAGCTCAAAGATCATCCAACCTTGTTTGTTTTGTTGAGGTGGAGACTCTCGATGTAGCCCTGGCTGTTCTGGAACTCACAATGTAAACCAGGCTGGCTTCAAACTCACAGAGATCCACCTGCCTCAACCTCCCAGATGGTGGGATTAAAAGTCAAGCAACACCACACCCACAGATCATCTAACTTTGAGATTCTGCTAAGCCATGGTGGTATACCCAGACCCCCCTCCTAAAGCGGGGCCCAGGCAGAAGGGATGGTATGTGAGCCCCAACTCTATGACTAACTGAAGCTGAAACCGCTGATACAATGCTCATCCGTGGACCACAGTCGCACTGGCAACACCCTGCTCTGTGCTGTGGCCAGCAGCTTCCTCTCCTGCCACTGGTGGCGGCCACAGGTTTCCTGCGACTTGAGAGGTCAGGTCTCCATGAACTGTTCAGTGCTGTGGGAGACGGCAAAGGATGCAGGTGTTGGCAGTGGGGCCTTTCTTCATAGTTATTTAATCATAACTATTCCTGGGAGTGGGAACAGTGGATTCTCATTTTCAGTCCCCAATGTGCAAAGCAAAGTCTAGCGAGGCCCCAATTGAAGCTGGTAAGTGGCAATGTAGTTCTGGAGTGGGAGCCTCAAGCCACACAACCAGGGCTCCCTCAACTCCCTCTGGTCCCAGCACATAGCCCCACAAGAGAGGGTTCCTTCTGCCTCAGCCTTAATCTCAAGGGGGAAGGACTGGTGTCCGTTCTACAGAATAAATTCATGAGAACAAATTCAATAATGTGCCAGATGCCAACAGCCTCAGGACACAAAACCACAGGAGCCCTAGAAGTTTTAGTTTAGCTGGCAATGGGTGATGTGACCACCAAATGAATTGACAAAAGTAAATACATTTTTATGTACATTGGTGTTTTGCCTGCATGTATGTCTGTGCACCACATGAATAGCTAGCTGGTGTCCTCAGAGGCCAGAAGAGGTTGTCAGATACCCCAGGAACTGACGTAACAGATGGTTGGGAGCCACCATGTGGTTTCTGGAAATCGAACCTGAGTCCTTTGAAAAAAAGTCAGCCAGTGCTATTAACTACTGAGCCATCTCTCCAGCCCCACAAAAGTAGATCTAAAGTGAGGAAGGTAAGACCCATCTCACATGAGACCACACTTGGACTGGCCATTGCTCAGAGGGACTGATTCAGAGAATTGAAGGTAACAATGGTCCTGAAGCCAGCGTGAGCTCAGCTCCACAGACCACTGGCCCACTGCTTACATTCTTTCCTGTTAACCAAACCCCAGGTCTGCAGCACCTGCCTTTCTCTCCGCCAGTACCAGTATGTGTTGTGTAGGAGAGGCTGGCTCTTCTCTCAGGCCAAAGAAGAGCTTCTTCTGGGCTCTTTGTCCTTTCCAATCACAAGTCCATTCTTTCGTGTGTTGTTTTTTGTTTTGTTTTTTTGAGACAGGGTTTCTCTGTACCTTTGGAGCCTGTCATGAAACTCACTCTGTAGACCAGACTGGCCTAGAACTCACAGATATCTGCCTGCCTCTGCCTCCCAAGTGCTGGGATTAAAGGCCTGTGCCACCACTGCCTGGCCATAATTCCATTCCTAATTGATCTGTTTGAATTTGATTTTCATTACTTAGAGCCCAAAGCTACAGTTAATAGATGAACTCTGTTTATGAAGAACAACTAAGGAGCTGAAATGGTGGGTCTGGGAAAAAGAAGGCCCTGGAAGGGCAGGAACAGGTCACAGACACCTAGAGGCCTGCTCTCCAGGAGAGAGGGATTTGGCTTTCTTCTTGTCCAAGCTCATAGATTCAGGAAGCAAATCTCAAAGAGAGGGAATTCTGGCCCTCAAAGCTGACTAGAAAGGCAGCATAGTCTGGGGAGATGCTGAGCACCCACCCAGTTCTCAGACAGTCATCAGTCTTGTGCTGAGAAATCACCTAGAGAGACCAGTTGTGGGCACACACTTCAGAAAGACCATCTGTGGCTTCTCCCTTCTTCCCTTGGGAGGAGGAAAGGAGAGGGGGCAGAGCTAGAGCAACAGCGTGAAAGACAGGAAAGAGGCAGCCTCCCTCCCTCAGCTGAAGAGTTTCAGGTGTCACAGTTGATTACAGGAAAAATCAGTAATTTAGACTGGATCAAAATTGAAAGTCTGAAGGCTAAAGAAATGCTCAATGACTAAGAACACTGGCTGTTCTTCCAAAGAATCCAGATTCTGCTCCCAGCACTCACATGGCAGCTCACAACCATCTGGAACTCCAGTTCCAGGGGATCCAACACCCACTTCTGGCCTCTGCAGGCAACAGGCACATACATGGTGCTCAGACAAATACATGTAGATAAAACACATACACATAAATAGTAAAAATTTGTTCTGCAGAAGACATTAAATTAAAAGGACAAAAAGACAAGGTCCAGATTAGGAGAAGATACTTGTAAATTTGACAATATTTATAACATTTGACAAAGGACTAATGTCTAGACTATATAAAGCTCAAAACTCAATAGTAGAAAAGCAATGTGATGGACCATGGACATGAGCTAACATGTAAACAGGATAGACAGATGGCAGATGAGCACATGAACACATGTTCAACATCAGAGAAGCCCAAGTCAAAATCATAGTGTCACACTTATCAGAACAGAAAATAAAAACAGTGGCACCAGGAACACCTAGTCAAGATGTACAGAACACCAGATACCTTGTGTCCTGGTGGACATGTGGAATGGTAAAGAGGTACTGAGAAAAGTTTGGTAAGTAAAAAAAAAACTAAACATGCACTTATTAAAATAATCTAAAATAAAATGTCACACAACTGTAATCTCAGTACTCGGGAGGCAGAGGCAGGTGGATCTCTATGAGTTCGAGGCCAGCTTGGTCTAGAGTTCCAGGACAGGCTCCAAAGCTACACAGAGAAATCCTGTCTCAAAAAAAAAAAAAAAAAAAAAAAACTAAGTAATTGACTTTGCTGGCATTTCCCCTAGAGAAATGAAAATGTGCTCCCACATGAAGCTATGCACAGATGGTCCTAGATAGCAGCTTTATTTGCAGTTGTCCAACTGTGAAAACAACTCGCAAGTCCCTGAATGGGTGCATGTTCTTCATCAGGGAGAGACTGGGTGTGTCTGCACTGGACTATATACTCCGTGGTCCAAAGGAACGGCACTGCTATGTACACGTCTGTAGGTCGTGTGGAATATGCTGAGTTTTCTAAGAAAAAAAATCTTTGTTTTTTACTTGTTGTTTTTTTGAGATAGTCTCACTGTGTAGCCTTGGCAGGCTTGGAATTTACTATGTAGATCACGCTGGCCTTGCACTCACAAAGATCTGCCTGCCTCTGCCTCTCTGGGACTAAAGGTATGTGCTGGGACTAAAGGTATGTGCCACCATTTCCAACATTAAAAAGCTAGTCTTAAAAAGGTAACACACTAGGGCCTGGAGAAATGGGTCAGTGGTTAAAAGCACTGACTGCTCTTCCGGAGGACACTGGTTCAATTCCCAGCTCCCACTTGGCAGCTTACAACTGTCTGTAACCCTAGTTCCAGGGGGATCTGACGCCCTCTTACGGATTCTGCAGGTACTGCATGCACATGCTGCACAGACATACACACAGGCAAAACACTCATACACATAAATATTTTTTTTCAAAAAGCTAACATACAATTCCATTTATATCATATCTTCAAAATAGCAAAATTAGAGGCAAAGAACATCTAAGTGGTGGTGGGGAGTTAGAGAGGGATGGCAGGTACCATTAGGAAGGGTGTATGAGGAAGAATCTTTATCTTTTGAGGGCAGGGTTTCAAGACAGGGTTTCTCTGTGTAACAGTCCTCGCTGTCCTGGAACTTGTGTTATAGACCAGGCTGGCCTCAAACTCACAGAGATCTGCCTGCCTCTGCCTCCCAAGTGCTGGGATTAAAGGTGTGCCTCCAAAGCCTGGTAGTAGGTGCTGTGGTAGTAGGTGCACTGGGCAAAAGAACGGCTTATGGGACACACCAGTGTCAGTTTCCTGCTTTTGATATGCTCTGTTATTTAAGATGTTATATGAGCACCCCTCTAGTCTATTTTGTAACTTCCTATGAATATAGAATATTATTTCAAAATAAAAGTTTTTGGTTAAAAAATAACAAAACCAAGCCAGCAGTGGTAGCATAACCTTTAATCCCAGCACTCAGAAGGCAGGTGGCTCAGCTCAGTGAGTTTGAGGCCAGCCTGGTCTATAGAGCGAGTTCCAAAACAGCCAAGGCTGTTACACAGTGAAACCCTGTCTCGGGGGGTGGGGTACCAAAAACACTATAAACAGACAATCGATGAGAACGTATTAGGCTTGCCAACTGGACAACTGTAAAGAAAACCTGCTTGTGTTTTAATTGTTCTAGACAACTCTTTTTATAGATTCTGTAGGCCACCTTTGAAATTTTTTATATCATAAAAATCCCCCTCTGAGGATAGATTACATAGCCAGGCACTCTTCAGAAGGTATATTAAATTCAAGTAGTTACTATCAATTCTACATGAAATTACCCACCTGGTACAGGTGATCTCCTCAAGCTAACCTCAAATAACTCCCAAGAAAGGCACTGCAGCTGCCCGTGGGTGGCTAGGTGTGGTTCCTGCCCCACCTCCTCCAATGCGGTACCGCAGGGGCTGGTTAGCAGCTAGCTCTTGTTTAGTCTCCCAGCTGCCCTACCCCTGCCCCCACTGAATGCTCTGTGGGTTTAGGAATCTCTTACCTGTTGAGGTCCCAGATCCTCAGAGGTGAGAAGTGCCCACAACAAGCTGTTCCTGTCACAAAAGAGCTGCCGAACAAAAGGAGAGTCGAGTTAGAGCTGGCTTGTCAGAACCTGTGGCGGAAATGGCTACACACTAGAAATGCAGGGCTCTTTCCCCAGGGATCATGGGGTTAAGCCAGAAAAAGAAACATTGAGAGAGAATGAGGAAGTACCACAGCACAGAAGCCTGGGAGAGATAACTTGGTGGGTAGTGGGGAGGGGTGCAACCTCCCAAGGCTGACTACAGGACCTACAGGTTCGACCACAGATGAGCTTGCTCTTTGGACTGGGACCACGTGTCCTCTGACCACAGTAGCAGCAGACCTCTGGAAGTGAGTTCTGAACCCAAGGCAGTGAGCTTCTTAAAGATATAGCTGTCTGAGACTTGAGAGCACAAGGCCATAAGGTCTCCTGGGAACATCCTACTGGGATTGACAAATGGTACCACAATCAGCCGGAGACATTTCATGAGGGTTTAAGAGTTGGGAAACCAGTTGGGCAGTGGTAGCACAAGCCTTTAATTCTAGTACTTAGGAGATAGAGGCAGGTGGATCTCTGTGAATTCAAGGCCAGCCTGGTCTACAGAGTTAGGTTCAGGACAGCCAGGGGTGTCCTGTCTGGGATGGGGGTAGGGGGATGAAGGAAGAAAGAAAGAGAGAAAAGAAAAGAAACCTCATGTCAATCAGTAAGGTTTTAACCTTACTGTTTTTAAACACTGGGGCAGGGATGGGCCAGGTCCCTACACGTCCTGCACAGGGGAAGGAAGCCTGGATACACTAATGATACGTTAACCATATAGGCAAGCAGCCCACTGGCCTACATGGCCCAGCACCTGTACTTTCTGTACCCAACGTGTCAGGAGGAGGTAGAGTGCTACAGAGAAGGTTCTGAAAGAGGCAGTGGTTTGGACAGTGCAGCAAACAAGGAGCTAGCTGCCAGCTGCTGACGTGGTAAATGCCTGGGCCAGGCACTGACCAGGTGGCTGGTTTACTATCGAAACTATGGACTAGTGCCCACCTGTCATCTCCAAACTGGAGCGAGGCCAGATAAGACACACTGGGGCTCTCGAGGCTCAGGCTTCCAAGGCTTCCTCCAGGAATATGATAGCATCCCAACTTCCTCTTAATCTACAGTACAGCCAGCAGTCATTCTGCCACAAAGTGGCCGTGCCAGGCAGCCTCTCCTGCCATGCCTCATTCCTAGCCTGGGCAGCTGCCACTGGACAGCAAGAAACTAAACTACAGAGTCAGGAGGTGTCACCCTCGCCTCCTCCTGCATGTTCTCTCTGGGGTAACCCATTAATAACTGGTAAAGCCAATTACCTTGGCCTGGAAACACAATAGCTACTTGGAAACCATTGGAGCAGGCAATTGGGCTCTCCAGACTTTTGAGGAGTTGGGGCCAGGTGAAGGGCGCCAGCACAGACACAGACATCTCTTAAGGAAGTCTCTCTAGACCTCTTGGCCACAGGCCTAAATTAGCCTCAAGGTAAATCAATACAGAGAGGTTGGGGAGGAGCCTGGAGTTAATCCCTGCCACTCCTGCAGCCTGACCTCCCAGTAGTGGGGAAGGGGCAGGGGAAAGAGGGGGGTTATGTAGACCCTTCCCAAGGGGCTCCTGTCCTCTGCTTGGCCTATTCACTCCTGGTCCTGACCATCTGCCACCAAGAAGAGGCCCCTCACCTCTTTAGTTGTCTATAAAAGATATCTACCTATAAGTGTTTCTCTCCAGAAGCTGTCCTTCCCCTTTTGCCTAGGTGCTGTGAAGCTAGAATGTCCTTCTGGCCCTTAGGAGGGCCTAAGAGTTAATAACAGAAACGCTGAGCTACAGACTGCAGACAGCTTGAGCAGCTGGGGAACATGCCCAGTCCAGGACTGCCTGGGTGCCAAGGAGTCAAGCCAGCTATAGATGTAGCCCCACATTCCTGGAACGCCTCCCTACTGCTGTGGCCATGCTTTCTGTCTGCCCTCTCCCCAATGCCTATGGTCCTTAGGAAAAATGTGGCAAAAGCAGGAGACTAGCCACATTTGAAGGAAGATGCTAGTAACAGATGAGCCCGGCCAATCCCAGACAGGGCTGCCAATATTCAGCACCTGCCCCAAACCGTCCAGATAGAATGCTTTGAAAGAGTGATGCGGTGGGGGTTATGCCTTATTGGCAGCTCAACCCCCACTTCCCTAAGCACCATAATCCTTGCTCCCGAATTAAAACCTGTCCTGATCTCTGGCCTGCTTGGGGTCAGTCTGATGTCTATGCTGGATTTGCTACATATTTGTCACTATGCTGGGTCCTATGCCAAGCCTGTTAAAATTCTCAATGAAATCAAACACAAGCATCCCTTCCACGGCTCCTCCTAAGAGACTGTCCACATGGACTCCCATGTCTAGTACAGTGCTTAGCCCAAAGGGCACTCAATACAGATCCATAAAACTGACCAGAAAGGGGCCTTCCAGAGTTCAAGGCCAACAGGGTTAGAGAAGCCAATTATACAGCCAGTGAAACTGGTCCTTAAAGGAATATTCTCCAAATCATCAAAGATTTAAACCTGAACAACAACATATGACAATATCCACTGATGGGGGAGTAAGAAGTCCCTCAGACTCCATAAGCTAACACCTTTTCTTTTTAACAACAAAGCCCTTGCCAGGAGCTAGCCTAAAATTTCTCAGCCCTTGTTCATACCCTCAACCTGCCACTGATCTACCTCAGGCAAGTCTGGTATCACACAGGCCACAAAGCCCAAAGTGGATACAGAGCCATCCAATCAAGAAAGTTAGGGGTCCTGCATGCAAGATGAAGAACAGAAGGTTGAGAAAATTCAGGAATATGGAGGGTAAGAAGGGACATTAACTCTGGAGCTGGAGTTCCATGCAGTTGTAAACTGTCCTATGTGGAGGCTGAGAACCAAACCCTGGTCCTCTGCAAAAGCAGCAAGTGCTTACTCACTGAGCCACCTTTCCAGCCCCTTATTTATGTTTGCTTTGATTTTGAGAGCCCTGGCTGACTGGGAACTCACTATGAAGCTTAGGGTAGCATCATACTTGTTAGGCCTCCTGTTTCTGACGACTAAGTGCTGGGATTACAGGAATACACCACCTGCTGGCTATTGTGCATTTACTAAAGAAGGGACTTGAACATGTAACGATTTTGGTACTGATTAGGGGACAAGTACTGGGTGCAGTCCCTCACAGACACAGGAGAATGACTGTCATTCACTACTATTTGTTTAGAGACAGGGCCATCGTATGTGGCCTAGACTCCAGCCTCCCAAGCACACGATACATCACCATACCACTGTGATCTACTGAGTCCCTACTAGGTGTAAGGTGCTGAGCAAGTATTTTACTAGCATTTCCCACAGACTAGAAAGCTCAGGGAGGTAATAAAACTTGCCTCTTATTCACCTGAGCAGCAGGTAGTAGGACTAGAATTGGCCCTCTTAATTCTAGAATCCAGTAGATCACTCTTCACCCCACAATGCATATGAGCTATGTTTCAAGTTAATTTTGTTTGGTTCCCAGAATGAAGTACAGTGTCTGCCTGAAGTCCCCAAAGTTCCTGAATGACTGAGTGAATGAATCAACAAGTTGAACGTGGTTCTACCTGGACAAGAAGAAAAGCCTGGCCCCGAGACAGGCAGCAGAAGTGGTTTGCTCAGCAGCTGTGGCCCGTGGATGGCCAGAGCCACCCAGCTGGCCTAGGCCCCAGCAGCCTGAGCCCAGGCTGACACACTTTGGCAAGGGAGGCCACCAGAGCTGTCACATCATTCACCAGCATGCCCATCAAGTGTATTCAGTTCTCTTCAACCCGCATTGGCATTTTAATTACTGTTGGGTAAACTAATTTGTACAAATGAAGGCCAGGCTGCCTAATAGAATATGCAAGCTCTCTGACCTCTGACAGGCACTGACACAAGATACAAAGGGAGCCGAGGAAGGCTTTTTATCTGAGCCTTATTACTCTCTATTACTCCAATTAGTCAGGCTCCAGTGCTCCTAATTGGAGGAAAAATTGCAATTAAATCAATTTTTGATGGGCTGCAAGTGGGTTCCTGAACCGCCCTGCTTGTGAAACACTGATATTATAGCAGCAAAGGTCACAGGCCTCATCGGCACCTGGGCCCCACCCCTGATTTCCCTTGGCCCCCTCCTTAAATACTTCAAGGAAACCCCTGCCCTTCCACTGGCTTGGCTAGTGAGGATGGGAAGGAGAGAGTCATTAGAACATGTCAGGTCTCATTGCTCTGTTGCCATCTGCTAACCTCCACACCGACATCATTACAGCATGCAAATCCCACAGCTTGAATACAGTGCGAAGGTCACACAAACTCACTCAGCTAGAGAAGCAGGAACAGGAGCTGCAGTGACAGCAGTGCATGGACAGGAAGTGAAGTGGTCACAGGAGGTCAACAGAAGTCAAGAAGGGGAAAGATGGAGGCAGGCTCTAGGTGAAGTGAGGTGCCTGGAATGTAGCCAACAGAGTATCCCGGGCAACAAAGAGAGGACGAAAGGGTGTATCTGGGAAAGGCAGAGAGAGAGAAATTGGTACACATGTCCACCTTGCAACTAGGGAAACATCCACTGCTAGATGTATGTCGTGTCAACATGGGGGGAGCACACTGCCAGCCTCCTGTCCAGAAAAGCACCTCTAGGAGGAAGCAGAGCGCGGTGCTCAAGAAGAAAATACAACTTTGTTCATCAAACTAAAGGAAACAGGACGAACAGGCCTGTCTGAAGTTTCAGTAAAGTTTTAGGCATATAAATATAAGTTTCGTTTCTTACAGAAACTAGAATAATTACCTCAAAAAGAGGGTGGAGACAGAAGTTCAGCCAATCTGGACTAGCAAAATGGCTGTGCACTTTTGATGACCTGAGTTCCATCCCGGGAACCCACTAAAAATATGGATGCAATGATACACATCTCTAATCCCAGCACTCCTATGACAAGGTGGAGGCAATAGAATCACCAGGATGATGATGAACCAGCCAGTGTGAAGTCCACAGACCAGAAGAAATTATAGAGACCCTGACTAACAAGGTGGGAGGAGAGAACTGACTCCTGACGGTTGTTCTCCAACCTCTACATGCATGCCATGACATCTGTACACTTCTGCGCGCGCGTGCGCACACACACACCAACACCACCAACAACACTTTTAAAAAGAGGTTTAGTGAACTCCATATGTGGTGGGTTAGTTGAAAAGGACATGTCTTGCCTTCAAGGGGTCAAAACCAAAAATGTGAATTAAACATGATATTCCCAAAGAATATAGGTAGAAAAAGAGAGAAAAAGCAGGGTACAAACAGAATTACTATAAGTATTTAAAAAATAATAACCTGGGGCTGGAGAGATGGCTCAGCAGTTAAGAGCACTGGCTGCTCTTCCAGAGGTCCTGAGTTCAATTCCCAGTAACCACATGGTGGCTCACAATCATCAGTAGTGAGATTTGGTGCCCTCTTCTAGCCTGCAGGCATACATGCAGGCAGAACACTGTATATGTAATAAATAAATCTTTTAAAAAATTAATAGCCTAAGCCAAAAAAAAAAAAAAAGGCAAGAGTAAGAGAAAACACACTACAATGCTAAAGAGACTGTGCTTGGGCAAAATAGCAATAAGCAATTCTTCTTTCCTAAGTTTTCTTTATTTTTCAGATATTCCCTAACAAATGTTACTTTTAAAAAAGGAAAACACAACCAGGAGTGGCAGCTCACACTTTTAATCCCAGTACTTGAAAGACAGTCTGGTCTAGGTAGTAAGTTCCAGGACAGCCAGGGCTACATGGTGAGGCACTGCCTCAAAAACAAACAAATAAGGGAAAAACACATCATGATCCAGGACAGAAGATGTCAAAATGTCTTCAAATGCCCATTTTCATCTAATTAATGTATAAATGAAATATAGTTCTGTAGTAGGAGCTGCAGGTTGCATTCCGCCACCCAGCTCCCACCAACAGCTAGCTTAACCCAAAATAACAACACACAAACTGTATTCATTTAAACACTGCTTGGCCCATTAGCTCTAGCCCTTACAGGCTAATTCTCATATCCCGATCAACATATCTCTAATAATCTGTGTAGCATCAGTCTTACTGGGAAAGATTCAGCATGTCTGACCTGGCGGCTTGCTTCATCTCATGCGTCTGCCCGGGAGAGGGGAGCATGGCCTCTGCTTCACAGAACAGAGCTGTCGAGTCTGAGCTCACTTCCTCTTCCTCCCAGCATTCTGTTCTGCCTACTCCACCCACCTAAGGGATGGCCTATCAAAATGGGCCAAGGCAGTTTGTTTATTACCAATGACCTTCCTCCATCATAGTCCCATAGAAACAAGATTCTGACTTCATCTGAAAGAGGAAATAAATGCATAGGAGTAACAAAATATCTGAAAAAAGGGTTAAAGTTCAGAGCAAGTGCATGAGAGCCTAGACAATGCAAGCCTGTGATCTGCATATGTTCCAAATTATAGGATGTCAACTGTTTGCTTCAAATACAACAAATACATACTAAACTTATTTTCTATAATATAAAGGAGGCAGGACCATAGTTGACTGATAGGACTCTTAAATAGCCCACTCATTTTGAATTGTGTGTATATATATTTGCTTTTGTTTTTCAAGAATCTCTGGCTGTTCTGACCAGGCTGGCCTCGAACTCACAGAGATCTGTCTGCCTCTGCCTCCTGAGTGCTGGGACTAAAGGGGTGCACCACCACCACCCAGAAGGTTTATATTTTTATTAGAACATATTTATGTATTACTTATATAAAAATTAGAAATGTTTGAGGGTCTGAAGATATGGCTCTATGGCTAAGAGAGCTTGCTGCTCTTCCAAAGGACCTGAGTTCAGTTCCCAGAATCTACCCCAGGCAGTTCACACCCACCTGTGACTCTGGCTATAGAGGAATGGCTCAGTCAGTAAAGCACTTACTTGTTTACAATCTAGGACTGGAGTCTGACCCCAGCACTATATAAAGCTGGGCATGGTGGTGTGCACTTGCAATCCCAGTGCTGGAGAGCCAGAGATAGGAGAACCCTGAGACTCCCGAGCTAACCAGCTGAGCCAGCTAGTGACCTTTAGCCCAATGAGACTCTGACTCAAAGAAGGTGAATGGCCTTCCTGAGGATGACAACAGTGACTCTGGTTTACACACACACACACACACACACACACACACACGTTAAAAATGGAGGTGCAACTACACTAAACCTCATAGAAGAGAAAGTGGGACATACACTTGAACACATTGGCACAGGAGACTACTTCCTAAATACAACCCCAGTAGCACAGACACTGAGAGAAACAATTAATAAATGGGACCTCCTGAAACTGAGAAACTTCTATAAAGCAAAGGACACAGTCAACAAGCAAAACGACAGCCTACAGAATGGGAAAAGATCTTCACTAACCCCACATCAGACAGAGGGCTGATCCCTAAAATATACAAATAACTCAAGAAGTTGGTCATCAAAAGAACAAATAATCCAATAAAAAAAATGGGATACATACCTAAACTCTTAGCAGACGAATCTCAAATGGCTGAAAGACACTAAAGGAAATGTTCAACATCCTTAGTCATCAGAGAAATGCAAATAAAACAACTCTAAGATTCCATCTTACACCTGTCAGAATGGCCAAGATCAAAAACACTGATGACAGCTTATGCTGGAGAAGATGTGGGGTAAGGGGAATGTTCCTCCATTCGTGGTGGGAGTACAAACTGGTACAGATGCTTTGGAAATCTGTATGGTGATTTCTCAGAAAATTAGGAAACAACCTACCTCAAGACCCAGCAATACCACTTTTGGGAATATACCCAAAAGATGCTCAATCATACCACAAGGACATGTGCTCAACTGTGTTCATAGCAGCATTGTTTGTCATCAGAACCTGGAAACAACCTAAATGTCCCTCAACCGAAGAATGGATAAGGAAAATGTAGTACATTTAAACAATGGAGTACTACACAGCAGAAAAAAATGACATCTTGAAATTTGCAGGCAAATGGATGGATCTAGAAAACATCATATTGAATGAGGTAACCTAGACCCAGAAAGACAAATATGTACTCACTCATAAATGGCTTTTAGACATAAAGCAAAGAAAACCAGCTTACAAATCACAATCCCAGAGAACCCAGACAACAATGAGGACCCTAAGAGAGACATACATGGATCTAATCTATATGGGAAGTAGAAAAAGACAAGATCTCCTGAGTAAATTGGGAGCATCGGGATCATGGGAAAGGGTAGAAGGGGAAGGGAGAAGAGGGCAGGGGAGCATAGAAAAATATATAGCTCAATAAAAACAACTAAAAAGTAGAAGGTGGTGTTGGGGTAGTGGTGGCTCAGGCCGTTAATCCCAGCACTTGGGAGGCAGAAGACAGAGGATCTCTTGTGAGTTTGAAGCCAGCTTGGTCTACAAGGTTAGTTCCAAGACAGCTCCAACTACACAGAGAATCTGTCTGAAAAACAAAAAGGAGGTGGAGGACTGGAGAGAAAGCTTGTTCAGTGGTTAAGAGCACTTGCTGCATAACCATGAGACCAGAGTTTAGACTGCAGCTTAGTGGCCTCATCTACACCCATAACCCTGGCTTACAAACCTGAGCTCCTGAGTCCAGAAGCAGATTTCCAACTCCACACTTCCCCTTTCAATCATCACAGCAGTCCGCATCCGCATCAAGCCTACGCAGGAGGCTGCTAACACCTCCTGACACAGACGGCCCACGGTCTGCTGATATTTTGAGAACTAAGCACAGACAGGATCTCGTGTTTTCTCAGGGTTGAGGACAAAGATAAATGACTGGCATTTAAATAGGGGCGTGGGATGAGAGGGCCAACTGTGGCTCTACCAAGAACTAGAAAGGAGAGCGGAGATCTACTGGAGAGTTGCATAGATAAGACCACATACACTCAAACAAGTTTACCTTAAAACTTGATTCTTTCGAAACATACATCCAACAAACCATAGAGGGATTTGACTCTTGGGTTAGGAGCACTAAGTGCCTACAAGGTCAACAGTGAAAAGAAATAGAGACAGTTCAGAGTCAAGCCCAAGGTCCTGCATCTCTGACCTGTACCATGGCCCAGGACCTACAGAGTTCCAAGAGATAGGGTGGCTTTTATTTGCATTCTCCGTACTTCATTAAATACCAGGAATCATTTCACATACAATTATCAAAGCATAAGAGAAAGAGTTTCTTGGCAGGAACAAAGACAGTCAATCAACACTATCTACTATATGACCACAGACCCTCCTCACCCACGGCTTTTCAAAAGACCTACTGCAGGGCTTAAGTATGACAGGCCTTGGGGGGTGGGGCGGTGCACAACTTTAATTCCAGCACTTGGGAGGCAGAAGCAGGTGGATCTCTGTCAGTTTGAGGCCAACCTAGTCTGCAGAGTGAGTCCCAGAACAGTCTCCAAAGCTATACAGAAAAACCATGTCTTGGAAAAAAAAAAAAAAAAGGAAAAAGCCCCCAGAGGACACTGAGCAAACTGAGAAAGGGCAGGCAGAGGGCGTGACTCCTGGATTCACAACCACGACCTGCATCCTTAAACCCCTTTTTTCCATCAAGACAGAGGGTAACTAGAACTGATCCAGAAACTTCCTCCTTGCTGACTAGCTCACTGGAGGGCAAAAGTCACCAACAGACGTCCCTAGTGAAGGACCCTGCATGCTATAATACTAACCTAATGGGCATGAGGTGCTACAGGGGCAACAGTGGCATGACTGTTAGGGAGGCACCAATGGCTTTCTGGTTGGATCTGAGGCCTGTTGCCCAGGCCAAAACCCAGAGCTGGGGAGGCCATAAGCCCTAGAAGGGAACCCATGACTATTATTTGGGTAAACAGACATGTTGTCAAATTGCTTTCCAAATATTCATTTATACTCATAGATTAGTGCTGTTCTCAGTCAGTGGAACTCCTTTCTGCAGCAGGCAGTGATTAATGCAGAAAATCATAACTGGCCAAAGAGCTAAGAATAATTGGCTGTTGTGTTCTCAGCCCTTAATGAGACCCCTACAAGGCTCATAGAACACTAAAGAGGGGCAAAGAAAATCCAAGACCCAGAGGATTAGGAGGAATGATAGTAAGTGTTGTCCTTTGGACATGGCACAGCCTGTTGAAATCATGGAGTCATTATAACTACAGTTACCTGAACAAAATCAAACCAGCATGTGTAAGGAGGGGCCCTAGGGAAAAAGGGTCACCTTTTGCTGAGTAACTACTGGCAATTGATGGTGGTGGGGTGGGGAAGGGGAGTCGTTTTTCTTTGAAAGGTGTGGTCACAGGTAGGTTGTGTGTGTGTGTGTGTGTGTGTGTGTGTGTGTGTGTGTGTACATCTGGACCTTGAAGGTTATAAAAAAAAGCCAGGAAAAGAGGCCACCACCTTTAATTCCAGTACTTGGAGGCAGAGGAATGTGAATTTCTTGATCTCAAGGCCAGTCTGACAGCAAGTTCCAGGCCAGCCAGGGCTACCTCGTGAGACCCTGTCTCCAGAAAGGAAAAAGAAGAGATTTTAAAAGCAGGAGGAACACATGCTGGGACTCTGGAGGGAAGTAGGAGAGAAGGGAGCTGTGTATATGACAAGACATAGTGTATATATGTATGTGTATATATGACCAAGATAAAGTATGTATATATATATGTGTGTGTGTGTGTGTGCGCGCATGTGTATTTATGTACACATGTCCAAGATACAGTGTATATATTTTTGAAATTGTAAAAGAATAAATTTAAACTTTTTTTTAAAAGACAGAGTAGAAGGGGAGGTGAAGCCCTATTTTCGCTTGCTTGCTTTTCTTTTTTAAGACTGGGCCTCACTACACAGCCCCAATTGGGCTGATACTTACTATTCAGATAGGCTGGTTTCTTAAAAGCCCTATGCTTTTTGTTTGTTTGTTTGTTTTTGAGACAGGGTTTCTCTGTGTAACAGTCCTGGCTATCCTGGAACTCACCAGGCTGGCCTTAAACTCCCTGAGATCTGCCTGCCTCTGACTCCCAAGTGCTAGGATTAAAGGTGTGTGCCACCACTGCCCAGCTCTATTCATTATTTAACTAGTAATGCAGAGAGAAGGAAGGGGTTAAGGAACGGATCATTCCTTCCAGGTTCTTTGAGAGCTGGGAGCCATAGGCTGAGCTCAGGTTCTTCACAGACATGCAGGCTAATTTGACCCTAGAGAAAAAGCGCTGGCACATAGCTATTGTTCTGTAACCTTGAACTCTCCAACTGTGATCCCAAGTGACCTACCATGCTGTGACGGGACTCTCCCTCTTGACTAGTAAGATGATCGAGGGGTAGTATACTAGCCCAAGCTCTCTGAGCCAGCTTCTCTTTCCATGAGTTCTGGAAGCTAGTCATTCTCTGTGACTAGGCAACAAGTTGTCCGACTCAGGAGTCCTTAACAGCCTGATGGAATAAACTAGGAAAAAAGAAAGGAATCGAGATCCAAGCAGATACAAAGAAAGGCACCCCAAGGACCAAGAGGTAGAGAGTATTGTGGTCTCTGGGTCCAGTCATTTCTGAGGTCTGCTGCCTCGGAGCACCTATTAAATAAAACTCACATTAATATGCATTTGCTTTGAATTAACCATTTATAATTAATTTGTCCTAAGTAACTTAGAGCTTCTCTGTTCGGTGGCTGCTGGACATTCACCAAACCGAGATGAGCAATGCACTCGGACAGATATCTATCTGCTGGGCACCTCGGCCATGAAATCCTTAGTTAGCAGTCTTCTAGAAGAGCAGATAAGACTTTCAACACAGGTTAGCCTGCAACTCCAGAAAGGAGACAAGAGGTTCTCTCCCACCCAGGCCCAAGAAGAGCACCAGGAAATAAAATCTACCTCCTACTCCAAGATCTGGATGCAAGCAGGTATCAAGGACAATGCTCCAGATGGAAGCATAGTTTCCAAAGACCAAAGCCCTGGGCAAAGACTATACATACCGCTTGCTTGGAGCCCTTCTCCTACACAGCTAGAACTGTCCTGAAGAGTCTGCTCTGCCCTCCTCACTACAGAAGCTTCTGACTCAAATAAAAACCACACATAAAAAAATTACAGTGGTGATGGTCAGTCTCATTCAGGGCTGGAGAGATGGCTCAATGGTTAAGAGCATTGCCTGCTCTTCCAATGGTCCTGAGTTCAATTCCTGGCAACCACATGGTGGCTCACAAACATCTATAAAGAGGTCTGGTGCCCTTTTCTGGCCTGCAGACATACACACAGACAGAATATTGTATACATAATAAATAGATAGATAGATAGATAGATAGATAGATATTTAAAAAAAATAAAATAATAAAAAATTCACATTAATAGAATCTCTCTCATACACACACACAGCAAGAACTAAAAGAAAATTCACACAACAGAGATAATTTTCTTTTTCTAAAATAATAAATAATCAAGCAAGATATGCTACCTCATACCTATAATCCTAGTACTTAAAAAGACTGAGGCAGGGGATTTGCCATAAATTTGAGGTGTGCTTTATGTACCATAGTGTGTTCCAGGGAAGTCTGGAGTACACAGTTCAATCTTGTCTCAAAAGGCAGTGGTGCAGAGAGGTAAAAGAGATGGCTCAGTGGTGAAGATTGTATACTGATCTTCCAGAGGACCCCAGTTCAATTCCCAGCACCCACGTCAGGTGGCTCACAACTATCTATAACTCTAGCTCTAAGGGGATTAAGATCTGTGGCCTCTGCTGGTAACTGCATGCATGTGCACATACATATTAATTTAAAAAGAGTAAATCTTTTTTAAAAAATCTTTATTTTTTATTTATTGATTTTATTGAGCTATATATTTTTCTCTGCTCCCTTCCCTTTCTCTCCTCTCCCCTTCAACCCTCTCCCATCGTCCCCATGCTCCCAATTTACTTAGGAGATCTTGTCTCTTTCTACTTCCCATATAAGTTAGATCCATGTATGTCTCATTGTTAAAAAAAAAAAAGCAAACCTTTAAAAAACCTCACACACATACATGTATACATACACCTACCTAAAGTTGTTTTCACAAATTTGTTCTCTTTCTATATTCCTGCTCAAGACTTTTCTAGAGCCTTTCTCTTACACTTTCAGCATGCAGGTACCAAATTTCTACCACCCATGTCCCCTTGGTAGGCAAATAACTTGGAATATTTCATTTCTGGAAAGAGCCTAATCCTTGACATTTAATTTGACCTCTTTGGAACACTGGAATGAAGGCCAAATACATCACAAGCCACAAGGGGCCAAGGGCAGGGACTGACTCAATGCCATGTCTACCACCAGCTCCAGCAGTCCTCGGTAAAAGTAATAAGACACAGGGCTGGGTAGGATGCAAGGCCTTCACCACTTGAGATCTGTGATATAAGCATACATATGCACTGGGAAATTCGTCTACTAACACACAAGGCTACCTCCTTTCCTGTTGTGCTCCTCCCGGAACCTGGGCTTCTCAATAACTGGGGAGGGCAAGACTCTGCAAACCAGTCTCCCATACATGCAGCGTATACGCCAAGCCAGATACCAAGAAAGCATGCCCAGACCTCTAACTTCTTCCCTGCTCAGGCGCCTCTCACCTCTTCTACCCAAGCAACATAGGAGCAATGCTATGGAGAGTAATATGACTCTCCGTAAACTGTTCCTATCCCAGGCCAGTAGGTGGTTGCTGACATTTAGCCCTCCATTGCCAACTGTCTGAGGTAGACAGCTATGCTGTGGCTCAGTTCCCAGGTGGATAGTTGGCTCCTGGAAGGAGAGAAAACATGGGCTCAGCCACAGCCTTGGGAAGAGCCGCACAGCTATTTGGGTTGTCCTGGCCTCACCATTCTTCACTGAGAAGACACTTGTAAGCACACACTTACATACACACACACACACACACACACACACACACAGTCCTGTTTACTGCCTTTGGAAAAGAGATGCCCTGACTGCTGCACACATGCATGCAGTCCTTGGTGTCCACTGGTGTCTGTGGGCATATGCATGTCCCCCACATAAGCAAACTCCACCCACACCCTGTAGTCACACTGTGACCACGGGAGTCTCTATGGCCAAAGTCACCAGGCAGTTGTGATTTTTGCACCAGCCCAGGTGTTAAGCCCCTGCTCCTCCTCCCCTTTGGTCTGTCTCCGTCCCTCCCTTTGCCCTCCCAGGGTAAGTGCTTTCAGGCCACACAATGAGTAGGAGGAGGAGAAACACTTCTATTGAGGAAGGCGTTTTGTTGTTTCATCCCTAAAGGGAACTGGAGTAGGAGAGGAGGGGGGAGTCCACAAAATTTCTAATAAGCAGTTTCTGTCCTCAAAGCTAAAATGATTTTCTTTAATTGGTGGTGGGAACAGTTTATTGTGGGGGTCTTTGCCCTCCTCCCTCCCTGCCTAATTGACTTACTGAAGTTTAACGGGGCTTTCACCTGGAGAGATTGCAATTATTCCCCCACCCCACATTCGTACCTGGGCTCTCCCCACAGGAGGCCTTTGTTCCCCTAAATACAGCAGTGACACAAATGTCCTCAGCAGCAGGGGAACGCAGGCAAGTGGTAATTTTCAGCCCCTCGCAATTAGCTGAGGGCTTTTCAGCCTTGCCAGTAAATGGTGGGGAGACTGCAGCCTGCGAGAGCAGCGAGAGAGAGCAGCGAGTGGGGCTGCTCTGTGCAGGGCGGACAAAAGAGGGTTCTCAATTGGGCCCTGTAGAGCGCCGGACCAGGGCTGGTGGGGCCAGCTGGAACTGGGGCCTGGACAAGGGAGGGAAGGAACTACCCCATCCACAGCTTCCATGGGCACCCACACAGGCTGTCTTTAGTCAGGCTCAGAGCTCCAGGTAGCTAAAGGAGTTCTGAGCCACACCTCTACACTGTGAAGCAAACAGGACTGGCGGGGGCCACCTGGGCAGAGGAGGAAGAGGTAGCTGTTAAAGTAGCAGTGTGGCCAGTGATTATCTGCTTAGCTTCCCCAGCTGACCCAGGGCTGGGTGCACATCATCTTGGGGCTTTCAGAGATACCCAGAATCAGGGAGCTTTATGAAGCAACTCTGAGTTGAAAACTAAGGAGACTGGTGGTGGTGGGGTGTTCTGTGACCCTGAACTCTACTGCTGTTACCATACTTGTTTTAATCTAGTACCGAACATTGAAATAGCTGTCTGCTGGGCAGGAGTCTCAAGGCTGGGGAGACAAGGTGGAACAGCATGGGGTTTACTTGGGTTCAGAGCCAGAGAATGGTAAGGTTGGCAGACAGGCTTCAGGAGGGGACACTGCTGCAGAGTTGGCGCCATGCAGACTGCTGGCTTCTTACTCCAAGACCCCCTGAACCATCACCAGTCCTAGAGGCAGGAGTTCTTGTGAAAGGTGAATTTTAAAGACAGAAGCAGATGCGCTGGATGACAGGGTAACTAAGATGGGAAAGTGAGAGAGAATGAGGACTTCACCTCCTGGCCAGGGAAACCCAAGGCAAGCAGCACAGAAGAGTCCGGTGTGGGCCCAAGCCCACGGAGCGGCCAGCCAGCCGGCATCCAGCTCCAGTTCAGCAGTGCCCAAGCTGCCCAACCTCCAGCAAGTCTGTGCCCTCCTGGGGCCTCAGGTTTCTTGTTTATAAAACCAGTTGTACTAGAATAATGTTTTTTTTTTCAAGTTTAAAAAAGTTAACAGGCCACTTGTACGAGCAGTATCTACAATAGCTTTTCTAAGATGGGAGCTAACTTTGTGGAGCAGAAGTTGGGGTGAGCAGGACAAGTTGTACTTGGGACCCCAATAGTGCTACCCTGTCTGGAAACTCCACTAAAAACACTCTGGTCTGGAACTAGTGGAGAATGCAGCTGAATCCCCATGGCACGGGTCACTGCTACACAGCTGCCTCCCAGGCTGTCCTCTTGTCACATCGACAAAGTGGGGTGGAGCTCCATCTGCCATCAAATCTCACCAAGCGCCATGCAGCTTCTGAGAGCCTAGGTGAGCGAGTTCTCCTCAGGACAGCTACAGTTGACTCAATTTGGTGCATAGTTCTTTGCTGGTGGTCAGGTCTAGTTTTTGTTGTTGTTGTTGTTGTTGTTGTTGCTTTGTTCTGTTGTTTGTTGTTGTTGTTGGTTTGTTTTGTCTACTCTTGTCAGGAAAATGACTGTTCTATCCCATATCACCTGCCTGATCCCTCTCCAGCCTGGCTGCTAGAACCTGCAGTTCTCCACCCCCGCCTCCAGCACCAGCAGAAGCATCTATGGGGTGTGGAGTGGCCAGCACGGACTTCAGAGATGTGAAAACAGATCCTCCCTTCTTCCAACTACCACCCATGGGCCATCTACTCCTTCTAGGAGCAGCCCAGTCTAACAACCACAGGAGCCCAGCGTGTCCATGAAGACTCATGACCCTCAGTTACATATGGCCTACCTTTCATCCTTCCTGCTGCTCCTTGCTGTGTTCAACCTGTAAAGGACACCCTTCCTCCTCAGTTACCTTGAAACACCTGCCTGGGGCAGCACAACACTGAGCTCTGGAACCCATTTCTCCCACAGGCCTTGCCCACTTTCTAAGCAGGTACTGTCTGAGTTCACCAAGCCATGCTAGAGTATCCCCCCTTCCCCCAAAAAATAAATAAATTCAAATAGGTTTGCCTCTAAGCAGTATATAGTCCCAATCACAGAAGCAAGCCAAGAATCCATTGTTTAATACTGGAAATAGTTTCAAGGAAATCAGCAAGTTCTACCCCACCGGAAAGTGTTCAGCGTGAGACAGGGCCAGGACACGGCCATGACAGGGTACAACAGCAGCCAGCAGCACACACTCTGGACTCAATGCCAGGGCTCAAACCTGGTATATCTGTGTACACAACCACTGGAACATTAACTGTTCTCAGGCCTCAGTTTCCTTACTTGTAAACTGAAAATGATGGCAACACCTTCTGGAAGAGTTAAATGAGAGGCAGTCTTCAGGACAGCACTTGGCATTTGCCTGAGCTGAATACATGACCGTCACTCTGGCCATCACCACCACTCCAGGCAGCCAGTGTCACTCTGGATTCCTGATCAAGGGAGTGGCCTAGTGATGAGAACCTATATTATTTACCTCTTGAAGCACCAGAACTAGGGTTAAAAAGTGAGAGCCTGTCCTATTCTGCAGGCCACTTTAGAAAGCCACTGTCAATGCCAGTGACAGATAGGACCAATTAGGCCTGGCCAGAGTCTTAAGAGATCTGAGCCAAGCAGAGGCCTTAAGGGACAAATCGAAATTTGAGTCCCCTCAAGCTGACCACAGCCCCCTTAACAGTCTCCCAGCGTACCTTTCCTACCACTAGCCTGCTGGCTAGAGGAAAGGGCGCTGGTGCCAGGAGGCGCTGCCAGGAAGGAGGCTGGGAGGCACAGGTGGCTCTTAGATGAGATCCCATCACTCCAGAATACACTTCCCTTACACTCGGAACAAAGCTGGAGCTTGTTGCTGCTCAAGCCACCTTTGCTTGCTTGGGCTGTGGCCCAGACTGTGTGGTGGCTGCAGCAGGCCAGGGGATGCAAACCTGGGAGGAGCCACAGCCAGCACATTTGGGCAACAGCCTCCTTCTCCCCTGGGTTTCTCACCTTGTTCAGCATACAACCCAAGGGGACTTCGGGAAAGCACTTTTCACTACCCAGCAAATAAAATCAGAGGGAAGGGTTCAGGGACTTCAAGATTTGGTTTGGGGGTATTTTGTTGGTTTGAAAAAATAATAAAGGAGTTCTAGCCAGATGTGTAGCACATGCCTTTAATCCCAGCACTCAAGGTGGAGTCCCAAGAAGCCTAGAGAGACACTATCTTCTGGCAGGGGCAGACCAAGTGCTTCTTAGGACTCACTCAGGTTCCACTGGGACTATAAATCTCCAGAGTACACTGGGCATTAGAGTTGAGGGATCTGTGCTGGCTGTTTATCATCTGAGACCTGGAGTTCACTGGATTACAGAAACAACTTTGTGTTTTGTTTTTTTCCAGACAGGGCCACTCTACATAGCCCTGGCTGTCCTGGAACTCACTATATAGACCAGGCTGCCTTCGAACTCACAGAGGTCTGCCTGCCTTGCCTCCAAGGCAAGGACCCTACCACAAAACCTTGAGGCAAGCTCCCCAAGTCTATACATACCCACACAGCATTGCTATGCATGGCTTTCCACTCTGAATGCCTAACTCCTAATGGCCAGAACTCACTTATTCCAAGCCCTATTTCTGCTGTTCCTCACCCCAACCTGGACAAGGACTTCTTCAACGTGAGGAGATTCCAAGGGAAACCTTAATTCATCTGTTTCCTTATTGTTTCTGCCTTTGTCATCTCCTCTCTCAGAATCTACCAGGATACTGATGCCATGCCCTCTTGAGTGCCCACCGCTGAGACAGAATGAGAGGACTCTTCTCATTAGCACTGAATGAAATAGGTTCTTGAATGATAGATACTTCCGGGGTAGCTGAGCTTTGGAACCAAGCTGCTATGTGCGATCCCGTCCAGGTCTGGTTTAGCTTGG
Organism: Alexandromys fortis; assembly: GCF_014885135.2. Lineage (NCBI taxonomy): Eukaryota > Metazoa > Chordata > Mammalia > Rodentia > Cricetidae > Alexandromys > Alexandromys fortis. Next base: position 14,225,778 of record NW_026067893.1, on the reverse strand, counting down.
CCTACTAACATCACAACAACCCTTAAACTTAAAACTACATGGCCGCTGCCCCAGGACATGTTTTATTTAATTTATTTATTTATTTATTTATTTATTTATTTATTTATTTATTTATTATGTATACATTATTCTGTCTGTATGTCTGCAAGCCAGAAGACCTCATTACAGATGGTTGTGAGCCACCATGTGGTTGCCAGGAATTGAACTCAGGACCTTTGGAAGAGCAGAGCAGGCAATGCTCTTAACCACTGAGCTATCTCTCCAGCTCACCAGGACATGTTTTTTATGCATTTCTGAAATTGCAAGCTCTAATGCTATGGGTTTGTTTGTTTGTTTGTTTAGGTGCTATTTTGCAAAAACAACAGAAGCTTTCAAAAAGATCCTTTGATTAAAAGCTCCATCTTTCTCACTAAGCCACTTGGGGTGGGATAACAACTTTACAGAAGAATGAAATGGTACAACAGAGCAAACTATTTTGGTAGGTTATGGACATCAGGTTTACTAGCTTGTTGACCCACCTCACTTGTGGCTTTCATTTCTATACTGCCCAAGAGCATCGTTGGCTGCTGGCTTGAATGACCTCAAGTCTAAAGTTGCTAGGGAAAAGCTAACTTCCCATCACCTACCTAGCATCCTGAGAGCCTTCTGTAGAAAACCTAAGGGGTTTCGATTCTGTGTGGAACCCACAGGTCATCTGCCTGGTAGAGCCAGGAGAAGGACGCAGAACTGTGGCTGCAAATAAAATGGCAGTGCTGACCACCCAGCACCCAGCTGAGATCCATGGGGGCCAGATGGCTCCCTCCGACCACCTCTTCTCCTTGGCTTTGGGGAGGTAGGATTGGCACAGGGCACACTTTTCCCTCTTTGTAGGGGGATGAGGAAAGAGGAAGATGAAATGAGATTCAAAAAACAGATGTATGAGTGTTTTGACTATATGCGTGTGTATGTATCATCTGTACCCTGAGTTCAGAAAAGGACATCGGATCCCCTGGAACTGGAGTTGCAGGTGGCTGTGAGTCATCATCTGAGTCCTAGGAATTGAAACCAGGTCCTCCACAAGAGCAACAAGTTCTCTTAACCACTGAGCCAGCTCTCCAGTCCCCTCAGTGAGCTCTGAAAGCCCACATTCACCCAATCAATGGGAAACTCTCTCAGCAAGGCCTTCTAGGGACCGGCAGAGATTCTTATGTATCCCAGCTGCGGAGAGCTCAGGGACACTAAGTCTACTTGTTTTTTTTTTTTTTAAATATTTCTTATTGTTTATTTACTTTATTTTATGTGCACTGGTGTGAAGGTATCAGATCCCCTGGAACTGGATCTTCAGACAGTTGTGAGCTGCCATGTGGGTGCTGGGAACTGAACCCGGGTCCTCTGGAAGAGCAGTCAGTGCTCTTAACCGCTGAGCCATCTCTCCAGCCCCACTAAGTCTACTTGTAACAAAAATAAAGGCCATTTGGGTAGGGAAGTGTCTTTGGGCCTCTGAAGTCACAACAATGACACAAAAAAAAATGTCATTTTTTGACACGGTTCTTGAGCACAAGTTCTCTGTCAGCAATACCCTCTGTCGTCCTTTCCTGAGGACACTGAACACCAGATAATTGGAATAATCTGCAGGATTTCACTTTGGTGCACTTCAGACAGGAGTCTATGGCAGTCACAGTGTTAAAGCAAGCTGACTAAGTGGACAGCTCAGGCTGTTCCTACCTAGGATAGCTCAGAACTGCTTTACTAAGCCAGATGTGAAGATCCCACAAACCAGTGTTCCCCTCCTTTCTCCCCCCCCCTTTTTTCATTTTAGAGAGGGGTAGGGGTTTCAAGACAGGGCTTGTCTGTGTAGCCCTGGCTGTCCTGGAACAAGCTCTATAAGATGTAGACTGGCTGGCCTCAATCTGCCTGCCTCTGCTTCCCCAGTGCTAGGACTAAAGGTGTGCATCACCAACGCCCATCTCATTTCTTTCTGTTGTCCTGAAGTCCAATCTCTAAGCACGCACCTTCTGGGAGACCCAACCGCCTCTCACCTCTAGTTTGTTCCAAACTCTGCTTTAACCTCTAGAGTTACCAAGAGCACTTCCTGCTTCTTCTTTCACCCTGAATAAAACTTTTAAAAGGAAAAATCGGCCCAGGGAATCCCCAAAGAGACCCACTGCACTCTTCTACGTGTAATGAAGCTCAATAATGAAATGTCCTGCATCCTAATCAGTAAGAAACGCTCATTTTCTCCAGTCAAACACCTCAGTGGAGCCATTCAATCTGCTTCCATGTTCTGTGTCTCTCTCCTGCACCACTTCTGCATTTATAAGTTGGGATGTGTTGGCACCCTCTCAGCCAAACCCTGGCAGGGCACACACCCCATGGGGAGTGCGAGTACAGCCGTGGAGCGCCAAGCCGACCATCCTTGACAAGTCACTCCCTCCCTCGTTCCGTTAGCTCGAGTTCTCCTCTCTATGGAAGGAAGGAGGGAAGAAATCGCTCTTACAAAGACTAGGGGAAAAGAAGGGTAACAGCAACTGAGCACTGCTGGGGTACCCCCCCAAACTGACCCAAAGCATTAGTGGTGTCTTCCTGGTAGGCCCCTATGGGACTTGGACCCCCCAAAAACCTTGGAGGTCTACCTTCTTTCCCTTCACCAGGCCTGGCAGAGTGACTGGCACTAATACCCAAGACAATCTGAAGGGTGCCAGCGGCAGCACAGAGGAGCCACTGTGTTTGGAGAACCCTGGCAGGGTACCTTCCCAGGGCCACCTCATCTCTGCCTTCTGATCCCTATGAAAAGGGAAGATGTAGCCCAGTTCTGAAAACCTCATGCTTCAGAAGAAGGCCTCAGGCCTAGGGCCACACCCATGGCAGCCTGTCCATGTCTGGAGGGCAGGTCCCATCCACAGACTACCTGAGGCCCAGGTTCTCAGAGGCTTCATTCTGCCTACAGGCAGAGCAGCCCATACCTGGGCCTCAGGCCTCCCTAGAGTGCTGTCCTCTCTACCTCATGAATTGGCACCTTCTCTCCCAGCAAGCCTCAGGGTTCACACAAAATACAGAGACTGCCCTCTCAGCTCTTGACAACCCCCAATGCTTCCTACACAGCCTCCACTTCCAGGGCTCTGTGGTCAGCTGGAGGAGATAAGCATTTGTGACTTCCAGAAGTGCTCCCTGCCACTCTGGCTCTTTCCTGCCTAGACCCCTTGGCTCGTGCCCCTTACCACCGCTATAGTCCCTGCAGCTGACTGGCACTCTCCCTGCACCCCTCCTGCCTGCCCCCACCTCTCTGACCCCTGCAAACAAGCTCCTGCCCTGCCTCCCTGAAGCTCCCAATCTGTGCTCCTGCCAGACTTAGTTACCGGGAAGGTTTGACTCACTTGAAGCTGGCAGCCTGCAGGGTAGAGCTAACTCAAAGGGTGGGTGGGAGGTGCCAGGCAAGGATGTTCTGGACGATCCCAAGGTGCTCCTGTTTACTAGGCACCCTGCAGAGGTCTGTGACAGACGCATAGATGGGGGAATCCTTTGCCAGCCAGAGCTGGCATCCCACCCTACTCCTCAAATCTGCCACTGGCCTCTAGGGCAGAAGACCCTCCAAGAAGAGGCCCTGCAAGACAAAGACCTGAGCCCCCAGCCTGGCCTCCCAGACCTACACAGGCCGGCATTAAAATCAACACTCCGTGAACACACAAAACTGACAGGGCAGAGGGGGAGTACACATTGCATACAAAGATCAGGCTCTCCAGAGACGCGGCCTGTTGGTCTCCCATGTTAGCTCCACGTGACTAAGCGCAGGGTGGGAAAGTAGCCACTGCAGTGGCGAGGGCTCCCACCTGGGCTCTGAGTGTGGTGGTGTTTCATGGAAGATGCCTCTACCTGGGAAAAAATGCAAGCATTGTGTGGAGACCAGTAATGCATGTGCCTGTGCACATTCCTTTGAGAAGCACGCCGCTCCCTGAACCCCTCACGCCAGCCCCAGGGATTTCACAGGCCTGGTCACACTGCACATGCCACCTGGTGCTTCCCCCAGAACTCCTAGCTCTGTGAGCAGTGGGAAGGGGCGCGACAAACACCCTAGTTTCATTGTGCCCCAGAAAGAGGGGACTAATTATTTGCCTACACTCTGGAGTGCCCAGGGAGATAACAGTGGCCAGTGGGGTGGAGAGGGTGGGAAATTGGGGGGTGGGAGGAGGGTAAAAGAAGAGAGAAAGAAAGCCACAGGATATATTTCAAAGTTTCTCTAGCAATTTGGAGGCGGGGCAAGAAAGCGCTGTCCTGACGTGAAATCATACAGAGGTCAGGACTGGGTCTCCCACCCTTGTGAGAAAGCGGTGAATCAGGACGGTTTATCAAACGATCATTTTTTTTTCTTTTGAAACCAGGAGGCAGCAGCTTGGACAATTCTGCAGATGTGCTTGATGAGTTAGGGACAAAAATGGCCCTTCTTTGCCCCCCTCCCCTCCCTCTCTAAGGGCTCCCATCAGGGTTGCTTCTCCCTCCACTGCCTCCCGGGCCCTCCCCTCCCTTCTTCAGTGGTCAGCTGAGACCCCCACCCACTGCTTGCTTTTGTACTCTTGGCCTTTGGACATACTGACAGGGGCCTTTATGAGACCCCAATCAAGACCCCCATGTCACAGGTACCTAGTAGAGACACCAGACCTTTTCAAACAAGGGACAACAAGGAAAATCGGCTGGCCCATTGTCTCTCCTCTGTGCTAAGTGAGATGAAAGGGGCCCGCAGCCCCCTCCCCACAGCCCGCCTGCCAATCACCTCTAGTTATTAAGGTCACAATGTGTAAATTCTTTTGACCTGCACCTAATCAAAGATGCACCGGCCCTTTCAAATCCGAATGGGGAGGAGGGGAGAGACTCCCTCCCATAAACCCAGCAAACTCCCTCAATAAAATTTCTTTCCGACTCCTTCTTTGCTTCCCATCTCCACCCCCTCACTTCTCTTCATTCCGCCCTCCTCACCACTAGCTTCAAACACAAATGACAAGCCCTGGAATTACTATCCAAGGGAATCCAAAGAGGACTAGAAAGTTTTATTCAATTCTCTTTAAAGAAAAGGTTTCCAGACATAGTTGGCCAACAAACCCAGAACCTAGGCAGTTCTGTGGCTCCCATGCCAAATCTTTCCAAATGCCAATGTGGTCCCTGGCTCTTTCCTGGGTCCTAAGCCAGCCTCTCTTTTCTTGTACTGAATGACAGGATAACCCTGACTCTGAGCCTTATACGTGCCCTCATGTTGTCAGTGAGCATCTCCGGCTCAGACCCTAACTCTAAACTGATGAATGGCTTTGCAGGCTGGGGAACTAACTAACAGAATAGTTACTGGTAACGAACACTGCATTAGTAAACTGCAAGGTATGAGCGTGCGGAGAAGCGGACTCTGAAAGTGAGGTTGCTCCCCTGCCCCCGTGCATTTCAGACCAAAGCATGTTTGTCTCAAGACTTCTTGTCTGGGATGGGCTGACCTCACTAACTCTGTGATAGGGAAAAAAGCCAACAGCAAAACAAAACAAGAGTAAAAACACTGTATCTTCAAGAAACATTTCCAGAGAGATTGCTGTTGTTTATCCCACGACATAAAAATGCCTTCAGTGGGAATAGAAGCTACAAGTTCAGCCCTGGAGTGAACTTTGGATAGAAACTCTAGTTGACTGCCTCAAAGGGCCTTCTCCACCCCATTTCTGCTGGATGTTTGAGCACCTGACTCCATGATGTTCTGCTCTTAATCGTTCTTTAACTGAAAGTCTCACCCAAGGCATGCACTGCTCCCCTCAGCAATCAGGAGTTCCAGCTGCCTCAATGGGGTTTCCCCAATTGGTTTCAGCTTCTTCTGGATGTTTGATGCTCTGCTATCTGTCTGCTGCTTCTCTATATCTATCTTTATTTACAAGTTATTATATATATATATATATGTATGTATGTGTGTTTGTATATATATATGTGTACACACACACACACATATAAAATGCAGTTTTTCCTCAGGGGAGAGAAAAAAGAACCACAGAGCAAGGCAGACAGTAGAGACTAGAACAAGAAACAAAAGCCAGTGGGAACTTGAAAACAAACTTTCTACAGTCAGGAAAGAGAATGTAGTCGCTGGGCTGTGGTGGCACACTCCTTTAATCCCAGCACTCGGGAGGCAGAGGCAGGAGGATCTCTGTGAGTTTGAGGCCAGCTTGGTCTATAAGAGCATTAAACAAACAAAAAAAGGAGAACATTTCTGATGTGTTAACTCCTCAGTTCTTCCCGATTTACTAACTGTTACAGATGGCCTTCCTCTAGGGATGCCAATCATTGTTTTCCTTCTATTCCTGTAGGGGAAGGAGATCAGGCTAGACCAGGACAGCTAAAGCTGCAGCTGCAACAGGGCAGCAAGGATAGCGGAAAGACAGAAGCAGCTTGTAAAAGCAGAGCCTCAGGGGGAGTTCTGCTGAGTGGAATGGATGGCTGGGGGCGGGGTTGCAGAGTGCTTGCTACACAGGCCTGCTGAACTGAGTTCAGTCCTGGGAACCCATAATGAACAGCTAGCTCAGCAGTTCAAAACATTGGCTGCTCTTCCAAAGGAGCTGGGTTCAATTCCCAGCACCCATATGGTGGTTCAAACTCTCTGCAACTCTAGTCCCATGGGATCCAACACCCTCACACAAAGATACATGCTAGTAAAACACCAATGCACATAAAAAATAACAATAATAAAAATAAATCATTAAAGAAGAAGAAAACGGAAAGAAGAAATGGAGGGAGGGAGGGAGGGAGGGAGGAAGGGCTTGCCCCGCCCTCCTTCCCNTTCTGAAGCAGTCCCTCCAGCTTCTGCGAAGGAAGGGAAGGGAGGGAGGGAGGAAAGGAGGGAGGGAGGGAGGGAGGGAGGGAGGGAGGGGGGGGGAGGGAGGAAAAAGTCAAATGTGGTGGCACATCTGTAATCTTAGCATTTCGGAGCAGTGGTGAGATGGAAGGCAGAGTAAGCTAAAGCAAGACCTACAACGGTAGAAACAAGAGAGATTACGCCTTAACAAGGTGGAAGTTGTCCTGTGTGACCTTGTACTTGAGCACCTGCCTGCACACCTGCCCCCCCCCACATACATACTTACACACACACACACACACACACACACACACACACACACACACACAAGGGAGGGGAATTTCAGGGTCATGCACTCTGTGCTGATTCTTCTCTGTGGACCTATAGGCCATAATATAACATGACTAAATGCAAAAACTATACCAGCAATGAATAGTTAAATCTGCAGCAGCCTATTAGGGGACTGTACTCCTGAGAGTCCAGAGTTTGAACTTGGCACTAAAGGCCTTACTCAAGGGCAAGACTTGAGCTAACCTCTCTTTTGAAATTCCCTATCTGAAAGACTTATGTATATTGTTCAGTGGTGGATCACTTGCTTAGCATGTGTAATGTGCCATGTTTGATCTCCAGCACTGAAAAAAACAAAACTAGTCTCAAAATTCCTTTTTTTTTTAAAGATTTATTTATTATGTATACAGTGTTCTGCCTGCATGTATCCCTGAAGGTCAGAAGAGGGCACTAAATCTCAATCCAGATAATTATGAGCCATCATGTGGTTGCTGGGAATTGAACTCAGGACCTCTAGAAGAGCAACCAGTGCTCTTAACCCTGAGCCATCTCTCCAGCTCTCAAAACTCCTTAACTGAGCCAGGAATGGTGGCTGTGGTGGTTTGAATGAAAACGGCCTCCACAAGCTTATAAAGAGTGACATTATTTAATATGTGGCCTTGTTGGAGGAAGTGTCACTGGGGATGGGCTTTGAGGTTTCAGATGCTCAAGCCAGACCCAGTGTCACTCTCTTCCTGCTGCCTGCCCATCTAGATGTAGAATTCTCAGCTCTGTCTCCAACATCCTGTCTACCTACATACCACCATGCATCCCACCATGATAATGGACTAAATCTCCAAACCTGAAAATCAGTCCCTGTTGGAAGGAGGCCTCTTGTTGGTTCCCAGCCACCTGGCTTAGACTGGAAATAATCACACAGTAACTGTATTAATTAAATCACTACTTGGCCCATTAGCTCTAGCTTCTTATTGGCTAACTCTTATATATTAATTTAAGCCATTTCTATTAATCTGTGTATGGCCACATGGCTGTGGCTTGCCAGGTCAAGTTCCAGTGTCTGTCTCCGGCAGGGCTATGTGGTGTCTCTCTGACTCTGCCTCCTTTCTCCCAGCATTCAGTTCTGTCTTCCCTGCCTACCTAAGTTCTGCTCTGCTATAGGTCCAAAACAGTTTATTTATTAATGGTAATCACAGCATACAGAGGGAAATTCCACATCAAGTCCCAATTAAATGTTTTCCTTTATGAGATTTCCCTTGATCATGGGGTCTCTTCAAAGCTACCCTAACTAAGACAGTGGCAAATGACTGTAACCCCAGCACTAGGGAGACAGAGACAGAAGAATCAAGAATTCAAACTTGAGCTACATGAGACCCTGCCCTCCCCCTCTCAAAAAGTCCCGTGTTTTGAATTTGAAAATGGGTCTATGGTAAGGTACTATGTATACTAGCCCCTGTGTTTCATCCTCAGCACTACAAACAATTTAATTTTGTTTATGCTGTTTTGTTTTTCGAGACAGGATTTCTCTGTGTAGCTTTGGCTATCCTAGAATTCACTCTATAGACCAGGCTGGCCTCGAACTCACAGAGATCTGCCTGCCTCTGCCTTCTGAGTGCTGCGATTAAAGGTGTGTGCCACCACCTGGCCATAAAATTCTTAATCTATAAAGAAGGAAGGAAAGGACATATGATAGCAACAGGTAGAAAGAGGTACATTTGTCACTTGTGTGGTCAGAGGCAGAAAGAGCCACATCTTAGCCTGTCTTTCAACTAATGCCCTACACAAAGAAAGCAAGAGAAGCCTGTAGCTATGCAGTATTTTCTATTACTGAGGTCCATTTATACTCAACACCCGCCCACCTTCCCTCAGTGCTTCTCCCAGCCTTCAAGTTTCTTGCTGGCTTATCAGCTAGAAAAAAAAGGCAACATAAAGCTTCTTGCCTGCTGTTCTACTGTGTCAGCGTAGCAGGTGGTGGCTACCACTGTCTAGCTGATCTGCAGCACCACCATAGCATCCAAGGGATGCACACTCTAATGTCAATAGCCTAGAAGCAGAATGCTACAGAGGAGCAGAAGCAAGGACAGTGAGAGAGGACCAGGCCTCGCGGCACCACGCTCGCTCAGGCCATCAAGCCCACTCCCTAACCTTAGGAGAACACAGACAGCACACCAGGAAGAGCCCTGGCTCTAACGCCTTCTCACAGACAAGTTGATGCCATTAGGACACAAGCTGACCAGCCCTCAGCTGGAAGCTCCAGAGTTCCCAGGGCCTGTGTGCATGCTTCCTAGAGTGTTCTGACTATAGACAGTGCTACTGTTCTCCATCCCACAGCAATGTTCTAAAGCTGGATCATGACTTTGCCACAGTAACGAACAAAGAAGAAAGCCAGACAAGCTAAATGGAGCCAGAGACAAATCTGAATGAGAGAAGAATCACAGAAAACTATGGTTTTAAATTAATTGTGTATGTGCTCTTGAATGGGGTGATGTTAGTGTGTATATAAAACCCTGAGAAGTCATTCTTCAGTTACCATCTACCTTGTGTTTTGAGACAGTTTCTCAATAGGCTAGACCCACCAAGTGGGTCAGGCTACTAGCCAGTTAGAGTTAGTCCAGGTGATCTCCTCAGTGCTGGTGTTAAAAGAATATGCTGCCACACCCAACCCCACTCCCACCCCTTTCTTCTAACATGGGTTCTGGATATCAAACTCAGGTCCAAAACAACTGAGCTGTATCCCCAGCTTGTGATTTTTTTTAACATTTTTATCGTGTATGTGTGTGTGTCTCTGTGTATGTGTATGTGCATAAGGACATGAAGTGTCCTTTGTACCACAGCATGCATGTGGAGGTCAGAGGACTGTTGCAGGGGAAGGCCGCTTGTTGTCCCGGCCGCCCAGAACCAAAATAATCACACAGAAACTGTATTGATTAAATCACTACTTGGCCCATTAGCGCTAGCTTCTTATTGGCTAACTCTTACATCTTACTTTAACCCATTTCTATTAATCTGTATATTGCCACATGGCAGTGGCTTACCGGCAAAGATTCGGCATGTCTGACTCTGGCAGCTCCATGGCATCTCACTGACTCTGTCTTCCTCCTCCCTCATTCAGTTTAGTTTTTTCTGCCTACCTAAGTTCTGCCCTATCAACAGGCCAAGGCAGTTTCTTTATCCATTAATGGGAATCACAGCACAAAGAGGGGACTCCTACATCAGAGGACAGCTTGTAGGAGTCCATTTTCTCCTACTATGTGGGTTCAAGGGATTGGGCTCAAGTCACTAGGCTTGATGGCACCTTTGCCCACCTAGTCATCTTGCTGCCCTCAGCCCTGTGATTTTTTTTAATTCTTTCAGTCTCCTCAAAGATTCTCTCTCAGCCGGGCAGTGGTGATCACACCTTTAATCCCAGCACTCAGAAGGCAGAGGCAGGTGGATCTCTGTAAGTTCGAGGCCAGCCTGGTCTACAGAGCTAGTTCTAGGATAGGCTCCAAAGCTACAGAGAAACCCTGTCTCAAAAAACAAAAAAACAAAACGACTCTCTTTCATTACTTGAGATTGTCTCCTGCAAAGTCAGACCCTGCAGATCATTCTGCGTGTTAGCGTAGCCCAACCGGAGCCCCATGTCTCTTCCCCAGACTTCTTGATGCTTGTTCATGCTTTCTATTCGAAATGAAAATGATGAAAAAGGAAATCTACAGAAAGCAATTTCCTGGGCCAGCACCTCCTGGCCCTTACCTCCCTCCTGCTTCCATTCCTGTTGCCCTCACAGCACCTCGGCTGGCCGTCTGTCTCTGACAGGGTGACACAAACCAGATTACACACTATAACCTACAAAAAGGTCATGGCTGGAGAGAAGCAAGAGAAGCTTAGAAAAGAGGCAAGGGTGGGCCAGTGAGATGGTTCCGTGGGTACAGGGGCTTGCCACCAAGCCCGATAACCTGGGTCCCATCACTAGGACACACACAGCAGAAAGAGAGCACCAACTTTGACAAGTTGTCCTCTGACCCCACACATGCACCACACACAGATTAACAGATTCACTAACTAATTCATCAAAAAGAAAAGAAGCAAGAATGTTGCATACTCTGCTTTAACAGGGTACTCCAGAGGCAGAGAGACTATACCTGCAGCAAAAGGCATGCTGTTTTGTTTTGTTTTGTTTTGTTTTGTTTTGTTTTTGTGATAGGGTTTTTCTGTGTAGCCAGCTGGCTGTCCTGGAACTCAAGACAACCACCTGCCTCTACCTCCTGAGTGCTGGGATTAAAGGTGTGCACCACCACTGCCCTCAGGCGGACATTTCTTACACAAGACAGGAAGGGAGAACCCCCTCTTCCCCAAACCTCACAATCAGAAATTTCTAGTATTTCAAGAAAGTACTAGAGAGGCACAAGGTTAGCCTTGTGATGATATCCAGTCTATTTATAGAATGGGTCTGAAGAAAGAGCCAAATAAATCCATTGCTTTTGGTAGTGCATAAATACATTCTTTTTTGTCATCTTGCACAGAAATTCTAGTTAGCACAGAAAGATTGATAATCAACAAAACTTCTGTAATTCACAACATCTGCACATGCAGCTAGCTCCCATCACCATTCCAGTGCTGGGGAACACATGGATGCCCATCTCCTTCATGTATGAGAAGAATGTCCCAGGTCCTGGGGCTCAAACCACACCTGCCAAGTATAACAACACAGTCATGAATCCATCCACTGAGAGTCGCAGACACAGGAAGCTATTGCACCAGCAGGATTCCTATTCCGGGCCCTAAGCTCATGACCAAGCAAAGCATATTTGTCTGTTCGGAACTTAGAGGAGGGGAGAGAGACAACTGGCTCCATGACCAGCCAGCAAGAGGACCCAGGAACTAGCAGTCAGAAGATGGAAGCAGTAGTGATGAGGGGCTAAGGAGAGGCCTTAGAAAGAAAATGTAAAATGGAATAAAGAACCTAAGACTTCAAAAGTGACATTAAAATCTGCCAGGATGGCCTGAGAACCACCTAAATGCGGGAGGATAGGGTGATCCCACCACCCCAACATGACCTTCCACAAACATATCCTGCTCCTGATCCAGTCACCACCCCGTCATTGGCCTTTTCACTCACTCCCAGTCCCCACACCACTTAAAGCTCCATTGGCTCAAGAAACTAAAGGCACGTGTCCTTCCTGAAGATCCCTATTCTGGCTGTCTGAGTGTCACAGCTAACAGGTGGAGAAATCTTAAACATACGAGCACCATCCTGACAAGCCACTGGGACGGATCAGTGCCGTAAGTTAGGCAGGGCTAGAAGCTTCCGCTCCACCATCAGGTTCCCCTTTAGCCTTGACAGATCAAACCCCAAGCCGAAGCAAGCTACAGAGATCAATTCTGTCTCTAAGCCAAAGGTCTTCACAGTGAGGGACCAAAGCTGCCCTGCGTGAGCCTCTGCTGGCTGAGTCCCAGATTAATCACCACCAGGCAAGGGCTGAGCACCAGCCTGCAATCCGAGCCTGGGCAACACCTGCAGAGGGGTCTTCCCAGCACCTCCCTCGTGCCCTCTGGGCAGGACCCCAGGGCATGAGGGTGTCCACCTGTTGGCAAGGCTACCTGGGAGGAGTAGGTGACATTCAGCTAGCTTCCACCTGACAGATAAGTCATGGTGATTTGAGTAGCTTAGTGAGGTATGGAAGAAATATGTAGTCTCACACAGTGAAGCTAATGCCCTAAAAAAAAGAAAACCACAGCTTCTCAACAGAAAGTGCAGTGTCTCTCTCACTCAGTGAGGGAAGGATGCCTTAGAGGTGTGAACACACTGGATGCCTTGTGCGTGTGGCACACACACTACTGTTTGCAGACCAAGGGAAGACTGACAGTAAAGAAAAAGACAGCAGGGATGTCTTCAAAACCCTCCTGCTGCCCCATGTTCTGGAGAAAGGAAACTTCAATGCAAATGAACTCCTTTTTCCTCTCTCTCTCTCTCTCTCTTGATTTTTCGAGACAGGGTTTCTTTGTAGCTTTGGGGTCTATCCTAGCTCTTGTAGACCAGGCTGGCCTCGAACTCACAGAGATCCTCCTGCCTCTGCCTCCCGAGTGCTGGGATTAAAGGCATGAGCCACCACCGCCCAGTGCAAATGCATTCCTTAAAAAGGTGAGACACACTTGTCCTGAGTACCAAGATCTGTAAGAACAGAGACCTCAGGAAACTTTCCAGCAGAGATGCATGGAGAACTAGTGACTGAGTGTGGCAGGCACACACCTGTCTGTCTATGCAGGCAGGTGCATCTTAGGATCAAAAGACCTTATCACATTGTACATTTTTTGTAGATGGTGACCCCTGAGTACAAGTGTCATGATGCTAAAAGGGCTAAAGGAGGAAAAAGAGAAGCATGGAGAGTCACATCTTTAGAAAGGCTGCTTCCAGGTCCAGAGAGATGGAGGTATCCTTCCCACCTGCCCATGGCCCAAGGGAACAAAATGTGGCAGAGGGCAAAGAAAAGTACAGGCCAGAGAAAAGGAGCTGGAGCCCCAAGAGCACCTTCATCTGAGGAATGATACCCCAGCTGTCATAGCCTGTACGCCACAAGCTTCACCCCAACAACTCCCTTTGAAGCTCTGGCTACAAGCCAGAGTTAGGATAGAGCAGTGGCTACAATTACACACTTGCTTGGGGAAGGGGGTGGGTGCTGCATGTGACAGGCCATGAAAGGTCCCAGCCTATAAAACAGCCTGGAAAACAAACCCTTAATTTAAATGTTAATGAAAGTGCTGTGGCGACTTCAGAGGCTTCCTGGCTGCTCAGAGAACAGCTACACGGTCTCAGAATTTATGGCTCCCCTTTACCCTCCCACCTCCCTCTCTCACCCACTGAAGTTTAAAGAGGAAAAGGGGGAAAGAGAGAGAGAAAAGAAGAAAAACACCCTAATTTTAACATTAACACCATGCTTCCACCTTGGGATGTGACTGCTGAATTATCTGTCAGTAGAACACTGATCAAAGAAAGATAAACACAGGCACACTGCACACAGCAGCCAGGGCAGCACAGAGGAAAGGTGGCACAGGTGGGGACTTCTGACGGCAGGTGGTGCAGAGTAGGAGGGAGGACACTGATCCCGCACTCTGCAGCTCTCTTTGCGTTTCAGTTTTTAACTGACACTCAGAACTGTATAGATCTATAGGAGACAGTAAAATATTTGATACGTTTATACAGGATATTAGAAACCTCCCGACGCCAAAGCATGGTGGTGCACCCCTCTAGCCACAGCAGGGGAGGCAGAGACTGGCAGATCTGTGAGTCTGAAGCCAGTCTGCTCTACACAGGGAGTTCCAAGACAGCCAGTGTAGACTGTGAGATCCTAGCTCAAAAAATTAAAGAAAACCTCTGACTCTTGCAGTAATTTTGAAATGTATCACAAATCAATGTGGACTAATGCTACTTCACTATAACAATAGCAACACCAGGATCCATTCCTCTCATCCCTTGTTTCCCTTGGGTCCTCTTGAGCCGCCACCTGAGAACTAACCATTGCACCACCTACCCATCTGATTCTCCCATCTAGTTCAATAAGCCAATAAGAGAATAGCTTTTGTTTGTTTGTTTAGTTTTTGTGGGACAGGGTCTCACTGTGTAGCTTTCTGGCTGTCCTGGAACTCACTATGCAGACCAGGCTGACCTTACACAATTAAGAGATCTGCCTGCTCTATGCACAGATAACAGCGATTCTTAAGTAGTACTGGGAAAAGAATGAAAGAGCAAAGAAGTAAGAGGAGGAGGAAAGAATTGAGGTTGGAGAAAAGGGAAAATATCAGAGACAGAGGAAGAAGAGCAGGGAGCTGGAGAAATGGCTCAGCAGAAAAGAAGGATCTGAGTTTGATTCCCAGCACCCATGTCAGGTGGCCCACTGCTACCTGGGACTCCAGCTCCAGGGGATCCCGTGTGTCTCTGTCTCTGTCTCTGTCTCTGTCTCTCTCTCTCTCACACACACACACCTGATGAAAAATAAAAATAAGTCTAAAAGAAAAAGCTACCGACACTGAGACTGGGAATGGGACTGGATCTCTGCTGGCAGGGACACAGCCTCACTGCGTCAACTCTGGACACACATGGTCTAGCCTCCTGTAGTGGCCCATTGCCATTTGTAGTGTTTTATTTAAGGCAATTTCTTTAAGTCAGTTCTTGACAAGTGAGCCAACCACATCTGCCAGGCAAGAAGCTGCTCCTAAAAATGGGTTCTGAGCCCGCCAGGCATGGAGGGGGCTGGAGTTTCAGCCAGCAAGCAGCTCATCACAAGTCTCACTGTGCCATGCTGCCCTGAGGAACAGCTGAAATCCAGAGTCCTGAGGAACTGAAACCAACCCCAGTATTTGGTCCTTGGTATTGATGACTATGATGTTCCACGAGGCTTGAATGTGCATAGGCAGTGAACACCAAGATGGAGAGCAGAGCCCGAAGATTCATCAGGACTGACGCAGTCAGATGCCGCCACCACACACACTGATGCCTGACAACGCATCACATTTCCAGGTGGAGCCGTGGGCCACCTAGTATGACTCAAGGCTTCTCTCTTCCTCCAGCCACACCAGACCCTCCAGTGTCCTCCTGTAAACTCTGACTCTCATCTTCAATGGACACCCCCTCCTCCTGTATCTGGCAGGCTCACAAAGCAGGACAAGAAGACACTCCTGCCTAACTCGGCAGGCCTTCGTTCCTCAGGCCCCAAAGGAGGAGGAGGAAGAGAAGGAAGAGAAGGAAGGAAGGAAGGAAGGAAGGAAGGAAGGAAGGAAGGAAGGAAGGAAGGAAGGAAGGAAGGACGGACGGACGGCCCCCAGGAGGAGTTACGAGATGGAGCACTACAGTCATTTTGTTCCCCTTTCTATAGCATCTCAAGGCTGGAGACCCCTTCAAGTACAGCAGTTCATCACCAACCAGAAGGAAAACCTACAGACAAACTCCTCACATCTGACTCTTCTCCCCCTCAAAGCACTGAGTGAGCTATGGTGCCCAGGTCCAGAAAACAGCAGCAGCGCAGAGAAGAGCTCTCAAACTGTCTGAGCACACTCCACATGCAATTACCTTCAGTAAAGAAAGATGTACTTCAGCAGGCTAGCGATGGCATCTACCACACACAGCACACTGTAAAGCCTGTAGCTGCTGAACAAACACCCTGCTCTCCCAGTACCGCCACCCACTGCCAAACGGTGCAGAGTGCTGGCTTTCCTTCCAGACCCACCCTCACCCCTGGGATAAATGAAGCAAGAAGGAGCAGCTTCACCATCAAAACCCCCCAGAGGCCACAACTCACTTTACAAATTTGAATCGGTACATTTCATGCAGACTTGGACTAATCCCCCCCAAAACAAACAGGCCACCACAGCACACAAAATTACATTGTATATTTAATAACACAACTAAGTCAAGTTTCTACACCTATACCACTCATATATTTCCCTGATGACAGAAGCAGGAGAGACGGGATTAAAGCCCAAGAATGTGGGGAAGCCATCCTGACCACACTCGCCCACACGGCAGCAGAGTTGCTCACTGAGAGGCAAGGGCTCTACCGAGTACCTTTTTTTTTCCCTTTCAGGAAACTAGATATGATGTCTTCAGAAAAAGGGAGAGCTACATATTTATCTCCCTTCTCCTTCCAAGCAAACATAGATTCATTTCAACCCAGGCCCCAACTGCAGGATGGAGAGGTCCAGAAAACCAAGGGCCTATGTGTATGTGTGTTCCCAGAATGGCAGAAGCGTTTACCTGAGTAGGTCCGGGGCCTCTCTCACATGTGGCCTTCCCCACCAGGCCCTATGTCAAGTCTGGACACCAAGCAGTGTTTCCAGGCTCCCACAGAAGCTTTCAAAGAGCCTGGGACTGGAGTTACAGATGGTGGTGAGCTGCCATGTGGGTGCTGGGATCGGACCTGGGTCCTCGAGAAGAGCAGCCAGTGCTCTTAATCACTAAGCTATCTCTCCATCCCACTTTTATAAAGGATTGAGTCTTACAAATAGTTTTGTAGGTCTGGGTATAGTAGCGCACGCCTTTAATCCCACTACTTGGGAGACAGAAGCAGGTGGATCTCTGTGAGTTTGAAGCCAGCCAGAACTACATAGTGAGACCTTGTCTTGAAAACAACAAAAACAAAAATTTTAAAAAAAGTTTTGTATTGTTCTTGAATATTTACTAACTTCATTCAGGTAGAAATAACTTAAGTAGTAATAAAATATATTAATCTACACTAGTCATATAAAAGTATTCTTTCAGCCATCTTTCTGTGCAGTCACCATGGTATGTATGAATGTCCCGGCTGATACTCCAAGAGCATTAACAATGCTGGGAAGAGAGTCAGATGCAGGTCCTCATCACGCCCTGCTTAAAGTCATCGTCTAGTTCCCAACTATGATGATGAAGCAATGTTACATTGATGAATTTGAAATCATTGATGACCACAGAGCTGGGAAATCATAGTGAACCTCACAGGCAGCGAGGTTGAACAAGTGTGGAGTGGTAAGTCCTAGATTTGACATGCAACTCAAAGACCTAGAAAAATGGCAGAATAATCTGCTCCCATCCCATCAGTCTGGCTTCATTGTTCTGACAACCTCAGTAGGCATCATGGACAAAGAGGCACGACAAAACACACAGGAGGGGAAATCCTGGGGTTCTTTTCTAGACATATAAAACATGGAAATAAAAAGCCTCCATGGACTGTAAAAAAAAAAATACTGAGAATTCACAGTGACCTTAGGAGCTATACCTGAGATTATGTACAATGCATTTCTGCCACCCAACTGTGGAAGTCACAGACGATTGTTCTAGGAACAGTGTGTACCTTTTTTACTTCCTCTTGTTCACCCAACAGTTAGAGGTAGGAACCTCCTCTACAGAACAGACCTCCATTCATAAGACCTGAGTCTTGACAACAGGATAAGAAGGATGGGTGGGAATCAAAGGGAAAGTCCTTGCCTGCAACCTTTCTTTGAAACCTACTATTTCTTTTAGTATTTTTTCGAGTAAACACAGCCTTGAGCTGGGCAGTTGGTGGTGCACACCTTTAGTTCCAGCACTCCAGAAGCAGAAGCAGGCAGATCTGAGTTCAAGGCCAGCCTGGTCTACAGAGTGAGTTCCAGGACAGCCAGGGCTACACAGAGAAACAGTCTCGAAAACAAAAAATAAAGTAAGCAAACATAGCTTTGGGCACACAATTTGTATTAAATGTCACCTTCTACAACTGCTTACAGATGAAAATCCCAAACCCACAGGAAGAAGGAAAAGTGATAGCTAGACACAGGTCTGGATTCCCACTTTCTCTTAATTAAAAGTGACTCTGTTAAGCCTGGAGTCTGAGGCTGAAAGTGCCTGAGTACAAACATGTGAAAAGAAGAGGGAAAAACCAAGAGCATCAACAATAAAGTGCACAGGACAATAATCGAGAAAGCGCAGAGCAAGGTCTCCTCGCTGCCCAGATTCCTCCCAGCTTCTCAAGAAAGCAGCAAAGGAAAATGGAGGACTTATCCTTAGAGGCAGTGGCTACTCACAGTCCTTCATACTATTCATAAGGGTCCAGCGCCATGTCACTCGGTGATTGACAACACATTCAACAGGACTAGTAGCAGGGAGGTGACACAAGGCAGCCATTGAGGATCACTTCAAAAGAAAGAGAAAAAGGAAGAGAGATTCCTGGGGAGACTCTACCTCAAGAAGACTACAAAAGAGCAGTGTGACTGCTGGGCAGACGGGCAGCAGAAGCCCAGGGAAGCCTAGGAAATAGGCTTGAAAGCAACTGAGCACAAAGCAGATGCTTCATTAGATGAGGGAGCTGACGAGCTACTACAAGACTTAGAGCTTTTCAGTCTTCAGTAGATAAGACGGTGAGGGAGCTGATATGTGACTATAAAAAGTAGAGCTTTTTAGTCTTTATACTTTTGTTTTTGAGACAAGGTTTCTCTGTGTAACAGCTCTGGCTGTTCTGGAATTTGCTTTGTAGACCAGGCTAGCTTTGAACTCACAGAGATCCTCCTGCCTCAGGATTAAAGGTGTGAACCAGCACTGCCCAGTTTATATATATATTCTTTTAGGTCACTGTCACGGTAATCTAGTCATGTCTGTAAAGAGAGCACAGAAAAAGGAAATGATTTGCCTAGAGCCACTCACTAGCAGCAGGCAAGGAGACCGTATCTCCTAGACTGCTCTAAAGAGCAGACCTTGAAGATGAAAGTTGTTACCTCCTGGGTTAAAAGAATAGATGAATTTTTTGTTTTGTTTGAGACCAGGTACTCTGATGCAGCATTGGCTGGTCTAGAATTCACAGAAACCCACTTGCCTCTGCCTCTGCCTCTGCTTCTTGAGTGCTTCCTAAAGACGTGCTCCAGCATGCCCAGCTGGATGGATTTTTTTTTTTTAAAGGCTCAAAGTCATAGACAAAGTTGTCAGAGATGGACTTAATAATACAGAATAAAGATTCTAGCCCACCCAGCACTCGGGAGGCAGAGGCGGGCGGATCTCTGTGAGTTCGAGACCAGCCTGGTCTACAGAGCTAGTTCCAGGACAGGCTCCAAAGCCACAGAGAAACCCTGTCTCGAAAAAACAAAAAAAAACAAAAACAAAAAAAAAAAAAAAGAATTCTAGCCCAGTATATTCTTTGAATACACAAAAAGAGGGGGACAATAATTACCCCAGCCGATGTCCTGGATGTCTAGTTTAAAGTCAGAATCCCCAACACAAGCTTTTAAGAGAGTCCAACCTGAGTTTATTGCTGGGACCTAGATGGTGGAAAGTCAAAAATAACTGTTGTTCTCTGACTTTCACATATGCACCACGGCACACATACATGCACACACATGCACTGACGCACTCACACAAATAAATAAATGAAATATAAACAAGAGTCTGTCAGGCATGGTTATTGGGGGCTGTGGACCCCCAGACCCTGAATTTCCTATAAATAACTTGTTTTTCCAATGCGTACAGCTGCTCTGAGCAAAACAACTTGTTTTCCTGTGTTTGCAGTTGCTCTGAGCAGGAGACCCTCGGGAGTTCTTGATGGCAGAGGAGTAGTTTCTGGTGGGGTTGGCTGGGGCGTGGCTTTTAGTTAAGGATCTCTATATAAGCTTCCCTGGCACACAATAAAGGGAGCATTCTTGGTATTCTTGTCTCAAGGATGACCCGTGTCCCCACGTCTCTGTGTGCCTGTGTGTGTGTGTGTCTGTGTGTGTGTATATATGTGTCTAAATCTCCAGGGCCCTTGCCCTAGACTCACAGGCGTGTTGCTTTACACATGGTGGCTCACTCCTTTAATCCCAGACCTAGGGAGGCACAAGTAGGCAGAGCTCTGTGAGCTCCAGGCCAGTCAGGGCTCCATATAAGACCCTGTCTCAAAAAACAAAGCAAACACGGCTGGGTGGTGATGGAGATCTTGCTTTTAAGATCTCTGTGAG
The DNA here is from genome assembly GCF_014885135.2 of Alexandromys fortis. Classification (NCBI taxonomy): domain Eukaryota; kingdom Metazoa; phylum Chordata; class Mammalia; order Rodentia; family Cricetidae; genus Alexandromys; species Alexandromys fortis. The sequence goes on along the minus strand of NW_026067893.1, from coordinate 14,205,299 downwards.
TTCAAGGCCAGCCAAGTTTACAAAGTGAGTTCCAGGATAGCCAGGACTGTTACACAGAGAAACCCCATCAAGAAAAGAAAGAAAGAAAGAAAGAAAGAAAGAAAGAAAGGAAGGAAGGAAGGAAGGAAGGAAGGAAGGAAGGAAGGAAGGAAGGAAGGAAGGAAGGACAAAAACAAAGCAAACTCAAACAGAGTTCAATACATCATCTGTGAAATTAAGGAAACTTCACAGTCAACACTAAACAGCCAGCCAACAATGGACAAAATTTACTCATTCAGGACTAAGAAAACACAACAAGGAGATTGAAGAATAATGTTAAGAAAGCATTGAGGGACCCAAAAGGGACTTAGCAGAGGTTTTTCACATGGAGCAGCTGGCTAGCAGCGGCTAACAGCTAGAAGTGTAGTATTCAGGGAACAGTCAGAATAACATTACAATGTCATGTCCTTGGTGTGGTCAGTCTCCATGTTATGTCCAGAAAATTCAAACTCAAGTTACTCAGATCTGAAATGCCTCTTAATGAGGAAGGTAAATTCCATTCTCAACTTCTCTTATTGACACCATAGGTGTTCTGTGGTCTTTCTTTGTTGAGAAGTGAGTAGAAGACTATAAGGCTGAGGTGTAGGGAACAGCCCATATATACACTTCAGCCTCAATGAACATGGAACAAGTACATGGCCAATCTCTAGCCATAGTCCCTTCTACCAACAAGCCTACTCCAGCCTCCTGAAGCCAAAGCCGAAAGTGATCACCAAGACAAAGTCACCAGCATACTTATCACCTCCCACTTGCCTCCCGTTAGTCCCCACACATCCAGCCCATAGACACACAAGCCTGGCTAATCAGCTAATAAGCTTTCAGAGGGTGCATTAGGAAGAAACTGCAGAGAAGACAACGCTGCCCAGCTCCATTCTTCCCCCCAGAGCTCCCACACTTGGCTTCTCCACTCCCTGCTGGTCTTCCCTTTCCTCCTTCCTAAGATGCTGGAATGATTTGTTCTGAAAAGCGACAGGTTTATAGGTTAGCCGACACCTCTGCTCTGTGGAATTTTAATTAACTTCTCCCATCGTCAATATGCTAAGGAATGGGGTCTCCATTCTCTGGGGTCAGCAATGTGTTTCAGGTCCTGCTATATCAGCCGTCAAATTGAAGAATTAATGACGTGGCTAATCAGCTCTAATTCTTAGGAAGGAAAAAATTGAAAGGGAGTTGTGGAAGAGAGCAAGAGGAGGGGTACAGGCTCCATGAGGTGAGGAGAAAGAGGCTGTAGAGGGCTGAGCAAAAGGGCACCAACTTGCTTATAAAAACAAGCAACCGACTTAATCAGGTGGAGGTAGGCAGCCCTTTTGCTTTCCCAGGTCCATTCAGGTGGGATGAGAAGCATCAAGGAAGTACACACAGTCAGACCCTACTAACTTCCATTACAGTTCAACTACAGAAAAGTGTCTGAACCCCACTGAGGAAGAGAGAGGCCCTGCCTTGGTTCAAGATAACCTAGGTAAGTGCTAGAGCAATGGTTCATCAGCTAAGAGCCTTGACTACTCTTACAGACGACCTAAGTTTGATCCTCAGCACCCACATGGTGGCTCATAATCATCTGTAATTCTACTCCCAGGAGATCCAACACCTTCTTCTGGCCTCGGGGGCACTGTATATCTATGTAGTATACAGAGATACACACAACCAAAATACCCGTACACATAAAATATTTTTTAAAAAACCTAGATAAAAGTATATGATATATCTGAAAGAAACGGTCTTCATGAAACTTAATATTACATACAATGACTGTTAGTCAATAAAATATTTTTAATAATAACAAAGATAACAGAAGCCAAGATGCAAAGTTCACTGGCTCATGTTTCTCCAGTTTTAGTTTTTTTTTTATTTTGTTTTTGGATGTTTTGTTTATTTTGTTTCCAAGACAGGGTCTCACTCCGTAGCCAAGGCTGGTCTGGAACTGACCTTATAGACCAACCTGGTCTCAAGTTCATGGTTAATTTTCCTGCTTAGCCCCTTAAATGCTGGGATTACAGGCATGAGCCAACATACCTGGCCAGTTAAAGCTGAAGAAACAGCTGCATTTAGTGTCTTGCACTTGAAATCCCAACCATTGGGAGGTTGAGGCAGAAAGATCACTAACTAGTTCATGGCCAGTCAGAGCTACATAGTGAGTTTTAAACTGGTCTCAGCCACACAGCAAGACTTGTTTTATTTGTTTTTTATTTTGTTTGTTTGTTTGTTTGTTTTTTGTTTAAAAAAAAAAAAAAGAGTGGCAGGCCTGGCAAGATGGCTCAGCAGTGAAGAGCACTGGCTGCTCTTCCAAAGGACCTGGGCTTGATTCTTTACCCACATGGTGGCTCACAGTGATCTGTAACTGCAATTCCAGGAGCAGCACCCCCTCCTGGTCTCCATGGCACAGGCACACACGTGGTACAACACCCCCTCCTGGCCTCCATGGCACAGACACACACGTGGTACACAGGCCAAACTACCGTACAAAGTAACAAAACAGAGCTGCACTTCCATTACAGTTGTCACTGTTTCTGTCCCTCACATACAGACCAGGGCCCAGGCGGCAGGCCCAAACCCCTCCTCTCCTGATACCTAGAGCCTGTCAGGGATACTCCAGAAGACATTTCCAGGGGACGAAGCAGAGATGAGTCACAACAGCAGGCTAGCTGCTGCTGTTACTCTCAGGTATACAGAGAAGCCTTTGCTTTGGAGCAACCCCAAAGGACATCTGCTCCAGAAAGGTAACACTGACCCCTCGGCCACATTCCAGAATGGTATCTGTGCCTTAACATTTCTCTTGGGATGCTCAGGAAAGGTTATCTCAGTTCCACAAGTATGTGAAAAGACCTCAAGTCTCTGGAAAGTGTTTAAATCTTCAGGAGACCGGTTCATAGAAACCTAGAATATACTAGGGAAAAATTTCTCTAGCTTATCTGACCTAATGAAATGAAAACATTCTTATGTGAGACAAAAACCCAAACATATCTCCCTTACCTGAGTAACGGGCTGATGGCAATGGACCAGACTCGGTCTTCAGTCTGGATGGTGTGTAAGCACTGCCCCAGCCGGCCTGAAGCCAAAGGCCATACCTGAAAACAGGAGAGGAAATGCTCTTGTTGGCACTGCCTGGGACTAGAAAGAAGCAACATACACCAGGTGGGATGAGTGGGACCAGGAAGGTGCGGGAATGGAGAACCCTTTCTCTCCTGAAGACAGAGCTCAGGGCATCGGCAGAGAGGCCTCTCCAGCTTCCGGTTCACCTACCACAGCGATAGACCTAACCACGCACCTTTCCTTCCACCTGAGAGCCCTTAATTCCTAGCTGACAATGAGAAGATGCAGAGCCCCTGTGTGAGCTCTAAATAAGAAAGGGGAGAGAGAAGTAGCCTCTCTCTCAGAAACTTCCTTATGTTTGTGGATCTTCCTTTCTCCTATCTTTCACCAAAACTTTGCTTTAGGCACACAGGGAGAGACAGGAAGATCAAGGTCCAATCTGGGGAGACATGATACTGTTAGAGGGGTCAAAAGAAAGCTACAAAACAAGGGAAGAATGGAAAGGAGACTTCAAAGTGAGAAGGTGGTGTGCTGTTGTTGTTTGTTCATAATGCCCAGGACCCAAAGCTATTCATGTCAGCAGGGAATTTAGCACCTAGTGTCACCAAAAGTAGCAGAAAAGCTTAACTCTTTTAAGCTTCCATATCTCCACAGGTTAAAAATATTGCTTGGAGCACACTATCTGGTCCCTATCAGTCAGGAATGCACATTAGCAGCCACTCTGGGCTTAACTCTAATCAACACTCCCAGGGCCTCTCAGCAGCCAGAGCATTTAGAAATGTCCCATTAAGCAACCTGCTCCCCCTCACCTCACCCTACCCCAGATGACACACACAGGGACATAAGCCTCTAGCCAAACAGAAAGGAAACCTCAAATGTGCAGGGCTCTCCCCAGGGCAGCCACAGAGGGATCCCATGGCAGCTAGATGGATCAATGACCTCTCAAGGTCCCTGCAGAGCTATAAGGGGAACACACCAAACTCAGGCAGGACCTTAGATGGAAGAACTTAAGAAAACATTCCTTCAGTGTAAGGGGCAGGTGATGGAATGGGGGTGGTCTTGCCTTCTTAGAGTCACATGGTATCTCTTCCCTATAAAGGAGAAAGTGTTTCTTAGGATTTCTGAGTATGATGAAGTGGGGGATGGGATGATAGTAGGAGTAATTTTCCCAAAACTAAGAAAATAAATTTAACAAGAATACTCTGGATGAGGAGAACACAAAACAAAACAAAACAAACCCTCAATATTCCCTGTAAGGCTGGCATTCCGGCATCAGCTTTGTACCTGACAGTCAAATCCTTTTGGTAATAGGTAGATGCCCTTCTGGTTTCTTCCTTTAGACTGCCCAGCTTGGAAGAGACCTTTGCTTTTTCCTTATCTGAACTCCCTCGGAGGCAGGTTTTCCTGCAGGGTGAAGGGGGTACTCCTGATTTACAAAATCTCTGGCAACAGCCTAAACCTGAGTTTGTTAGTAGCTTCCACAGAAACAGCTGGTAGAATTGAGAGCCCACAAACCACGGGACAAGGCTACAGGTCTGTGGTAGTGACTCGGGAGATGCTCTGCCAGTTCCAAGCATCACTGAGGAAAGTGGCCAGACTGTCCCATGGCACAGCATACCCTGGCACCTGAGGGACAGGAGTTGACACAATAAAGATCTGGTCAGATCTTTGCTATCAATGCAAAACAGACCCACCCCGGAAAACACTTCGTATACATCCATACAGTCTTTTTGGAAGCTCCTAAAATCAACTTTGTTTGACTCAGAAACTCTAAAGCTGAGAATTCATTCTAAAAAAATCCTAAAATGAAGACAAACCACAATGGTAAACAAAATATTCCCTGTAGCCTGTTATTACAGAACAAGCAGTCTTTGGAGTCTGACCGTGTTTGAATCTACCTGTGACTTACTATCTTTGCTCTTAGAGATGTTTCCTAACTTTTTGGTCTCAGTTTTGTCTCATCAAATGGGGGAAAATGCCTGTCTCAGGACCATGCTGTAGAAAAGGGAAGATAAATATAGAGTACTAGAACAGCATGGTGTACAGAATTTAGCAGGAATCAGGCCCTTAAGAAAGGATTCTGATTTCCAGGTTCTTGTATCTAAGAAGAAACTAGACAGAATCATCTACCTACTAGAGAAAGTTCATCTAGAAGTCACTGCAGATACCATGCGGGCTGGAGACACAGCTCAGCTGACAGAATGCCCAGCATGTACCAAGTCCTAGGTTTGCTCTCTAGCACGACATGACTGGATGTGGTACATACATGTAATCCCAGCATTCAACAGGTGGAGGCAAGATTAGAAGTTTAAAGTCATACTTGGCTACAAAGAAACTTCAAGGACAGATATCTCAAATAATGAATATATATACATACATATATTTATGTACATATAATTTATATATAAACACATATAAAGTATATATACATATATATTTATACACATATATAGTTTATATATTTAAACATAAAGTATCTATATATTAACTTGTATAACAAAAAACCTTACAGAGTAGATACCACAGGTATACTGTATATCTAAAACACATTGCAATTATGCAGGGAAAATATTTTACCTGGAAAGATAAAATGGATAAAGTGCTTAGCACAATGCCTGGTTACAGTCTACATTGTTAGAAAATAATTCTAATAGGCGTGTGGTGGCACATACCTGTAATTTCAAGAGGCAGAAAAATTGCAAGTTCAAGGTTAGTCTGGGCCACATAGACAGACACTGTCTCAAAAGAGAAAGATGGACCTGAGGTTTTAGAGAAGAACCTAAGGCTACTGCTTAACTAATTCAATACAGCACCAAACCAGCTTCAGAACACCTCTTATACCCACAGACAAAGGCTACTCTCAGCTGTAAACAGAGAAGCCTCTCCTCATGGCTGCACAGATGCTGATTATAGGCCTGTTGGGAGCTCAATCCTAACAGTTATACCACCCTCTTCAGACCTGGGGAGCACTGCAGAAGAAGGGGAGGAAAGACTGTTAAGACAGAAGACAGAGGAAAGGGCTTCAAAATGCTATCTTCTAAGAACAACATGATCATGGCAGTCACGAGCCCACGGGAACTGTGGCACTGACACTGAGCTTCCCTAACGCTTCATCTGTTGGCAAATAACAGACTCTGGGAGAGGGATAGGCATAGTATCCTGTTATACTCCTCCTCATAAAGATAGCGCTAGTTAAACTCTGTACAACACTAATAAAAACAAAAGCTAGCAAATATAGTTAAGATATTTGTAAGGGGGCTAGAGAGATGGCTCAGTGGTTAAGAGCACTGGCTGCTCTCCCAGAGTCCTGAGTTCAATCCCCAGCACTCACAGGGCAGCTCACAGCCATCTGTAATGGGATCTGGGCTCTCCTCCAGATGTGCAGGAAAACAGAGCACTCATATACATACATAAATAAATCTTAAAAAAAGAAAAATATTTGTAAGAAAAATGGAGGGCTGGAAGGGTAGAAGGGAAATAATAGGGGAGTAAAGATAACCAGAATACATTACAAAACATGTATGAAATTAACAAAGAACAAATGTTATTTTTTAAGAAAGCTCTAGCTCTAGGGAGTCAGCTGTCTATGCCTCCCCAGCACTGGGATTACAGGCAAATGCCACTGTCCCCAAATGCATTGACAACATAGACCCAGATCTTCATGCAAGACTAGTAAGCACTCAACTGAGCCGTTGCTCTAGCACCAGATTCACTTGGCAAGTTAAAGTCAGAATCTTTGCCAGGAATGCTATAGAGTCATTGACTAAGCAAAAATCTGAAGTCAATATGGGATGGAGAAGAGGAAGAAACAGGTGACAGGAAAGGTGGTTTCCATGAAGATTCAAAATATTCAATAAAGCCATGCGGTGGTGGCACGTGCCTTTAATCCCAGCACTTGTGAGGCAGAGGCAGGTGGATCTCTGTGCCAACCTGGTCTACAGAGTTGAGTTCCAGAGCAGCCAGGGCTACACAGAGAAAGCCTGTCTCAAAAACAAACAACAATAACAAAAGCACACTAAAGCTAGGTGTGATAGCATACACCTATAATCTTAGCACTTGAAAATGAAGACACAAAGATCATCTTTGGCTACATGACACCCTGTCTCAAAAACAAAAGCCTAGACAAACTGCTGATCTTTCTTGGGCTTCCTATGCTGGCATCCATTCTTTCTAAATAAAAATATAAGGCAGAAAATTTCAAAAGGAAAAGAAATGTTTATAAATAGGAGGGAACCTATTTAGCCCTTGTCTTTATATAAACCAGCAACATGAAAAAGCAATCACTAGAGAGTACACAAAGTCAGAAGAGTTATAGATAAAAGCTGCAACTTCCCTCTCCTGAGATCTCTCTACATATGGCTTAGAGCCCATTCGCTGATACCAATAAGCAATTTCTACAATGGAGTCTCTAGATTCTGGAAAACAGATCATCAAGACCTCTGGGGTCTTCTGCATCATCAACTGAACAGTCGGTCAGCAGAGTTTCCATTGCAGTCGCAAAGCCTGTATCCTGGCTAGGACTGTTGCACCCTAGACTGGAGAATCTTTTCTGTGTCTCATAAGCAGCAGTGCCTGACACAGACTGGATGAACTGGACTCACAAAGCAAGGATGACAACTGTTTATCAGTTTCATATTTTATGTCTTCGTGGATGTCTGTGGACCAGGCAACCTGGCAATGATGCAACCAACAACAGCCTTCCTGTGGTCTCCACTGCCTACTGATCACATCACTCTCCAGAGAATCAGTAAAAACACGTTTTAATTGTCAGCCTGATTGCTTATAAACAAGGCGGTGAAAATTTAACTTCTTTAAACAGAGAGCAAGAAAAGGAGGGAGATTTTAAAATAAAATCCTGGGGCAGAACCCAACCCACAAACCTGAGGAGACTCAGCTCAGGGAGGAAAAGCTGACCAAGCCCTGTTTTTGCATTCACACCACATTTCAAGTGAGTAGCAAGCATCCCAGCCACCGCCCACTCCTCTCCCAGTCCAGCTGGCAGGAACACAGCCTAGCATCGCAAGCTGCATGCCAAAGGCACATAAGTAATTCTTTATTATGTCCCTTCTCTCCTGCCCTCACCTTCTTCACTCTCAGCCAATCCTGGGACTCCAGGCTCTATCCACCCTCTTCCACCCCAGTCCCTATAGTCAGGAGGAGAAAACAGTACGTAAAGGGGACAACACCTCACCTTGGCCGTCTTGTCCCTGGAGCCGCTCACAATGATGCCCCCTTTGCAGTCCACACAGTTCACCTCCTGCTCATGAGCCGAGTACTTGACAGTGAAGGTGCTATGGAGCTTATGAACACCAATCTTCCCATCTCTACGAGAGAACAAGGAGCACAGCCCAGGGGTTAATACTCCCTCTGCAGTAGGAGGCCCAGGCCACTGAAGGAGCCCAAGTGTCCAGTGACATCCAGATGAGCCAAGCACAAAGCAAGCTGGCCTACAAGGTGCTGAGTGTTAGGTAGCTTCATCTCTTCAGCACACTTGGGGCTAAAGAGAGCTGAGAGAGAAAATAAACCTCCCCTTGGAGAGTAGCAAACCTGCTCTACTTTGTATTAAAGGCTCTTGCTCCTGTTTTCTTCTCTGGCTAACCCTATTAACAGCTTTGGTAAATCTCTGCTTTAAGTGGTTTTTGGTTTTTGGGTTTGTTTTTTGTTTTGTTTTGTTTTGTTTTTTAAAGCCTACCTTTTCAAAAGTTTACTTCTCTGATACTTTGTTGTAGAGCCAGAAAAGTCAGAGGCAGACCCAGTTCCTATAGAACACTGGGGAAGACCCAGCACTTACCCTCCTGCACTGATGATGTGCGAGTTTGCCAGCACAAAGTGACAAACATCCTCATCATGCCCAGCGAAGACTCTGAAGGGCCGACGGTTCAAGCTGGCACCATCTGGGCGGAACTGGTAGGCCAGGATGAAATTAGCCTGAGATATGTATAGAGAAGCATCCTCAAGCTGCATCCAGGGCATCTGACTACAGAGAGGGACCAAAAAAAAAAAAAAAAAAAAAGTAAAACTGCTGCCAGTACTTCTCATAGATAAGCAGGATCTAAAATAATCAGTTGAAGGATATAGAAAAATGAGTCAGGAAAGTGACCTCTGCAACTGTAAGTCCAATTGGTAAGTTTCAAGGTTCCACGACTCTGACATATACTCCTTGCTCAAGAGATCAGTTAAGGTGTGATAGAGAAAAGTGAGTCTTAGGAAATCCCATTCCCTTGTTATTGGAGCAAAGGAACATTTATAAGTGAAAAGAATCAGCCATTTAGGAGAGTAGGCAAACCTGCTCAAGAGAAGCCGTGATCCTCCCAGGGGTATGGCCATTTCTGCAGTGAAGGGCACATGTGTTGATATAACAGCTCTAAAACAGTGCTGCAGTTCAGGGCTACAAAGAACTCAGCTCTTATAGAACTCCTGAGAGACATCCGGAGAAGGTTCTAGATCTCCAGAACAATCTCCAGAACATAAGAGATTTCTGGAGCAAGTCTAGATCTCCAGAACAAAGAACTCATAAGAGATATCTGGGGCAGGTTCTAGATCTCCAGAACAATCTCCAGAACAAAGAAAGCTTAAAAGCCACCAGCCAATCCCATGACGTGGAACTAAAGCCTTAAGAAAAGACTTTGCTGCAAATAGTGGCATAAACCTGTAACTCCTGCGTTCTCCCGAGCGCTGGAGAAGAAGGAACAGGAGTTCAAGGCCACCTTTAGAAGCATACTTAGGTCAAGGCCAGTATAGGTTATATTATAGGCTATCTCAAAAAACAAGGAGTGTATGAAAAAAAGAGAGAAGACAACAGGGAAGAGGGAAGATAAGAAGAGACAACTGGGTTCTCTGGTGGGAACTAAGCCCCTTCCCCGAGATAGACATCCCACCTGTGCCTATCCTACAGTCCTGGAGCTACCAGGTCTCAAGAAATCAAAGGGAAAGCTGACTCATCTCCATGGTCAGACACCATCTCCCACCGCCAAGCCTGTCTGGGCAAACTGGGCTGTGTTTCGGCTCCTTAAAACAAGCGTCATGGGAATCTGGAAAAGTTCTGCAAATTGACTTGCCGGGCCATTAAATGCAGCTTGGACTTTGTAGTAACTGAGTTTCTGCTCATGCAGTTTTTACAAGTGTGTGCATATACTACATAGAACATGTGTGAGGCGTATGTATGTCTGAGCTCTTATTCACTATTCACATTCCTCCTCAACATCTTTTCCACCACTAGGCAGCACATCCAAATGGGCAGCAGAGGGGCTGGAATTCATGTTCTTACAACCATGTGGTAAACAGACATTTACCTAAGACAAGAAACCAGGTTCATACCAGGTGAGCAGTGAAGAATCCTGGGCAACCTGGTAACTGTTCTGTGTTTATTTGCCAGACTGCCTTAAATTAATGCCATAAACGACAACACCAGGAGCAAAAACTTGATAGAGGAATTACCCTTAGATGTTAAAAGGCACAAATGACAGGGTATAATGGCACTATAATCCTAGCTCTAAGGATACTGGGCACAAGGATGGCAAGTTTGAGGTCAACCTGGGCTACAAAGGAAATCCTACTTTTTAAGAAAACCCAACCAAGTAAAAATAGAAATCAGAAAATAAAGCTTTTCATCATAAAAATCCATCTTTCTCTTTCATACCTTCTTTATCATAAAACCACATAATTCACAGAAACAGACATCAGCCAAACCAGGAGAAACAGCACAAGCAAACCAACGGTCATTGTGGTGGTTTGAATAAGAGTGGTCCCCCATAGGCTCATACATAGAATGTTTAGTCACCCGGGAGTGGAACTGTTTGAGAAGGATTAGAAAGACTAGGAGGTGTGGCCTTGTTGGAGTAGGTGTGACCTTGCTGGAAGAAGTGTGTCACTGAGAATGGGCTTTGAGGTTTCAAAAGTCCAGCTCTGTCCCTCTCATTCTCTGTCTGTCTCTGTCTGTCTCTGTCTCTGTCTCTCTCTCTCTGTCTCTGTCTCTCTCTCTCTCTCTCTCTCTCTCTCTCTCTCTCTCTCTCC
>NW_026067893.1:14189212-14192761 GCF_014885135.2 Alexandromys fortis | reverse complement strand
AGAGAGAGAGAGAGAGAGAGAGAGAGAGAGAGAGAGAGAGAGAGAGAGAGAGAGAGAGGAAAAAATTGAGATAGTATCTCCTAAGTTACTCAGGCTGGCTCTTTGGCCCAGACAAGCTTTGAAATCGAGATCCTCCTATCTTGCACCCTCCATCCCCAAGAGTACATTCTTAGAATCTTTCTTTGAACTGTTAGCAAGTCGTCCTTCTGCTGGGCTCCTTATGCTGTCTGAAGAATCACTAGTAGTCACCCTAGTAGAGACAGCTCCTACAATCTAGTCTTATAGTTTCAATTATGTTCTTCTGTCTTGTGAAGCCTTAAAAGAATCAAGAAGGCTAAAAGATGGCTTACAGGTAAATAGTATTTACTGCTCCTTCAAAGGATCCAGGTTCGATTCCCAGCACCCATATGGTAGCCACAATCATCACTAATTCCAGTTCCAGGGGATCTGAAGCCCTTCTAGAACTTCCTCAAGCACCAGGCATACACATGGTGCACCGACATACAAGCAGTTAGTATAATTATATACAAGGCAGACACAGTGGGAATGCTTTTAATCCTAGAACTTGGAAGGTAGAAGCAGGCAGATCTCTGTGAGTTTAAGATTGCCCAGCCTACATAGTAAATTCAAGACAGCCAGAGCTACACAGTGAGACCCATCTCAAAACAAAACAAAAATGAAGACAAAAAGCGAAAAAGCGTGCGGGGTGGGTGGGGTGGTGGTGGCACAGCCTTTAACGTCAGTACTTGAGAGGCAGAAGAAGGTGAATCTCAGAGTTCAAGGCCAGCCTAGTCTACAGAGTGAGCAAGAGCTACACAGAGACACCCAATCTCAAAAAACAAAAACAAACAAACAAAAATTTATACAATAAAATAAAAACAAATAAGTTAAAAAAAATCAGAAGCTACTTGCCTACATCTCCACTTCAGCAGAATCCCCTCTCGGCAGCGGCCCAGTCTCCAGTTCTGAGACACCTTCACTCGGTCCTTTACTGGAATGCTGGCCATCCTAGGTCCAAACAGAACAACAAACCCAGTCACTACAACTCACTGCCAATAAGAGAAGAGTCAGGACTTGGGAACATTCAGAACAGAAACAGACATAGGTTAAGGGATGCTGGGATCAGAAGTAGGAACTCCTATCTCCATCCTTGCTGGTCAAGAAGTCAAGCAGATGTCTATCCTGAAACCACTACAGTGCCTATAGTGATGTCAGAACAATCCAGTGAAAAACATGCAAAACAGCGCCAGAACCAATGAGACAGTTCTGCGGGTAAAAAGCACTTGCCACAAAAGCCTTACGACATGAGCTCAACTCCTGCAGTAGAAAAAGAGAACTGGCCGCCACATGTCATGCATGCACTGGCCACATCCATACTGTGAGAACACACCCACTACAACAGTATATGAGCCTGACACACTGCCGACTGCACATCTGTACTGGGAGGACACACTGCCGACTGCACATCTGTACTGTGAGGACACACTGCCTACTGCACATCCGTACTGTGAGGACACACTGCCTACTGCACATCTGTACTGTGAGGACACACTGCCTACTGCACTAAGAGGGCGACATAATGATAAATCTTTTTTTTTTTTAATTTTCAAGTACAGAAACTCCTGGATATCCATAATGAAAAAGATGAACCTTGCCTGACTCTTACCTCACACCAAATAGGAAAGGTTTATATATAATAAACCCAAACATAAACTCTAAAATGTAAAGCTATTAGAATAAACTAAATAAACCATTTGGCATTGAAAATGGCACATGTCTGTCTGGGGGGATGGGTAGGCAAAGTTTTCTTAGGACACAGAAAGCAAAAACATAAAGGAAAAAAAGCTAATAAATTAGACTTTATCAAATTAAAAACTATGTCATCAAAATAAACATAGCAAGCCAGAGTGTAGGAAAGATATTCACCACACACACATTTTTATACACACACACACACACACACACACATACATCTGGCAAAGGACTTGTACTCAAATGAAGAAATATTTCTCTCTCCATACTTCAGCCAACCTTCACTCAGTGTGCCCCAGCCCCAAGTGCTGGGATGACAGCCATGTACGACCATTCTTAGCCTCTAAGTCCACACTGTTAGAAGACCAATAAGGAAGTTTTCTAACTGATGATGGGAGAGAATAAAATGGCACAGCATTGTAGCGAAAGTCCAGCAGGGGCTATTTCATATCTTTTATGAGTGGCTTTGCCTGCATGCATATATATGTACCATGTTCATATCTGGAGCCTGGAAAGACCAAAGGGAACATGAGATCCCCTGAAACTGGAGTTGTGGACAGCAGTAAGCCACCAAGTGCATGCTGGGGACCAAACCCAGGTCCTCAAGTGCTCTTAGTAGCTAAACTATCTCTCTGCCCACCCCCAAATTAAAAAGAAAAAAATTATACTGAATGAAAGCAATATTATACATACTATAGTTCAATGCCATGAACTTAGAAAAGGGATGACTAGTCTAAAAGGAATAAAAACTCATGGTGATGACCAACAAAGCAGGATTGGGATCCATCTGAAAAGGCTTGTGGAAACTTCCTGAGGTTTTCTGTCCTATATCTATCTAAACCTTGAAGGGCTTTGGGGGTACCTATCAGTTGGGCAGATGTGGTGCTACAGGCCAGTCACCCTAGTGCGCAGGAACTGAAGAAGAATGATCAAGAGTTCGAAGTCACCTGATCTGTGTGGCAGCTTCCTTGCCAGCCTAAAGCAAGACACTGTCTTAAAACAAAAGTGGGGCTAGCAAGAAGGCTCAGAAAGTAAAGGCCCTTGCCACCAACTCTGAACCTGAGTTCTTTCCCCAGGCCCCACATGGTGAAAGGAGAGAACTGACTCCCACAATTTGTCTCTGACATTCACGTGTGATACACACACAATATAATAAAAAAAATTGTAAGAAAACAACAAAACTCAACACCAAAATATTTCAAATGATCAAGTTTAAATTTGAGCACTTCACTCAAATATAAATTTAATCTAAATCACTGTGTATATATACATTTTTCTTTAAGAAAACACATAAACTGCTAGGTGGTGCCCAGCACTCAGGAGGCTGAGGCAGGCTGATCTCTGTGAATTTGACCAGCCTGGTCTACAAAGCAAGTTCCAGGACATCCAGGACTGTTACACAGAGAAACCCTGTCTTGAAAAACAAAATAACAAACAAAAAACATAATACAATCAAGGATTTGCATGCATGCTCAAGTATGGAGTGTATTAGCATCTGTAACTTACTTTGAAATGCAAGATTAAGCAAATATGACCAAAAAATTATGAGCACTAGATGGTGAGGATATGGATGGTCATTGTACAATTATTTTCCATGTTTTACACTTTTCATAAAAAAAAAAAAAATGTTGACTCGGGGCAGTGCTGGTGCACACCTTTAATCCCAGTACCCAGGAGGCAGAGGCGGGTGGATCTCTGTGAGTTCGAGGCCAGCCTGGTCTACAAAGGGAGTTCCAGAACAGGCTCCAAAGCTACAGAGAAACCCTGTCGCGAAAAACCAAAAAAAAGAAAAAAAAA
>NW_026067893.1:14184119-14184729 GCF_014885135.2 Alexandromys fortis | reverse complement strand
CGCGAAAAACCAAAAAAAAAAAAAAAAAAAAAAAAAAAAATGTTGACTGAGTAATAGATGTTTGAATGAGGAGGGTAAGAGCAGTAAAAGACAGGGTACATACCATCAGGAAGAATGGCATAGTTTGGGATGTGAAGACAGGGAAGAGTTCAAAGGCCTTTTGAGTACATCTTTAGGCAGAATTTTGAAATCATGGACAAGAATGTGAAAGTTCCATATTGGATACCTGCCTATCTCTGTCTCCATGGCTTCAAACACTTGACCACACAAGGCACACTAGGTGCACTGCTGAGACACACGGTGATAAACACTAGATCTGCTAGAAATTCACTGACACACACACATTTCTCTCTGTCTCTACTTACACCTTCATATATACCACTCATCATTAAAAGCCTGCAGACAAAAGTTTTGATTTCAAGAGTCTAATGGACACACATTTAAAAAGATGGCTTGGGAGGCTGGGCGATGGTGGTGCACGCCTTTAATCCCAGCACTCGGGAGGCAGAGACCGTCGGATCTCTGTGAGTTCGAGACCAGCCTGGTCTACAGAGCTAGTTCCAGGACAGGCTCCAAAGCCACAGAGAAACCCTGTCTCGAAAAACCAAAA
>NW_026067893.1:14160211-14183130 GCF_014885135.2 Alexandromys fortis | reverse complement strand
CAAAGGTCCTGAGTTCGATTCCCAGCAACCACATGGTGGCTCACAACCATCTATAATGAGGTCTGGTGCCCTCTTCTGGCCTTCAGTCATACACACAGAAAGAATATTGTATACATAATAAATAAATAAATATTTTAAAAAAAAAAAGGAAATTGAAGTAGACATGATAACATAAGCTTGTGACCTCAACACTCAAAAGGATGAGGCAGAAGGATTTGTTGTGAGTTCAAAGCTAGCCTGGATCACATAGTGAGTTCCAGGTCAGTCTCAGCTATAAGCAAGATCTTGTCTCATCCCATCTCAAAAAAAAAAAAAAGTCAAAAACAAAACAAAAAAGGGTAAATTTAAGATAGTTCAGGTAGAAGAAAATGAAATATATACACTCCAAAGAAAAGTAGAAACAAAATATATGATTTATGAAGTGTGTAAGTTGATTCTATTGATTTTGAAATGCTAACAGAGGTGGGAAAAGAAATTCAAAGGTAAACAAAAGTCAGGGGATGAACACTATAAATACAAATTCCATCTCTACAACTTGTAGGGAGCTGATGCAAATCTATCGAAACAACACCCGTCTCTAGTATCCAGCCATCCATGTCCAACAGAGCCTGTGAGCAGTCACGTGGGATTCCCACAAAGAAACACTGAAAAAACATTTCTGAGTACTCGTTTACAGAACTGTATCTTCAAACAGTTATTAAATACCACCTCACTTCTACTAGGTGAGAAAGCCTGACAAGGCTTTGACTTCATAAACACTGGGTTTGGTTATGCACTGCTGGTACTGGGTTCTGATCTCAAATTTCCACTATCAGCACTGTATTACAAACAATTAACTCAAATGAAAACTACATCTTACAATGTATGAGCTGGAAACAGCCCAGATGTTTGCCTGTGGGAGGGACAAGCACACTAAGGCAATGGGATAGACACGAACAGCACGGGAGAGGACAGTGTGAGGCCCACAACCATGGAGACAGCTGTTGCACAGTAAACAACAGTTACTGTAGGACTAAGTAAAAACTACCATGGAAGCCTAAGCTTTATGGATAACAAATAAGATGATGTATATTAAGAGTGCCTTAGGATAGGAACAAGTTTGTTTTGTTTTGGTTTTTCTTTCGTTGGGGGATTATATCAAGACAGGGCTTCTCTGTAGCTTTGGAGCCTGTCCTGGAACTCCCTTTGTAGACCAGGCTGGCCTGGAACTCACAGAGATCCACCTGCCTTTGCCTTCCAAATTCTGGGATTAATGGTGGCACACCGCCACCGCCTGGCATATCTCTGTGTTTTTAAAATTCAGTCCTATATATTCATGACTTTACAGATCAAAATAATTAATTTATGCAAATAAGACCAGAGCTTGAAATGGACTAGACATCTTCATGCCTGCCCAAGCCATCTTTTCAGATGTGTGTCCATTAGACTCTTGAAATCAAAACTTTTGTCTGCAGGCTTTTAATGATGAGTGGTATATATGAGTGCTGGGATTAAAGCATGCGCCACCACACCCAACAGTGAACAAGGTTTTTGATACAGCACATAGTAATGTGTCTTCCTACCTTTAACTAAACAGGTTAAATAAAGTTCTGTGGGGCACAGAAAGCAGACTCAGAGAACTGGAATCGCCAAGGTGTGGACTATGTAACTCCAGGTGCCTTTCCGTCTCCTTCTACACCTATGAAATGAGGGTAATAGTCCACACAGCCAGAGATGGCTCAAGTAAGAGTGCCTGCCACACAAGCCTGATGGCCTGAGTTTGATCCTCAGCACCCACAATAGGAGAGCACCAAAAGTCCTCTGACCTTCACAAGTGCACAGTGGCACATGCTTCTGGATTTACACACATATCACATACATATACACATAATCTAACAATAATAAAACAACTTAAATATAATTTATACAAGTCTGATATTTTATTTGTTTTTTTTTGTTTGTTTTTCGAGACAGGGTTTCTCTGCAAGTCAGATATTTTAATGATGACACCTAAAACTAATTTCTAAAGTGATCATATATCATCACAGAAATATATTGCAAACACAAATATATCTACTAGCTAATCCCGGGTATCAGGGATGTCACCACTAAATCTAAAATAATAATTCTTTTTCTCCTAATCAATTTAGTTATAACTTTTAAAAGTTATTCCTGTAATACAAACATTTTATCTTTTAGGCTGAAGGCTATTAGGTGGGCATGGATCTTTTACTGGATTTTCCTACCAGGTGGATGTGGTCCCTATTTCATATCACTAGAAAGCAGCCTGTACCACAGGGAGAGAAGAACTGAGAACAGGAAAAGAGCTGACCCAGAACTGAAAAAGCACACGCTGCTATGCCAACACTTCCCTGCAGGTGCCCCTCCCTCCGCACGCCAGAGACTGGGAAGACAGTGGGTAGTTAGACCTCTCCTCCTAAACTAGGTCTAAGTTAACAAGCTAAAGGTGTCATATTCTCGATCCCAGAGGAAGATGTGGAGAAGGAAGGTATCCGCACAGTTCCTGAATTAGGAGAAGGGTATTTCTCTCATCCTCCTGGTCACTTAACAGTAACTTGGTGACTGAAACTTTCCTAGGGAGTCTGAGACTTCCCTGAGGAGTCTCAGCAACTAGAACCTTCCAAAGTTGAACTTTAGAAACTGCAGCTAAGCAGGAGAGGATGCAGGAATCTTCTTTTAAAGTCAACACCATAACCAAACACTCAGCTGTGGTTCCTCAAATCAGCTTCAGCTTTTCAAAGAGCAGGCCATGTGGCTTGACTTGAAAAAAATTAACTTTGTTACAAAATGACTTAAGGGCTTTCCCATCTCCCTTCACCAATCCTATGAGAATACCCTAGACGGTAGCCACATTGTATCTAAATTTTTATTGGCCTCAATACCTGAAAAAAATCAGCTACGCTCCAAGTTTTTCTCTGATGCCTGTTATCCTCCACTCAGAGAAGGCAGAACCAGGCAGAAGGAAAGTGCCCTTGAGGACAGAGGCTGGTGTGCCTTGGAAACCAATAAAGGCCTCGCCCTCACCCTTGAAATGGCCACAGGCTAACCATTTCCCCAGATGCTGATATAAAGTGAGGGTGCTCCCCTCAAAGAACTCGATAAATAAATCTCCCCAAGACTGTTAATGCAAGGAAAATTCTCTAACGTGGCCCAGGGCCTGGCTGAACTGCCATTTTTCCCAGCCCTCCTTCCCTTGCCTCAGGCTCATCTCTCCCCTTGTTTCCTTTCCCTTCCAGCTCAGCTTTCAGGCACTTAGTCACCATTAGAGTCTGACTGCATTCCTGGGTGCATGAACTATTTTAAACAAAAACAATACAACATGCACCCACGTAAGCTACCTGCCCCTCAAAACCTTACCAAGTGAGTCCAGAGGGGCAGAAATGATCCAGGACATCATCTAGAAAGACCTTTTTCAATTCCCCTTTCCAATCTCACACCCCAAATCAAAGGCAAATAAACAAACCTGCTCTGAAGAACAATGGCTGGAGGGGGGGGTGTGTGCATGTGCATCCGTGCCTGTGTGTCTGTATGTGTGAGTGTACTATCTCCAGGATCAGAAAACTCACAGAACATTAATCCCTTTCTTCCCCAACCCATCTTGCACTGCCTACTGAAGTGACAGGCAAGACTGCTTGCCCTTTGGAACTTAGGAAGAGGGGCAAGTGCGCAACAAGGCCACCATGGGCCCTGAGCCAGTGAGAGAGGCACAGTGTATGGAGTCTGAGGGCTTGGGTTTTGCCTTAGCACCACCTCTTCTTTCCTTTGATTTCTCCCTCTCCGGAGAGCAGACCTTCCCAGATTGCCCATGCCCACCAGTTCTACCCATTCTAAGAGCCAAGCAGCTCAGCGAGAAACTTGTAATCTTCCTCTGGTCTTGCACCTGACAACACGTGGCCATAATTAAGGTTCTGAAAAGCTCAATGAAATTTTTTTAAATCGTGTTAAATTTACTTCACCTAGAATCTAGGGTCACCTTGATAAGACTTCACACAGGACAGTATGGCACTGACAAGAACGCCCCATATCTTCCTCCAGAGGCTCCCTAATGCCAACCCCCTTCTTCCATCTCACACCCATGTTCCACGCTATATGACTGCAGCAAGCTGCTCTTCCACACTTAACCCTGTACCTGACACCATGGTTTCTTAAACCGTGGGCTGCAACCCATGGTGCAAATCAATGTGGGAGTCATGAAAAATTTCAAATCAGTAAAAGGTGAAACAAAAATGAATCCAAAACCAAATGCATAATGAACCAGAAGTAGTTCTGACAGTTCATTCATGCTGCATTGACTTCACTGCCGCCTTGGTCTGAAACACAACACGTGCTCTCTGGACTGCACGGCCCTTCATGCCACCCACTGCTGCTGAAGCCTCTTGGCTCAAACGAAAGACTACTAGATGTTATGAATTGCAGTATTTTTGCTGTATATACAAAGCTTTCTGCTCTTACAGAAACATAATAGTTTAATTATGGAAAACAAAAAATATTTTTCTCCCACCATTCCTCAGTATGTGTCTTTGGATTGCACTGTTAGAATGCTGAACTTTGAAATCTGCTATTTGAGGTGCCAACTTCTTGTGTATGTGTGGTTTTTCAAGACAAGGTTTTTCTGTGTAGCTTTGGCTGTCCTGGAACTCATTATGTAGACCAGGCTGGCCTCAAACTCAGGCCACTTCTATCACTTCTATCTATTCTCAGATCTGCCTACTTCTATCTCCTGAATGCTGGGATTAAAGGCATGCACCATGACTGCCTGGCAAAGTTTCACGTAAAAAAAAATTATTAAACTGGCATTGGGAGATGATGGCTCAGTTGGCAAAGTTCTGACACAAGCATGAGGACCTGAGTTTGGATCCCCAGGCCCATATAAAAGGGTTGGTGTTAAATATCCACAATGTCAGCCCAAGAATGAAGATTACCTGCTGTGCATGCTCAAAACCCACATAAAACCCTGGCACTGGCTGGGCAGAGACAAGTAGATCCCAAGGGCTCAAGGACAGCCAGTCCAGCCCTATCAGTAGGTTCAGTGAAAGACCCTCTCTCAAAAACAAGGGGAAGAGGGATAAGACACCCAATGTCAACCTCTGGCCTCCATATGCACACACAAATACTCCCACATGCTCACATACATATCTACATACCCACAAAAATGCACTCACACACATATATAGACATTCATCCACATGAATACACATTCAATCATTAGGTGAACTTTAGCTTGGGATTATGGTAGAATTCCCAACAATTTCTAAAATGGCCCTAACCATCCTTTTGCCATTTTGTATTAGAAACTGATGCAGAAGAGGGATCTTGGCTTGACATTCAGATACCAGAGCATCAGTCAGCCTGGAAAACACTAAGACACTGGACATGCTGCAGCATCAAATACTCAGCCACCACCTGATTCCTTCTGCAAAATCCATCTCATTATATATTTCATCTTTAATAAATGATAAAGTCATATATTACAAAGAACTGTTTCAGAGTACATTTCATTATGACTTATTATCAGTGAACTTTTTATTTGCATACCTAAATATTTTACAAACTTTTATACCCAGGGTTATATATTATCAGGCAAAAGGAGATCATGAGTAGAAAAAAAAAACTTAAGAAGCTCCACCCTACCTGTATCACCAGCACCAACAGTACCAGCCTATCTCTGTCTTTGGCAATGCTTGCTTCTCTTCAAGAGACTAGTCAAATTCATCACCACCCTCCTCACCAAGCTGGGTAGGTAGACCAAGCTAGCCCTGAACTCACAGAGATCCACCTGCTTCTCCTTACACACATACACACACACACACCGGCTAAAATTGAATTTGTGCACCACAGAGAGTCCATCTTGCCTTTTCAGCTCTCACTGGCCTGGGGCTCACTGAGTAGGTCAGTCTGGCTGAGCTCAGAGATTGGCGTGACTCTTCCCCCACAGCCTAAGTGAAGAAAGGAGGAAGGGAAGGAGGAAAGAATCTTTTTTTAATTTAAAGAGTTTTCAAAAATATATTCTCCCTTTGGCAAGTCTCACTGTTCCAACACTACCCAGAGGTTCAGATGTCCTTCCTGGGCCAGGGAGACAGCAGCAGTTGAGAGCACTTGTTCTTTTTTTCCTTTCATTCCTTTTTTTTTTTTTTTTTTTTTTTTTTTTTTTTTGACAGGGTTCTGTGTAGCCCTAGCTGTCCTGGAACTCACTCTGTAGACCAGGCTGGCCTCAAACTCAGAGCTCCACCTGCCTCTGCCTTCCGAGTGTTGGGATTAAACACATGTGTCACTACTGCCGGGACAAGAAGACACAGGTTCAGTTCCCAGCACCCACATGGTGACTCACAACTGTCTATAACTCCAGTTGCAGGGGATCTGACACCCTCTTCTGCTCTCTGCAGGCACCAGGCATGCACACAGTGCACATACATGCAAGCAAAATCATTCTTACAAGCCAGGCGATGGTGGCGCACGCCTTTAATCCCAGCACGCGGGAGGCAGAGGCAGGCGGATCTCTGTGAGTTCGAGGCCAGCCTGGTCTACAAGAGCTAGTTCCAGGACAGGAATCAAAAAGCCATGGAGAAACCCTGTCTCGAAAAATCCAAAAAAAAAAAAAAAAATTCTTACACATAAAGAATAAATCTAAAAAAAATTTAAGCTCTTCCTAGCAAGACATACGTAACATGCACATCTTTAAGCACTCAACATAAGACCTGGCAGTGGTGGCACACACCTTTAATCCCAGCACTCGGGAGACAGAGGTAGGCGGATCTCTGTGAGTTTGAGGCCAGCCTGGTCTACAGAGTATGTATGTTCCAGGACAATCAGGGCTACACAGAGAAACCCTGTCTTGGAAAAAAGAAAAAAAAAAAAGGAAGGAAGGGAGGGAGGGAAGGAGGGAGGGAGGAGGGAGGGAGAGAGGGGGGGAAGAAGGGATAAAGTAGGAGGGAGGGAGGAAGGAAGGAAGGAAGGAAGGAAGGAAGGAAGGAAGGAAGGAAGGAAGGAAATAAGGACTCAATGTTAAGTATCCAAATTCTAGGCTAAGTCCCAGCCATCCACAGCAGTTTCAGGAGCAGTGAGCCTCCCCACCCTTCACTGTGAGCTTCAGGTGCCAGCCATGCTTAGGCGGTCTCTCCTGTCCCTGGCCAGGCTCTGTAACTTGCAAGGCACCTGTCCAGGATGTGTTCAGCAAAATGTTAACAAATAATAAGCAGGAAAAATGTTTTATGATCAAAATATTTGACAATGAAGGATAAAACAAAATTAAACAGTTCCCTCTATGACAGAACTTCTCAGTGCCTTTAATTTGTCCGTGGGCACTGCGGTCCCAGAGGGGTGTGGCGCAAGGCATTTCCCACATCAATTGACTACTGAATGAGTTCTCCACTGAAAAGGCTGGTCTGGCACTTTCTGAGAAGAAACAACAGTAAAAGAAGCTGCTATTGGTGTGCATGTGTATGGACAAGTCTCCCCGAGTCATGAATTACGCGCAGGCTGACTTAGTTACACTCTGCTCTCTTGTCTCCTTCTCCCTGGACTCCCCATCTGAAACGTGAGGAATAATTACACCACTCTGCTTCCCAGGGTTACTTTTTATTGTTTTTAATCTTAAAGCTGTGTTCCATATTAATCACTCGAAGTACCGAGACTGTAAAATCCCTAGTGTCCCGCTAGCCTGGACAAAGGGATGGAGAGCGTGAACCGTACACCACGAGCCAGTCCTCACATCTCCAGTCTCTGGGCTGCTATGATGAAAGCCAAAATGTAGGCACAATAAGGATGAGTGGACAGCTCTCCCGACAGCACCCTGGGCAGGGAGCCCTGTCTTGAGCACACATCACCCATGTCTGAATCTTGATGTATCTTTAGAAAGTCAGTATAGACTTTATAAAGGAAATGCAAAGAAACAGGAGGTCAAAGCTAGAACTATGAGAAAGAAAAAGTACTGAAAACTATTTCCTTTTTCTAAAGAAAGGAACTCATTAAGTTTGTGAACAGGGGAAATATACTGTACCTTTCAGTAAAACTGCTCTCCAGGAAAAGTATCTCAACATATTTACTATAAAACAATTTAATTTCCCTGTCCCATCACCTGCCACCCTATCCCCACCCCACCCCCAAACCCCACAGATTGTGGATTTCCTCTCATTCTTGGCAGAGTTACCAGAAGAAACATAATACCCCCTTCGGAGCGCTCCCAACAGCTGCTGGAACAAGAAGGGGGAGTTAGGGATAGCCCTCCAGAGCTGCCTCTAAAAACGACTCTTCCCTTTCCAAACTGGGGGCCAATGAGCGTGACTTCTCTTTCTCTGCCCCCTACAGCAAAGGAGAGGGCTGGCAAAGTGGCTCAGCGAATAAGGACACTTGCCACCAACCCGACAACCGGAGTCCAATCCTCGCAACACTCCTGATGGAAGGAGAAAACCAATCCCCAGAGGTTGTCCTCTGAATTCCACACATGCCCATAGCATGCATACCCACACACGCATACACAAATAAGTAAGGAAAGGAACCACAAAGGTAACAGTGTTTCCTTCCTGAGACTCCCACCTCCAACTCATTGGCTCTCTATTCGGCTTAAAGCCGAAGCTGGAGGGCAACTCTCCTTCTTCCCCAACCTGCATTTCCCCAAGCAGCCACCTACTACTTGGCAGTTCCAGTATTTCTTATGCTTATTTAATCCAAAAAAATTTTAAATTACATTGCGGGGGCTGGGGAAGAGAGGGAAGAGAGGATGTGTGTGGCTGCACACGTGCCATGGTACACATGTAGAGGTCGGAGAACAACTTGTGTGAGGTGGGCCTCCTGCCATGTGGGTTCCAGAGACTCAAACTCAGGCCATCAGCCTTGGCAGCAAGCCTCTTTACCCACTGTACCATCTCATGTACCCCACCCCATCAATTCTCTCTATATATATATATTTATTTAGACTTTTTGAGACAAAATCTCTGACTGTCCTGGAACTCACCACGTAGACCAGGCTGGCCTCAAACTCACAAAGAAAGATCTACCTGCCTTTGTCTCCCAAATGCTGGGATTAAAGACATGTACCACCATGCCCGGCAAATCCACCAGTTTCTGTTGCATTTCTTATCAAACCTCAATTGAATAGACTTCCAATATTACTATCTGTCCCCAGTCCATATATCAGACACCAGTTCCCTTCAGGTCGTGAGATTTAAAAAGCAAAAATCTAGGGCTGAATTCAGCAGAGCCCCTCTTCGCTTGCGTCACCACACACTGATGCCCTTCAGACTCTATCAGGAAAAGCAACAGAGAGCCATTCCGTGAGGCCTTCAGCATTTCAGCTGAGACCACCAACAAAGTTCATAGATGTCAATTGGGGGCAATGGCAATATCTCGCTTCACCATAGAGAAGCTGACCACAACCTCCACCATCGTTCCCCAAAGGTGATGGCTGGGGCTGAGTGAAGACCGTGAAAACTGCACGGGAGTTGAGGGAGAAAATATAACGTAAGGAATGATTTGGAATAAGGGGTGGGAGAGGGTGGAGGGATGAACTAGCTGACCCCAAATGTCTTTTCCATCTCTAACTCCTATGATTCTTTGACCTCCAATTTTGTGCTGTGAACAAGGAATGGAAAGTCAACAGACATGGTAATGTTTTGAAAGAGCCTGGCAGTCTGCTCTTGTCATTTAATGGCCTTTACATGTATTTTTTAAGGTGTCTCCAAGCCCTGTCTTCATTTCACAGTTGTCACCTTTCTCAGCAATTTGAGCTCATGTCAAATACCAAAAAAGAAGAGAAAAGAAAGAATGCGCAGGCAATTAATTGTAGGCTAAAGAGGGGCAGGCAGAGGGCCCATTGGGTGGCCCATTCTTCCAGGGAGGGCGATGCGGACAGTCTGAAGAAAATGAAGAACTGACTCAGAGCTGAGACGAGGCAGCCAACCCTCCAACAAGGGGTCAATTCTTTTTCCAGATAGTCTCATTCTCAGTTTAGATGAGTGTTCCCAGGAGCTAGGACTCATATGTACATTAACTGGTATGACCGACCACCTTGCTTCTGTGGAGCTCCACCTAAAGCCCATGGACCTGAACAAGACTACAGAACAAGAAGGCTGCCTCAAAAATGAACCAAGTCTGTCTTGCTCCAACCTCATCTGATAGCATACACCAGAGAATTTTCTGAACAATTTCTGTAGATAGGGGTAGGAAAGTCAGATTTTCCTCTGAAACTCATAATCCATTTTTCCCTTTATTCCTTCTCATGTTAATTTTCAAATCTTCCTAGAACCTGGCCTCAAAGAAAGTCAACCTGAATTTCTCTTTGTTCCATGGTTAGGAGACAGGACTAATCCAATGCCAAGGTCACCTCAGAGTTAAGGGTATAATGTCATACAAAGGAGATTCTTCCCTATGTCAAGAATTCAAAAATAATTATTTAAAAACCTGTATGCTTCCTCAGTAATCTTTGAGAAGCTCAACCCAAACTTGACTTGGGTGAAGGATCTAGATCTCTAAATGCACTCACACTGCAGCCGGTGAAGTCTGCTTTCTTTGTGACTCTGCCCTGAGAGTTAGAGACGGCCCTATGGTGGAATTCAGGGACTACCTCAGCCCTGCAGCCTTGAAGGAGGCCTCCTCTGAAGACAGGCCTTGCACCAGACCATTTCCTGCTTCTGCAGGTGCATTTACTGTGAACATGTAAACTGAACCCTCCTTTTATTAACTCAGAAACCATCAATAAATAAATAAGGCCTGGGGCTGGAGAGATGGCTCAGTGGTTAAGAGCACATACAGCTCTTAAAGAGGACCTGGCTTTAGTCTCAGCACCCTCTGGCACCAGGGATCCAGTTCTCTGACCTCCCCAGGCAACTACATGCATGTGCACACACCCATACATACCATATTTTAAAATAAAATAATTTTTTCAAAAGGCCTTTCCAAACAACTAAGATAACAACATATCCCTCCAGGAAACCTCTGAGCAGCTAAGGAGAGGTGACTCCTCACAGGTAAGGCAGAAAGGGCAAGAAGAAAGTCGAGGACAATTTCGAGTTGCTAATTGTCTCCTAAAAATCAGAGTTTAGGCCTTACAGTCAGCAATGCCCTCTCCATTCAGTTAGGGAAGGAAACTTCATGCTTTCTCTTCCTGGGGGGAGGGGGCTCTTAGGTGCAATCATTTTAAAACAAACAAACACACTCTGCTTATCTGCGTCTATCTCCCCACTCTGGACGGTGATCCTCACTGAAATAGATATCCTCAGCCCCCAGCCTCAAAGAGCTCCAAGGCTGCAGGACTGTCAAAGGAATGAGTCTGCATGCCAGGGCAAACACCTCAGAGGCTCTCCTCCTGACACTCCTATTGTTAATTCCAGGCAAATCTATCCCGGGCTAATGGAAGAGCACCCACGGAACTGCCCATGGGAAATTCCCATTTGAAAATATGAAACACTGAAATAAAGAAGGGGTCAAGTAAGCTTTCTCAAACATAGAAATTGAAGTATCATCTAAACAGGTCTCTGTGCAGATTTCCCCTTCCTTTGCTCCCACTAATTACCCATATCTGAATTTACACAGTACCTCTGCTCCTCCCCCATCATGTGCTTCTTGCACACAGCAGGCATCATATATGACAGACCTGGTGGAGTCTACTGCTGTGTTCTTACACACTGAATTGGTTGAGTGCCCACCCCATTCTTTATTCAAAAATCTCTGTATAAAACACTGCCTATATTTTTACGATTATAACCAAGATATTTCTATTTCCCTAGGCTTCATAAAGCTTTCAAATAAAACTAATTTGAAATCAGATGACTAATTCAAACTACTTTCTGTTTCCTAAAAAAACGGGGGTGGGGGAAGTCCCACTTAGAATACTTCTTAGTGTTGACTGGGCAAGAGGCCTAAAGGGAAGCAAATTATTTGTTTGTGGTTTTTAAGTGGCTCAAATGCCTTCAAGCACAAGAATAAGACCATTAACAAATGACAAGGAACCCAAGCAGTTCATCTTACTCAACAAAGCTATGATCAGTTAGGAAGAGCTAAACGGAACAGGGCTTGCCCTGGGCCGGAAGGTCAGTAAACCTTAGCAGTTAGTGTTTCTGAAAATCAGAAGGCCCTTAAGCAGCAAGTGCAGTCCCTAAGCCACGGGTTGTGCTGTCATGTTTGTGAAAACATTCAGGACAGATGAGAGAACCTGGATGTTATCTGTGTGTTTGTGTGTGTGTTTCCTATCATTAGGCAGCACTTCCAAATCAAACCATGCCCACTTCTGACATCTGCAGCATAAAGGGAAAGGCAAGCAATTGAAAAAGTTCTTTTACAACAACTTAGGGAAGGTTTTCTAGTACTGAACACAATCATGGCTGGTTAGGACCCATTTTACTGAACAATGTTATTCCTAGTCTTTAAGGAGCTAAAACTCAGAGCCAGAGAGACCATATGCCTTCTGAGAAAGTCAAGTTTTGTGCGGCGCTTACAGATGTACTTCTTATCCAGTCCGCAGTCAATCAGTCCAAAGCATGACTACCAACAGCCGACATTATGCAGGGAACGATCATCTGCACTTGGGGAGCAGGCACCCTGACCTTTCAGCGAATTGGGGTACATGCCTTATCTATTCAGGGATGACAACTACCTCTCAGTGGTTTATTAAGTCTCTGCAGCTGTCCAGAAACAGGTCACCCTGGTAAATGCTCTCCACCTGCTAGAACAGGCATCATTTCTCCTCTCAACCCAAAAACCAGAGCAGTGACCCTGCTCTTTATCAAGTGCCACAGCAAAACAACCTCTCTGGAAGGACAATGCTTCATGCTAGGACACACACACACAAAATTAAAATGAACATACCCAATATAGTAAGGCCATAATAAATATCATTTTGCAGACCCTAAACACTTTTTACTGTAAGTTCATTTTCATTTTGTTATCGTTCTCAGTCTCTCTTAGAACATCAGAAAAGAAAACAAAAATAAACAGACTCATTCACTCCCCAGAGTAAGAGAAAGCCAAACTTTGCTTTGGTTGGCTGTAATGCTGGTCATTTTGGACAACTTCTATCATAGGTCAATATTCCTTCAACGAGTTACTCTGTCAGAGTACATAATATATATATGAAAGAAAATGTCTTTCTGAAATCCTGAAATATACACAATGAACACATGCCAATAAAAAGAGAGAAAAACACATTAAAATATTTACAAGTAAACTTTACTACAGATTACCGGAGATTGAAATATATACAATTCTGATTCTTTTCTCTTTGGTTTAAAAAGGTTATTCAGATAAAAAGTGGGGGATGAAATACTCATGTTTACAGACTGTACACACACCTAAAATCCCAAGAAACCATCATCATCAACAAATCGTACCAGAATAGCTGAGTACCAGACAATCAGATGAAATTTTATGAATGTGTAATACTACACTAGAGGGCATGGAGAAAAAAGAGTGCATCTACAATAAACACAGAAACAAATCAGTAAGAAATTATAAGTAAATGTTAGAATTATAGTGAGAAGCACAGAATGTTTGAAAAGGCATAGGAGGTTTTGGTCATGAACTGAGCAGAAGTGGAACAGTGACCCTGACACTTCACCCAGCAAGGATCACAGAACCCTAGCAGATATTACACTCTTTCACAGAGCAGCATATTTAAAATGTTATAGAAATGGGAAGATAACACCAGTAGATAAAAAGGGAGAGTTCAGATACAAACTGAATATACAAACATGTGTATATGTGTGTGTGTTCACACTTAACATACAGCCCTGTAAGCCTCTCTCCCTCCCAAAGAGAAAGAGAAGCTTAAGAAAAGGTATAGCAATTTCGAGCTCTTTAGAGAAAAATACAGTAAGAGAATTTCTCTCCTTGTACCAAAACAAGTGTTACTGATGAAAATGCCATTTAAAAAAAAAATCAAGTTATAAGCAAATCAGTTGGCAATTAAGTTTGTCAGGTCTGTGAAAGAATTAGAAATTTATCAGGTTAAGGGGAAGGAGAAAAAAATTACAAGACTGTCAGATTCTAATGAAGTATAAAAACTAATAAAAACAACAGAATAAAAAATCAACTGGAAAACATATCTCTATCAAAGATGATAGACGAGAGTCAAATATTTATGACCCAGAAAAAATTCCAAATTTATAACAAAAACACCAAGAGCCCAGTAACAAACAGTAGGAAGAGACGACTGCCACAGGTGAAACAGACACGTGGCAAAATAGTTACCCTGGCCAGTGATGAGAGAGAGAGACACAATGGCGCGGCTTTGGCCCACTCTCACTCGCCCGCAAAAGCAGCAACGGTTTGTTTTTGTTTAAATTCTCACATCAAATGTGCTCACTCATTCTTTGCTGGTATACTGCGACTTGGTCCAATACCTCTGCATATCAAAACCTTTGTCCAATAATGCCTAGCTGGAGATTTTTATTCTAAGGAACTAATTGGAGACACGTGACATACCTCAAAACCCATTACATTATTCACTTAGCCCTCCTGGGAGGGTGGGTAAGGGAGCAAGTGCAGGTTGGGCAATTAAGGGGGTGTGCATCTGAAAAACATTTAAAATGAAAATAGTTGTGTAGAGATGATGACTTCTCATGCTTAAAAAAGAACTTTTGTTATTCTCCCGTATTACAACTGAGCAAGGGCGGGCTGCAATCTGAAAGATTTTATCCTCACGAGTTCTGTGACCCTGTTCTCCCCTTCCTGTTCAACAACCTAATGTTTCGGGATGTTTTGCATTCACGGGTCTCAGACATGACCCCAACTTCAGTATCTTGAATACAGCCTATACCAAATCCAACTTGTTGCCTCAAGCAGACATCTTTTGCGGGTCCCTCTGCCTGAATCAAGTCCTAAAATATGCTGACAATGGGACTAAAAGCTCTTTTTTTACAGGCTCTGGAGCCTTTTCTGTATATTTGACTATCAGAGCCCTGAAGCCTAACAACCTCTGAGAGAGAGGACAGGATAAAAGGCCACAGAAACACGTTGAAAGACCACCTAGTGGGCCTGGGTCCTGGAACCAGCAGGCGACGTCCTTCAAGGGCCTGAAGCACAAGACGCAGACCAACCTAGTTGTTCTGGGCTGATGAACCCAGAGTCAAAAATTTAGGAAAAGCCACAACTCACGAGGGCTCAAGAGTATTTTAGGCTGGCTGATTGTGAGTAGCCGCCCACAGGGGAGGGCGCTGAGGGATGCTCTCCCGAAACTTCCTCGGGTTGGGGGGTTGACACCGGGATTCCCCGAGGGTGCTGGGGAGGGATCTGGGGCACAGGGAGTGGGGGTGAATCTGGGTTTCGGTTTTCCGGGTGCCACACGGCCCCGAGCCGACTAGGCCTCGGCGCCCCGCCCTTTCCCAGGACGCTGGCCGGCCCGGAGCGGGGAACGGGCGGGCGAGCGGGCGCTTACAGGTCGGTGCCGAGCCGCGTGAAGCCGGAGTTGAGCGAGGCCCGGGCTATCCGGCGCCAGAGCAGGTCGCAGCTGGTGAAGCGCCGCAGCCAGCGGCACACCTGAGCCAGGCGGCCGAGGGCCCGCATGTCGAGGTAGGAGCAGATGAGCAGCAGCAGCTCCTCCGGCAGGCGCCAGAACGCGGGCCCCGCGGCCGGACGACAGGACGGCTCCGCAGCCGCCGCCGTCGCCTCCTCGTCGCCGGCCGCCGCCATGGCCGTCCGGGTCCCCGGGATGCCGCCCCACGCCTGACACCCACGCTCCCGTGCTCTCTCCAGGCTGCCGTCCTCCCGCCGCTCGGCCCCGAGCCTCCGTTCCTCCTCCTTCCCTGGGCCTGCGCTCCCCTCATCCCGCTTCCCGGAGCTTCTCGGTCCTTCCTCCACGCCTGCGCCCTCCTCTCCTTCCTGCCCCGGGCCCGCCTCAGCCCCCGGCCCCGCTGTCTTCCTCGCCGGCTGCAGGCCCGGCTTCCCTTCCGCCCCGCTTCCTCTTCCGCCGTGCCCGGTGCCCGCTTTCCCCTTCCTCTTTCCTCGCTTTCCCCGTGCGACCCTCGCCTCCCCGCCCTCGCTTTCCCTGGGCCCGCGGTTCCCGGGGGAACCCGAGCGGCCCTGGCTGCCCATGAGCGGCCGCAGGGCCGGCTCGACGCGCAGCGGAGCCGAAGACGCCGCTGCCTCCTCGAGAGGAGGCGACACCATGTCTGACCGGGTCACATGGGGCGGCGCGGGCCCAGGCCCCCGCCCCTCACGCCTGCATTTCGGGGTGCGAACCCCAACTCGGGAGCTGACATTCCCGTCTTCTGGAGCACCAGGAACATCTAGTTGAAGCACATGTCTTCAAGACTAACGAGGAACCAAGCTTGGTGGCTTGTCTGTAATCCCTGAGGCTAAGGCAGGAGGATGGCCATGAGTTCAAGGCCCACCTGGCCTACAGAGAAAGATCCTGTCCAAATTTAAAAAAAAAAAGGGGGGGGTTATTGACAAGTTTACAGAAAGTCCCCATCCTAGGCCACAAGAGGCACCTGTGGCTTCAGGAACCATCTAGGTGGAACCTCTGCCCTCAACAGGCACTTGCTTGGCCTTTTGGTTCTGGGAGCATTCCTCATCCCAAGGTGATGCCTTCCTTCCACAAGCCATAAACCAGATTCTCATAAAACTGCAACCCAAAAGTTGGAACATTCCTCACTTGATATGAACCAGTGTACCAGTAATAAGTAAGACAATACCTGGGGAGGGAAAAGCAACTGACTAGATCCTGAGTCCACAGCTCCCAAGCCAAGCAGCGCATCAGACCATAGCTGACCTAGGGCTCTTCAGCAGTCATTACATAGGGCAAGTTGATTCTCCAAGATTACCTCCACTGGGTTCACCTGAACCAATCTTAAACTTTCCAAAGGATAGACCCGTGCTATCCAACATGGTCTGAGTTGGTCTACTTTAATCACAGGTGACATCTGTGTGTGTGAAAGGCAGTTTCTCCAGATTCAAGTGTGCTATAAGAAAAAGCCAAACACACAGCTGCTTTTGAAAAGCTAGACGAGAAAGGGAATGAAATACCGGGCTGGAGAGATGGCTCAATGGTTAAGAGAGCTGGCTGCTCTTTCAGAAGTTCAGAGTTTTATTCCCAGCAACCACATGGTGGCTCACAACCATCTGTAATGAGATCTGGTACTCTTTTCTGATCTGACCTGCAGACATACATGCAGACAGAACACTGTATACTTAATAAATAAAAAAGTCTTAAAAAAATACCTTACATAATTGTATACGACATAGTAATTGTTAGTAACTTAGACATACTGGAATGAATTCAGTATATTTAGTGTACTTGTTAGAAAATTCAAGATATGTGTGACTTATAATTGTGGTTCGTGTTATTTCTGTTAGACAGCACTGGGCTACATAGCAAGAGTTGGACGAGCCAGCCTTGGTGGAGCATGCTTATAATCCCAGCACTGGGGAGCCAGAGACAGGCAGATCTCTGTGAGCTCAGGCCAGCCAGGACTACAGATGGAGACCAAAAACAGGACGAACAAAGAAAGCAGAGTGTTTCTCTTCCTGAAATCTGTAGGAGACGAGGTGTGGTGGCACACACCTGTAATGACAGCACTTCGGGAGGCAGTGAAAACATCGTTTCAATGCCAGCCTGGTCTACACGGCAAATTCCATGCCAGCCAAAGGTCCCTAGGAAGATTCTCTCTTGGAAACAGCCCAAGCAATCCAAGAATGATTGGAGAGTTTTCTTTTGTGCTGACATCTTAACAGCCATTTTTAAGGAGCAGGAACAGATGAGACATTAATTCTGAGAATCATTCAAAGCCTGGCATAGCCAAGGGGAGAACAAGCAAAGCCCCTGCGTGGAGCTACAGAGCTGCAGAAGCATCAAGTAACAAGGTCAGACCAGAATCTGGCTTTGCCCTAGAATTACTTTTTGATCTTAGCAAAACAACAACAAAACCCCGCCTCTCTTGGCCTTTTAGTGTTCTCAGTCCGTGCGGATATAAATGCCTCTGCTTTACTTTCGAAGGATAAATGAGATGATCCCTGTAAAATGCTTTGAACTTCTCTAAGAAAATTCTCAGTGATAGTTACAGGTCAAATCCTGTTACAAACGCGCGCGCGCGCGCACACACACACACACACACACCCTTAAAAAGATACAACAAAGGCTTTGGGCAGAAAACAAATTTCAAACTCTAGGCTGTGGTTAGAAAGAATATATGGGTGTGTTCATATCTGGTAGGTAAATGAAATGGTAAAAGACACATTTTAGGCCAATCAAAGAATTTAGACCGCCGCTCTAGAGATCTCAGGTGAGACACTGTTAGGAGACTCATGGCAAATTGAAATGATGGTATCATTAGGTCAACATTTTGCTGCATTTGTATGCTATGAACTACTCTGACCAGAAGACAGATGAACATAATGTATGGTTTCAGAACCCTATTTAAATTTAAGTAATTTTAACCTGTTGTTCACATATAGTATAGTTCATCCATGCTGTAGTACCTAGTGTTTAGTGGAAGACTTAGAAGCATTTTTAAAACAGCAGGATTAAAATACACAGTTTTAAATGAGTACATCTTATCTATTACCTGTATTGCCTTCATTGATGGACAAACTAAGCTGTCATTTGAAATGATCAAATTACAGCAGCTGGGGAGATAGCTCAGTCACTAAAGTGTAGACCTGAGTTTGACCCCCAACCCCTATAATCCCAGCACTACACAGGCAGAAACGTGAGGCTATCTGGGACTTAATGACCAGCCAAATCTGCAAGCTTTAGACTTGGTGGTAGAACCCATCTCAAAATGAAGTAGAGAGCAATTGAGGAAGCCATCTGACATTGACCTCTGACCTCCACACCTGTGTACACACACATACATACAGAAACATGTGCACACAGATGCATTAATCAAGTTGCCAGCCAGGTGTGGTTCTGCACACCTCTAATCACAGGACTCTGGGGGTGGAGGCTGGGGAGTTGGAGAGTTTGAATCCAGCCTGGGCTACCTCTTCAGGAAATCAATGAAAGGGTTTGGTCTGGTTTTAGTACTGGGGATTGAGACCAGGGTCTCACCCATGATAAGCAGGTATTCTGCTACTGTGCTCTATCCTAAATCCGAAATTAATTAATTGGCCAAAATACCATATGCAAACCAGATGAACTGCTTAGGTCAGAATTGATGTCTAGGACTAGCAAGGTAGCTCGGTGGGTGGAGGTGCTTGCCTCCAAGCCTGTCCACCTGAGTTGCACCCCAAGGACCCACATGAAGAGAACTGACTCCCCCAGGGTGTTCTCCGACCTCCACACATGTACTGTTATTCCACTGTATTATAATAACTTACATGTAATAAACACTTTGTCAA
The DNA here is from genome assembly GCF_014885135.2 of Alexandromys fortis. NCBI lineage: Eukaryota > Metazoa > Chordata > Mammalia > Rodentia > Cricetidae > Alexandromys > Alexandromys fortis. The sequence goes on along the minus strand of NW_026067893.1, from coordinate 14,163,864 downwards.
CCACCATCACAAGAACTGTCTATATATTGATACGTTGTCCTGCATATTTCTTCCCCTTCCCCGCCCTGGTTTTTTGAAGACTGAGAATAGCCCTAGCTGTTCGGGAATTCACAGCCACCTGCCTGCCTCTGTCTCATGAGTGCTGGGATTAAGGATTTATGCCACCACTGCCTGGCCATATTTCTCTCAATAATCAGGTAAGGAAGACACTAGTGACTTTTTCCTGAGGAGAAGTTGAGGGCTTGATCTGACTGAGTAGTTCCTGAGCTCTCTAAGGTATCAAATCCAGACAGTCTGTTGTCGAAGCTTGTTTTCTAAGGAGAACCTTCCCCATACACAGCAGGAAAAGGAATAAAGCATTCAATGAAGGGTCCTCTCAAGCCTCTGACAGCTAATAAAGACACACAAATATTGTGGTTTTCTTCTGAATATGAAGCAGTTCTAGTATCCAATAAAAGCTGCATGTCGACAATGAAAGCTGTTTCTACTCTTGTCTCAGTTACTTAAGATGATTTTTTATATTATACAGGACTACATAAGGCCATTTTCTGGGAAATATATATTCTCCCCACACTACCTTCCAGCTTTTTAATCTCCCCCACCCCTACCACCCATCCCCATCTCGCTCTCGCTCTCGCTTTGCTTTGTGTGTGTGGCCCTGGTTGGCCTGGAACTCACTATATAGACCAATCTGGCCGCAAACTCACAAACATCTGCCAGCCTTTGCTCCCCAAGTGCTCGGATTAAGGGCATGACTTTTCAAGAGCTAATCATGAAGGCAGACCCTTAGCCCTGATGCTTTTTTATAATCTTTGTGCAACACTTCAAAGGAAGCTATAGGAACTAATATGTCTTTGCAAAGAACATTTAACTGAAGTTTGGCAACTCCTTCATTGTGTTCCTACTTCATTTTCTTCCTTAAATTTAGTAACAATTTGGGCTGAGATAGCTTAGTGGATAAAGATGCCTTCCTCCTACCTCCACTCCTGATGACCGGAATTGGATCCCAGAGAACCACGTGGTAGAAAGAGATAATTGATCCCAAAGGTTGTCCTCTGACCTCCATATCCAGCCATGCACCCACCCACAGGCACAAATGCCTTAAACACTAATAAATTTAGCATGCATTACGCGAACTTTTTACTTGCTTATTTGGGGGGTCACGAATGGCACAGGTCATGACCGGCACAGTACGCGTGTGAAGGGCAGAGGATAATTTGCAGGAGCCAATTCTCACCTACCACATAGGTAGGTCCCAGGGATTGAAGCCAGGTCGTCCATCATGCTTGAGGGCAGGCACCTTTACCAGCTGAGTCACGTCAAGGCTTTATATGAACTTTTAAAATAAATGTTTCTCTCTATCTATGCAAAGGGGGATATTTGAGAAACATACTAATTATGGTTATGTCCTGGTAATATAAATTTTGAATTTTACTTTTAGACTTTTTTTTAGTTTTTCAAGATAGGCTTTTCTATATTTTTGATTTTTTTTCCTGTAAGCATGTATCAACTTTAAGAAAACCAATAAACTTACTAGGCGGTGGTGGCACACACCTTTAATCCCAGCACTAGGGAGGCAAAGGCAGTCGGATCTCTGTGAGTTCAAGGCCAGCCTGGTCTACAGAGTGAGTTCCAGGACAAGCTCCAAAGCTATACAGAGAAAGCCTATCTCAAAAACAAAATGAAATATCAGAAAATCAATAAACTCTTCAAAGAGAAAAATGATGTCATCATGAGCACCATATGACAAGTCAGGTTCATAGTGGGCAACACTGAGGCAGGGAGGGGTGCAGTGTAGCCCAGTGGTAGTGTTTGCCTAAACATAAGGCTCAATTGTCAACACTGCAGAAATTAAAGGAGAAACAGATCCTAGGTACCTCTGTAGCCTTCTTCTCCAGAACTCACATCTAATAACAAACACCAGAGAGCTCCCAACGGAGGTGCGTGCTACAAAATGTGTAACTAGCATCCTCTCAAAATGTTAAGATTACAAAAAAATAAGGAGCCAGGTGGTGAAGGCACACGCCTTTAATCCCAGCACTCGGGAGGCAGAGGCAGGCGGATCTCTGTGAGTTTGAGGCCAGCCTGGTCTACAAGAGCTAGTTCCGGGACAGGCTCCAAAGCTTCCGAGAAACCCTGTCTCGAAAAGCAAATAAATAAATAAAAAGATAGAAAAAATAAGGAGTCTCATCAGAGACTATCTCAGCCAACAGGGAGCAAAAGAGACATCCCAGATAGTGTTCTGAAGAACAGCAAAGACAGGTGACTAAAAGCTAAGGAAGTCTTGCCAGCCATAGCACTGCAGGGGCAAGAGGATGTGAGTGTAAGTAAGCCTCTGTTGACAGTTTCTAGTCAGCTAGACCTGGGAGTGTTAGTGTTAGCACAGTGTGAGAACACTTGTTTAGCGTGTTCGAGGCCCTGGGTTCAGTCACTAGCACCACTGGGAAAATGAAGGGGGGCGGGGAGATTTCCCCTGGCCTGGATTAACAGCTGGATTACAGGTGGGCCTGTGTGGAACCTGTGTCAGAAAATAAACAAACAGCAGCTGGATCACAAACACTTGTCTCCCGAGGATCTGAAAACACATTCCAAGGCTAGGGATGTAGAGCAGTTGGTAGACTGCTTGTCTAGCCTAGTATACACAAAGCCCTGCGTTCCATCCCCAAGACCACACAGTAACACCCCCAATTGCAGGCGGTACTGGGCAAGTAGAGACAGGTAAATCAGGAGTTCAAGGTCACCCTCAGCTACACAGCGAGTAGTTCCAAAGCACAGGAAGTTTAGGGGAGCACTGGCCACGGACCATCAGCACTCGCTTCCTGCAGCCTCGGCTCCCTTCCCTGCAAAGAATACACTTTCTGCTAGAAGAGCCTTCTGACCAGAGTAAGCCAAGAATGCTGAGCTTCACACCCGCAACAGGAGTTTACAGGGAAACGAAAGGCTGAATGGAAGTCTTTCTGCTAACAGACTCAAACAGTGACCACACAGCACCCAGCCTTCAAGAGACAGGCAAGAGCCTTCACTTGGCGAGGGGTGAGCCTGGGCATGCTGAGAATCACCCGAGCAGTAGGGAGCAATGACCCTGATGTTCACGCGCTCCAGTAAACTTGGTGGATACGTGGCACCTCTCGGAGACTGCTTCTACCCAAATCTGTCAGAATCTTCCTCCAGCTCACTTGCCATCCAGCAGTGGAGAACAAGAAAGATAAGGCCTCACACTTGCCTAACTCATGAAAAACAGAAGGCGAATCTCTGAGTTTGAAGCCAGCCTGGTCTACAGAGCGAGGCCCAGGACATCTACAGAGTGAGTTTCAGGACAGCTAGGGATACACAAAAAAAGTCTGTCTCGAAACCACCACCACCGCCACCACTCCACCACCCCCCAAGAAAAAGAGAAGAAAAAGAAAGAAAGAAAAGGAAATTAAAGTTAACCAGACATGGTGATGCATGCATTTAATCCTAGAACTTGGAAGGCAAAGGATGAAAGACAGATCTCTGTGAATTCCAGGCCAGTCAGAGTTACATTGTAAGATCAGAGAGAGAGAGAGAGAGAGAGAGAGAGAGAGAGAGAGAGAGAGAGAGAGAGAGAGAGAGAGAGAGAGAGAGAGAGAGAGAGAGAGAGAGAGAGAGAGAGAGAGAGAGAGGAAAGAAAC
>NW_026067893.1:14048986-14159887 GCF_014885135.2 Alexandromys fortis | reverse complement strand
GGGCTGGAGAGATGGCTCAGAGGTTAAGAGCATTGCCTGCTCTTCCAAGGGTCCTGAGTTCAATTCCCAGCAACCACATGGTGGCTCACAGCCATCTGCAATGGGGTCTGGTGCCCTCTTCTGGCCTGCAGGCATACACACAGACAGAATATTGTATACATAATAAATAAATAAACAAATAAATAAATAAATAAACCTCTCATAAAAAAACCATTGAACAACAAACTTATTTATTTAGTTTTTTTTTTTTTAGACAGGGCTTCTCTGTGCTGGGATTAAAAGTATGAACGACCACCACCCAGCTGAACAATGGGATTTTAAATGTCTAAGCTGTTACATCATCGCAATCTAGGGAAGATTCATGAGATAAAAAGAAATAACTTGGCATCATAGCAATTTTATAATACTAATTAAGTGTGTGTGTGTGTGTGTGTGTGTGTGTGTGTGTGTGATGCTCATACCATGGTACATATGTACAGGTTACAGGACAGCTTGCAGGACTCAGTTCTGTTCTTCTGCTGTGTGGGTCTCAGGGCTCGAACTCAGGAAATCAGGTTTGGTGATTTGGCAAGCACCTCACTGCAAAGAGCCAGCTCACCTGCCCCATTTGATATCTTCTGAATTTTTACCTATTTATATTTATTATTCATCAAAAATAATCTTTAGCACCACACATCATGGCTCAAGTCTTTACTCTCAGGAAGCTGAGGCAGACAGATTTCTGTAAGTTCAAGGCCACGGTCTGTAGTGAGCTCAATCTATTGAAGGCCACACAGTGAGACCCTCTCTCAAATAAAACAAACAACAACAAAACCCCACAAAAAAAGTCAGTTTTATCTCTAAGGGAGAATTCTAAGTCATGAAAGACCAATGTTTGAGCAAGTGGAAGAAGCCAGAAGGAGGGAGGTTGTCACCTTACAGTAGACAACGGCAGCAAGCTAAGCGGACCTGCAGTGCGTTAACCAAACTGTCTGAAGGGAGATCCACATCGTAGATCGTGAAGACACGGTAACTACGGATAGAGGGGGAGAGAACAGAACCTACCCCCGGGTTTAAATAAGGAACAATACAAAAGGAAACATCACTAAGCTGGGAGAGATTGCTGACCTCAACTGAAAGTTATGAAAAGAGAGTTGTTCATGGAGCAAAGCTTCAGAACGCTGGAGCATCACTGTGCAACTTAAACATGTGCTCAGATAAAATGCAGCCCACGGGGAAGTCAATTTCAATTGTCTTAAAAGTGTTGGCACGTACCCACCCTTCCAAACATCCTCCTTAGAAGCCTATGAGACCGTTAAGACGGCTTGGAACCTCCAGTTTTTTTTCTCTGCATTTTTACTGCCCTAAATGTACCTCCTTACGTCACAGCTGAGTCTCTTTTTCTTGTTTAGCTTTCTTTCCAACCAAATCTTTTGTACATTTCTGGAATTTAAGCCACCTCAGTTACTGCTGCTTCTCTGTAACAGCCAAGCTTTGAGGGATTAAGGCGGGGGTTTGGTTTTGCTTTTTGTAGTACGCAGATCAAGAGTTATCTGAGTTGAGAAGAATATCCTGTCTGAGTTGGAGATGGGCAATCTTTTCTTATTTTTTTTTTCCTTGCGCTGTTTTCAGCAGAAATCTTCAGCAAGTGTTTTTGTTTTTATTTTGGTTTGGTTTGGGTTTTTTAAGAAGTCCCCAACATACCACAAAACATTTCAAGTGATTTTAACTCCTGAATGACATTGGGCTACCTGAGTGATCTCTCCTCCTCTTTGGCAGAAAGGATTAGAAACCTCCACAGAACTTGCTCTCTATTAAAGTGGAGTGCTGTGCATTCATTGGCAAGAGGTGAATTGTTTTCAGATTACATGCGAAAGAGTGTGTGTGTGTGTTTCTTTCCCACATCAAAGGCTTGGATGGAGGCAGTTCTGAGTATTGCCAGGGATGCAAGAATTGGCGCTAAAGTGATTAACAAAATTGCTTTTCTGCAAAAGAAGCAGAAAACATTACCTAGGGATTAGAGGAGGAGAGGGCAAGATTAAAGGTGATGTTGAATTTTGGGTAGAATATCTTATCCATCTTTTTCAAATCATGCTTCAGGGATTCGGTGGCCCCTCCCTGAGCAAACCTGACCAAATCAAAGCCCTGCCTGCATTCACAAGTTTTCGTGCACAGGAACACTGACAAGGTGACGTTAAAACTGTTGCAAGTAGCATTCATTAAGTGACCACCATAGTTTTACCTTGCCCTGCAGATCCATTCTGAGAATGTCGGATTCTGCACACACCAACTCCTCCAAAATAAGTCTCTTTCATTTGTTTTGCCTGTTGGGTTTAAATGATTAGGTACTTTATAGAGTCCAGGGTAGTTGTGTTTTAATAAACCTCATCTGTTAGCTTACACCCTCCCCTTTTCTTTCTTTCTTTCTTTCTTTCTTTCTTTCTTTCTTTCTTTCTTTCTTCCTTTCTTCCTTTCTTTCTTTCGTTTTTTGTTTTTGTTTTTTGAGACCGGATTTCTCTGTACAACAGCTCTGGTTGTACTAGAACTTGCTATGTAGACCAGGCTGGCCTCAGACTCACAGAAATCTGACTGTCTCTGCCTCCCAAATGCTGGGATTAAAGGTGTGCACCACGACCGCCTTGCTAGGCCAAATAGTAAAAGCCACAGGGAGAGGACTGAGGGTTTGGCACAGCGGTTGGTAGCTTGTCTATGAAGTGCAAAGCCTCAGGTTCAATGCCCAGCATTGCAGCCCTCCCACCAACCAACTCACACCCTTACAATTCCTGGAATGCCCTGTGTCACCCCCTGCCTCTCTGGGTGTTTGGTCAATCATTTTGAAAACCCAAATCAGTTGCTTGTTTGTTCAATGAAGTGCTCCCAAGTCAGACAGGTAGAAACATAATAAGTATACATATAACTTTCCTGTGAATAAACTCTTTTTTCCTCTTTTAAAACACTGTCCAGAAAAATAAATAATACATATATATGGATAGTGTCAAAATCATGCTATGGAGTGAAATAAGCAATAGATTTGGAGCTGTGTATACAGCATGATTTCATTTATGAGAGCTACTACAAAGTTATCTTAGTTCTCTAAGGCCATACACGTAAATACAAGTACAAAAGAAAATACAATAGGTCTATAGTACATAAAACTCGTGGTCGTGGCTATTCTGGGAAAGGCTGTGATCCCGGTAGTGGTGAAAGGGACTTTTAGTCCCACCTCTAATGCTTCTTTTCTTTTAAGGAGTGGGGAGCCATTAAGCTAAGACGATTCACTTAAGGCAAAGTTAGAGGACATGAAGTGTCATTGAAATTCTTGTCTAAAATACAGAGTTTTGAGAGCTCATCTTTGTTCTCCTAAATTGTCCTTTATTGTTCTTTCACTTAGCGTGTAGACATTTTTTTTTTTTGACTCAGACACTAGCCTGTCTCATTTTCTTTCAAGATCAGGAAAAGCTGTTTCAAATTGATTAAATATTTCAGAACACTTGTTACCACCTTTTTGTTCCCCCTCAATAAACTTTTCCTCCCAAATTCTTGGACTGTTGGGATGGAACTTGATCTCTGTGTGTATTAGATAAAGAAGGAGCCACACGGGAGTCCTGTGCAGAGCAGGTGGATGACCAAACAAACAAACAGCCAGCGAGCAGGCTCTGGCTGGCGCTGGGCAGGGGCGCAGCAACACTTCTACCAGCCTTTTCTTTTTTCATTCCGCAGACGTCGTCCCTGAAGGTTTGCCTATTTGACTTCTTCTCTCTGAGGAACTTGTCGAGAACAATTATTTTCGATCTGTCTTTCCCTCGGGGTCCCGTAAGGTCACTGGACATAAGATAGCTGTGAAATTTGACATTGTTCCCATTTAAATGCTTTCCCCAGCAAGTGCAAGAGTGCGGCCGCTCGGGTGTGGGGCTCGCGGCCGGCCGGGCGCTCTGAGCCTCGCCGGCCCTCCAGGCTTCAAAGCCTGCCATCCTTGATCTCCCCAAAGAATGTTTTTGAATTCTACGTCCATCTAGTGGTCGCCGGCAAAGATCTACTTGGCTTTTTCTTTCTTCCTTTTCTTTCACACTTGAGCAGTGAGATTCTGTTTGTGATGGGGGTTTTGCCCCCCTCGGTCTTTAATTCGTTCACAGGTGGTTTCAAAGTGTCTGTCCTCGGCCACTGCCTTCTATAAACAAGCAGGAATTCGCAGGCTGCCGTGGGCCCAGGGCGCCCCTCTCCTCCCAGCGCCCTCCTGCTCTCACTTTGAAAATAGACTGTTTTGTGGACAGTAAAGTACAGTTCCTTTTCAGAGATGAGATTAGAGGCTTGAGGGGAGTCTGGAGGGAGGGGAGTGTTTTTCTTTTTCTTCTGCTTTTTGCTTTTCTTTTTCTCACCGGAGAGCCTTTGTGCGGTGAGTCGTTTTAGCAAGCGCAAGAACTTTTCTTATTTTACACTCAGTTGCGCCTTTGGTTAAGGATGACACGGCCAGCCCCGAGCCCCAAGCGCAAGGTGCTGGGAATTTGCTGGCTTCTTTTCCCCCATGATTCCATCTCTGGCATCCTCAACTGGTGGGTAAAAGCTGAGGATCAGGGTGGTGACAACAGCTACAGGTCCAAAGGATCAAATTCTCTAAATTCTAGGGAAGGATGAAGGACTTGGATGTCTTAGGTCTGTCTCGGCACTCTCCCCTTTCCGTGAGTCCCAAAGCGTCTCCCCAGGTCCTGTATCCTGTCTGTTAGGTGAGAAGGGTTCCCTACAGTAGTTGTTGGTCCTGGGAGTTGAGGAGTTCATAGATACACACTGTTCTGAATTCTGTGAGGAAAAACAAACAAACAGACAAAGACATCCGAGGAGCCCCTGCTATCTTTCAATTCCCACCGCATCGGTAGCTGCGAGACAGTCTGTCCTGGACCACCTTAGGCTGGAGGAGGACAGACAGGCGCGAGATTCATGTCTAAAAGTCCGCTCCAACTCAGTTCAAACAAATCCTTTAAATAGTTAAAAAACGCCTTCTCTCCAGGACTTGGACAGAAGGCTCAGCGGTTAAAAACACATATCACCCTTGCAGAGGACCAGAGTTCAGATTGAAACCCCATCCAGCTATCCAGCCCCCACCCACCATCCCCCCCCCCAGTACCCACCCACCCCGGCACACATATATAGGACTGCTCACAGCCCTGGGGATGGGGTAATTAGCTGCCTTTGGCTTCCTGGGGCACTTCATTCACATGCATGTGACACACATAGACATAATTTTTTTAAATCAAAGTTAAAAAAAAAACCTGAAACGTATTCTTAATTAATCTATTTGTTTTATGTACATTGGTGTTTTGCCTGCATGAATGTCTGTGTGAGGGTGTCAGATCCCCTGGAACTGAAGTTACAAATAGTTCTGAGCTGTCATGGGGGTGCTGGGGATAAAACCCTGGCCCTCTGGAAGAGCAGCCGGTGCTCTTAACCACTGAGCCATCTCTCCAGCCCTCTATATTATATAGTATACATACTTTCTCTGGGTTGGGATGTAACACATTGATAAAATGTGTAGTCACCACGATTGAGGCTCTGGATTCAATTGCCCGCAGCATGAAAAATCTTATGTAATTATTTTTTCTCTTTATGAATGTTAAGGGGCATTTTTAGAATCATTGTTAAAAAAAAATATAGCTCATAGGTGTGAATGTGGCAGGTGTGCCATTGCCTGTCAAGTAAAAACACTGTATACAACCTTCAATGGGGATTTGGCTAAATAATTGGTGAGCTGTATCTGTCTGTGAACACTATTTAATGACTTCAGAGAAGGCAATAATAAAACGGGAAGGGCTTAAACCAAGAAGAGGGTGACATGAAAACATGTTTGAGGAATAGTGTTGAGTCAAACAGGAAGTTGAAAAAAAACACACAAAAACTGTTCCGTATCAGATGATCTTGGTAGGGGATAAAATCTAGTGTACTCTAGTAACGAGGTGAAGCACTATCTTCAGCATCCAGTGCCAAATAAATCCTATGTAACTTTAGTAGCTTTAGATCAAAACATACAGGTTTAGGGACATACAGACTTACGGGAGACTGTGGAAAGAGACATGCGTTTAACCTGTAATATTTTGCTTTTACAAGGAGAACATACATAAGGGTCCCATGCTCTACCCACTGGCCTGGCCAGGCTGGCTAAGAGAGCACATTATATAACTGAGAACTGTAATGGGTCTTTATCTGTCGCACCAACCAGCTCCCAAATGATGACATGGAGGCTTATTACTAATTATGAAAGCTGGTCCTGGATTAATTAAAAAATTTAAATTAAAAAAGCTGGTCCTATAGCTTAGGCTTATTTCAACTAACTCTTATAACTTAAAATTAACCCATTTATATTAATTTATGTCCTACGACATGGTATTACCACTCTTCTATCTCCCCCTACGCTTTTTTTGGTTTTTCAAGACAGGGTCTCTGTGTAACAGCCTTAGCTCTGGAACAGCTCTGTAGTCTAAGCTGGCCTCAAACTCACAGAGATCTGCCTGCCTCTGCCTCCCGAGTGCTGGGATTAAAGGCATCCTCTCTTCTAGCTTGCACCTCCTGTTTCCTCTCCACATCTCCTACATGCCTGGACTCCTCCTCCTCCTCTTCCTTTCTCTCCCTGGAAATCCCCCCATACCTCCTGTCTAACTATTGGTCATTCAGCTTTTTATTACACCAATCACAGCAATACACAGTGTACAAATATCCCACAACAGAAGGTACCGGGTTGTTGAGGGTCAGGATTTCTCTAAGTGTCCCAGACTGACCTCAAACTTAAAATTATGACTAAGGGGCTGGAGAGATGGCTCAGAGGTTAAGAGCATTGCCTGCTCTTCCAAAAGTTCAATTCCCAGCAACCACATGGTGGTTCACAACCATCTGTAATGAGGTCTGGTGCCCTCTTCTGGCCTGCAGGCATACACACAGATAGAATATTGTATACATAATAAGTAAAAAAATATTTAAAATAATATTCTGACTAAGTTGCTGAAGTTCTGGGACCATAGGCATATGCTGCCACACTTCAGTGTGTGTTTAAAGAACAGACTCATAGGCTAGATGTGTGGATCAGGTGGTAGAATGCTTGCTTCGAATCATCAAAGTCCTGGGTTCAATCCCCAGCACCACATAAAACTGGATGTGACAGTACATGCCTATCATTCCAACACTGAGGAGGCAGAAGCGGGAGGATCAAAGTCCTTAGCTATTATTCTTTTAAAGCGGGTGTGTGTGTAGACAAACACAGGACAGACAAAACACGCACGAAAGGAGGAGACACAGACACGCGGCTCCCACGTGGGTGCACTTTAATGGGGGGGGACACGATAAGGGACAGGTGTGCAAGACACACAAGGGTAAGGGGCAAGAGAGCGAGACCTCGTGGAAGCTCGCTTTTTAACGAGAAGCGCAAGGGTATCTGGGAGAAATGTCCTTCACCTGTGCGTGCCCGCGTGTGCAGGTGTCCATAATCCAGGAGGAATCTGGGAGCTGTAGTTTCCAAAAGGAACAACATTAGCTACATACAGAGTTTGAGGCCAGCCTGAAGTACGTGAGACCGTGTCCCAAATAAACAAATAAGTATACCTGTAATCCAACACCCAGGAAACCGAAACCGTTTGCCATGAGTTAAAGGGCTAGCCTGAAGGACAGAGATTCTGTCTCAAAAAAAAAAAAAAAAAAAAAGACACACATAAAATAATTAAAATTATGTCAGGCAGGTCAGGTGGTGGTGCACACCTTTAATCCCAGCACCCAGGAGACAGGGGAAGGCAGATCCCAGAGTTCAAGGCCAGCTTGGTCTACAAGAGCTAGTTCCAGGACAGCTAGGACTGTTACACAGAAACCCTGTCTGGGAAAACAAAACAAAATAAGATAATTAAAGTAAAATAAAAATCACTATGGCCTTTGTGTTAGTCAAGGTTCACTAGAGGAACAGAACTGATAGAATGAATCTATATATAAGTAAATAGAAAGGGATTCTACTAAATCTAATCTAATAAATCCAATAATATGCAGGCTGTGCGGTCCAGCTAGTCCAACAAAGGCTGTCTACCGATGGAAAGTCCAAGAATCCAGAGTTGTTCAGTCCACAAGGCTGGGTGGCTCAGCTGTTCTTTGGTACATACTGGAGTCCTGAGGAAGCAGGCACTAACACCAGTGAAGGAATGGACTCTCCAGCAAGAGGGAGGAAGAGGCAGCAAAGAGCAAGAGCTGTTCTTCCTGTCCTGTACACAGGCTGCCAGCGGAAGCTGTGGCCCAGATGAAACTTGAACCTCCCTGTCTCAGAAGGTCTGGACGAGAGGTGCGTCTTCCCACTGCATACGATTTCTTTAAGAAAAATCCCTCACAGGTGTGCCTGGCATCCTGGGTTTTAGTTAATTCCAAATGTAGTCACCTTGACAACAAGAACAGTCACCACAGCCTTCAGTAAAGTCTTTTGTATATTTGCTTTACGTGTTTGTTTCAGCTGACAGGTGTAATTTGTGTCTAAGTATGATGTACACTGTACGGCTCCGACATGCGTGTGCATTCCAGGCTATCTGACATACGCATCACTTCATGTACTTTTTTGCAGTGAGAGTTTTTGGAATTTACCCTCTTCGCCATCTTTAAGTATATAATAGCAGTCATCACCATGGTCTCATTCCCCATCTAACTGTAATTGCATGTCAATTGACCAGCGTCACCTCAGCACCCCTGCCAGAGCCACCGCTTGACTGTTTTCAGTTCAACCTTTTGAGATTTCACACGTAACTGCAACCATGCAATATTTGACTTTTTGCCCCTGAAAAAACATATAAACTTAAAATAAAATCTTTCAGGTACATACAGCGTACACATCACACACTATGGGGATTTCCAATTTTTCCCCCGTTTGGTGGTTTTTGAGACAGGGTTTCTCTGTTGAGCCCTGACAGTCCTGAAACTTGCTCTGTCGACCAGGCTGGCCTTGAACTCTGGGATCTGCCTGCCTCTGCCTCCTAAGTGCTGGGATTAAAGGTGTGCACCACCACCACCTGGCCCAATTTTTTCTTTTAATGGATAAAAAAGGGCTTCATTGTGTGTAAATGTGTGTGTGTATATATGTATCATATTTTCTTTACCTGGTCATCCTCTGATGGACATTTAGGTTGACTCAACATCTGGGTTATCTTGAACGAGTGCTGTAATAATTGCGGGGGCAGATATTTCCTAAGCATACTGGTTTCATATCATTTGGACACATGCCCAGTAGTAGGCTTTCTAGATCATACGGCAGTTCTATTTTTAAGTTTTTGGAAGTTTACACTCCTGCCACGGGTATTTAAGGGTTCCCCTTTCCAAACCTCATCATCTTTCAAGAGCGTCCCTTTCTGGCAGGTACAGCTGATATCTCCTCGCGGTTTCATTTGCATTTCTTTGGTCCTCAGAGTCTGGGAGACAGCTGGCTGATCCGAGGAATGTGGACCCCACTCCCTCTGCCTACACTTAATCAGGCTGTTTGTTTCCTTACTGTTGAGAAATTTGAGTTCCTTACATATTTTGCAGATCAGCCCCCTGTCAAATGTATGGTTTCCAAGTATTTTCTCCCAATTCGTAGGTTGCCTACCTCTGTTGATAGCTTCTTTTGCTGCGCAAAGCATTTTACTCTTTGGTTTGCTTAGTTTTGCATTAACTTTGTTTATTTTTTCCTTAGTTTGATGCCATTTTTAGTGCAACTGCAATTTCTTTTTTTAATTGTTTTTATTTGAGTTATACATTTTTCTGTGTTCCCTCCCTTCACCTCCCTCCCCTTCTATCCTCTTCCATGACCCCGACACTCCAATTTACTCATGAGATCTTGTCTTTTTCTCCTTCCTATGTAGATCCCTGTATATCTCTCTTAGGGTCCTCTTTGTTGTCTAGGTTCTCTGGGGTTGTGGACTATAGGTTGGTTTTTTTCTTTGCTTTACATCTAAAAGCTACTTATGAATGAGTACATTTTTGCCTTTCTAGGTCTGGGTTACCTCACTCAATATGCTTTTTTCTAGATCCATTCATTTGCCTACAAATTTCAAGACATTATTTTTTCTGCTGTGTAGTACTCCGTTGCGTAAATGTACCACATTTTCTTTATTCATTCTTCTGTCAAGCGGCATCTATGCTGTTTCCAGGTTCTGGCTAGGACAAATAATGCTGCTGTGAACATAGTTGAGCACATGTCCTTGGGTATGATTGAGCATCCTTTGAGTATATAGAGCAGTACTGCTGGGTCTTGACGTAGATTGTTTCCTAATTTTCTGAGAAATTGCCATACTGATTTCCAAAGCATCTGTACCGGTTTGCACTACCACCAGTAATGCAGGAGTATTCTCTTTACCCCACATCTTCTCCAGCATAAGCTGTCATCAGTGTTTTTGATCTTGGCCATTCTGACAGGTATAAGATGGAATCTCAGAGTTGTTTTGATTTGCATTTCTCTGATGGCTAAGGATGTTGAGCATTTCCTTGGGTGTCCTTCAGCCATTTGAGATTCAGCTGTGGAGAGTTCTGTTTAGGTCTGTACCCCATTTTTTATTGAATTATTTGTTCTTTTGATATTAAGTTTCTTGGGTTCTTTGTATATTTTAGAGATCAGTACTGTAGCTCTGTAGTAGAGTTTGAAGTCAGGAATTGTGATGCCTCCAGAAGTTGCTTTATTGTACAGGATTGTTTTGGCAATCTTGGGTGTTTTGTTTTCCCATAAGAAATTGAGTATTGTTCTTTCAAGGTCTGTGAAGAATTTTGCTGGGATTTTGTTGGGCATTGCATTGAATCTGATTGCTTTTGGTAAAATTACCATTTTTACTATGTTAATTATGCCTACCCAAGAGCATGGGATATCTTTCCATTTTCTGGCATCTTCTTTAATTTTTTTCTTTAGAGTTTTAAAGTTCTTGTCATACAGGTCTTTCACTTGTTTGGTTAGAGTTATCCCAAGATATTTTATGTTATTTGTGGCTATTATGAAAGGTGCTGTTTCTCTGATTTCTTTCTCAGCCTGCTTATCATCTGTGTACAGCAGGGCTACTAACAAGTATTTTTAAAGTTTTGTGTTATTGGTTTTTTTTTTTTTTCTCTTTGCTCTATGGGGGCCTGTCACCCAGTTCCCAAATAAATACACAGAACTTATTCTTATTTAAAAATGTCTGGACTTAGTTTGGCTTGTTTCTAGTCAGCTTTTCTTGGCTTAAATTATCCCAATACCGCCGGGTGGTGGTGGCGCACGCCTGTAATCCCAGCACTCGGGAGGCAGAGGCAGGCGGATCTCTGTGAGTTTGAGACCAGCCTGGTCTACAAGAGCTAGTTCCAGGACAGGCTCCAAAACCACAGAGAAACCCTGTCTCGAAAAACCAAAAAAAAAAAAAAAAAAAATTATCCCAATACCTTTTGCCTCTGGGTCGTTACCTTTCCCTTTCTCTATTCTATATACCTCTCTTTCCTTCTTCCTCTTTGGCTGGCTGTGTGACTGGGTGGCTGGTCCCTGGCATCCTCCTCTCCTTCTCCTTTTCTTGTTCCTCCCTCTTCTCTCTTCCTCTATGTACTGTCTCTGCCTGGCAGCCCCACCTATTTCTCTCCCCCACCTAGCTATTGGCCATTCAGCTCTTTACTAGACCACTCAGGTGTTTTAGGCAGGCAAAGTAGCACAGCTTCACAGAGTTAAACAAACGCAACATAGAAGAATGTGGCACATATTTGCATCATTAGACAAGTATTTCACAGCATAAATGAATATAGCACATCTTCAAATAATTCCACAACAGTTTTGTACTAGCATATATTAATTTCACATAGTAATGGATGCTTTGTATTTTCAGACATGGAGATAATGTATTTTGATCATATTCACCCTGTTGCTCTCTGTTTCTTTCCTCCCACTCCCACGATCTCATTCCTAGTCTCAGCTGGTTTCCCTTCTGTTTTATGTCATATGTGTAAGTACATGTAAGTACATGGGTATGTGAATATATGTGTGAGTATATATTTGTGTATGTGTGAATGCATGTACATGTATGTGACACAATGAGTTTAATTATGGTTACTTTTTTGTTTGCTAATTACGGTTATTTATAGGAACGTGGTGAGGGATTATTGATAGGCTCGCGGACCACTTACAAGTGGCTACACCACTGAAGAAACTGTCCTCCCATGTTTTTGTTCCTTAAGATGGGGTGTCGCATAGCCCAAGTTAGCTACATGCTCATTATGTAGCTGGGGATGACCTTGAACTTTGGTCCTCCTGCCCCATCTCCAAATTCTGGGATTGTAGATGTGTACCGCCAGTTGTTTTTCTAAGTTTTTAGTTTTGTTTCTAGGGGTTTTGGTTAGCTTACAAAGAAATGTGTTCTAGTGTGTCTTTTCATACACAAAGACTATTATACTCTGTTACTTCCCCCACCTTCTCTCATGGTTCCTCCCCCTCTGACCAGTCCCTTTGCTTCCTGTAAGCACCCGCTTTTCTGCTTCCACGCTGTGTCTTCCACAATCTGAAGCCCTTTATTTGGATATAAGTTTATTTCACCATTGGACCTAGGCCTTTTGAATCGTATTAAAGCCATCATTGCCCAGACCAGTGCCCCACAGTTTCTCCCCTGCCATCCCTTACAGCACTTCCAGAGTTCAGTCTTAAGTCTTTAATGCATTTTGACTTGATTTTATATATGGTGTAAGCTGGGGGTCTAACTTCATTCTTCTGTGTGTATATCTAGTTTTTTCATCCTCGTTATTGAAGAGACAGTCTTTTTTGTTTGTTTGTTTGTTTTTTCAAGACATGGTTTCTCAGTAGCTATAGAGCCTGTCCTGGAACTCGCTCTGTAGACCAGGCTGGCTTTGAATTCAAAGAGATACACCTGCCTCCCAAGTAATCCCTGGGATTAAAGGCATATGCCACCACTGGCCAGCGAAGAGACTGTCTTTTCTTCACAATGTGCTCTTAGCATCTTTGTCAAAAGTTAACTCTGCAAATGTGTGGATTTCTTTCTGGGCTCCTACCCTGTTCCACTGATCTGTTTGTATGCAGAAAGATGCTGTTTTGATTACTATGGCTCTGCGGTAGACTTTTGAGACCATGTAGAATATCACATCTATCTTTATTCTTTTTGTCCAAGTGCTTGCCTTGAGTGTCCAAAGCCCTGAAATGGACCTCCAAGTACCAAAAAATAAAAGTAAAATAGAAAATTTTTAATTTTTTTGAGAAAAGAAACAGGAAAAGCTTGCTTTAGCTCTTCATGATCTTTGTAGCCTTCATAGTTTCAGGTAACATTGAGAGCATTTTTCTCTATTTCTATGAAGTTTCGTAAGGATTACAATGAATATGAAGATTGTGTGTGTATTATAAACCTTTTAGCAGCACAAATTCTTCTGAACCAGTCCCAGAATCTCTTCATTCATCGTCTTTTCTTCCTTCCTTCCTTTTTTGCTTGTGTGCTTGTTTCTGAGTCTGGTGGCCATTCTGCAGCGCAGGTTAGCTCAGAACTCACTCTAGGGCTCTGGCCTCAAGCACATGGTAACCCCCTGCCTTAGCCCCCAAAGTATTAGGATAAAAGGCATGAGCCGCCACACCCATCTTACTGTATCTTCTTCAATATTTTTCATTAATGTTGCCAATGCATTATAGTTCTCAATGTTCTATACATGCTTATACTACGGTAAAGTATTATTATATAAAATATATCATTCTAATGGCTTTAAGCACAATTCAGTAGAATTTAGTGTACACTGTTAGACAGCTGTGGTCTCTAATCATCCATCTTTATATACCCTTTAACCTGTAGCTCGCTGCTCCTGACTCCTCCTGCTCCTCTCTGTATCCGGGGCGATAACTAATCCAGGAACTTCATTTGAGGGGAGTCACTCAAGGCTTGTTCTGTCGTCCCCAGTGTGTTTCACACAGAATGTCTTCCGGGTTTATCCATGTTGTAGCTGCGTCTACATTTCATCCTTTTAGGCATGACTCACACTCCACTGGGCATATAGAATATTTTGCTCACCCATTGCGTCTCAGTGGACACTTGGGGAGCCTCTCCCCTTGGACTACTGTAAAGGATGCTGCAGCTACAACATGGATAAACCCAGAGAGCGGATACACGCGTCCACATTCTGTTCTGTGTGCGTACAGAAGAGGATGTGCAGGGGTCACCCGAGACACTTAACAGCAGCTAAGAAAAGGCCATGCCATCTCCACAGCCGGTGTGCCATTTGATGTCTCATCAGCAAGTACCCGAGTTCTAGACTTGTGCCGAGTGTGCCTAGGATCCCAGTACTCCGGAAGTGGAGGCGACGGACTGAGAGTTCAAGGTCGTTCTCAGCTATACAAAGTTTGAAAGAAGCCTGGACTACTTCTTTTTGTTTTAGGGGAAAAAAAGAGGTTGGGTGGGGACAGGATTTCTTATTTCTCTATACTCAAGCCAATGTTTATTTTCTGGAAATATATACGTGCATATGTAGGTAGAATTTTCTGTCAGGACTACCAGCCAGTTCACAAATAACCACACAGAAGTTAATGTTAATTATAAACGCCTGGCCAGTAGGCTTGTTGCTAACCAGCTCTTACCACTTAAATTATCCTGTATTTCTTATCTACGCTCTATCACGAGGCAGTACCGTTTTTTTTTTTTTTTTTTTTCAGCACATCAGGTTCATCTTGCTTTTCTCTGAGTCCGGCTTACAACCCTGCTCTCTTCTACCCCACACTTTCTTTTTGTCCGCAAGTCCTGCCTAACCTTTTCTGCCTAGCTATTGGCCAGTCAGCTCTTTATTAACCAATGAGAGTAATGCATATTCACAGTACACGAAAAGGTTGTTCCACAGCATGCATATGTACACAGGTATATGTGCAGATAAAATACCATCTTGGCTAGGGTTTTGTTTTGTTTTGCTTGTTTTTTGAATGCTGGAAATTCACTACTCAGATATATTTCCAGCCTAATTACATAGGTTTGGTTTTGTTGTTTGTTTATTTGTTTGTTTTTAACCTAAGTTCTGGGGCCATGGCTCAGTAGTTAAAAGAGCACTTGCTGCTCTTGCAAATATCCAGGTTCAATTCCCAGCTCCCAAGTCAGGCTACTCCCAACTATCATAACCCCGGCTCTGGGGATCCAACACTCTTTTCTGGCCTAATTGGATACCTTCATACATGTGGTGCACATTTTTTTTTTTTTTTTTTTGAGACAGGGTTTCTCTGTGTAGCCCTGGCTATCCTTGAACTTTCTCTGCAGGCCTGACTGGCCTCGAACTAACAACAGAGATGGGCTTCATCTGCCTTCTAAGTACTGTGATTAAAGGTATATGCCACCATACCTGCCAAAATAAAATTTAAAAATGTTTTTTAAAATATCTAAAATGGAACTCAGGAACCAGATGTGAAACATACCCGTCATCTCAGTAGGAAAGTGAAGGCATTTTGTATTGATCATAAATTCAACCAAGTTTTGGCTACAAGTGAGACCCTGTTTCAAAACAAAAAGCAAATTAAAAATGGTCTCATCTAGAGGCTGAGGATGTCGTTCGGGTGGTAGAGCACTTGTTAGGATGCACAAGACCTTGGGTTCAGTCTCCAAAAGAGCATAAACCAGACAGGATGGAAGGAACACCAACGGGAAGGTCAAAGTCTTCCTCGGCTACACGGCTACACGCTGAGTTCAAGGTTAACCTGAGACACCTGAGACACGGACTCGGTCTGACCGTCTGGAGGACACCACTCTTAGGACCCGCCCCACCCCCAGCAAGCTGCTGTCTAATCTGCCCAGGAATGCTCCTAATGAGGAGTAGTGCTTGTCTGTTAGTCCTCCTGTCTGTGAGTCCCCAAACCATTGTCTTTCGCCAAAGATAATCTGTGCCCTCCACAAAGCTTTAGACCTGAGAATTCAGGACAAACTGGAGTAGCTCTCCTTTCTTAGAGACTGCTTAACCTTCTGGTCAGTCTAGATCCTTCTGTCTCAAAATTCCAATGTCCCCTCACACCATCTCTGCTGCTCCAGCAGGAACGCCACCATTCCATCCAAACTGTGTTCTCCTGTATTCTAAACGAGTAACGCATTATAGAAAGACCTCAGAACTTAGAGCTAGACAATGTGCATTTGAACCTTAGGTCCGTGATCACTTTATTAGGTGTCTTTGGATAAGTAGTTAATCTTGACAAGTGTAGGTTTTCTCTTCTGTAAGATAGAGCTAGCAAACCCTTCACACATACACACACACACACACACACACACACACACACACCCTTCACACACAGAGAGAGGGGGGAGGGAGGAAGAGACAGTAGGAGAGGGAGGGAGGAGATTTTTCTTGAACTGCGAAAAAATAGACACAGTATATCACTTCTCCGGTGACAAGAATGTCCAGGTGAGAAACTTCTACAGATTATTTGTTTGGGGCCCAGACTGAAATCTGACCTTTGATCAAATGGTATCATTTCCTTTATTTCTTTTTTGTTTGTTTGTTTTTCCAGACAAGGTTTCTCTGTGTAGCAGTCCTGGCTTTCCTGGAACTCACTCTGTAGACCAGGCTGGCCTTGAAGTCCAGAGATCTGGTGTCTCTGCCTCACAAATGTTGGGATGAAAGACGTATGTCCCATGTTTCCCTTATTTTTTTTCTTTCTTCTCTCTCTCTCTCCCCTGTTTTTGATTGTTTGTTTGTTTTTGTTTGTTTGTTTTAGAAAGGGTTTCTCTGTAGCTTTGGAACGTATCCTAGAACTAGCTCTTGTAGACCAGGCCGGCCTCGAAGTCACAGAGATCCACCTGCCTCTGCCCCCCCCCCACACACACCACGAGTGCTGAGATTAAAGGCATGTGCCATCACCACCCGGCCTTCCTCATTTCTTAACTGATTGCCACCTTCCTACCATTGGGTCATTCTGTATTTGTTACCTGATGAGAAACTTCTACCTGTCTTTCAAGGCTCAGAAACTTTTGCTCTGTCTAAGGCCCTGGCTCTGGCTTCCCAGGGTACTCCCCTGCAGCTGCCTTCCAGGAGCTCCAGTGCCTCTGGAGGGAGGGTACAGAGGGTACAAACAAAGGGTACAACCCTCACCATAGCTCATGGGTATCTTGGAGTACATAAAACAAAAGAACCCAATAGGAACGGATCCCAAGCCACTTCCTGTCAGCCCTCAGTTCCTCAGCTCAGCCGCCATGCCTCAGGAGGAGAGCAGGAGTGAGCCCGCAGAGCTCACCCACAGTCCAAGAAGGCCGATCCATGGCTTCCGGCTACCTTGGTCACTGAGCTTGTCTCTCCAAGGTGTAGGTCTATCCTGGCCCCTGCTCAGACACTTAGGCGACACTTAGGCACTGAGAACCAACTTTGTGAAATTGCTTGCAGATTCTTCAATATGCTATATATTTATTCAGCCCCGTTTCCCAGGAAGCCTGCCAGGCACTATAGACTCAAGGGTTGGGCACGGAATCCGCCCCTTCCCCCCAAAATCAGCAAACTTGGGCAGCCTAGCCCTTGTCCCCCGAACACATTTCCAGCCCCGTTGTTCCTGCGTGGGAATGACAGTGGAACAGCAGGGATTAATCCTGGCCCCAGAAGAAAGCTGATCGTAATTTCTATGGTCTTCTGGGGGATGGCTACGTGTAACCCCACCCAACCTATGCTTACTCTTCTCAGGGTCTCTAACTTAGCCACTGCCGGAAGCCCGCCCTCCTTTGCCGCTAGCTTGCGCGCGCGCACGCGCGCGCACACACACACACACACACACACACACACACACACACACACACACCACCCCAGCTCAAACAACTACCAACCCTCTAAAGATCTTAACTTTGGGACCTCAGCACTCCCTTACTTCTCCATAGCTCCCTCCCCGCCCCCACTCTTCTTTAACATAACAGTAATCCTGTCAAATGAAATAAACAAACATTTACAGAGAGGGAAGAGGTGGGGTAGCAGACTGTGAGGAAGGGGCTGGGGTGGGAGACAGCTGTGATTACTGACCCATCCTGCCCTGGCTTTCAGTTTCCCTAGGACAAGCTCATAATGGCAGCTAAGAAAAGTCCTTTCTCTTATTCTTTTTTCCTAAAGACCAAAATGAGCAAGTGGAATTTCCTTTTTTTTCCCCCATTTTTTTATTTTCAGTACCATTTGCAACAGCACCAAAAAAAAAAAATACTTATGTATAAGTCTAACAAAATACATATATGGGATTTTAAAAAATGTATAACAACTGTGAAAGAAAGAAAAAGAAATTGAAACAAGGCCTAATGTGGAATTATAATCCTATATCTTTATTTATTTATTTATTTATTTATTTATTTATTTATTTATTTTGAAACAGTGTTTCTCTGTGTAGTCTTGGATGTCCTGAAACTCACTCTGTAGACCAGGCTGGCCAGGAACTCACAGATCTGCCAGCTTCTGCCTCCCAAGTGCCGGGATTAAAGGTGTGCGCCTCCACTGCCCAACCTCTGTCATTTTTAACCGAGTCCCTCTTTCTGTTAGCTGGTCACAAGGCTTTTGCTCCTCAGTTCCAAAGTACCTCTGTCTTCCAGTAACTTCTGAGGCCTCTGCCATCTGGGGTGGGGGTGGGGGCTCACAGGCCTGTTTCCCAGCTGTTCGGTTCTCTTTTCCCTTCTCCTTCACTCCTTGCCCCCCTAGCTCACAGGCCAGCCTTCTAAACTATACTTACTTACCATGGATCAACGGATGACTCTTGTTTAAAGCATTTTCTCAAGAACGAACATTTGTGAACCCCACATTCGCCATATGGCTTTCCTCCATCCCAGCCAGAGCAACTCTCAGATTCATACGTATTTTGGGAAATGAATTTTTTTCCCCAAATGGCCCCTCCAAAGCACGGGAGCAAGGTCAGGGTCACACTTTCCTTCAGAGGCTCTGGTCAGAGGTTAGAGCTCCTCATGTTCTCTCGTTCCCACCAGCACTCCCCAGCGCACCTGATGAGGGGACACAACCTGCCTTAGCTAAAGACACTCCGGAGTGGAGCGAGATGCTGGGCTATAAACTAGCATCCCCAGGGACGAGAGGGAAACCTGCCCCAGCGCTCACATAATGCAAGTCAAAGCCCCTAAGAATGCTTCCAGAGGGAGAGACCGAGGAGAGATATCAGAAAAAGGAGGAGGCAGGTGTGCCGCAAAGTTTCCTAAGCCATTCCGAGCTAAGAAGGGGAGGGGGCAGCCCCCCATCTCTACTGGGAACCATATTTTCCCTTTTAAATCAGGAAAGAAAAGAAAGAAGAAGAAGAAAAAAAAAAACCCAACAACAACATGGCCCCAAATAGAGAATGTTTTCTTTTGTAACTGGAAGCAAACATGGCTGATGGCTTTAGCAGCTGCTTGCCAACATGCCTGGAGCAGGCGAGCTCCAGCGTTTTCTGAGATCAACACATGTACAGACATACAGCATATTAGGTCAAATTATAAACCCAGGAATAAAAGAACAAATAAACAAGCTTCAGCTTTTTCTAGGCTTCTGTGTCCAATACCAGCTAAATTAGAGTCTGAAGCAGAGACATCTGGATTCCAAGAAGGCAGGCCTCCTGGGAGTTCAAGTCAAAACCTCCCTCTGGTAGGAAAAGAAGGTGTCATTGTGGATTAACTGGCTGACACTGGCCAGGCCCAGGCTGCTTGGCCCAGTTTAGCTGAAGCTACCTGCGTCTTGACTGCGCAGACGCTGAGGACGGGTGGCGGCCTGGCTAATGATCTTTGACATCAGTAAATCATTTAATATGCCATGTGCCTTTGTCCATATGTTAAGTCTGATGTCATTCGGATGCGGATTCCAGCAAGCCTAAACGCGCCACCTGTTAAGGCGAAACCCTTCCCTTTGGAGCCTCTCGGAAGAAACTTCTGCATTGCCAAGAGCTGAAGGACCTGGGTGAACCAGGAAGAAATGCCCGCAAATGGTAAAAGCAGCCTTGCCCTTGACTGTGGCACACAGGGCTACAGGTATTTTCCATTACCAAAATTGCCAGCAAGCTTGGGTGATAGTTTTGGCTTTGGCCTTCTTAAGAAGTTCTCTGTAGGAGGAGCCAACCTTTTGACGTCATTGTCATTTACAAATGTCATGGGCTACGTCCGTGGCTGTCCTGGGATGCATGGGGTCTGTAGGCCATGCAGCCGATGGGGCACACCTGGTAGACATGAGGGCCAAGACTTTCGTAAATTGAACAGAATAAAAGATATTAGTGCTTAATCCAAAGCAAGAAGAAGTTCATATGTCTGTGCGTACGCTTCCTGCTGATCTAAAGAGGCACAGAGTGTTGGTAACAAAGAACTTCAGGACTCCTTCCGGACCCAAGGGCAGCAAGCGTGAGAAGATCCCAAAGAAGGGGAACCATGCCCAGACCTCCCTCGACGCTATCCAGGAGGACCAAACATCTCTTCAGATGTGACACGCCTGTTTAAACATGAACATGCCTGAAAGATGAAGTCAGTGTCCTTTAAGTGACTATGGTCAGACACTGACACTCTTCTAGGTTCTGGGGACACGAGTGTGAGCAGGACAGGGCAGCTGTCTTCAAATCATCCTCTTCCAGAGGAAGAGGGCGAAAGAGCAACAGCAAACCCCATGGCAGTGTGATAACTGTGTAGAAAACCAAGAGGGGGCCAAGGAAGAGAGAAGAGCAGGGGTCTAGGTACCCTAGACAGGAGAGGAGGGCCAGCTTCCTGAAAGAGTGGCAGCCAGATCTAAATACAACACCTCCATGCTCTGAAAAGTGACCTCAGGTGCCAGGTGACACTCTGATCTTGGGCTGGCAAGCTGACTCAGCCAGTGGAAGTCAATTTTTCCTAGAGGCAGACTCTGGGATGACAGTGTGCAGCTTCAGGGACCAGGAGACTGCCAGGGAAACGTTCAAGAGA
Organism: Alexandromys fortis; assembly: GCF_014885135.2. Lineage (NCBI taxonomy): Eukaryota > Metazoa > Chordata > Mammalia > Rodentia > Cricetidae > Alexandromys > Alexandromys fortis. Next base: position 14,139,089 of record NW_026067893.1, on the reverse strand, counting down.
GGAGGCAGAGCTAGCTGTGGTAGCGCTCACCTTTGACCCCAGTGCTCAGGAGGCAGAGGCAGGCAGATCTCTGTGCGTTTAAGGTCAGTTGGGTCTACATAGTAAGACCCCATCTCAAAAACAAAAACTAGCAGGAAGGGGGCTCAGAATTGGACAGGAAATGCCTCAGTCCATTTCACTGTAAGTCCTAAGTCGGAAACTTCTCTTTATATTAGAAACCATGGTTTACAAGTCTGTAATTACAGTACTTGGGAGGCAGAAGCTGCCCCCAGGCTAGCTTGGAGTTTGCAATGATCAGTGGAGGTCAGAGGACAGTCTGCAGAAATCTGTTCTCGCCCACCATCATATGGACCCTGGGGTTGAACTCAGGTCATCAGGCTTGGTGGCCAGCCCCTTTACCCCACTGGTCTATCTTACCAGCCTTGTACATGACTTTGTTAAAGGTTAGACTCTCAGGCTATGGAGCTTGACTTTAAACCCTAGACCACTTGTTAGACGAGAGCAAGAGATGGCCAATCATACAACATTGCCATCCAGGAAGACAGGAGCCATGGCCAACAGGCACCCAGCACGTCTTAAGCCGTGGCAGTTAAGCAAGCACCAGCACACCTGTAACACACCTGTAACACAACCTCAAGGGCAGTGGAGGGAGGCACTGATAGAGCTTCTTGCAGGTTTTCGGTCAAGACCATCAATATCAAGTCACAAGAGAGGACGGCATTTCACCTGGCACTGACTACGCCAAGGCTACACCAAGTCCTTTACCTGTGTCTCATCCCATGTATTTAGTCCCAAGGACCTCCTAAAAGGCCAAAAGAGACCAGGTCACACCTAAGCTAAAAACAACACAAAGAAGGGCCTGGTGAAATGGCTCTTGGTAAGAGTGCCAGCCATGCAAGCATGACGACCTGAGTTTGAATCCCCAGCACCCAGGCAAAAAGCCAGGTGTAGCATGAATTCTAATTGGTATTAATGATAGAAACTCAGCGTCAGATATTGGGGTTAGGGCTGGAAGATCAGAGAAGCAGCTTGGCCAGCCACTAGAGAATTTTTACTTCTACCAACGCTCAGACCAAAGGGCGATCCTGTCCTCAGACTGCACTCACTTCCCGTCTCCTCCCACCTTATATTCCTCTCTCTGCCCAGCCATATCCCTTCCTGACTCCACCTCTCTAGTGATGGGATTAAATGTATGTGACTCCCAAATACTGGGATTAAGGGTATGTGCCACCACTGCCTGTCCTTAGTGGTTTAGCTCTGCACTCTGATCTTCAGGCAAGTTTTATTTGTTAAAACACAAACGAAATATCCCTGCAGCCAGGATTGGCCAAAGTATCGACGCCTGAAGACACCCTAGGGAAACTAACTGAGGGAGACTCCTATGAGGAAACGGAGCTTGAGCTGAGGCAAGAAAAGATGTGAGTGAGAGACAGAGAACATTCCAGTCACATCAGTCCTGGGAGGTAGGCGCAGTGATTAGGTGTGCCGCAATATACATTCTGTGAGCAGAGAGACCCAGTCCGCTTGCTTAGCAACAGATCAGTGTTTTCTGAAGTAATGCTGGACGCAGAATGGTTGACATCGGTTTGGTGGGTAACTCTCCTCACCTGTAGATAAGGAGCTAGGGCCTCAGAGCATCTAAGAAACTTGGCCTCCATTCTAGAACCACCATCGCATTTCCTCCATCCTCCAGACACAAAAACAGCCACTCTTTTCCATCTTGATCTGCCTCAAGCACTTCTGTCTTTGGGTTCTTTGCTTTATTATTTTTCTTTAGAGACCCTCTTGGCAATAGCCCAGGCTGGTCTCCAATGTACAATCCTCCTGAATCAGCCTCTTGATATTGGGACCAAGATTTGCACATCATCCCCAACTACTAAACCTTTTTAAGCCTTAACCTCCCTTAACTTTTTTTTCTTAGATTTTCGAGACAGGGTTTCTCTGTGTAACAAACCATCCTGGCTATCCTGGAACTCTATCTGTAGACCAGCTTGGCCTCAAACTTAGAAATCCTCCTGCCTCTGGCTCCCAAGTGCTGGGATCAAAGGTGTGTGCCACCACCGGCTGGCTAACTTGTTTTTCCCTTATATTTATTTTTATTCGTGAGTGTGTGTGCGTGTGTGTGCGTGTGTGTGCATGTGGACGTGTCTTCAGAAACCACAAGAGGGCATCAGATATCTTGGAGTTGAATTACAGGCTCTTGTAAGCCCGAGATTTGGGTGCTGGGAACTGAATTCCAGGCCTCTGGAAGAGCAGTAAGTGCTCTTAGCTGATAATTCCTCTTTCCGGCCCCAAGCCTTGGCTTGTTTATCTGTAAAATGAGAAAAATAGTGATCTCATACCTCACAAAGTCTTTGGGGTTAAATCAAGTGATAAAGCATGTAAACTTGGGGTAGTATTTGACACCAAGAAAAAATTTAAAAACCTGGCAAATGCTTTGCACTGGGAAAAATAAAGCCAAGGTAAACTGTCACCTGGTCCAGCAGGTAAAACGCTGTGTGGTGCTTTCTCCCTGGTGTAGAGATGCGCAGGCTGCCATGGGCAGCTTTGTGCTGTTGCCGCCTGTGACTGTCATCCCCTCTACTTGGAAGGCTGAGGTGACAGGATAGCTCGGACCCAGGAATTCGGGGCCAGCCTGGGCGATGCAGTGAATGTCTCACCCTTTTAAAGTTTCCTAATTAATCAATTAAGCAGCTGCCAGCAACATCACCCTTGGCTGCGGCCTCTTGTGGAAGGAAGGTGTTGGCTAGTAAGAGGGTAACCCAAGGAAGCACTTTCCCCTCCCCAAACCCAAAGGTTCCATGATGCTTCTGCCCTGGCCAGGCCAGTTGTCCTCTTCCTGTTTTCTTCCCATCCCTCCCTCCCCACTTCAAACCCTGGGGGAAAAAATGAAGACCAGCGCACGGACCAAGAAGGCTTTTCGCTTCTTTGTGTTTTCCAGCTAGACCTGAACAGATGACCAACCCTCTCCCCCCCTTTAGCTCTCCAGTCCTCTTTGTGGTTTCCTTGTCTCTCTCTCTCTCTCTCTCTCTCTCTCTCTCTCTCTCTCTCTCTCTCTCTCTCCCTCTGACTACTGCATCTTCACACTCAGGAAAAGGCAGTTACTAGCCAGCAGCATGAAGCCTTGGGAAGTTGCAATCCTTTGTTTTGAAGCCAACATGTCTGCAGCAGACCCTTGCAGGTCTGTGGTGGCCGTTGGCCCTGGGGAAGGGCTGAGCGGCATGGCTCCTTCTCCACTTTTCTGAGAAACTCCTCAGCTTGACTGCCAGTATCCCAACGCAGGCCGCTCTGGGACCAGTTGCACAGAAACGTCACCCTCTGGCTTTCTCTGGCCAGGAAACTTCTGGAGTCCTCCTCATCCCCAGGCCAGGGGCTTTCTTCCCAAGTTTGTGCAAACCCAGCCAGTCAGGCTGGAAGTCAGTGAGGGTGACGGAGGAATACACCTTTTCTGTCTTCAAAGCAGCCTAGAGGGATTTTGGTTTTTTTCCACAAATTGGCAGGGCTTTCATGGCTACAAACTTCCATGTCCCCAGCGCTCACTGAAGAAAAATTTCCTGGTGAGGTTGGCGTGTGTGGGGATTTGAGGTGCACAAGCGAGATGTTTAACAAGTAGTTAAATGGAGCCATGAATCAGATTCTTCTAAACAAGTCCTCCCCCATTGCATGCCTGGCAAGCCGGACTCCTCCATTCCCACCCCAAACACAGATTCAAAAATAACTCATATTTATCAAGTGCCCAGTGGGTACCAGGAACTAAAGTACGCTTCTTGTTTACTCGCATAGATTCATCTTTATCTTCTCAACTGTGCAAGGTAGAAATTGTTTTCTCTCGGAGGCTAGGAAGGCGATTTCCCCAGTCACCCAGCTAATACCTGGCTGAACATGACTTCTAATGTTACCTTCAGCACAGTAACACAGATGAATATCAAAACCAGCATGAAGACTAGGAGCCAAGCAGAGACGGGGAGAGCCAACTATACTCCATCCCATGTATGTAAAATTATAGACAGTGCCAAGTGATCCCCTGGGGGTTGCCTGGGGATGAAGTAGGAGGTAGGGAGGTTCCCAAAGAAATTCATAACTCATCAATACCTGAAATAATGCACAAGGTAGTGCACTTCAAATAAACATCAATAAAGTTGAGGAACAAAGGAAGTTAACAATCGCCCTGGCATGGCCCATTGGCTAAGGGTGTTTACCACTGAGCCTGGCGACCTGAGATGGTAGAAGGAGGGAACCGACTCCCACAGCTGTCCTCTGATCTCCCCATTCATACTGTGATACTTACATGCACACCCACAAACACAAAATAAACAAGTGTTTTTAAAAAAAAAAAAAAGAAAGAAAAAAAAACCCAAAACTTTTTAAGACTAGCTAAAGCTCCTACCCCTACTGATTCCCATGAAGGCATTTCCTCTGCTCAGTTTGGTACCATAGGGTCGTCAGGACTGGGCTTCAGACTCAGGCTGTCGCCTCTGGGTCCTGGGTCTTCTCACCGGAAACTCTATCGGTCAGGCCTGTGCATCTAGACATTCTTTGGTACCACTGGCGGGCTTGCCACGGTGTAGCTTGATGGGAATGATATAGAACAGACTTCTCAGGAGGTTTTCGTGGGGTGCTGGGGATTAAACCCAGGACCTCACAAATGCTAAACATGTGCTCTACCGCTAGGCTCAGCTTTTAGGTCTCAGGGCCCCTTCCGTACTTTGGAAAGGTCGTTTGGGTAATATCCATCGAGAGTTACAAAATTGGGAATGAAAACTGAGAACTTTTTTTAAAATTTATTTTTTTTTATGTGCATTACTGTTTTGCCTGCATGTATGTCTGTATGAGGGTGTCAGGTCCCTCATTAGAGTCTGTATGTGAGTCTGTATGAGGGGCCCCTGGAACTGGAGTTACAGACAGTTGTGAGCTGCCATGTGCTGGGAATTGAACCCGGGTCCTCTGGAAGAACAGCTAGTGCTCTTAACCACTGAGTCATCTCTCCAGCCCTGAAAACTGAGAACTTTTAAAGATAATTAACTTGTTTTCAAAATAACAACCTGTTGTTGACATCAATAACCTGACTGATTTTTGTTGTGTAGAGTTCAGGTCCTACTGTGCCCCAGACTAGCCTGGAATTTGCTGTGTAACCCAGGCTGGCACTGAAGTTAAAATCTTCCTGTCTCATTCTCTTAAATGCTGTGAGTATAGGTTCTGGCCTATCTGGCTAAATAACATTTTCATTAAACCTGAATTTTCCCCCCCAAAAAGTGAGAAGAGTGCCATTGGTGCGCATTTTGACGTATGTGAAATTTAATACGTGATTCTCATATTTGATGCTTTGCTCAATCAGTTGTAATAATATCACTTATAGTTTCTGAAAAATTCCACCATGAACTTTTATTTATTTATTTATTTATTTATTTATTTATTTATTTATTTATTATGTATACAATGTTCTGTCTGTGTGTATGCCTTCGAGGGCACCAGACCTCTTTACAGATGGTTGTGAGCCACCATGTGGTTGCTGGGAATTGAACTCAGGACCTTTGGAAGAGCAGGCAATGCTCTTAACCGCTGAGCCATCTCTCCAGCCCTCCACCATGAACTTTTGAGAGAACAAATGAGTGAACAAGGCAAGCGATGTCTTCGTTTTCTTTGTCAGTGTTTGTCTGGCTTGGTTTGGTCTGAGACAGGATCTTACCTGTAGCACACACTGGTCTGAAAGTCACTATGTAGCCCAGGCTTGCTTGGATTTCACAGCAACCCCTCCTGCCTCAGCCTTCCAAGAGGAGGGTTTACAGGCATGTGGTACCATGTCCAGGTTGTGATAATATTATGATGAAGATCTTTATATATGTAGGTATTTTGTCTGCATGTATGTCTGGGCACCACATCGGTACCTGTTATCTCAAGAGGCCAGAAGAAGGAGGAATAGAATCCCTTGGAATTGGAGTTAAAGAAGTTTGTGTGCTGCTGTGTGGGTGGTAGGATTTGAACCTGGGTCCTTTGGAAGAGCAGCCAGTGCTCTAAGCCCCAGAGCCATCTCTCCAGGTCCTATTATGAAGGTACTTTTTACTTTGCAGGCCCAGAAAGGACTACAAGGATACACAGACCACACTTTAAGACCTGCTGATGCCAAAAAGCTAAACCAAAACACCTGGAGATGTTGGCACACACCTTTAATCCCAGCAACTGGGAGACAGAGGCAGATGGATCTCTGAGTTCAAGGCCAGCCTGGTCTACAGAGTGAGTTCCAGGACAGCCAGGCTACCCAGAGAAACCTGTCTCAAAAAACCAAGAAAAGGAAGTGCTGCTGTATTCTCAGAAGAATAAACTGACTCTCATGGCTCACCTCCATCACTTCCCTTCTACCTAAGACCTTGTGAGATCTCGAGAAATGAAAAGAAACTGGCCAGGGAAAAGCATCATATGGAATCTGTACTAACATCTCACCCTGTGCAAACAAAATCAAGATAGTCAGGTGCTCAGCAGGCCCTAGAAACGAGGACCCGGGACAAAGGCACCTCCATCTTGATGGAAAACCATCAGCATCAGGTAACTGACAGGGCATATGCCAGTGTGGAAGAACATTGTTTCGGGGGGAAGTGGAGTGCTGGGGAAGAAACTCTGTGTGTCACACAGGCCGGGCGAGCGCCCAGTCACTGACCCACACCCTAGCCCTTCTGTTGTCTGTGGTGTCTCGTCTAATTACTGAACTTTTTTGAACTTCAGCTTCTTCATCCACAAAAGTGGTTCAAGATCCCGCAGAAGAGTGGGGTGGTGGTGGCGCACACCTTTAATCCCACCATTCGGGAAGCAGAAGCAGGTAGATCTCTGCGAGTCTGAGGCCAGCCTGCTCTTACATAGTGAGTTCCAGATCAGTCAGGGCTACACAGAGGAAGCCTGTCTTAAAAAACTGAAGGCGGAGGGGAGAGAAAGATCCGGCGGACAGGATTACCGTACAAATGCAGCAGGTAAAGTATGTTTGAGAACCCCCGTAGCATACCTGGCCCATAACAGTCTCACTGCCAGCGCGTAGTACATTTCTACAGAAAAGCTAAGGGCAAAATGGAAACGCTAACTCCTCCGGCATCACACACGGTGAGCTTGAACTGAACAGCTCTGGCTATGGGCACATCCCATCACCCATCTCGTATAGTTACCGTGAGAACTGATTGAAATAATATCTCCCCATTGCCTGGCATCTAGCCCATGCCCTACAGATGGTCAATAGTATTATTAGCAAGCATTGGTGGCTGCTGCAGGATTGCTAATTCCCAGGGAACCTCTTCTCTCCAGGGACACTCTCTTGGTGGTCTGGCTCTTGGTATCCCTGGAGACAATCTGGAGACAAGATTGTAATGAGTTTTTCCCTGCTCCACCAGCCAGCTCCCAAATAATGACAGGGAGAGTTCTTATTAATTATAAAAGCTCAGCCTATAACTTAGGCTTGCTCCTAACTTGCTCTTGTAACTTAACTCATTTATATCAATCCATGTCCTATCACACGTGTGTTACTCTCTTCTGCTTTGCACTTCCTGTTTCCTCTTTGTGAGGCTGTAGACTCTACCCTTCTTTCCAGAGAAGTCCTGCTTACACCTCCTGCCTAGCTATTGGCTGTTCAGCTTTATTACACCAATCACAGCAACTCATTTTCACACAGTGTACAATTACCCAACAATACAGGACGGAGTGGGGGGGCAGCGAGCAGCTGGCTCCCAGTTAGGCCCCTTCTTCTCTCTTTGGAGTCCCATGTCTCCCAAACATCCACCAGAAGAAGGAATGACACAGATGCTGGGAATGACCGGGGAGCTGAAGACCACGGGGTCTCCTGCCAAGGATGCCTGTGTGTGAAAACCACTCCGCAACCCAGTTCTGTAGTCTTGGGAGCTCTTGTTCAAATCCTGACTCATAACCAGGCACATTAGTTCATGCCTATAATTCTAGCAGTTAGGAGGCAGGAGGATCATCACAAGTTCAAGGCCAGCCTGGTCTAAAGAAAAAGAAGAAGGGGAAGGAGGAGGGGAGGGGGGGAGGAAGAGGAGGAGGAGGAGGAGGAGGAGGAGAAGGAGATGAAGGAGAAGGAGAAGGAGGAGAAGAAGCAAAATACAAAATACCAAATCCTCGCACACCGAGTAACTGTAATACTTGGGACAGAAATAGCTATTGCAGACACCTTTCCTCACTTAAGCCCGGCAATGACTTCACCTGTGCTAAGGACAAAGGGTACTTGGCACAAGGAAAACACCAGTACTTTTACCTGTTCCCGCCACTGCTTCCTACCCCAGTGATTTGTCTCTGCGTGGAGAGCTCACTGTCCCGCCTGAGCACAGAGGCCCCGTGTGGCTTTTGAAGAGAAAGGCTGTGTCTGCGTCTCTGTATGTCTTTGTTTCTTCAGAAAGGACTGGTGACTAAGAGCATATGGAAACCCTGGGAAAGACGTCCCAGGAGACGGCTAAGAGGGTCAAAGCGCTTGCCGTGCAAGCCTGACAACCTGAGTTTGATCCCTGAAACCGAGGCTTAAAGAAAAGAAAAGATTCAGGCTGGCAAGATGGCTCAGTGCACCCATTTGCTGCCGAACTTGATGACCGAGCCCGTTCCCTGGGAACCTCTGAGGTAGCAGAAGGTGAGAATGCGGTAGAAGAGAACTGGCTCCCGCAAACTGTCTTCTGACCTTCACTTCAGACACGCATCTTGGTTTAGCACCTGTAGTCGCGCGCGCACACACACACACACACACACACACACACACACACACACACACACACTTAAAAGCAGGCCAGGTGGTGGCAGCGCACGTTTTTAATCCCCACGCTCGGGAGGCAGAGGCAGGCAGATCTCTGTGAGTTCAAAGCCAGCCTGGTCTACAAAGCGAGTTCCAGGACAATCAGGGCTGTTACACAAAGAACCCTGTCTCAAGAAACAAAAACAAAACAAAGCTGGACAAAAGATGGGAGAGCAGAAGCGGGGAGGACAAAGACGGGGGTGGTATTTCAGATGCTTGGACCCAGCTAGTGGTTTGTAACGCAATCCTAACTGTCTTATTAAATAAAACCCCAGAGTCAGATATGGGGCGGTGGGGGGGGGGAGATCAAAGAAGTCAAGCAGCCAGCCACTGGTTCTTACCTCTATGAAACCTCAGACTGAGCGGGGTATTTTGTCTGTAGAATCCTCAGACTGAATGCTGAGCTCCTGTCTCCTCCAGCCTTAAGTTCCTCTCTCTGCCACATCACTTCCTGTCTCCACCTCCCTAGTGCTGGGACTAAAGGTGTAAGCCACCATTGCTTGGCTCTGTTTTTCTTTTAAACTGTTCAATCTCTTGTAGCCCAGGGTGGCCTTGAAATCACAGAGATCTGTCTCTGTCTCCCAGCACGCTGGGATTAAAGGTGTGAACCACCACTGTCTGGTCTCTATGGCTAACTAGTGTGGCTAGCTCTGCACTCTGATCTTCAGGCAAGCTTTATTAAAGTACAAACAAAACATCACCACAGGTGTTACTTTTGGAAACGTTGGGAAGTAGGGTCTAGGAAGTAGGCTACTGGGGGTGGGTCCTTGGAGGGTTTTCATCTGGCCACCTCTGATCTCACCCTCTGATTCCTGGGCTACTCCCTCAGTTAGGTTCTGCTCTAGCATATAAAACCAAGGTTGAACGCTGTGAAATTATGTGCTCAGAAAAAAAGCCCTCAACAGGCAGTGGTAACACACACCTTTAATCCCAGCGCTCGGGAGGCAGAGGCAGGCAGATCTCTGTGAGTTCAAGGCCAGCCTGCTCTACAGAGCAAGTTTCGTGACGACCAGGGCTACACAGTGAAACTCTGTCTTAAAAAAAAAGAAAAAGAAAAGAAAGAAAAAGAAAAAAAAAGAAAAAGAAAAACAGGAAAAGAAGGAAGAAAAAAAAAAGCAAGACCTCCCTTAAGGACAAAACACCTTTTGGTCAGGTATTTTGGTCACAGGGATTTCATAGCCACTGCCTTGTTGCAATGTAAGGCGGCCTCCAGAAGCTGGAAGGATGTGGGTGGGCGAGCAGCAGGTGCCTGGAAGAGAAGGGGCACAGGAAGGAGCACAGGCTGGCATCTCTGGTGGTGGGGAAGCTGCTCCAAACCTCTTCTATGTGTGTCCGTGTGTCCAGGTACCCAGCACCTGTGTTCACATGCGTGTGCCGGTCTCAGTCAACATCAAGTGTCTTCCAAAACTGGCCTTCACCTTATTGTCTGAGACAGGGTCTCTCAAAACCTGGGCCTCCCTGATTCAGCTTGACTAGTTGTCCAGGGAGCCCCAGGGAGCCTCCCGTCTCCACTCCCCAGGGCTGGGATTACAAACCAGCCACTCCAGAAGACCAAACTGGTCTGCAAGACTGACTCGCTTGCAAGCACTTGACTAGGCCGGCTCCCAGCCTTCCCACTCTGTTCGTGCTACCTTGACGAGAAAGATGACGGACAGTATGGAACGCTCTCTGTGTCTTAGGAAAAGTCGGAGGTAGTTCTCAGCCTCGGCTGTCTCCTGTGAGGCAGGTCTCCCCAGCTCCCTGCAGGGGAGTCCAGAGAAATCTACATGGCGCCTCCTGAGAGATGGAAGGGAAGATGAGGGGTGTAAAGAGAGAGGAAGAGAACAAAGTCCAGGGAACAGAAGACTTTGACAAGAGGAGAGAGAGAAAAGACAAGAGACTGAGGAAGAATGAGAGGGAGGAGGAAAAGGACAAGCCGAATAGGAATGGAGGAATCTTCCAGAAGAAAGGATGGAGCTGTTACAAGGCATGCTGGTGCAAGCATGTACACACAAAAATAAATGCCATAAAAATCCAATGAAGTCATGTTGGAGCTGGGAACACGAGTTACCTACAGAGTGCTTACCTGGCTTCAGTCCCCAGCACGACAAACACACGAAGGGCTGTTTCAGTGGTAAATACTGCAGGGTCGAGCACGGCACTGTCTCCGTTGAGAGGATAGGGCTCCACTGTTGTATCCAACAAGCAGATATAGACAACACACAAACAGTGAGCACAACTTCATGGTGGGCACTGGAATGTGAAACCACACACACACACACACACACACACACACACACACCGCGGCCCTCTGTGGTAGGGTCTCATGCAGCCCAGGCTAGCCTCCAGTTTATTAAGAAGACGATCTTGAACTTTGGCTCACCTGCCTTTACTTCCCCAGGGCTGGGCTCTCAGGCTTGTGCTACCACACTTGTTTGTGAGGTACTGGGGATCCACCTAGGTCCCTGTGCATGCCTGTGAGCACCCTGCTGGCCGAACTACATCCTCAACCCACATACATTTTTTTTTTACACCATGAAATAGTCTTTTTATTTTTCTCCCAATCGTTTAATGAATATGCCCTCCCTAGCTTGTATCTATACCTAGGAAACAACCGGCAGGTAGAATTAGGCTCTCTGGCCACAGCTCACCGAACTCCAAGGGACTTAAGCTGAGTCTTTGAGCACCCCCAATGCCAGCACCCCCGGTGCTGCCTCCCCACAGAAGCACAAAGTGCCTGGAAAATTCCTTCACCTTTGCAGACAGCATGTATCATTTGATCTAGAAGGGATCCGGTGCTCCTGCCTTCTCATGTTACACTTGAGGAGACCTAGTCTCATCACAGAGCTTCCAAATAATGGGAGGAATTACAAGACTATCAGGCAGCAGCTGGCGAAAAAGGAAGGCCACGAGGTTAGGCTGAGCAGGAGGCCCGCTCAGGGGCTCTGAATTCTAGCTCACCCATCTATTATTTGCGCCACTGCCCACCCACCCCCTTCCTTTCTGAAGCAGGGTCTCATATATACAACAGTCTGGCCCCTTGTCTCCACCTCCCAGGCGCTGGGCACACTTGGGAGGTGCGGTGCATAAGCCACACCCAGTTTGTGCCGTTCTGGAAGATGGAATCCAGCACTTTCCCTAAGCTGGACAATCAGCAGGACCTGGAGCTCGAAGCCCTTCTGTTTGAAGTTAAGAAACAGTGCCTTGCCCAAATTAGATGAGAAAACACAGGGCAATTTAAACCACAAAGTGACGGTCAGATTTAGTTTGGGGGGAAATTACAATGGCAGTTTGCCAGGCAGAAGGAAGACTGGGGTGGGGGGCTCCCTTAGGGAGAGTGTGGCTTACACAAAGGCCTGAAGGGTGTGAGGACCAGTGACTGTGAGAGATGGCGTGACTTAGACCTGGTGAGCAGCAAGAGAGGAGAAGCCTGGGGAGGAACGGACAGATGGCGTGGTGTGGAAGAGGACTTTGGACGCGATGCTCCTACGGTGGCAGGAATGGAGGGGGCCTCCGATGAGTAAGAACGGAGGGAGAGCCCAGACCTCAGAGCAAGATCATCTGATTATTATTTAGTTATTTATTTATTTATCGGTTTTTCAAGACAAGGTTTCTCTGGCTGTACAGCCCGGGCTGTACTGGAACTCTTGCTGTAGACCAGGCTGGCCTCGAACTCACAAAGACCCACCTGCCTCTGCCTCCCGAGTGCTGGAATTAGAAGCAGGCACCACTACCGCCTGGATTACCTGGTTGTTAGTTAAGGCTCAGTCTCCTCAGAGAGCCAGGGAAGGCATCAGCCATGACATGAGGACTGGGGAAGCTCTGTAGAAAAGCAGTCGGCACAGTTTGAGAGTCCGATACACTACCCAACAAGCCTTCGAAATGGCAGCTCTGAAGCCTACGCTGGGGAGCCTGAACAGACATCCAAAGGCTCTTAGGCCTCGCAGACCATGCTTAAAGAACAAGAGTCTAGTCTGGGGTGTCCAACTTCTAATATGAACTCTGGCTATATTCTCTGCACCATGCATGCGTGTGTGCTTGTGTGTGTGCGTGCATATGCGTGTGTGTTTGGTTTTTATGAGGCAGGGTTTGATAGCATAGCCTGGCCTCAAACTCAGTTTGATCAATGATGGCCTTGAATTCCTGACCCTCCTATCTCTTTCTACTCACTGAATGTTGGAATTACAGGCGAGGGACATTATACTCAGTAATCTCTTTGCATTTGTTAGTTTGTTTCTGGTTTTGTTTTGTTTTTCAAGACAGGGTTTGTTTATGTAACAGCCCTGGCTGTTCTGGAGCATTGTAGACCAGGCTGGCCTTGAACCCGCAGAGACCCTCTCCTGAGTGCTGGGATTAAAGGTGCCACCACGTCCGGCAATCTCTTTGAATTTTGACAGAAGGTCTTACTCTGCAGCCCAGGCTAGCCTGAAACTTGCTGGGGCTGGTTCCTGCATGTTAGCCAAGGGAAGCATGGTGGCGCTGAGGAGGAAAGCACCACACACCACCGCTGCTACTCTGTGCAAATTTGCTCAGCTGCTCTTGTGAGGGGTCCTGAAGAAAAGAACCAACTGGGTCTTTTCTCTTTGAGACAGACTTTATGTAGCCCAGACTGGATTCAAACTCATGATTCTACTATCTTAGCCTTCTGGGTTCTGTAATTACTGTCATATACACCACACCTGACCCTTCTATGCAGTGTGTGTGTGTGTGTGTGTGTGTGTGTTCATATGCACTGGTGGGGGTACATGTGTGTCAAGGCCAGAAGTCAATATCAAGTGTCCTTCTCAGTCACTCTCCACCTTATGCTTTCGACAGTCCTTTGGGGGAACCGGAACTGAGTCGTTTGGCTGGTCAGAAAGCCCAGGGATCCTGCTGGCTTCTCCCCCGAGTGCTGGGACAACAGTGCACACCGCTGCACTCAGCGCTTACCTCGATGCTCAGTCAAATTTGGTTCTTACATTTATTTTAGAATTTATTTTTGTTTCATGTGCATTGGTATTTTTGCCTGCTTGTAGGTCTGTATGAGGGTGTTGGATCCCCTGGAATTGGCCCTATAGACAATTGTGAGCTATCGTGTGGGTGCCAGGAATCGAACCTGGATCCTCTGTGTTGTAATTTAGAAAATGCCCTAGAGAAGTCATGCCATGCAACAGGGCTCACATGGGAGGCTTATTGGCTAGAGGAGAGAGAAAGGACAGAGAGGGGAGTGGGGGAGGACGGTCCCTGGGGACAAAAGTGGCAGAAGAGAAAAAGAGAGAAGGAGGAGAGAGGGAGAGAGAGAGAGAGAGACGGGAGATGGGCAAGGCCCACCTTTGAAAGGGAACATAGCAAATGTGTACAGGGGACGCCCTCAGTGGCTGCAGCTGAGGAGAATCCTGTCAGGACCCTAAGGGCAGGCCAGTACAGATGCCTGACTGCTAACACTCTGGACGAGCACTCAGTGTTCTTAACTGCTGAGCCATCTCTCCAGGCCTTATGTTTATTTTTATATTGTATGTTTATAGGTGCACCATGTTTGTGTGTTGCCCATAGAGGCCAGAAGAGGGCATGAGAGCCCCTGGAACTAGAATTACAGATGGTTGTTAGCTGCCATATGAGCGCTAGGAATCAAATTTGGGTCCTAGTCAGTGCCCTTCACAGTTGAGCCATCACTCCAGGCCTCTGAGGGATAGGGTTTGTTGTTCAGTGGCAGAGCACAGGCTAACATACATGAGACTGCGTGGGTTCCAGTCGCAGAGCAAAGGCGGGGTGGATACTACATACACTATCTATGAAGACAGTGAGACAGCGCTGAAGTAGAGGAGCTTGCTGGCAAGCCGGATGACCCAAGTCTGATTCCTGTGGCCCACATGGTGGAAGGAAAGAACTGGGGTTGCAGAGAGGGCTCAGCAGTTAAGACCACTTGTTCTTGCAAAAGACCTAAGTTCAGTTCTCAGAACCCACAAGGTGGCTCACAACCGTCTGCAGCTGCGCTTCTCGGGAACCTGATCCCTTCTCGTGTATGCAGATACCAGGCACGCATGCGTGTACATACATACAGACATGCATGCAGAACACATACACACAAAAAATAAATAAATAAATAAACACTTAAAGGAAAAAAAACTGGGCTTGGTGGCACACACCTTCATCCTCAGAACTCAGGAGGTAGAAGCAGCTGGAACTCTGTGAGTTCCTGGCCAGTCTGGTCTGCATAGTGAGTTCCGGGACAGCCAGAGCTACAAAGACCCTGTTCCAAAGAGAGAGAAAGAGAGAGAGAGAACTGACTCCCACGGATTGTCCTCTGACCTCCACACTTGTGTTACAACACTCACAAGTCCACGCACACTAAACAAGCAAACAAAGGTAAGGAAACGGAATAAGATGTGAGACGCTAAGAACACTGCTTCTGTATAAGGCAATAAGCCAGGGTGAGCATAGGGGTCAGTTCTCCAATGTTGCTTTCCAGAACCTTGTTCTTTAGTTTCAAAGCCAGAGTAGTAAAGAACAAGGGGACAGTCTCGATTTCCACCCCCACAGCAAGGTTTAGGACCCTTCTGTGGTTCAAGCCTCCCGACTGTGGGGGAAGGGGGCAGTGGCACTTGCCATGTTCCCCACAGGGGCAGCACTGAGAGCCGCCTGTCCCTTGGTAAAGGATTTCAGGGTCTGAGGATGAAAGAGAATATATTAACACAAAACACCCGCACTTTTTAACCCCGCATAGTTCTCGGGAAATGCAATACAAAAGCATCAGATCCGCTTACAGTGACTGCACAGTAACAGTCAATTAGTGACTAAGGATTGTCATTTTCTGTGTAACCCTGCTTGCTGGCCGGGAGCTGCAGGAATCTGGCTATATGAGCTTGCTTTCTCTGAACAACAAAGTCTCCATCTGACTTGCCTGAAACAGAAAAGGAATCCGCCCACCTTGACGAAGGTGCAGAGCCTGGAGTCACGTGGCCTCGCTGGACCGCGCTTGTCTGTCTGGGTCTAGTGACCGTGGTGTCCTTTAGAGCAGCGGTGCTTTGCTCGTTCCCCAGGGTGGGGTCCGCTGAAGGTATTTTAAGCTCGTGGCTGAGTGGCAGTCTATCATAAGGATGGTACTTCCCAGCCCACTTTAGGGGTGGGGAAAGAGAGGCACAGAGAAGGAGCTCCTGAGTCGGGCAGGTGCCCCAGTCACATGTCTAAAGATGATCTTTTCTCTTCTGAATGAAACGCCTGGGGAGCGCCGTAACTCCGTCTTTAAGGGGAGAGAAGCAGTCGTTAAGGCAACTAGAGTCAATAAAACCAGCAGACCACCAAGTCACTGCACCAGGCTTCAGCGTCTCCATCCACTAAAAACAATAACTTGGGTGGGCATAGTGGCACCCCCTTGCACTTGGGAACCACAGACAGGAGGGGTACCACAGATTCCAGGCCAGCCAGGTAGCCAGGATCCTGTCTCAGGAGAAAAACAACAGCGGAGGGGAAGAAAGGGAGGAAACGAAAGCGGAGGGGTAGGGCCAGCGCTGCAGTTTGGGGAACACGGTCTCTCGTACCCCTTCTTTCGCTCTGGTCTGTGTGCGCATCCCAGCACTCAGCCTGCAGGTTGCCCTTCTTTAATGCCGAGCTTCCAAGGGGGCGCTGTGACGCCACGGGCGCTCCTCCCCGCAGAGGACGGAGGCTGGGGCTCTCTGCCGGCCACCAGGCCAGGGCTGTCTCTCCAGCATCCAGCATTGTTACTGTTTCCATTCGCTCCTTTATTCTCCAGGTTTTCCTTGACTCTGATGTTTTTCCCCCTGCTGCACAACAAGCCCTTCTGATCTCTGTGAAAGGCAAACCCGTGTCATTCTTCCAAATCATCATTGTATGACATGTTTTTATATGAGCCGGACAAAGGAGCTATTTGATCAGGGGGTATGGTGTGTGATTGAAAGAAATTCAGCTAGTCGGTGGTAACCATTGTTCCCCAAGCGGCTCCCTGACCCCATTCTGTTCCTGGAAAAACTCCCTGAGAGTGGCCTCTATTCATGGAGTAACCCCAGTCCCCAGCCGCTCCAGGAGCATGCTCAGTTTGGAGCGGTGTCACCGATAGCTGCCTGCAGCCACCCTTTAATTCTTTCATCAGCATTAGGTTTCCAACCCCACAGCTGTTATCACGGCCCGGAGCTCAGGGGGTTAGAGATACAGGCATGCTCTCTGCTCTCCCGCTTATCTCGGGAGAAATTTAACCTTCCTTTGAAATGGTCATTTGGAAATTACCCGTCTGCGGCTTTCAGCCAGCCCATGCCCTGTCCTCCTGGCTTTTCCCTGGAGGACAGGGGCTCCCTGGTTCTGCCAACCCTCGTGCCCTGCTGCTGGCGTGTGGTCTGGGGGCAGTTCAAAACTGTTTCTGATTGCCGGATTCGGAGGTGTGGAGCCCCTCGTGATGACACCAAGGCAGACTGCTGTGCTGATGCCTGAAAGGAAACACCTGTGTGCTAACGAAGGCTCCACGGGTTCCTTACTCACAGGCTCTTCTGTTCTCTTCCCTGGGGGCGCACACGGTGTCCCACATATATAAGAATTGTGTTGGATTTGTAGGAGAAACAGCACTTTAAAAATAAAAATGACCAGGCGGTGGTGGCGCACGCCTTTAATTCCAGAACTTGGGAGGCAGAGGCAGGCAAATCTCTGTGAGTTTGAGGCCAATCTGGTCTACAGAGTGAGTTCCAGGACAGGCTTCAAAGTTACAGAGAAACCCTGTCTTGAAAAACCAAAACAAACAAACAAATTTAAAAAAATTTTTCTTTAAAGGATCCTCCACCCTGGGGACGCAACCCCTTAGGAGAAATGAGATAATCTAGAAATCACGGATCTCTAGAAACATCCACACCATTCTCTCATCCTGACCTCATGCCACTAACACGTGTGACAGATACCCAAATTATTGTGGTCCAACTGCTTAGCACATTAACTACCCAGGTCACTGAGTGCTTAAACCACACGCACACGTGGACCATTTTCCTTTCATAGGGTCCAGCCTGCCCTAAGTGGATCCTAGCATTGAGATTGCTCAGCAGAACAATCCAAAGGCTAGTGGAAGGCTCTTTGAAGTGCGTTAAAATCAAATAGCTTTGGGATTCCTCATTGTCACTGAGCTTATTCTGTAGAGACTGGGTGAAAAGTGGAAGGATCTACTCAAGACGGCTCAAAGCCAAGGGCTGAGGAGAGCTCAAACCAAGAGCCTGGAGGCCACATTTCCCGAGGTCCATTTTGTGATTAACTACTCTGTTCCCATAAGGAGCTGGCGTCAGATTAGATTGTTGACATTTATCTGTAGCTATTCTCCAGAAACCAAGGCCTCAAAGCCAATAAAAGCGGCAGCTAGAAAGTCCAGCATCACACACACAGAACCTTCTCTGCCTCAGTCCCCAGCCTGCTTTTATCCACAGAAGCAACAGAAAGGCCTCTTCAGACAGAGCACTTAACTGCGACTCCTGCCTCTTACCATGTCTTCAGCCCCATGAGAACAGCCCACAGCACAATAGCTAAGATACAAAGGTTAGGTGAAGAGGGACTGAAAACATTAGCGTCCTGCCCCATAGGTGAACCTCAGAAACTTTATGCTGACGGAGACTCTATCCACAGATCTGGAGTGGGTTGGGCATGCTGATGGTAAGTTAGTTGTTTCTGGGGACTAGGGAAGGGATTGCTCATGTGTGGGGCGGTGGCTTTTAAAGGGTGAAAAATGTTACAGGGTTAGACAGTGATGATGGTTTTGTGGCTCTGTCAACACACTGAAAATGCACTTATATACTCAAACAGAATAAATTTCGCAGTGTTTTGAATTCTGCGTCAACAACAAAAATAGAAAATCAGAAGTGAGATAGTTTTGGGGTGCTAATAACTATCCTGGAAAAGGTGCAGCTTGAGATGGTGAACTCTGTGCCATCTGCGTTTACACCTCCAAGGAGCTTAAAACACCCCAAAGTTCCCCCTAGTAATGCCAAGCCACCGGTACCCTGGAGACCACATGACTTGGGATTCTTGGTCTTCCCCAAGCCATTCTACTTTTTTTAAAGCATGTGTATGTTCATGTGTGTGCAGATGCATGTGTGTTCATATGTGTGTAGGACATAGGACAACCTTGGGTATCATCCTCAGTAACACCACCTACTTCCTTTGAGACAGGATCTCTTATAGCTGAGCTGACTGACCAGTGAGCCTCAGGGATCCTCCTGCCTCTACCTCCCCAGTGCTGGAATTAAGTATACTCCACCCAGCAATTTTTTTTATTTTTTTTAATATTTATTTATTTATTATGTATACAATATTCTGTCTGTATGTATGTCTGCAGGCCAGAAGAGGGCACCAGACCTCATTACAGATGGTTGTGAGCCACCATGTGGTTGCTGGGAATTGAATTCAGGACCTTTGGAAGAGCAGGCAATGCTCTTAACCACTAAGCCATCTCTCCAGCCCCTTTTTTTGATTTTTGAGACAGGGTTTCTCTATGCAGCACTGGCTGTCCTAGAACTCACTTTGTTGACCAGGCTGACCTCAAACTCACAGACATCTGCCTGTCTCTGCCTGCCAAGTGCTGGGATTAAAAGTCAGTCTTGTTTTGTTTTGTTTTTTTTGTTTTGTTTTAATTGTTCTTTCATTCTTAGCCTAGGCCATTCCAGGGTGGGCAGTGACAGAGGGAGCAACGAGTCAACGATAGTGATACCTCCATCTCCTCCAGACAAGGTCTTGGTACATGTGTCAGACTAGAGTTCTGATCTCCTCAGCCTGCCTATGTAACCCCAGACTGTACACCATGCAGAAGCCAGAGGCCAGAAGTGTTGCTGAGCTGAGGCAATGTGGCTTGTTCTTCCATGACGCAAAGGGGAAAGGTCATACTCCGAGGAACCAGAGGCCGGAGAGCTGGCTCTGCAGTTAAGAGCGCTGGATGCTCTTTCAGAGGGCCCAAGTTCAATCCCCAGCACCACATGGCAGCTCACAACTCCAGTTCCAGGAGATCTGACACCCTCTTCTGGCCTCCTGTGGCACCAGGCACCCCCGGGGTACACCGACATATATAGGCAAAACACCTATACACACAGACACACACAATAATATTCCAGGTTTTTCTGAGACAGGGCTGCTCTGTGTAGCCTTAACTGTCCTGAAACTCTTTCTGTAGAGCAGGCTGCCCTTGAACTCACAGAGATCTGCCTACCTCTGCCTCTGGAGTGCTGCCTGGCTCAAAAATAACTATTTTAAGAACTTGGGTTTGACAAGCAAACAGATGTGGATTTGAATCCCAGCTGTGTGACTTTGAAAGGAAAAAAATCTGTTCACTTTACTGAACCTGTTTCCCAGCTGCCCGAAGAGCTGTGGTCTAGGGGAATGACAAGTGGATATGACAGGGAAGAGTGGACCAGAGCACTAAAGACTGCCTGAGGTCAGCCAGGCCCTGAAGAGTGCACAGGAGTTGGCGGAAGCAGAGGCACGTGGAAAGGCAAACCCACGGGATAGCGTGGAGCATTTGGAAGTTGGGAAGAAATATCTGAATTGCTAGAACCTTCCACAGAAATGAAAGGAGGTGAGACCAGTGAAGTGGCTCAGCAGGTAAGGACACCTGGTAGGAGAGAAGCCACTCTGCAAGTTGGCCTGCATGCGCGTGCGCAAATACAGCAGATAGATAGAAGATAGATAGATAGATAGATAGATAGATAGATAGATAGATAGATGGTTTTGCAAAATATTTTTATTATTTATTTATATGTGCGTACATGGGTATATATGTCTGCATATGTGGATGTCCATGAGGGGAGGGCAGTCCGCTGGAGCTGGAGTTACAAGCAGTTGGGAGTTGCCTGATGTGGATACTAGGAGTTGAACTCAGGTCCTCTTCGTGAACAAGACATGTTCTTAACCACTGAGCCATCTCTTCGGATCCTTTTTTTTTTTTTCTTAAAGTGGAAGGAGGTCAGTCTGGAGGATTGTGACAACGCTGTGCCTGCTGAGAGATTGGATGTTTCTCCTGGGGGCAGAGTGAGCAATGTAGAGCTTTGGGTACAAGTGGCTTCGTGGGTTTTTGGTTTTGTTTGGAAGTTTTGGTTCCAGCCACTTGGAGCGCAATGATCACACCATGAGCCCAACCAACTTTTGGAACAGAGAGCAACTGTCCTGGCCACAGGGGATACCGCTGTGAAGGAGCCCCCAGCCAAGGAGAAATCAGTTCCCTTTCTTCTTTTTATAAAAGCTTTAAATTTTTTATTTATTTTTATTTTATATGTATGGGTATTTAGCCTGCATGTGTGTGTAGAAACCACCTTCATGCCTAGACTCAAAAGAGACCAGAAGAGGGTGTCAGACCCCAGGATCCAGAGTTATAGGTAATCGTGAACTGCCCTATAAGTCTAGGACTTGAACCCAGGTCTTTGGCAGAGCAGCCAGGGCTCTTAACTGCTGAGTCATCTCTCCAGTCTCAGCATATGCTCTTAATTCAGCCAATTTTCACAGAGGTTCTGGGGGACTCCCGAACTTTAGAAGTGCTTTAACAGAACAGCTGAGGTGAGGCCTGTCGCTGTCATGCGTTCAGTACTTCTTGTGTTGACCTTAGAGTAAGAACCCTGAATATCGTGGTGGTGCACACCTTTAATCCCAGCACTCGGGAGACAGAGGCAGGCGGATCTCTGTGAGTTCGAGGCCAGCCTGGTCTACAAGAGCTAGCTCCAGGACAGGCTCCAAAGCTACAGAGAAACCTTGTCTTGGAAAACCAAAAAAAAAGAGGGAAAAAAAACCCTATTACCTGTAACTCCTGGTTGGTGCACGGCGGACTTCGGGCAGGGAAGGTTCTGTGCACTCCTGCGTCTTTTCTCTGACCAGGTGGAACTCCCTCGTGTCACGGGGCCCTGTCACAGGTCACTTTCCTGTTAGATTTTGCTCAGCATCATTAGCTACTGTTGTGAGCTCTGCAGAATGGAATGAGATTGGAGTCAATGGGCTTGGCTTCGGGTTCGGATTTGACCACTTAGTTAACCCTGCTGAGCTCTGGTTTCCTCCTCTGGAATGGAGTGGCCAGATGTCTGAGTCACAGAGGGGCAGGCAGGCGAGCGTCTTTTTCGAATGCGCTGTGCATTGCTCACAACTTGCAGCAAACGAATCTTAAGGGCCTCACGATCTGGCTGTAAGTGATGCCACGGATGTCCACCATGTGGGTCCCAGGGATGGAACTCGGGGTCTCAGAGCATCAGGCTTGACAGCAAGTACCTTTGCCCACTGAGCTGTCTCACTGGCCCAAGTGACTATGACTTTTGCAGCCTGAGAAGCAACAGCTGAAGCAGCATGGGTTTTCCTTCCTTCATAATTTCATACATTTACTCTTTCCCCAGGTCTTAGCGACCATGGCATAAAATTTCCTCCTGTCTTTATTAAACCATGAACTTTTACCCTTTTGCTCGCAGAGAGAATTTCGTGGCTTTTCTTCAACCTGGAGAAACTTCCAGCAGCACCCTCTGAGTGCTGGACCATTAGTGCATCAAATGAGAGGCACTTGGATACAGGTGCTGCGATAGCACAGCAGTAGCTCTGATAACTGAGACAGCTGAGCCAGTGCTGGGCAGGTAGTTCATACCGTGTGGATACTCTGGGCAAACACCTGGTTCATGTTCTAGGCACGACTGAGTAGGACAGCATGAGGTTATTATGCTACGCAGAACACCGTGTAACTTAACACTTAGGAACTAGGCTGGAGAAATGGCTCGGTGTTTAAGACCCAGGCTTGATTCCTAGCGCCTACATGGAGGCTCACGCCATCCATAACTCCAGTACCAGAGGATCTGACAAACTTTGGCCTCCACAGGCACTCCATGCGTGTGGTGCACAAATACACAGAAAGGCAAAACACAAATACGTGTAAAATAATAAAAGAATTTAAAAATAAATAAAACCTTGGGGAGGGGGGCTGGAGAGATGGCTCAGTGGTTAAGAGCATTGCCTGCTCTTCCAAAGGTCCTGAGTTCAATTCCCAGCAACCACATGGTGGCTCACAACCATCTGTAATGAGGTCTGGTGCCCTCTTCTGGCCTGAAGGCATACACGTAGACAGACTATTGTATAAATAAATAAATAAATATTAAATAAATAAATAAATAAACTTAAACCTTGGGATTGTCTGCTTCTGAAACGTTTCCATTTGTACTTCTGGATGGCAGTAAATGACAGAAGGGAACTGTGACTGGGGAGCGACGGCACCTCATGTCTCATCCTAGACACCGAGATCCCTGGGAACAGGAACAAATCCTTGGCTTCCATGTGGTGAGAAGCCTAGGGTCTGAGGCCTGTGGTGGCGTTAGCCCTTCACAAACCCGTACTCCATGTCCAATCTGTGGTTTGTGGGCCACATGCAGCCAAGGATAACTAGGAACGCAGCTCAACACAAAATCCCAATGTTACACGTGCGTGTGAGCTTTACGTGTTTCTCAAACATAAGCAGTGTCGATGACAAATTGACATTGGAGCATCAACAGGCGGAACATCTGCTAGAGCCAGTGTCCATGCCGGCAGCTGTTCTCTTGCTCGGCCCGCCAGTCCCTGTCAGCTGACGACACCGGTTCAGACATAGTTGTGGTGAAAAGTTTTCTCCACGTATGTCTTGAAGATAGTATCCTGACTGATTTTCTCTTCTTTCCTTTCCTATTTTTTTTTTCTGAGACAAGGTTAGTACTAGGATTAAAGGAGTGTACTACCACCACAAGTTCTTTAAGTCGAGCTCCAAGTCACTGATGGCAGCAGCCACACTCCAGTCCTTAAGATACCGAGGAAACAGTACTGAGTGTGGTGACCTTTAATTCCAGCACTCAGGAGACAAAGGCAAATGCATCTCCTAGTGGAGGCCAGCCTGGACTATAGTGAGTTCAAGGCCAGCTGGAAGTACAATGTAAGACCCTGTCTAAGAAAGAATGGGAGTTTGGGGGTGGGAAAGATATTTGAGATATTGAGGAAATGAGCAAAGATGAACCATATTCTTTCTTCCAGCTGAGCAGAGGCAGGCTTCTGTCATCCCAGGCTTCCTGAACTTGGATAGATGCTGGAGAGAGGCAAGAGAGCCCACAGCATCAGAGGTTCCTGGCCATGACTCCCTTGTTAAGAGTCCAAAGTTGGTGCATGCCTTTATTCCCAGCACTCAGGAGGCAGAGGTAGGCGGACCTCTGCGTTGTAGACCAGCCTGGCCTACAGAGCAAGTTCCAGGACAGCCAGAGCTACACAGAGAAAATAAGAGTCCAGAGTTATCAGGCACTCTGCAGGAGACTGAGTCTCCTTTGTTCCGGCCTAACTTTGTCTAATTAACTCTAAGGCTCCTCCTTCAGGGATCGGGAATTGCACTCAGCCTTCAGAGACATGCCAGGGCAACCCAGGGCCCAGCCAAGCACATTGCTATATGGCAAGAGTCAGTGGCTCAGCCATGGGAAGGGTTTCTGCTGGCCTCCCCACTACCACGGTTCTCAGCCTCTTTGAGGTTCCTTCCAGGCCACCTCTGCTGTCTTTGCAGGCAGCTTGGCTGGGGCTGAGTCTGAGCCACTCGGGCGCTGACGGTCTTTTCCCAGGGCTCTGGACTACCAAGGAAAAGGGCAAAGGAATTCTTCGCAGCTCACAAAGGTATTTCTGGAGCGTGGACTCTGCTGAGCCCTTGCTAAGCATTTTATGCGTGATTATGTTCTCTTTCTGGCACTCCACTGTGGGTATATACTATGGTGAACCCCACCTTACACATAAGAGACTGAGCCCCAAAGGCTGAAATAATTTCCACAAGGCAGTAGGATCCAAGTAAAGAAATGAGAACTTTGGGGTTCCTTTGTCTGCCACCACAGTTTGAGAGGAAAGGAAGTCCTTACTCTGATGTTAACCAGGGTTCTAGAGCAGAGATTCAACATGGCAGAAGGGACATTTGTCCCCTCTCCTCAAAATGTCCCACACTGAGAGGTCAGGTCAGCCATTACCCAGCTAGCCTATCACCTGAGGCCAATTGCCTCATCCTTCTGAGCCTCAGTTTCCCCATCAGTAAAAAGAGGTGGGACTGTTGCATCACAGACACGAGCCATGTGCCTGGCACTTGTTGGGTGTTCAGTAAACGGAGGGTCTGGATACCATTCTTTGCTCCCTTCCCTGATATCCCTACCACAGGACCCCAAGTTCCTGGCAGGCCCTTTCCTGCTGGCTACAGCAGCCCATTATAGTAAGTGGAAGCAGCTGGAAAGAATGGGGGTGGGAACCGGGGAGGGGAGGGGACAGTTTGAGTGACTGCAGGCCAACCCTGAAGGTCTCCTGGGGGATATTGGCCATAGCCACAGGTGCACCAATTACTCTCCCCTAGAAGCCGGTCTTACTCCCGACCCGTCTTGGCCGCGACCCTGCTTCTGCAGGAGGCAGGGGTAGCAAGGCTGCCTGGTCGTTTGTCTTCAGGGTTTCATGGCCTCCCTGAGGCTTCGAGGATTTTGTAAGATTTCTCTCTCTCTTTCCAGCCACTTCCCAGTTAAGGAGCCTCTTCTTGGCAGTTCAGGTTTCTTTCTTGGGAGCTCTGTTCCAAGTGGAAGTTTCTGGTTGGGATAATACCTAGGTGTGAGTGGTCAGCGCAGGAGGAGACAGAGGCTGCTCTGGGACCGGGGGGGAATATCGCCACTAACCAGGTGCTCTGAGGAAAGGGGAGGGCAGGGGGTGGGGGTAGGGGGGACTTGGCTTCTCATCCTAGAGGACCCTTCTCCTTTGGGACCCAGGAATGTCCCTGGATGGCAAAGCCAGAGCCCACCCGCCTCCGCCTACCTGGAGGGTCCTCACCGTTATTTCACGAGTGCCCCAGGAGAGCGCCGCAGGGCTCAGTCTCGCCTTCTCGCCGCAGCTCTGACTCAACACAGGGTCAAGTCAGGCGTTCAGGACTAGTTTATAAGATACTTCTAGGTTTGGGGGCTGGAGAGATGGCTCAGAGGTTAAGAGCATTGCCTGCTCTACCAAAGGTCCTGAGTTCAATTCCCAGCAACCACATGGTGGCTCACAACCATCTGTAATGGGGCCTGGTGCCCTCTTCTGGCCTGACAGACAGAATATCGTATACCTAATAAATAAATAAATATTAAAAAAAAAGATACTTCTAGGTTTGTATTGACGGGAAAAAACAGAACTCTAGTTTAGTTTTCTAATTACACTTATTTATTTCATGTGTGCACAGGTACAAATGGCGCATGCGTAGAGGTCAGAGGACAATTTGTAGGAGCTGGGTCTCCCTTCTACCACGTGGGGCCTGGAAGGGAGCAAGGGTTCCCAGGCTTGGTGATAAGCACCTTTACCTGCTGAGCCACTCCACTGATCCTCTCTCTTTCTGATTCTGGTTTGTGGGCACAGGGTGGTCTGAGAGTCACTAGCTAGCCAAGGAGAGCTTTACAGTTTGGATCCTCCCTCCATCTCCCAGGTGCTGAGATTAAGGCTGGTGGTCACCATGCTCCGTTGGATGGTTGGATGCAGCGCTGGGACTCAATCCCCGAGCTTCACCTATGCGAGGCCGGCATTCTTCTGGCTGACATGCATCCCTATCCAAACTGTTCTCTTTCTAGACCAGAAAATAAGGTGCAGAAAAGATGAAGGTTGTCAAGGGTAATGATGTACGCTTGTAACTCCAGGGCCCAGGTGGCTGAGTCAGTGAAGTCTGAAGTCTTCGATCTTGGGTTATATGGTGAGTGGCCGGCCACTCCAAGTGCCTACAAAATAAGAGCCCAACTCAACAAAACAAAGAGAAATAGGAAAAGGAAGAAAAGATGAATGTCCCCGAGACTCTATAGCTCTTCATTCTTAGCTTCCTGTCTCCCCTGAGGCCCCTTTAGTGATTCAGGCAGTCAGAGCAAGGACCTGGTGCTGATGTATGAGCTACCACAGATTTACTAGTTTGGGAGCCGTGTGGCAGCAGGAAGGTAGAAACCTTGCCTCACACACCCCTTCCCCTCCAGCAGTTTGACAGTGAGTTTTTAGCTGAACTTGAGCTGAGCTGGGCTTCGTTCTTCCACTGGGTTCTGTTGAGCACCACCCCCCCCAAGACCTCCTTCCTTATCCAGCACCCCCCAACCCCTCCTTCCTCATCCAGCACCCCCCCTAGCCCCTCCTTCCTCACCCAACACCCCCATCCCACCCCCGCTCTGTCCCAACCTCTACAGCATCATGACTGTGGTCATCAGGATGGCCGTGTGCCAGACGGGAGCAGGAGTCAAGGTCTCTCCACCCTCTTCTCCGGGGCTCCCTGACCCTTGGCACTTTGGTGCCTCTCACAGTGTTTGTCCATTGAGTCAAGGCACTGGGGAAAGGAGCAGCATTTGTCTTTAAGGAAGACAAGAAGCCCTGGATGCCAAATCTCTGTCCTTGGTGTTTCTCTCCTCTCTATTCTTTTCATCTCTAAGAAACTCACACTTAACCTCTCTCTCTTGCCTTGGCTTCTCTGAGAGCTGGAGGGAGTGGAGCTCAGAGGATCCGGGTGTAAGGACTTGCGCATGGGTCCCTAAGAACAAGCAGGTAGAGCCACTCCCATAGGGACCATCACACCTGCCCCTGTCACTTCTGCTGGGTCCACAGGCTCCAGGCCTTAGGCAGCCACACACCTGCCTGGGTAAATGAGGTTGAGAGGGGTTAGGCATCTTGGGCACAGAGGAACTTGTCCTTGATCTTTGCCAGCTTCTGGGTGACCTCAGGCCCTCTGGCTATTGGCTGCTTCCCAAGAAAGCAGCCTCCTTGGAGACTCCAGTGCACCTTCTTCTCATACCATTGAGTAGTGTAGATTTGCAAACCTGAACTCACCGAGCTCTTACTCAGGCGGTCCAACTCCTCCCCCCAGGACCCCTCCCCATAGAAACCACCGTTCCAAGGCTTAGCACACCCTCTGGACACATTCCCTGCTCATGCATATGCTGGTCCTGACAACTCTCTAAGGTGGAATACAGCCCCAGTTCACAGATAAGAATGCTGGGGCTTAGAGATGTACCCTGACCTTCCTTCCAGGTTACCCAGGCAGGAAGCGACAGAGGGTAACTCAAAGGTCCTGGCTTCACACCGAGCCTCTTGATTTCCTTCTTCCTCTGAGCATCCATTCTTCTGAATCCCTTCTTTGACGTGACTGGAGACTGGGGCCACCACAGCTGTGTCAAGAGAAAGTCTGGGGTTTGTGGGTGGCGAAAACACAGCATCCCTCATCCCTCTCCACGGCTCTACTGCTTTGATGACAGGTCCAAACACCGACCTCTTCTCCAGGTGATTGCCCTGTCTCGTGCAGGAGGTCTGCTTCCAATCCCAGAGCCTCTCAGCTCCCACTACCTGCTCAGGCTCCCCAGTGAGAGCTAACTTTGGAAACTTCAGAGACCACAAACTCGGCCTGTGCCTCCTCCTCACACTCAGCACAAACCGTGGTTCCTTTCAGCCCTTAAGTCATGGTTCATTTTGTCTGCTGGCTTCTACTTAGACCCTCAACTACCCATCACTCTTCCTTATGGATCACCATGAAGCCCTCCCCGACCCTGGGCTGCCTATATCCATTCTGAGGAACCTCTTCTGCAGGGCTTTCAGGAACTGAACCTCCAGCATCCAGCTAGGAGGACCAGGACCAGCTTCGGGAAAGCGGCTGGAACCTGAGCCCAAGACCAGCCTCCACTGACCTGCCCCTTCTATCAGGACAGCATCAGCAGGTCCTACACGGCGGATTACCCACCATGAATGTTTCATGGGCTGGCTCTTCGGCACTGCGCACAGGGAAGGCTGTAGAGGAAACCAAAGGCGGCAGATGGAAGGGGATGGGATAGCTCAGGCCTTTGTCAACGTGGAACACAGGAATTCTTTGTCAAGAAAGATTTTTGTGGTGGGTTATTTTGTTGTTGTTTTTGTTTTGTTTTGTTTGAGACAGGGTGTCTCTGCGTAATAGTCCTGGCTGTCCTGGAACTCACTCTGTAGACCAGGTTGTCCTCAAACTCAGAGATCCTCCTGCCTCTGCCTCCCAAGTGCTGGGACTAATGGTATGCGCCACCACGGCCTGGCTGATTTTGTGAGATTTAATGGTGTTTGTCAAACAGAAATTGTTGAAGCTGGTGAGTGGATCCCTTGTCGGCACACTCAAGACCAAGGGGTTCATTTCAAAACTACAAAAGAGAGAGGGGAAGGAGGAGGCTAGATGTGGCAGTGCACACCTTTAAGTCCAGCAAACTTAAAAAGTCAGGAAACAAAGGCAGGTGAATATCTCTGAATGTGAGGCCAGTGTGGTATACATAGAGAAGTCTAGGCCAATTGGGGCTACATAGTGAGAACCTTAAAAAAAAAAGAATGAAAGGAAAGAAAGGAAAAGGAAGAAAGAGAGGAAGGAAGGAAGGAAGGAAGGAAGGAAGGAAGGAAGGAAGGAAGGAAGGAAAAAAGAAAAATTGTAATTGTTAAACTAGATTAGAGACAGAACATAAGGTAGAATCCATGACAGTGGAGGCATTTGGGGACTGTGGGTACACAGGGAACTGCTCCATCTTGGGTTCGGGTTCTAGCCACTTATCTGAAGTTGTAGTAGGAGAGCCACTTGTTTGTTCCTGGCTGCTCATCCTCGAAATAATCACACAGAAACCATATTATCTGCAATACTGTTTGGTCAATAGCTTAAGTGTATTTCTGGCTAACTCATATCTTAAATTAACCCATCTCCATTCATCTGTGTATCACCATAAGGCTGTGGCTTACCGGGTAAAGATCCAGCGTCTGTCTCCAGTGGGGCTACAATGCTTCTCCTAGACTCTGCCTTCTTTCTCCCAGCATTCAGTTTAGTTTTCCCTGCCTGCCTCTATACTGCCCCGCTAGGCCCAAGACAGATTCTTTACTAATGGTATTCACAGCATACAGAGGGGAATCCCACATCATGAAGTGTACATGTGGCAGAGAGACAGGGGTAATTTGGTGGTGCCCCTGGCCACTCCTCCCCTTGAAAGTCACTGACCTGTTCTCTAAGCAGTTCTGGGTCTCAGGACCAAGGTGTCATGCTGTTGGCAGCCTGAGTCGGCCTAGGCTCTTTGCAGGGTGCCAGTTCATTCAGGCTTCAGGCTCAGCTATTTCCCAGTCCTCTAGGCTCAAGGGAGGGGCAGGCTGCCTCTGCAGGAGAGTTTCCATTGGCTTCTCCTGCCTCTCACAGCAGAACACAGTCATCTTGCTCTAAGTACTTCTAGTCAGGTCCCTACACTTGACCTGTCTGATCCTTAACCACTGGAAGCCTGGTCATGAACCCCGAACGTCAGTACAAAGGACTGTTCAGCGGGGGAAAGTGCCCCGGCTGTCCTTCAACTTGGAAGGGGAGACAGGTGTTTCTTGAATCAACTCAGGGCTCCCTCTTGCTTCTTGCTGAGGGATGGAGCTCAGGCCTGGCTCAGTATTTGCCAACCAGTGGGAGGGGGCTTGTAAGCAGTCAGTTCTCGGCCTGCCCAGATGGACAGTTACATCTTAGAGTTCAGCAAGAGACCCAGATGGGAAGGAGAGCAACCAAAAGGACCTTCTTGGCACAACCTTCCAGAATCACATGGGACTTGGGGATCCCCCTGGCGCTCCTGCCAGCTCCCCATCTGTCTTGCCACCATTTGCTCCTCCTCTCTTCTCTGCTCTCTCTGGCTTTTAATTCCCCATTTACCATCTTTATTGAAGCCCCTTAGTTGCTATGGAAACCCAAAGCAGCCAAGGAAGTAGAATTTGGAGAGGTTCTGAGGTTTCCAGGCCAGCAGGTCCTGCTTTGACTTCCATTTGTCCAGGTCTGGGGAACATATATCAATTTCAGAAAATGGATTTGGGGTCTCTGTTAGTTAAACAGTATAGGTGTGATTTGGATGTGGTGCCTTGCACCTATAATCCCAACATTTGGTGAACTGAGGTAGAAAGGCTGTCAAGAGTTCGAGGCTGCTGGGCAGAGGTGACATACGCCTTTAATCCCAGCACCTGGGAGACAGAAGCAGGTGTATCTCTGTGAGTTTGAGGTCAGTCTGGTCTACAGAGCTAGTTCTAGGACAGCTAGAGCTGTTACACAGGCTGAAAGCCTGTATTGTAAAACACATAAAACACAGAGAGAGAGAGAGAGAGAGAGAGAGAGAGAGAGAGAGAGAGAGAGAGAGAGAGAGAGAGAAGCCTGTATCGTAAAACCAAGAAAGAGAGAGAGAGAGAGCGCGCGCGCGTGGGAGAGCGCAAGGCTAGCCTGGGCTACATTGTGAATTTCAGGTCAGGTCAATCTTGTCTAACAGAAGTCACATCACCTATGCTAATGCATCCTATGTCTCCTTGGATACCAGGTACACCCAAGCAGCCCTCTCCATACAGAGTCTCAGAGACTGTACCTGCTTTAGCTCTTGACTGCAGTGGCCATCATTCACTGTCATCTACGCTATTCCTGGCATCATCTTAGGCAATGAGCAAACTATACTGAAGTTCTTGCTCTTCTGGAAGGTACAGCTAGACAGACCAGAATCTAATAAACAAATAGAAACCCAGAAAATACCAGAGAGTGATTAGTATAATATAGAAAACATGACAGACCTTGGTGGTGCCGTGATGTGGCATTCCCCTCTGTATGCTGTGATTACCATTGATTAATAAAGAAACTGCTTTGGGCAGAATAGAGCTAGGTGGGGGTGAGGGACTAAACTGAATGCTGGGAGAAAGAAGGCAGAGTCAGGAGAAGCCATGGAGCCCCACCAGAGACAGAGAGACAGACGCCAGACGGAACCTTGCCAGTTAAGCCACAGCCACGTGGCGATACACAGATTAATAGAAAAGGATTAAATTAAGATGTACGAGCTAGCCAGTAAGAAGCTAGAGCTAATAGGCCAAGCAGTGATTTAATTAATACAGTTTCTGTGCAGTTATTTCGGGAGTCTGGGCAGCCGGGAAACAAATAAGCGGCCTCCCCCAACAGTGCTGGGTCTGTTGCTGGCAGTTTTCATCAACTTGACAGAAACGAGTCACCTGGGAAGAACGAGCTGAGCATCACTTGAAGGACTGTCTCCATCAGCCTGCTCTTGGCTGCCTGTCTGGGGAGCATGTTCTTGATTGACGGTTGATTGATGTGGGAAGGGCCCAGCTCTGGGCAGGCAATGCTGCCCTTAGGCAGGTGGTCCTGAGTGGTATGAGAAAGGTTGAACAAGCCATTGTGAGCAAGCCAGTAAGCGGCATTCTTCTGTGGTCTCTGCTTCAGTTCCTGCCTCCGGGTTACTAGCTTGAGCCCTTGCCTCGACGTCCCTCAATGACTGACTGTAACCTGTAAGCCAAATAAACACCTTCCCCGCCAAGCTGCTTTTAGTCCGTGTTTTACCACAGCAAAAGAGGAGCGAACTAGGACAACTGTAAACCTCACTGCTTGGGAGGCTGAGGCAGGAAGACGGCAAACCCAAGGCCTTTCTAGGCTACAGAGTGGGTTCAGGACCAGCCCAGGCATCTCAGTGAGCCCTTTTTGCCCAAATGATAAATAAGGCTGGTGATGTAACTTAGTTGATAAAGTGTTTATTGAGCATGCGCAAAGCCCTGGGTTTGATCCCCAGTATCACATAAGCCAGGCTTGGTGCCAAATGCATGCCGTTGCAGCACTAGGGAAGGCAGAAGCAGGAGGATCGGGAGTTCAAAACCAGCCTGGGCAATATGAGACTGTCTGAGGCTAGTGAGATGGCCCAGTGGGTAAAGACGTGCCACCCAGTCTGTTGATCTGAGGAGTGGGAAGAGAAAATCAACTCCCAGTGGTCCTCCAGCTGGATCTCTACTCTTTCCCTCCCCACTGCCCGGGACTCTGTCCTGTCTCCTGGCTTTGACATCCATCGCCTGTGTGTCCAGCACGCCTCCTATGAGAACACAAGAAGGAGCCCTTACCCTGGAATTCCAGATCCGAGTAGCTGCGCGCTGGCTGCTTCCTCTGGACTACTGAGTCAGCTCAAACTTCACGTGTCCAGACTCAAACTCCCAACCCTCCCTGGAAACCGGCCCCACCTGGAACCTTTTCAGCAAATGGCACCTCCACTCTTTCAGTTGCTCAAGCCACCTGTCTTCCTGCCCAAACCACATCCAAACCCACCTGCAGGTCCTGCCATCTCTACCTGCCCCTCCCTTAACAAAAAGCAACAACAAAAAAAACCCCACCAAATTCCAATCGCTTCTCACCTCTCCCAATCCACTATTATCAATCACTTAGCTTCTCCCTGCTGCTTTGGAACTCTGTCCCCCCCCCCCCGTGCCCCCCACTGTCTGTTCTTAACACAGCAGCCAAAGCAATCTTGTTAAAACCTGCCTTCCCATCCCAGCTCTGCTGTCCTAACCTCACAACGGGGCACCACCTCACTGGGGGCAAATCTGAAGCCCTTCCAGTCAAGCCCTGCATGATCTGCCCTCCACGCACGCCCTGCCACCTCTCTGGTCCCAACTCACTATTCTAGCCTCTAACACCCTCCTCCAGCAGCCCCCTCATGCCCTCCACCCCGTCTTCTCTAACCTGCGTTCTAGCCACACCGCTCTCTTTCCTAGCCCCCTCTATTTTTTGAGCTAGCTGTTCTTCTACCTGGGTGCCCCTCCCCCAACCGAGAGCCTCGCCCCAACAGGTGTCTGTTCAAACACGAAGTCATCAACGAGGCCTTCTTTGATCGTGCTCTTTACGCCAGTCACCGCCCTTCACACTGCTTCCCGTCTCTGAAATTGTGTCTGATACTCTGTCCTGTTAGCTGTGCCCCCTCCTGCCTCCCTCTAGACGCTGAGCGCGTAACAATGGGGATTTTCGGGGTGTTTTTGTTTTTGTTTTTTCCTGCCCTATCCTCTCTGCCCAGAATAGTCAGGCATATATCAGGCACTCAGCAAATATTTATTGACCGAATGAATGGCATCAGGGTGAGACCTACGAGCTCTCAACAGGCAGCCTGGGCCTGGAAATGCTCTCTCTAGCTTCGACTGTGCGCTTGCTGAGTCACGGGTTGTCCACCTGGAGAGATGAGACGGTCCTTTGCCGCAGGAGCATTCTAGAATGTGTGATGTTCGTGTTGCTGTGGGAGGGGAGAGTGCTTGAACCTTCCTTTCAGTCAAGACCTGGGTTGGGTCTTTGGTGGTTTTGAAATGAAAAGCAGGTTTCGGGATTGGACTGGGCGAGACTCTGGGAAGCCCAGGTCCAGCCCTGTCTGCTGGGGAGAGAGGCCTGAGCACTCAGCTGGGCTTCCCCTGTGGGAGCTGTCCTTGTGAGGGTGTCATGGGAGGCACTAAAGACACTATGCTTGAGGGCACACGGAGGAGCATCAGGAGTTCAAGGCTAGGAGGCTACAACAATGAGGCCAGCACCAGCCCAGGTTACAGGAAACCCCGTTTAACAACAATGGACATATGAGAAAAAGAAGGCTCTAGGCAGACCCTGTGAAGGGTGTAACGGAGAGGTCTTCTGTGGAGCTAACTTGGCCTCACACAGCCCTCAGGCAGGATGGTTAGGCCTCCACACAGACCTCCACCATCCCTACAGCTGACCTGCGGCCAGAGTGGGCTGCCTTTTGGCCGAGCACAGCCCAGTCCTCCTCCCTTTTCTGGGCCTTGCCACAGGGCCCTGTTTGTTTCCCCCCAAATAAATGGCTGAGCATACTGGGCTGGCAATAACCCCTTGAAATCAGTTGCTATCACAGTTAACAACCAGTTTGGCTTCAGTTCAGGCTGTTAACTATCAAACCACTAAGTGTGGTAATGATTGATTCTTGGCCAGTTGCAGCTTGAGTGGGCTGTAAAACCCCATTAGTGAGGGCTCTGTGGAGGCAGCAACTCAAAGATAAACAAATTGCTGGGTGCTCCAGCCTGGTTTCAGCCTACTGCTCTGTGCTCAAGCTCCCATGGGTCCCTGGCCTGAGGAAAAGCTTCAGGCAGCCTCGGCAGATCCCCACCCTCCTGCCCGCCTACCTCTCCCGTCTGGGGCAGGGCTGGCCCTCTAAGTGCTCATCTCTTCTACCTAGCCGCAAACAGGTTCGGTTCCGTGGTACCTCCGAAGACTCAGGTGCTCCTAGGTCAGAGGCTTGGGGCTTAGCTTTGGCCTAGCCGCCGACCACCCTTGGCCCAGCCAGGCCTCACTTTGTAGCCGGGATCACAGGCAGAGAGCCTGACATTCCATCACCCCCTAGACACCCTCCCACCCCGCGTCTTTCCCCAGGAATTGCTCTCAAACAAATGCAATGTGGGTAATTACTGGGCTGGGGGCTGGACAGGCGGCCGTGGAGATGAAAGCGTTTCCTGGACGCGCTCCTCATTTGCATGGCATCAGAAGCTGCTCAGAAGGTGTGACTTTTCCCACAGTGAGACCCCAGCTCCGCGCACAATAAAGCCAGGCTGCTCACCCAGAATTAATTAAAGGGGGAGGGGAGCAGAGGACAGGGCACCAGGAGTTCGGGGAGCTGGGAGAGCTAACTGGAGCCCCTTCCCTATGCCCCCCAGTCTCTATGCACCCCAAGAACCATACTCTATCCAGAGGCCCTCTCAGGATGAGGTCAGTAGGGACCGAGGACCCCAACTTCCATTTCAGGCTTTCCACTGAGCCTTGGCAATCCCGATCCACCCAGAAAGACTGAGCCTGGGTCTTGGGCTACAACCTTGGAACGCCTCATGGTTAGGAAGCCTTTGGTTGCCCCAACCCATGCCAGGTGAGGTGCCAAAAAGAGGCCTATAGGGAAGAAGTTTCTAGACTGTCCTAGTAGCTGGGCTGTAGGAACAGCCAGGATGGAAGGCCGGAGCTGTGCAGTGGGCCAGCTCTGGGCACAGGAGTCCTGCTTCAGAGCCTCTTTCGGTACGGCATGACACTCGTCCCAAAAGCCTCCCTCCTGACCCAGGCCCCCAGGTCGGCTTCTTCCCAAACAACTGTGCACTAGGCTTTTCAGCACCTGAGTCTGGCACCTTCTCTTCACAGCTCTGGCCTGGATCACCCAAAGTTAACTTTGTTCCATGTCAGGATTACCAACACCAGCCTTGGCTGCTGCCTACCCGACACCCCCTCCACACACACACAACACACCTTGGACATTGGGCGCTGTTCTAGTTCAGTTTTGGGGAGTCAGGTTCTATAGAATTAACAGGTCTACAGTCTGTGACTACACAGACAGCCAAAGGGGCTCGTCACCCCAACCACAGAGGGCTCCAGCCTGTTCTTCATTTTGGTCCTGGGCTTGGAAAGAGTTAGCAGAGCAAGGGGGTCCCCATTTGAAAGCTCCAAGGACAACTGAGAATCTTTCCACGTTTCCCTCCCTGTTCTATCTTTCCCGTCTAGGGGATTAAAGGGGGAAACTGGCAAACAGGAAGGGGGGGGGCCTTAGACCGAGGGTGGCCTTGTACCTGCCGCTGGGACAGCACCTCAGAAGGGGCTATCCCTGGCGGGACTCCAACACACATTTCTAATATGCAAGTTAAATAATCATTTCAGTCATTTAATAGTAACTAGTACACAGCTACCCCCACTGACACCCACCCCTAAGGGACTGAGACCTAGGCCAAACCTTTTGCTCCCTGCCCCTGCCTGGGGCACAGAGTGGCCCTGGCTGGTCTGGCCAGGTGCCCTGCCAGTGCTGGGACCTCAGGAGAACGTCTGCCAGACTAGAGAGCCCTCCACCCACCCTAGGGAGGCCCACGGGAACCCAGCCTCAGGTCACCACGGGGCTTTCCTGAGAGCTAAGAAGACAGACACCACAGCCAGTGGAATACAAAAATAGAGCCTCTCTTTTGTTTAAAAAAAAAAAAAAAACCCAACAGCAAACAATATCCACAACTAGAAGGCTGCTCCCCAGCTCCTCCCCTTCGCAGTGCCTCGACCGCGATCTCTCGCTGGAGTCCGCAGCGGGCGGCGCGGGGAGGGGCCGGGAGGGCGCCTATCGGGGCTCCGGGGCCCAAGTCCTCTGGCTGCCCCGCAGGCTGCGCGTGAAGGGCGGGTAGTTGAGGAACTCGAAGCGCAGACTCTGCTCGGTGGTGTGGTGGCCCCGCGGAAGCCGCTTCATGAAGTGCACCTCGCGCTGGTGCTGGCGCGTCTTGGAGCCCTTGCGGGGCCGGCCCTTGCGGGTAAAGGCCATGTACCAGCCCTCGTACTTGGCGTTCTGCAGCGCAGTGTAGTTGTTCTCCAGCACGATCTCGGTGAACACGCAGTCCTTGCCTTTGCCGTTGCTCTGCAGGTAGTTGTGGGGGCAGACGTGATGTTACGGAGCCTCCCTCCATGTGAGACAGAGGGCCAGCGGCCCCAGACAGCAGGTGGGCACCCCAGCAGATGGCGAGGGGAGCCCGAGCCCAGCCCCACCCCCTACCCGGGCACCCGCTCTCTAATCCCTCACAACCCGCAGCCCACCCGGCAACTTCCTGTCCTCCTGGGCAGCAGTGACACATGGCTGTCTACGGAGGGGCTGGGCCCAAAGCAGAGGGGCCCAAAGCCTGCCTGTTCTGGCCTACTGCCCATCAGTCTGGCCTGGACGGCCCGCAAGCGTTTCTCCACCTGCCCCCCTCAGCATCTCCGGACTCAGGATCAGCCCCCAGGACAGCAACCCTATGCGGGGGAGGGGAGGCCTGGGAGGGGACTCTGAGGCCCAAACCCTGAAGCCCAGGAGCCGGGAGCTTGAGGCTGGAGAGGAGCCGTGACTAATGGGGCCATTTCAGAGCTAGGCCGAGGGGCTGGGCCTGCGGCTTACTGAACATTCCAAATGCTGGTACCATGTAATTGGACATAATAGCAAAGCAATTTGGCGATTTGTTAAAAAGATATATGGAATTTGCCATCACCACCCCCAACCCTTTTCCTGGCCTTCCTCCTTCATCTTCATAGGTTCTCCTCTCTCTGGCGTCTCACTCTCTCTCTTACTCCTCCATCTAATCATTGGACAGCCCCTAAGGGAACCAAGGTACCATGCATATCCACCACGCTGTTGAGATTAAAATGTACCACGTCCGCAAGCCCCACTTCCCTTCTGGAACCTCACCTTGGCAATGAGCTTCCCCTTCTTGTTCATGCAGATATAGAGTCCTGTCTCTGCTCCACGGACTCGAACTCTGCTCCCAAAAGTGTCAGTTTCCACAATGAGCTTTGCTGTCAGGGAAGTCATGTGACGGTCACTACATCTGTGACCTCTGTGTTCCACAGCTTTACCTGGTCGGCTGGTCCAGGGCTGTGCCCTAACCCTGGAACAAATGCTCCAAGGGCTAGGAACAGAAAGCACAGGATAGCCCCAGCCCACTTTGCTAAGCACTGGGCAGCCCTGAGAAGGAGCAACTCTTTTGTCAGAACCCGAGACTGCAGCGCTGGACCAGATGATCACAGTTTACAACCTGAGTTTCAGAGAACTGTTTGGATGCATCAAATTGAGAAGCCCGAATCTCCACTCCTCTTTTCATGCTAGAAGCCAATATTATCAGGTTGAGGTACCAAGTATGTAGATTCCATAGCTAACCTTGAGAGATCTCACAAGATCATGAACTCATTAAGAACATCTGGGAACAGTGGTGGCCCCCACCATGAGGCCAAGTAAAAACCATCCTGTTCTGTTCCTGCTGCTTCGGTTCTGGCAGTCCTGGCCATCTTCCACCAGCTGGACAGCCCTGCTCTTCAAGAAGTGACAGAGAGGGGCTGGAGAGATGGCTCAGTGTACTGCTCCTGTAGGGGACCAGAGTCCAGTTCTCAAGACCCACACAGCAGGACCCACAACTGCCTGCAGCTCCAGCTCCAGGGAATCGAAACCCTCTTCTGACCTCTGTGGGCACCTGTGTGTGCGCGCTCGCTCTCTCTCTCTCTCTCTCTCTCTCTCTCTCTCTCTCTCTCTCTCTCTCTCTCTCTCGTGCACACACACTCGATTTAGAACGAGATGAGTCTCAGAAGAGGAACAGGGCATTTCTCCCTCCTTCAACAGACTACTTTCTGGAACCAGACACAGGCAGGAGGATCCTGCCCCTTTCCCTCGGCTTCCCAGTCATCAGAGTCCAGCTCTACCATGTAGACTCCAACGACTCAATTGTCTTTTCTCTTTTAGCCTCCACTACAGATGGGCTTCTTAGGCAAAGGTCAAATGCTTTCAGGGGTGATAGAAGCCTGGGACTGAACTCTGTGCCCTTCTCTCTCTCCTTCCAGTGCATGTGGACAGTCAACTTGCCTGAGAGCCTGGGCCTGACCAATTCTTGATTCTCTTAGAGACTGTTCCCAAGAAGAGAGGGACGCTGACTAGACTTCCTTCCTAATACAGAACCCAGCCCTTTTCCTCCTTGAGAAAGCAATTCATTCATTCATTCTCTCTCTCTCTCTCTCTCTCTCTCTCTCTCTCTCTCTCACCACTACCAGTGGTGGGAAGCCCAGGGGTCATCAATGAAGTCCCCACACTGCCTAGCCTCTAAGGCTTCCTCTCCTCACTTCCCAGGTCAGCAGGAAGTGCAACAGTTCACCTCTCCTCAGACCCAGGCAATCTGTTCATTCTTCTCATGCTTACTTGGTAGAGCAAGAAGCAGTTGTTTCTCTGTCAGGGAAGGATGCGGGCTAGGGAAGGGGTAAGAGGACCCTGCTCTGAAGATTCCAGCCCAGCATCATATGACAGAGTGGGTACCTCTGCCCTTTCTTGGGATCTCTCCACCGCTCTCTCCCTAGTCCCTCTGTTTTCAGAGCTCAGGACCCCAACTTCTGCCCTGCAGAAGGATCCCTGGAAGCCTCCCCTGAGTCTGAGGGAAGTCAGTGGGCATCAATTCCATCACTGCTAGCCATGTTTCCCCTTCCCACCCCAAA
The DNA here is from genome assembly GCF_014885135.2 of Alexandromys fortis. Taxonomy (NCBI): domain Eukaryota; kingdom Metazoa; phylum Chordata; class Mammalia; order Rodentia; family Cricetidae; genus Alexandromys; species Alexandromys fortis. Next base: position 14,099,649 of record NW_026067893.1, on the reverse strand, counting down.
ACCCAAGGATGCTAGGCCATTTGCTCCAGCAGAGTGGACTCCGGAGGGGCCAGCCATTCTTTCCTTTTCCTTGTTGGGAAGCTGAGAAGGGCAGCAAGCAGCCAGTTTGGAGGGACAAAGGGCCTGAAGGCCGCTCTGCCAGCCCAGCGGGGGAGCTTGGCCACCAGGCAGGCTGCCCCCCACCCCCACCCAAAGAGCCCCAACTCTCCTTGGATCGATTTGGGGAGTCTGGCCATGCAGTTTACAGCGGCTTTCCCAACCAGGCTTTTGGAAAGCTTAGCATTTTCAAACCTATTCTTCCACCCCAGTGACAGATTTATCCCAGGAAAATTATGTCTCCTCCTCCAGCTTTGAAGGGAAGTCAGGCTACGTCGATGCTGAAAAAATGCAGCGAGACATACTCGATCCCCCAAACTGGCTGGAGAAGAGGAGAAAGTATTCAGGAAATGTTAAAAAAGGTGAAAGCAAGAAGAGCTTTAATCGCTCTGCCAGACGCAGGGGTCTCTCCAGAGATTCCCAGAGAACAATCTTTAGCCTCTTTTTTTTTTTTTTTTTTAACATTTACAGACTTGCAAGTCCTTTCAAACTCTACATCTGAAAAAAAAAAAAAAGGCCTGGTTCTTTTTCTGTTTTATATCATTCTTCATTTTTCTCCTTAGCTCTTAAAATGCCTCACCTTTTTATTACATTTTAATAGAGTCTTCCTTTCTCCTTTCATGCTGGGTTAAGTTGGTCATTATTTAAAGGTTTTTAAACTCACAATAATCGCTTTCTAAAAACAACACCAGCCACCCGGAGGGTTTGCCTTCCTTGTGGTACCTCCAGGACCCTGGGAATTGGCCCCATCTCAGGACAGGAATATTGAATGTTTTAGAAATCAATCAGTCCTCAGCCCCTGCTCCGGTAGCTCCCTGTACTCAGCAGCCCTACGGGGAGCCGCCAGCCAACTCAGCCCCCTGGGGTATCCACAACTGGAGCCCGGGGTCTAACTTCCAGGCCTAGCCTCCCTGTGCAATTGACCCTACTGATCAGTTTGCAGCATCTCCCTGTTCCAAGCTGGGCAAACTGGGGCTTTCTCTCGCTCCTTTCTCCCACTCGCCTTTTGTGGGCCCTGGCGACATATCCTCTTTCAAGAACTTCCCTTAAATCTGGGCCCCCTACCCTGAACCCTCTGCCTCCACCTGCAGCTGGAAAGAGGTATATGAAGGGGGGAGGTTGTAAGGGAGACTCTCAGATTCGTTCATTTGTGGAGTAGGGAAGAGAGGGCACCTGTGGGCCACAGCCTCCCCAGGGTCCTTTCCCTACCATTCTCTCCAGCTGACCCTCAAGGCACCTTTTTTTGCCTTAACTCCTTCCCTTCTCAGCTGGGGAGCTCGCAGGCCTCTCTGCCACTGCAGCTGGGGCTGGCGGGGAGTGGCGAGGTCCGCAACTACCTTTCCTCTCCAGGGTCCGGGGAATGCGCCTTACCGAAGGGGTCTCCATCTTCTGCCATGGCGTTGATGCGCTTGTTGGCCAGGACCTGCACGTGCTTCCCGCTGGTGCGGCTGTAGAGCTGGTAGGTCCGGATGAGGCGGCGGCTGAGCTGATCCGTCACCAGGCTCTGCTCCCTCACATGCTGTGTAAAATTAGGTGAGGACTGAACAGTTACCTTTAGGAAATTGAAAAATACACAGCACGCCATTATAATGCTACTCCGCCCAGGGGTCTCGAGTGGCCCCCACTGCCCTTGTACCCACCTCCCGCCGCGCCAAGCAGCCAGCAGGGACTGGGGGCATCCCCCCAACATGCTGGCTCAGGCCACCAACCCCCGCGGGGAAGTCGCGCAGACCCAGCCCAGGATGGATGAACCCGGGATGAGGGAGAATCTGGACCCACCTGTTGGGAAACACCCTGGGGCTCCCGGCCAGCTCGGAGCAGGGAAGCGGGCTCCCTGCCCAGCGCAGGCCCCCCGCCCGGGCCTTCCTAGAGGAGCAGGGTGCTTTTAAGTAGCGAGGCAACGCTACCCGACCCGTGACATTTATAAAGACAAATTTACGGAGCAAATGTTGAGAGTGCAAAGGGCCTAGACTAACACGATCGTGGGCCGAAACCGGCCACAAGTCTCCCCAAGAGAGCAGCGGAGAGGATCTTTGCTGCAACTGCAACCCAACGTCCCCTGACAAGGAACACACGCTGGCTCCAGCTCCCGCCTTCCTAGGAGGCCAGGTGTGGCTACAGGTAAAGTTCCCATCCACCCGTCCTGGCTGGCACGCGTTTGAGACTCGCGGGGCTCAAGACCCTGGGGCTCTAGTCTCTCCACTCACTCGCTGTGTGACTTTAGGCAGGACACTGTCTCTCTGTTCCTTAGATCCCTCCTCGGGGTAGTTTGGGGCTGGATTTGTAAGGTTCTTTCCAGCCCTGCTGCGCTGGCCGAAGGGTCGGTCCTCGTGTCCCTGCCCGACAGTGTCAGCCGGGTCCCCCGCGCCCGGCCCCCGCCTCTGCGCAGCGCTCCTTACCTGGGCTTGGAGGCAGAGAACCAGCAAGTGCAACAGCCTGTGGGAGACAAAAGCGGGCAGGAGAGAGGCGCGGGGTGAGCGGAGAGGGCGCGGCGGGCGCCGGCAGACCGGGACGCGGGGGCGACCGCCGTACTCACAGGCAGCTCAGCGCGGAGCGGGGGCTGCCCATGGCGCGCGGCCCCGGGAGCACCGAGAGCCCGGGCGGGGTTACGCTGTCCCACAGGAGGCCGCGGGGGGACGAGCCAAAGGGGCGGAGGCCGAGGATGGTCGGGGTGCGGGAGCCCAGCGACGATGCCGACGCGGTTCCGCGGGTCCCGTGGAATGTCGTGCTCTCCGCGCGCGCTGATCCTCTCTGCACCGCTGCCCGAGCCGGTGGCCGCTGGCTGCTCAGGAGTCGGAGCAGGCGGGAGGGTAACGGGTCGGCGGGGTGGGTGGGGATGTGGGGGAGGGAGGGGGAGGGCAGGGGCGGGGGGCGCCGCACCGGCCGCGAGGGGGGAGTGCGGGGCGGGCGGCCGGAGCCCGCACCCCCGGCTGGGCGCTGGGGCCGGGTCGCCGCCCGGGGCGGGGGCGGGGCGGCCCGGGGCGGAGCGGCGGGCAGGGCTGGGATTGGGGGGTCTGGCCCAGGGGAGGGGTCTGGGGACCGCAGGAGGGGCGAGGGCGGCTGGTTTGGGCACCTCCCACTACCCTTGCCTGTCCCCTCCAGCGTCCCTGGGGCGGGATGACCCAGGGATGGGGGGTGCCTCCGGGACAGCAGGTTTGGTGGGGTCCTGTGCGCTTGAGTCCCGCGAGACTATTTCTCCGCGTGGGGCCGGGTCTGCTTACATATCTGGTCCCCTTGCCTGTTTTTGAGTCGCCTACTGCGTGCTTCGGCCGCACTTGTCCCCTTTGGAAGCGGCAGCTAACAGCGGAGTGCTCTGGATACCAATGCAGAGTGTCCCTTGTGCGTTACTGGAACCGGGCTCCTCCACCTTTCTGAGAAGCCAGGCCTGCTGGTTTAGTGTCTCAGAGTCTCCAAAGAGGCCCTTGGAGGAAGGGATGCCTCCTGTCACCCCACTATCACCATCAACCTTGCCCCTGCCCGTCCTCTCCTCACCCCCACTAGCCTGAAGCTTGAGAGGAACCTTGAGGCATCTATGTGGTAGCAGCCCAAAGGTCCCCGCAGGACCCACAGTCACTGTCCCTCTTCTAAAACTGAGCCGTTGGCACGGGCAAAGATAGCTACATTGAGCAACTCTACCTGAGGAACGAGGACTTGGACCGAGCTATCTAGCATTTTTCCCATTAGTTTTCCTTAAGTCGGCAGGTATCTGGTGTCTTGTCAGCTGGGAGGGGGTGGCGCTGGTGAGAAGGTAGACTCACGGAAACTTTTCCCAGCCCCTACCTCATAGCTTTCTTCGTAGGGCTTCTGGGAGCCCCAATCCACTACTTTGTTTCTGTGGGTACTGCCTGGGTAGGCAGAGATTTCCTGGGCCGGGTATCTGAGAAACAGGTGAAGTCACTGATGCCTACCCAGCTGCCTTCACCACATCCTCCATCGACTGACCCTGTCCCTGGGGTAGAGCTAGAGGTTCTGGTGGCCCTAGGAAGTCTTCAGAGGTCAGAGAGAAGCAAGCAGGTCCTTGTCAATCAACACACTCCTGTTCTGCCTGCCTCTCCCTTTCTGTATCCCATCTTTCCCCACTCCCAGCTGCAAATGCAAGCACGGAGCAGTTTACAGAAGGGCGAGTCCCGGGAGTCCGTCTCAGCCCTGCAAGCGGGCAGCAATATATAGGAGAGGTTCTCAGCCTTCCTCAGAGAAGTAGGCTTCTGTAACTGCCTTCACGAATTCTGATCCACACAGACCTGAAGGCAAAGGACTTAGGAGTTCAGGACTTCCAGCTCATGGCGGAGCTGGCAGAATTGCTCTGTGGGCAGTTTGTTGGATGAATGGGTGGGGGGAACCTGGCTGAGCATTTAGACTGCATTCCACCCATAGTGACTTTCCCAAGGGGACTTGGCTTCACTTGCCAACAGATGATAGCCAGACAGACCAGTTATTGCACACTTGTATCTGGTAATGCTTTGGCAGGCAATAGCTCCTTTCAACCCCTCTGGGGTCCATGAAGGGGAAGATTGGTTGGAGGGGCTCTAGTGTCCATAAACAAGGCCAGCCCCTTCCTTTGGTTGTGTGCTTTGCTACCGGCCTTCAGGATGACTTGTGTGCCCCCTTTTGCCTTGCTCCAAGCTGGCAAAGGTGATGTCTGTTTGCTCACGGACTTTACTTCATGTGCTGTGAATAAGAGGCCCTCGAGAGTGTTTATTTTTGAATGTGTTAATGAGTGAATGCCTAAACAAAGCCTAGCCTCCTCCCGAAAACCAAGGGCCCTCTCCCTACCATGAACACAGCGCTCTGAAAATAAGCTTGAGGAACAAGACAAAGGCCGAGATCAGGGAAACCTCCTGTCCCTAGAGCCTGCAACCCAGTTCCTCCCGGAGAGTGTATGTATAGGGAAGAGCAACTGGCTGGAAGCAGCTCCTCCAGAGCTGAACCTTAGTGATCAACCATCTACAGTGTCACTGCCCTCGCCCCCGCAGACACCAGCACTCTCAGAAGGGTCCCAGGTCAGGGTTTTACTCCTACTTTTTATCTCTGCCTCCCGCCTCTGAGAGACCAAATTCTTTTACATGTGGACACTCCCAGGAAGTGGAGGGAGCATCACCCAAATCTTCGGGATTCTTCTCGTTTCCCCCAAATTCCGTGTCTCTTGGAGGTAGAGAGAGATGGGTCTCCCCACAGTAGGCACCCAGAGTAGGCGGTGACTGACAGATGCAAATGTTCCTCAGGGCTCCCGTAGGCCACTCTCCCTCCCTCCCGTGCTAGTTTGCCTCCCGGCCAGCTCCCTTCTTCGTTTATCTTATCAAAGCCCCGTAATTACAATTGCTATTTTGTTTCCTTGAATCTGCAATCAGAGCTCCCGCGCCTAGATGAGGGAGCGCCTGTCACCCTGATCTCTGAGTGACAGCCTGGCCACCTTTCCCGGCCGCCCCCACACTCCGCAAACACAAACACACATGCACACACTCCCTCCTGCAAACACAAACATACACTCTTTGCCAACACAAACGGCCCCCTCAGCAAACACGCGCTCGCCAGGACCCAAACGCACCCCTGGTCTGGCCACAGGCCCCTCAAATCCACACCCAGGCCTCCAGCGTTCAAATGCAAATCTCCGCTACGGTGTTAGCCGCTTCGCACCGAGACCGAGAGCCTCCGTTCTTCGGCTCCCCACCCCTAGTACCAGGTGGCTGCTCTTTCAGCGTTCCCCAGACGCCATTCTATGCCTACAACCCACAAATTCTCTGAGGCCAGAGAAATGACAGCTTTCCTGTTGTGCACTAGAGTGCAGAAAAGGTGTGATCTGGAAGGAGGGAAAAACAATTCCCAAGTCTGTCTGCGCCGCGCCACAAGGGGCCGGGAGACTCCTGAACTAGAAGGCAAATGTGGATTGGGCTCCCACTGCGGGCAGGACCCTGCTCTTAGTCCACCGCCGGGAGACCCACCGGGAAAACAGGCGAGAAATACAATGGGCGATCAGCGGAGTCACAGGGGGTAGCCACAGATGGGGGGGGGTATGCGCACGGGGTAGTGAGTTTGGGAGATTTGAGGAGAGATGGCTAGTCTCTGCACGTAAGCACGTACCAAGGGGTTGGAGGCAGGAGCCCAAAGAAGGTAGGAAAAGGAATGCCACCAACTAACTCCTCTCTTCTAGCTCGAGCGCTTCGTGTGAGTGAAAACATATGTGCATTCAAAATTTAATGACTTATTCCCGCCTATTTCGCCTTAAATTTAGCGGTCGTTGGCCCTTAGGAATTACGACCACAGCAGTTTTAAGCACGCCCACCAGAGGGCGCTAATTCCTCTTTCACCTTCAGTTCGAGACTCTCCGCGAAAGGCTCCTAGCCGGTCGGTGGTGGAAACACCTGGAGGTAAGGCCCTGGGCTGGAGAGGCCCCACGATCCTGATCTCGAAACAAAGAAGGGTGCCTTTTGTCTTCCACTTGAGAAAGGGAGGCTGAAAACTTACCCCTAACTCATCACCTCATCACACAGATAAGGAAAAACTTCTAAGACCGAGAGGTACCACTTCCCTCTCCTCCTACCCCCTAGAGCCCAAGCTGGGGTCCAAGTCCCAGTTTTCTTGTTTCAGCTTCTCAAGTTTTGCCCGTGCTACCACACCTGGGTTAGTTACTGCTTTCCATACTGTGGGGGACACTTGCCCCGCCCCAACTCAGCCTCTTTGTATTATGGGAGGCCCCTTACTTGTTGGTCAGCTGGTGTGAATTGGCCTGATTCTCTCAGGCCCTGTTCTCTGTCCATCTTCAGCCTGTCTGGGGAAATAACCTTTTGTTTGTTTGTAGGGCACTAATGCCCCCCCACCCCCCGATTAACACAGCTGAACTGCTGACCCCAGAGCTGGTTGCACAGTCCTCACACAAGCACCCCCTTTCTCTTTCTGGCATAGCAGTAAGGTAGACCCCAGAAACACCTGATTCTAGGGAGGAGACAGTATGGCGGAGTGCTGGGGGCAATAACCCCTCAGTCGAGGAGGCTGATTCCCATGGGCTCCTTTCCGCCCCCATATGCCAGGCCACCCGGATTCTGGTTTCCCTGTCACCCAATCTGGCCAGTTCCCTCCATCTGGCCCAGGGAATCAGGTTTCTAAGGGCCCTGCTCTACTCAACATGCCTCAGAGACCAGAAGAGCGAAGACTGGTCCCCAGCCCACCCCTCACAGGCCCTCTCCCTGGGCTGAGCCCCTCATGGGGCTAGACACGCACATTCCTCAGGTTTCTTAAGCCCACTTATCTGTCCCTCTCTGCCCATCAGCCTGAGTGCTGACAGAGGCCCAGACCCCTTGTTTGGAGGCTGATAACCTCCTGCGATGGCCCTCCCCCACCTGCAGGAATACGGAAGAGGCTGGAATGGGAGGTCCCTCTGCAACAAGGCAGAAGGGACTTAGGCCCGCTTTTGGTCCAAGGCCCTGGGGAAAAGGACGCCACATTTTCTCACCAGGACTAGACATCTACGACCACCCTTTGTACTGCCACAGTGCCATCTGGTGGTCCCTAGGGAAATCTCAGTGCTGGAAAAAGCCACACAAGAATTGCAAAAAACCAAACGCCACTTTATTTATATCTAAAAATGTAAAAAGTGCTTAAAATGTTCTGAAATTTTTTTTTTCAGTGCTGGGAATTGAACCAGGGGGTTCACAAAACATTCAATCTGGGCAGGTGGAGGGGAGAGAAGGTCAGGAGCGATGTTCAAATGTATCCCACCCCAAGAGCAAAGGGAAGCTTCAGGCAACCTGTAGGAGCAAACACAGGGCCCTTTGGAGAATGCCCGCTCTCTTAGCACCGGTCCAAGTCTCCCACTTGTCCCTTCCCAAACTCTCCTCTTCAACGAGAGAAAAACATTTACAATTCTTGAAACTTGTCCAGGAACATATGGTGCATGACGCCTGCAGCTCCCTAACCTGAGAAAAGCAAGTACACAGTCAGTATCTGAGCCCTCATCGGCTTCCCTTTACTGCTCAGATCCTCTAGGGGTTCCCTCATCCTTCCTACTCACCAGAAGGGGGCTAGGACCTGCCTCCGCGCTTTTTGGCAGGAAGGATGCCACACAGCTTAATTTCCTCTTCCTCACTGTCTTCTTCTTCAGAAAAATCATTGTTTATACACACTGGAGGAGACACACACAGTCCAGACACTAACTCAATACCTTGTAGTGCGAGGCTGACAGGGAACCCCTTCCTCCAGAGCTCCTAAGTCTAGGTGGGGAGAACTTCAGGAAGAAAAAAAAGGCCCCCCCCCCCACATGGGATGGAGGGGGGCACCTGGGCCAGGTTAAGGCAGTTCATAGGCTTGAGTGGGGAGGTGAAAGCCACATGATAAGGGAAGCACAACCTGGGATGCAGATGCATTAGGACAAAGTAGGAGGGGGAGGGGGAGGCAGGGCCTAATGGGACGGCCCACTCTTCTCACCAATCCGGTGCCGACCAGTGATGCGCACGGGCCCAGAGCCCGACTTCAGGCGGAAGGTTACAGGTGGCTGGAGCTGGAAATCGTCCAGACTGAGCTGGAAGACGAGAAGGAAGGCCTGAGCCACTCTGGCCCACCCATTCTGAGACTGACACCGAAGTTCTCGGTTCCCACCGCACTACAATGAATGCATGGCTACAACTCACCATGGGCTGGCAAGATAACCTGAGATTGGCCACAGGAACAGCAATCTCCTGGTTGTCGTGATCCCGGGCCACAACTTCCACCACATTGCACTCGTCCTTGGCCCCCTCGGTAAGGCACAGCTGAAAGGGTACACACAACCTCGGAGTGAATCTCAGCGAAGGCTGGCAACCCAAAGGGAAGACATCTTACCCTAAAACCTGCCAGTCTCGGGGTAACTGACTCCCAATCCGGGGGTGACGGGGGCGGGGGGTGCGTAGATGGATGCTCCCCGCATCTCCAACCACTCTCCAGTCCCTTACCATGTTCAATCCCAGCACGTGTTCGGTATCATCCTCTTCCTCAACCTTGAAAGTGAAGGAGCGGGTGTTGCTGGAGAGCTCACAGCCTGCAAGAGCCAGTGCGTTCGTTTGCCTGAGAGGTCACGCGTGGAGGCGACAACGCTCGAGAGCGTTTCACTAACCCGGCTGAACCCTCCCATTCGGCCATGTGCCGCCGCGGGCTGACCGGCCATCAAAACACCTGGGCGGGCGGGCGGGCGTCCTTCTTGGGCCGTACGAGCCGCGGAGTAACCGTTAGGGTTAGGGTTAGGGAAAGCGAGGAACCCTCGGCCCACACCCCACGTCGCCCAACCGCCGTCCTCAGCCCAACGTCTCACTCGCCCCGTACCACCCTCTGCCACTCCTGTCTTCAATACCGAAGAAGAAACTGTCCATCGTGACTGGGGCCGGGACTCTCAGGCCTCCCATACCCCCAGCTCGAGCTCGGCTCTCTTGACTGAAGAACGCTAAAGCAGCTGCAGTGCTGGCGGCCATGCTGAAACGGCCGTGGAAGCCCCGCCCCCCCACGCACCGAACGCGACACCTCAGCCAGTTCCGGCCCCGCCCATTAAAGGAGCCGCGCGCAGCGAGGCGCGAGGCACGTGAACCGCCGCAGGGACGAGGCACGGAATGAGGGCTTAATGTCAGCGTCCACTCATTCCCACGGCCCTGAGGACTCTGATTTTCTCTAGCTCATCGCATTCATCAAGACCCTTTCTTCCAACCTGGGCTTATGTAGAGATGGTAGTGTACTTCCTCTTCCAGAAAAGTTAAGAGTGCAGAGCAGCAATTTTTATTTTCCTCAGGAATTCTCACCCACACCTTTGCCATATTAGCTACCCCTTAGATAAGCTTCCTGAACCTGATGGAAGTTAGACCGGAAAGGAGCCACGCCCACATGTGGGAGTCAACTCCTGCTCCAATTAAAGCCGCACTTCCCATCAGCCTAGGCACATCCTGCTTTGGATTCTCCACTCCTATAACAGGGCTACCCACCCCCCACACCAGTACCCCACCATTCAAAGAGAACAACCCATGCACTCCCTAATCTATAGACAAACTCAGAAGAGACCTCTCTACTTCAAAGATTTTAACTTCAATAAGAAGGCAACTTACTTAAAAATGAACCTGCTTTTCTGAGAAAAACTGAAGTTAGTTCTTTGCCGGTGAAGGCAGGAGGGGAGCACGGTCTTCAAAGTGCAGTCTAAAGTGAAATCGCTTTAGAGAGGAGGAATCCCTGCCCCTGCTGAGGCATGGAGAGAGGACAGAAAAGACAGGAGGGCAGAGAACAGGCAGTACACCATCACATGAATCCACTTCAAGTTTTATTTTGCCTCTTGCATGGTCTTCAGATAGTTTTACAGTCCGTTTTCTACAGAAATTGAACTGTGATCCAAACAACGAAATGGTATCCCAACGTTAATAACCGTGAAGTTGGCACAGCACTTTATCCTAGAGCAATGATGGTATGGACCTGGACACGTCTCAGTTATGTTCAGATCATCCAAAGTGATTATTGAAAACCAACATAAAACAAAAAGCAACTTGTTTAAAATTCCTGATTCCATATGAAACTGACTCTGAAATCTTCTAAATAAAAGGTTGTAATTCCCACTAGGGGATGGGGTGTATTCAGAGAAAGGTGAGGAGCATTAAACTGTCTTACTATCTAATAACAATTTTGCCCTTTACCTTAGCCTTCAAAACCAAACTTGATTTCAGTTTTTCAACATATCCTATCACAGGTTTTTACCCTAAGAGGCTTCTTAGCAAGCACTCTCTCCTGGGCTTCAGCTGAAACTCACTAGGTACACTAGATATAGTGCTAAACTGAAGACTATCTCAAAAGCTCACACTGGAGTTCTATAAAAGAAAATGTTTCAAGTTTCCTTTTTTCTCTCTCCCCTCTCAGCTCAGAGCTCAAAAGCTGATGAAAAACTAGAGGGAAGATAACAAAATACTGTTGAAATCTATGGAGAAGTTACTAGCTAGTCATGATTATAAAAAAACAAACAAAAAAAAACCCTGCAGAGACTATCTGCCAGCTTCATGCTCAAAACCCTTAAGTTCACCAAATCTAAATTAAAATACATGAAAGTTTTCAGAACCTCTGATTAAAAGAAAGAGTATACTTATGGTTAACATATTCTTTCTTTTAAAATTAGATACAAACATGCGAGAATTAAAGACTGATTCAATTAAACCAGTAGTTAACAGGTCTTGAGAAGAATGGCGGCTGCTCTAAGGGCAGAGACCACGAGTCAGTCCCTTTATTGACCCTTACTTGACAACAATGTCAGAACATTTCACATGCGCATCTGCTAGGAAGGTTCATTTCCAGAAATAACTGCACTTCCCAATAGATTTGAGTCCTATGAAGTTAGACACTCATACTCCAAACAGTCATGGCCTATCCCTCTGTGGGAGGCACTTGAAAAACAAATGCAAAGGAAATCTACCACCCATGGTTTACATTATCCAAAGTGCCATTCTAAACCAACACCTCTCATCTTCAAAGGAAAAAATATATAAAAACAGTAAACAAAAAGAACAGTCAGGTTACAGCTAGTCTATATACAAAGAAATTTACAAGTTCGTCAATGTGGCCTTTGCCACAAACAAATGCACATTTGTCCCTACAAAGTACAACTGCCTGAACCAACATTACAGCCAGAGCTTTACAAAAAGCAGAAAAATTGCCCAACTGGAACCCACTAAATCCTTCTCATTCCTGCCATGTCTCCAAAGAACAGAGACATTCATTCAGCACACCAAGGAGAATAGAGTGATTTTCATTACTCTTAGGTGAGAAATGCAACCACACTGGATGCAGAAAATAGTGCTGATTACATTTATTTAAGAACCTCTCCCTATAGAAGCCCACAAGAGGTCCTGCTCCCTGACCCGAGACCCACAGGAGGGCACCCGCATCTGTTCACGCAGGACATGCAGCAGTACTATCTTCTTCCGGCCAGTGGGCAGGCTGAGAAGGTGATGGTGAGCTCTAGTAATCGACGTTTCCAATCCGCTCCAGAGACTGAACTGTGTGAAGACCTCAACACCAACCACAAGGTGGGGCTAAGAGACTTTGGACAGTTCACAGCGCCAATAAATGTCACAGGCTCCGACCAAGTATAACCACATCCTTTGGAAATCCTTCCATCTTTGCAATTTCAAAACAGCCTAACTTGCTGTAGAATTCCAGAATCCTTTTATCATCTGGTCTTACTTCACAGAAAGCCCCCCGGGACCCTAAAAAATAAACAAAATATTTTAAATGTAAGTAAGTATATGATACAAGCATGAATAATAATGTTTAATACAGATAACAGCTTTATCCCTAAATTCTACAGAGATCCAATTGCCTCTGCCTCCCAAGTATTGGGATTTAAGATGTGTGCTCACCATTTATTCCAGCTTAATTTTTTTTTGTTTGTTTTTGAGATAGGGTCTCATTGTGTAGCCCTGGCTGGCCTAGAACTCACTACTAGAACAGACTCATTCTGAATTCAAGAGATCGCCCTCCCCTGTGCTGGTGTTAAAAGCAAACATGTGGCACCACAACTGACTTTAGTCAACAGTGAATGAGGAATATTCTTTGAGAAATGGGTATTGAAAGTAAAGGTAAGTTCTGTTCAAAGCATCCAACACCTTTGAAGAAATGAGGCAGAAGCTACACTAACCTGTCACAAGCCAACATAACCAGAATGTGAAGATTGTTTTTAAAAATTATTTATCAGGGCTGGAGAGATGGCTCAGAGGGTAAGGGCACTAGCTGCTCTTCCAGAGGTCCCGAGTTCGATTTCCGGCAACAACATGGTGGCTCACAACCATCTGTAATGTAATGAGACCTGGTGCCTTCCTTGCCAGCAGTACATTGTATGCTTAATAAATAAACCTTTAAAAAAATTTAATAAATATTTTTCCTCTGGGTCTATGTTTAGGGGCAGGTATTACATGTGGAAAGAAGCCAGAAGACAATTTGCATGAGTGGGCTCTCTCCACCATATGGGTCCCAGAGACTGAATGCAGGTCATTAGGTTTGGCAGCAATTGCCTTTCCTCAGCAGGCTCAAACATATTCTTCAGACATATTTAATGTCTGTGATATTCTGTCCTAAGTACACACTGAGAATTATCTTCTAAAGCTAAATAATTCTGCAAAGTGGATGTAACTAGTTCAAATAATATATAAATGCAACAATGAAAAAGTTGAGTTCTTTTTATTTTCCATTCTACAGGGTCTCACTATGCAGCCATGGCTAGCCTAGAACTCAACTATGTAGACCAGGATAGCCTCAAACTCAAGAGATCCATGTGCTTCTGCCTCCTGAGTGTTGGGATTAAAGGTGTGGTTTACAAGGTGGATTGTTTATTATCAGCAGCTGTGAGGCTGAGGCAGGAGGATCACAAGTTCAAGGACTACCTAGGCTACCATATGAGTTCAGGCAGCTTTCATTTTTAAATTTTAAAAGGCCACTTAAAAACATATGTCATTTCTCATTGAGGCTCAAGATTAGTATTCATGCTATAAAATGATGAAGTGTTCTCCAACAGTCAATGAATACTATTTAACTTCTACACCAACAATAACTCAGAACAAGAAGCCAGCCAGACACAGCAGGTACAGACCAGTCACTTTAGAGGACAAGGCAGTAAGACACTTGAGCCCAAGAATTGAGGGCAACCTGGACAATGTAAGACCACACACCACCCCCAAAACACACATAAACACAAAAGGGGGGAGTAATATAACTGAAAAACAAAATTATTTTGTGTATGTGCCACAGCGGACATGTGGAGGCCAGAAGACAGCTTTGTGGAGCTGGCTCTTCTACTTTTACAAGGATTCTGGAGACTGAACTCAGATCAGCAGGCTTTTTTTAAAGACCATGGCATGGATATGGAAATCAGGGAATAACTTTGTGATGTGCCAGTTCTCTCCTTCCCGTTTATGTGAGTCCCAGGGACCAGAGTCGGGGTACCAAGCTGGGGTCTGTGAGCAGCAGGGGCCTTCACCCAATGGGCCCTCTCCCACCCTCTATCACCCTTCCCCGGCCCCTGTTTTTTTGGAGATGGTTTCACTACGCAGCCCATGCTGGCCTGGAACTTGTAGCAATCCTAGAACCTTAGCTTCTTGAGTGCTGGGATTGTCAGAGTAACCAGACCCAGATTTCTTTTATTATGAGTAATCTCAGCACTCAGGAAGCTGAAATAGAAGACTGTGCACAGTGCTCTAGAACAGGCTGAGACAAAACTAAATTAATACTTTAAAAACTATAGGACTGGTAAGATGGTTCAGTGAGTAAAGAGACCAGTGACCAAGCCTGCCAGCCTAAGTTTATTCCCAGGACCACACATAAAAGGAGAGAATCAATTCCTACAAGTTTTCCTCTGGCTTCTGTTTGCATACCCACAAAATAAGTAAAAATAATAATAATAAAGTCTCACTCAAATAATACAACCCCACAACTTGTACTCACCATTTGCCTTCAGTGAAGACAGGAGGCAAGCCATCATGCTTTTAGCAACACTTGGGTCAGTGACTTTTTTGTGAATATCCATCTTTATCAGAGAAGGGAAGTTAGCAAGGAAAGTTTCTGGCAAAACCTCCTGTTCTTCATGGAAACTTAACATTATTTTCTGGAAAAAAAAAACAAAAAACAAAAAACAAAACATTAGAATCTTTTTGACTTTCACGTTACTTTTATCTCTGTCCCAGAAACTCACGAAAGGAGAGCAGTATTAACTTTTTCAGCACAGAATAAGGAGAAATGAGCTTACAATTTTAAAAGGTGTATCTATAGCCAAGTATAGTACAGTATATTTAATCCCGCTACTCAAGAGGTAGAGGCAGGCAGATCTTTGTGAGTTCAAGGCCAGCCTGGTCTACAGTGAGTTCCAGACCACCTAGGGATAAACAGCAAGACCCCATCTCCAAAAATCTCTTCCCCCCTCAACACACACCCCAAGACTGAGTGACCGACTATTGTCTAGGGGGCTTAATAGATTGGGAGTTAAAAATACTTGCTGCACAGGATGGCAGCACCCATGTAAAATGCCAGGCACAAGCGTAGGGCTGTTGAGGCTTGTTGTCTTCTGGTCTATCTGAAAATGTGAACCCTAGGTTCAACATGCCTCAAAGATAGAAGTAGTAATTAGAGGACGCACTTACTCAATTCTGAGTTTCGGCTTCCGCGCACACACACACACAAAAATAAGTCTTTGGAGCTGGAGGTTAAGACCTCCCGAGGTCTTACATTCAATTCCCAGCAATCATATGGTGGCTCAGAACCATCAATAATGAGACCTGACGCCCTCTCCTGTCATACAGGCAGAACATAGTATACAAAACAATAAAATCTAAAAAAAAAAAGCCAAGTGGTGGCGGCACAGGCCTTTAATCCCAGCACTCGGGAGGCAGAGGCAGGTGGATCTCTGTGAGTTCGAGACCAGCCTGGTCTACAAGAGCTAGCTCCAGGACAGGATCCAAAGCCACAGAGAAACCCTGTCTCAAAAAAACCAAAAAAAAAAAAGTCTAATACACACATACAAATGTGAATATACTTACAATAGAATAAAAGAATCATGGTTTTCCCTTTAAGGCACATGTCTTATTTAACTAAACTAAGAAACAAGGTGTTGTTTCTTGTACACTGAAAAGATTTATCACTCGTACTGTTTTAATAAAATGCTGATTGGCCAGTAGCCAGGCAGAAGGTATATGCAGGCTGACCATACTAAGAGAATTCTGGGAAGGAGAAAGGCAGAAACGCAATCACCAGCTAGCTGCAGAGGAAGCAAGATGAGAATGCTAACTGAGAAAAGATACCAAGCCACGTGGCTAAACATAAGAATTATGGGTTAATAAGTGTAAGAGCTAGTTAGTAATAAACCTAACTACCAAGCCAAACAGGTTGTAACTAAGCCTCTGTGTGTTTATTTAGCACTGTATGGCTCTGGGACTGGGTGAGATAGAAACTTCCATCTACAAAAAGGGGCTGCAGATGCAGGACAGTGACAAGAGCCAAAGTCTCACTGCAGGTGCATCACCAAACTGGGCTGCCTGGTCAAGGTCTTGTAGCTCATACCCAGAGGAAATCAACCTATTTGCTTTGGCCCATCAAGGAATTTGAGATTATTTTTTCCTGGGAGCATCCCTTTAAGGATAAAGTTTTTGTTTGTTATATTTTGTTTTTTTTTGCTTGTTTCTGCCAGTATGAAAGCAGATCTGGGCCAAGCAGACCAGGCTTAGGGCTTGTGTAACTAATGGGGACTCACTCCAGTCCTGTTGGTCTGATGATAAGCACTCCAGGGAGGTAGCTATTGCTATCCAAGGGGCTGTTACCTTGTCAAGCTTTCTACTGTCCTTGTGTAGGGAGAGAGGCTACAGGGGGCACAAGACTGTCCTAGATTGTGCCGTGCAAGGTGACAGGGTTCTCTGACCCCACAGGCACTGGCATCGTCACTGCTCCTATGCTCTAGAAGCTGCTGCCAACAGCCAGTACTGACGATGACTACACACCAACCAGAGGCCGTACTGCTACCCAGGGCAACTTTGTCTAGGCTTATTGCTGTGTGATGCCCCCAAACTCCAGAAAGAGACTGTGTTCATCAAGTCTCCCTATCATGAACTGCCCAACCATCCTGTGAAAATTCATACTAAATTCTCCACTCAAGAGACTCAGGCTACAGTTGTGGCCAACACACAGGATTGTTACAGAGGAAAAATAAACTGAATTAAGACAGTTAAAAAAGACAAGCAGCTACCAAGTGGTGGGTCTTACCTATGATCTTAACATTTGGGAGGCGGAAGGAGGAACAGGAGTCCAGGGCTAGCTTTGAATTCAAGGACAGAGCCAGGCGGTGGTGGCGCAAGCCTTTAATCCCAGCACTTGGGAGGCAGAGGCAGGCGGATCTCTGTGAGTTCGCGAGACCAGCCTGGTCTACAAGAGCTAGTTCCAGGACAGGCTCCAAAACCACAGAGAAACCCTGTCTCGAAAAAAGCAAAAANAAAAAAAAAAAAAAAAAAAAAAAAAAAAAATCAAGGACAGCCTTGATTACATATGACCCTGTCTCAAAAAACAAACAACAAAACAAACAAAAAAAGCCCCAAAAGTGCTGGAAAGATGGCTCAGCAGTTAAAGGTTCCTGTTCCCTTCCAGAGGTTTCCCAGCACACACGTCACAGCACACAGCCATATATATGTAACTTCAGGTGCACAGATATAAATGCAGAAAAGACACCCACACACATAAACTTTTAAAAAATTAAAACAAGCCAAATGGTGGTGGTGCACACCTTTAATCCTAGCACTTGGGAGGCATAGGCAGGTGGAACTCTGGGAGTCTGATGCCAGCCTGATCTAACAAAGCAATTTCCAGGACAACCAGGGAGGTTACACAAACAATGTCTTACCCTAAAAATTCTACCAAGAAACTTCTACAACTCATAAAGACTTTCAGTAATATAGCAGGATACAAGAATAACTAAAAAAAAAAAAAAAAAATCAGTAGCCCTCCTATACACAGATGATAAAGGGGCTGAAAAAGAAATCAGAGAAACATCACCCTTCACAATAGCCACAAATAGCATAAAATATCTCAGAGTAACTCTAACCAAACAAGTGGAAGACTTGTATGACAAGAACTTTAAATCTTTTTTTGTTTGTTTTTTGTTTGTTTGTTTGTTTGTTTTGTTTTTCGAGACAGGGTTTCTCTGTGGTTTTGGACCCTTGTAGACCAGGCTGGTCTCGAACTCACAGAGATCCGCCTGCCTCTGCCTCCCAAGTGCTGGGATTAAAGGCGTGCACCACCACCACCCGGCAGAACTTTAAATCTTTGAAGAAAGAAATTGAAGAAGACATCAGAAAGTAGATATTCCATGCTCTTGGGTAGGCAGAATTAACATAGTAAAAATGGCAATCTTACCAAAAGTAATCTAAAGATTCAATGCGATGCCCAGCAAAATTCTTCATAGACCTTGAAAGAATGGTACTCAGCATCATATGGAAAAGCAAAAAAGCCAAAATAGCTGAAACAATCCTGGGCAATAAAATAACTTCTGGAGGCATCACAATCCCTGACTTCAAACTCTGCTACAGAGCTACAATACTGAAAACAGCCTGGTATCGACATAAGAACAGACAGAAGAATCAATGGAACCGAATCGAAGACCCGGATATCAACAGTCTGGTATTGGCATAAAAACTGACTGACGGAACAATGGAACCAAATTGAAGACCTGGATATTAATCCACACACCTTCGAACACCTGATTTTTTACAAAGAAGCAAAAAACATCAAACGGAAAAAAGAAAGCATATTTAACAAATGGTGCTGGCATAACTGGATATCAACATGTAGAAGAATGAAAATAGACCCACATCTATCACCATGCACAAAACTCAAAGTCCAAATGGATCAAAGACCTCAACATAAAGCCAGTCACACTGAACCTTATAGAAGAGAAAGTGGGAAGTACACTTGAACACATTGGCACAGGGAACCACTTCCTAAATAGAAGCCCAGCAGCACAGACACTGAGAGAAACAATTAATAAATGGAACCTCCTGACACTGAAAAGCTTCTGTAAAGCAAAAGACATGGTCAACAAGACAAAACAACAGCCTACAGAATGAGAAAAGATCTTCACTAACCCCACATCAGACAGAAGTCTGATCTCCAAAATATACAAAGAACTCAAGAAATTGGATACCAAAAAAACACATAATCCAATAAAAAAAAAAAATGGAGTACAGACCTAAACAGAGAACTCTTGACAGAGGAATCTAAAATGGCTGAAAGACACTTAAGGAAATGTTCAACATCCTTAGTCATCAGAGAAATGCAAATCAAAACAACTCTGAGATTCCATCTTACACCTGTAAGAATGGCCAAGATCAAAAATACTAATGACAACTTATGTTGGAGAGGTTGTGGGAAAAGGGAACACTTCTGCATTGCTGGTGGGAATGCAAGCTGGTACAACCCCTTTGGATGTCAGTGTGGCGATGTCTCAGAAAATTAGGAAACAACCTTCCTTAAGACCCAGTAATAACACTTTTGGGTATGTATCCAAAGGATGCTCAATCGTGCCACAAGGACATGTGTTCAACTATGTTCATAGCAGCTTTGTCATCGCCAGGATCTGCAAACAGCCTAAATGCCCCTCGACAGAAGAATGGATAAGGAAAATGTGGTACATTTACACAATGGAGTACTACACAGCAGAAAAAAAATAACAACAGCTGGAATTTTGCAGGAAAATGGATGGAGCTAGAAAACATTATTTTGAGTGAGGTAAGCCAGACACAAAAAGACAATTATCGTATGGGTTTTTTAACATAGGTGGTTTTTTTTTTTTAAAATATTTATTTATTACGTATACAATATTCTGTCTGTATGCCTGAAGGCCAGAAGAGGGCGCCAGACCTCCTTACAGATGGTTGTGAGCCACCATGTGGTTGCTGGGAATTGAACTCAGGACCTTTGGAAGAGCAGGCAATGCTCTTAACCACTGAGCCATCTCTCCAGCCCCATAGGTGGTTTTTTTAAACATAAAGCAAAGAAAGCCAGCTTACAAACCACAATCCCAGAGAACCTAGACAACAATGAGGACCCAAGAGACATATACATAGAACTAACCTACATGGGAAGTACAAAATAGAAAAAGACAAGATCTCCTGAGTAAACTCGGAGCACAGGGACCTTGGGGGAGGGTTAAAAGGGGGAGGAGAGAGGCAGAGAGGGGAGCAGAGAAAAATATAGAGCTCAATAAAAATTAAAAAAAAAAAGTCTCAAAAAAAAAAAAAGACAAAAGAAAAATTTAAAACAAGTACCAAGATTATAACTGTGAGTACATCACACTAAATAAAGCACGTTAGTTCACCCAAGGCCATAAATTTAATCCTGATCAGAATAAAAATAAAGTTAGTTTTAAGAAAGCACTGCAAGCTGGCTGTGGTGGCACATACTTTTAGTCTCAGTACACGGATAGTAGAGGCTAGCCTGGTACACCTGAGTTTTCCAAAAAAAGAAAAAAGAAAGAAAAAAAGACAAAGAAAAAAAAAAAAGCACTGTACACTTTTAACTGTTTAAGTTGTAATTTCTCACTGGTGTGGAACTCATTACGTTGACCAGGCTGGCCTCAAACCTGTCTCTGCTTCCTTAGTGCTGAGAGATGTGTGCCACCATACCTGGCAATTTTTACACTTTAATTTCTAAAAATTATAATATAAAACCACTGTATTACCTCAGCCTCTGAGAGCTCTTTGTCACCATTCGGCTTGGTGTACTTCTCCTGCATGAAGGGAATCCAGGATATTTTGCATTTTTTAATGAAGGGGGTCACATCTACAGTGCCTAAGGCATAACCACAAATGCCATCTTCATCTTCTAGGACGAAGCAGTAATCCAGGCTGAGGGAAAGCAGCCCTCCTACTAACCTGATTGGAGGAAACAAAGTCAGGGTAAGCTTGTAAAGTATTAACAAAAAATTCACAATTCAGTGATTCAAGGTCCAAAGTTTTTTTTTTTTTTTCCTCAGACAGGTTTTCCCTGTGTAGCCCTGGCTGTCCTGAAACTCTGTAGACCAGGCCGGTCTCGAACTCTGAGGCTCACCCGCCTCTGCCTCCCAAGTGCTGGTATGAAAGGCACGTGCCACCTCCACCCAGCAGGTCCAATGTACTTAGTCTATGAAAACTACCTTTTCGATAAAAGAAACTGAAGATAGACATGTACATTCACTTACATTCATTTTTTAGATTTAACTAGGACTAAACTGGGACTTAAAATAGCCTGTCAGCCAACACCTACCCTTAACCTGTTGTATCAAACATCAAAACATCACATACTTGTCTCCAATGAGGTCCGGCTGGCTCTGAAAAGGTAAGCCCACTCCATCATCATACATTTCTCTGCAAATCTTGTACACGGAAGCCTGAAAACATAATCTAGTTAGGCAACACACCAAGACAAATGTCAAAAGAATGAATATAAAAACAGCCATGTGTAGTGGTACACAGAGGAAGCAGGCGCAGGAGGATTGCAGGTTAAAAGCCAGGTTGATTAATAGGAAACATACTGAGTTTGAGACAACTATGGATAATAAACCAACTGTCTGAGAAAAAGAATTACAAGTCTGGGGGGGGGGGGATATGTATGATCTGGCTTATCAGAATCATCACCTGGGAGTAGGAGGATCACCTTTTGTTTTAGTTTTTTGCAAAGAAGGGTTTCTCTGTGTCATCGTGGCTATACTGGAACTCACTGTGCAGACTAGGCTGGCCTCAAACTCAAGAGGTCCGACTGCCCCTGCATTGACCACCCCCACCTGGCTAGAAAATTACTTTTGTTTTATTAAGTATTATTGAAATGGGCATGTAGCTCAGTTGTATAACACTCACCTAGCATATGCAAGGTACTAAATTTGATACCTAGCACTAAAATTTTATTTATTAGGTTATACCTGCACAAAATTAATTTGCCTGCACAAGAGAATACATGCACCATATACTGTGGTATATACATGCAGGAGCTCATGGGTCAAAAGGCAGCTCTGGATCCCCTGGAATTGCAGTTATCAGCAGTTGTGAGTTGCCATCTGGGTGCTGGGAACTGATTTCTAATTCTCTGTAATAGTACGTGTGCTTAACTATCGAGCCATCTCTCTGGTCCAAACCCCACCGAAACAAACAAGCAAGCAAACAAATGAACAGGGTCTTACTATGTAGCTCTAGCTGCTTTGATTCAGAGATCTGCCTGCCTATACCTCCCAGGTACTGGATCATGCCATCATACCTAGCCTTCATTTTGAGTTTTTAAAGGGAAGAATTAAAGGACTCAGCTCAAAAGTTCTAAAAGAGAGGCTGGAGAGATGGGTCAGAGGTTAAGAGCACTGGCTACTCTTCTAGAGGCACTGAACTCAATTCTCAGCAACCTCATGGTGTCTCACAACAATCTATAATAAGATCTTGTGCCCTCTTCTGGTCTGCAGACATATAGGCAGAATGCTGTATACATACATAAAAAGTAAATAAATCTTAAAAGAAAAAAAAAACAACAACCTAAAGGAGGTAAAATGCCTTAGGCTCCTCTTGAAATTTTTACTGAATTTACACCTCTAGGATTCAGTGTTTTAGCTAACTTCTTCAATTTCAGGTTGGTATTTTAAGAGCTGGGAGTTTAGTTACAATTCTGATCTGGAATTCCCACCCCCGCCCCCAAAGGGCCATCCATCTAAAGCTTGGTACTCAACTGACAGGCCTCTGGAAGGTAGTGGAAGACCTACGAGGCCCTGTTAGACAAATTTAGGGCATACTGCTAAGGGTACAGTTTAACTGACTGTAAGGTAAGCAGCTTTGTTTTGCTCTGTTCTGCCATTGCACCATGATGTAATGACATACAGTCATGGAGCTGGCTGCCACAAACTGAAACCATGAAGCAAAATAAAGTCATCCTGTTTTTCCTTTTCTTTTTTTTTTTTTTTAAGACAGGGTCACACCATGTAGCCTTGGATGGCCTGGAACACACTTTGTAGACCAAGTGGGCCTCAAAACCAGAGATCCACCTGCCTCTGCCTTCCACATCAGGCTTTCTTGGGATTCTGGATGGCTGATTAACCCAAGGCTATCAGTGATGGCTCCAAGTCTGATCCCTGAATCCAAAAGTACACAACTAAATGAAGAGTAGCTTAAGACACAGAAGCAACCATCTAGTTCTTGCAACCATCTAGTTGAAAGGAAAGCTGTGAGAACACTTAACTATATACCAAGTTGACAGAAAATTACCTCATCTTTAGGAAAATAAGGTCTGATAGTATAAACTTTGGAGGTAGGAGTCAGTGGGGGTGGTTGAAAAAAGAGATCATTTGCTCCATCAATTGGCAACAAACGCTGTAGGAAGGAAAAAAAGGGAGAAAGATTAGTTTTGAGAATACATCCATTTCTTTCAATGAGTGTGCACTGCAGATTACCAACTTAACATTAACTGGCTACTGCAGGCAGACCTAAAGAAGAGGGGCGTACTACACTTTACTAATATAATACCTCTTTCCTGGGGAAGGGGTGTTTCAGAATAGAAATTACCCAAACTGACTCACACATCTTTAATGGTATAATAATAGAAATTTAATTTTATAATAAAAACAAAAAACTACTTCAATTATGATATAAATATTTGTTTTAAAAACCAATCTTAAATGAACCATCCTTCTACTACAAGATGGCAGAACAGACTGTGAGGAGGAGAGGTTTGGTCTGAAGAGGGTTATCTGTCCAGGAGACGCTTTATCCCCAAAGCAATGCGCTTCAGTTTGCTGTGCGCAGCAGAGCACCTGTTGGGGGGAGAAAAGTAGAGCACCGGAAAAGTCCATGAACAAATCTAGCAGCAAGAACCCTCACAGTCTGCTCAGACTGTCACCAGCAGAGCTTTTTATTTCTTACTTTTAAAGGGTATTGTATTTATTAAGGAACCAAGAAACTGCCCTTTAAGCCCTTTACTGTCTACTTGCATAATAAGCCATCTTTTTTGCTCATGGAGTTTCCACTGGCAGACAAGCATGCGCGCATTGTGCATTGCGGGCGCAGATTTAAATGCTGTGCGACCTGCAAAGAAACAATGTGAAGTGTATACCTAGAGCCGCTGCGCTTCGCAGGCGCGGGGGGATTGACAGCATCTCCTTCAGAAATTACTGTGAAAGAGGAGGAAAATTCGATTTAAAATCCAGTTATGTAACTAAATTGAATTTGGGACTAGAAAGCCTTCGGCAGACCAATCCTTCCAGCCATCTGATGCGCAACATAAGGTTTCTCATAAAACAAAGAAAAATGTCAATTCAGTTGTGAATTCATATTGATACCTGGAACTCTCCTGCTAGACCACCTCTAAAGGCCCAGGGTTCTTGGTCTCCAATTAAGAACTGTGCTGAAGAATGACTACGACACCCTGTTGAGATCAGATCCAAGCGGAGAACGTTACGAGAAAGGGGATTTCCTGAGGTCTCAAATGTCCAACAAACTAACATACACTGGAAACAGCTCTCTAGAAGTACTAATCCAGGGTTTCAAGGCAAGGCTGTGATAATAACTATTTTTAAATTTATAACGGCATTTCAATACTTCTATTCCTTCCTCGGATTAATGGAAACCACTACTATCAGTTCCAAGCTTTAATTATTGGAAGGAATAATGAGATTTCCCAGTAAACTTTTCTATATTCCGCACACACAGCAATAAATCAAACAGCTGCTTATCTATCATGAAATTCTCTAACTATAAACTGAAATGAATGAGATAGAGACATTTTATTATCACAGCCCATGAAGGAACTGAATTAAACCTGTCTGAAGTCACATTTTACATTTTGGGAAGGGTAAGGAAAGGGAAAGGGGAGTTAATCTTGTCAGAAAACTTAAGGTCAGCAGAATACTGTGGACAAAAACAAAACAATGAAAAATTTGGTTTTCATGAACAAGGACAATTTAAATTTAGACATGGCCAGTTAGAATACCAATCTGCCGAGCTCTGAGAACAAGAGAGAGCCAATTACTTTTCCTAATTTGTCCAGAGCTAAAAACACACTTTTCTTAAAAGTGTGACAGTATATAGTCTTCTAACCCTGCTATGACTTTTGCAATGTGATGAACATGTGTATCAGGCAGCAGGCTTTGAGGCCCAGGTGTCAGTTTTAAGGTTAACACTAACCGACCTCACAAGCAATCAAGCCAACAACCAAGAGACAATGAAAAGCAAATGTTTTGGAACCAACCGGAAGCAGCCTGCCTGGTTTTCTGACAAGATATTAGCAGCGCAATATAGTTCTGTTCCATTGGAAGACAGCGTTCTACCTCCTGCTCAAGTCAACAGTCTCATCAGTACAAGACACAGTGTGCTAGTCAGACAGTCCCAAAGCAAACCAAATTTTTTGTTGACAATTCAGCCCATTAAGAGATCATGTCTGGGTTTGTTATGTTTTAAGGGTAGGGTAATTTAAAAAAATTAAAAAACAAAAAAACAAGAAAAAGCAAACACAAACCTATAAAATGTATTTGTAAAATAAGCATGAAATGGGTCAAAATTTAGACTACAAGAGATTGCCCCATTCCGTAATTCAGTGATTTACACTGTAGAAAAAGAAAACAAACAAAAACACACAAACTTCACAAACTTGAAGTTCAGCCAATTTCCCCTACCCTCCACTTTGAGACTCCAACATAACTAGCACTTCCAACTAGTACAGTAAAAAGCTGCATGTACGAAGAGCTGTGTAAATGAAAACATGGTTAATGCCTCAGACGCTGCGCAAACGTGACTTCAGTTCATGTCTACTGCCCTAGTTTATTCTACCTGATCTACCTCACAGACACAGCCTTTCAACTTAAACTAATTAATCATGACGCGCTGTGAACATCTGCCGCTGTCCATCCAATAGTAGTAGACACTTGTGCTGAGGATTCTCCCATCTGTACACAATGGGGAAGAAGATAATAGAAGTCGTTAGTAATCAAAAGTACTGCATAGCCACATTCTTTAAAGGACTGAATGCCAGCTGGACTGGAGGAGGAAAAAAACAAAGGACTCTAGTCATGAGCCAGAGATTGGTCACGAAGACACTCTCCCTGTCACGGGCACTGTACACCTACTCGGATGTGGTGGTGGTTATTTAAATTTTTTCTTTTGGTTTTTCTCTGTAGCTTTGGAGCCTGTCCTGGAACTCGCCCTGTAAACCAGGCTGGCCTCAAACTCACAGAGATCTGCTTGCCTCTGCTTCCCTAAGTGCTAGGATTAAAGGCATGTGTCACCTCCTGGTGATGGTAGTTATTTAAAACTACAATGCTCTGGCATTGATACTGTACCAACTGGAAAACTTACTCAGGCAAAGATAGCATGAGAAGAGAAAGAAGTAATACTGGATATAATAAAATTTTAACTTTCAGTAATTCTTGAATGGGGGGAGTCATACTGAGGATTAAACCCTCAAATTTAATATTTTAAGTGATTTATCCTCAAGCTCACTAATCTGGATTTCAGGCTCAAAATACCTAGGGGCCTTAGATTCTTAAAACACAAATCCCTGTAAGGATTAAATAACTCCCTGGCAACAAGCCTGGAAGGCATGTGCTGTCATATACAGTCATACACAGTCAATACAGAGAGCTCCCCAGGAGCCTAAAGAGACTGCTCCCAGCTAGATAGAATCCTAGACAGAACCTTCCATCAAGCCTGCCATGCTAATACGCAGGACCACAGAGGAAATTATCATAGTTTCTAAATCAATTATCAGAGATTCTTCCTTTTTTAAATATTTAGGAGCCCAAAGGCATATGGGTGGAGAATTACAAATCTAACTACTCAGGGCTGCCTGTGTTTCAGACCGTCTATTTCACACTCAGATCGTGAAACCCCGTCACGGTATTTCTGACTACTATGAAAACTGACACATCAGTTAGCTTTGCTGCCTGCTGTGTGCTCTGAGTCCATTGCACTGAAAACCTGCAAATGAAATGAGATTCCTGGAGAATCTTGGCCATGCTGGTGCTTTTTTTTTTTAAACCAAGTTTGAGAATTTCCAAAAAGAAGAGAAAAAAAAAGGGGGGGGCACACAAAAGTCCACTGAACCAAGCAAGAGCTTATTGGGGACTGTAATTTCCATTTCATGCTAAAATCGATTACTTGGTAGAGGAATAAAGAAATAGCCACATGAAGTTATACCAAGTAGCACCAGAATAGCCTTCCACTAAAGCTCGCATGCGCACAGGGCTGGGAGGACAGCTTCCTCTTGCCAGGCCCCTGGGGGAGTTGCAGCACTAGTTCTAGTAAACACAGCACTAATGTTACCAAGACACAGCAAGCAGCAGAAAGCTTACAGCGTCACATCTCATAGAGTCTCATCTCCAAATCAGGTCAATGAAGGACTCGGGGCTCCATCCAGGAAGCATTCAGTCAGAGCACGTTAAAGTCAGTACTTTCTAACATATTTTCAAAGTATTTATGGAATTAGCCCAAGGGAGAAAAACTAACATGCTCAACAAAATTACTAAAACTTTCAAGTTTTTCAACTATGTTCATCTTTAAGAAAAATCTAAGAAGTAAAATACATGGAAATTTGCCAATTCCCTAAATGGTTTTCTCCCTGTGGGATAATTTTTTTAAGTACAATATATAAGAATGAGGAGATAGGATCATTGCTGCTGCACCTACCTAACCACTGCACAAAAGACTTCACCATAGACATTATACTCTTGATATCCCAGACATAGGAGTACATGTCATACAGGATTGTCCTGTTGGCACAATTGGAGAGCCGAGTGAACATCCCCATCACTAGTGCACACATCTCTTCAAACTTGGCTGCTCGTGACCGCCACTCTTCAATCTATAAGGGATTTTAAAAAAGGAAGCAATGATTTTAAATTTAACAAAATAATCTAAGAGTTACAAACTTAGCTGTTTATCAGGCACATGAATTTATCTTAAACATTAGCGAATCACTTGCTTAAACGCTGAGTGAACGATGAGCTTATCTCGCTGAGCTGACAGAAAATATCTAAAATAAACTTTCCTCTATTTCTTTTCTTTTCTTTTTTTTTTTTTTTTTGTGGTTTTTTGAGGCAGGATTTCTCTGATAAACAGTCCTGCTGTCCTGGAACTTACTATGTAGACCTGTCTGGCCTTAAACTCACAGAGATCCGCCTGCTTCTGGCTCCTGAGTGCTGGGATTAAAGGTGTGCGCCACCACTGCTGCCCAGCAACTTCCCTCCATTTCTAACAAGAAAGTCAAACTGCGAAGGTGAAGGTGCCAGATGTAGAAAATTTCCCATTTATTTTACAGAACATATTCTAAAACGTGTTTTACACCAGTTACAGTATTTCATTTAAGAATCACAAAAGTGGAGAGATGCTCAGCAGTTTAGTACACTTGCTACTCTTGCAGGGGACTCAAATTTTTGCCCAGTGCCCACAAAGTGGCCTCCCAAACACCCGTAACTCTAACTCCAGTCCCAGGAGATGCGATGCCCTCTTCTGGCCTCAGGCACCAGGCATAAATGTGGTGCACACACACATTCAAGCAAAACACTCCTATATATGAAATAAAAGTAATTTCCTCATGGCTGAGGGGAGAAAAGGAAGAAACTAAACTTGGTCACTTTTTTTTTTTGGGGGGGGGGGGGGGGGGGGGGGGAGGCAGGGTCTCCTGCTTATAACCCAGGCTGATCAAACTAAAGATGTAGTGGAGAACAGCCCTGAACTCTGGGATCCTCTGCTTCCATTATTTAAGCACTAGAACCACATGTAAGAACCACCACACCAGACATATATGGATGCTTTTTTTTAATATTTATTTATTTATTTATTATGTATACAATATTCTGTCTGTGTATATGCCTGAGGGCGACAGACCTCATTACAGATGGTTGTGAGCCGCCATGTAGTTGCTGGGAATTGAACTCAGGACCTTTGGAAGAGCAGGCAATGCTCTTAACCTCTGAGCCATCTCTCCAGGCCCTGGATGCTTCTTTTGTTGCAGGTGAGGGGCTTCCACAATCCCAACACTTGGAGGAGCTGAGCCAAAATGACTACCTCCAGCTCACAATATATGGAGAATCTGTCTCAAACCTAGCAACCCACACCAGGTGGCTCACAACTGCTTCTAACTCTAGCTGTAAAAGGTCAAATGGCTCTGGTCTTTGTGGGAACCTGTATTCATGTTCCCACATGTAAACACAGACTGACACAGACACACACACACACCTACATTCAACTACAAATAAACCTTAAAGCCAGGCAACAGTGGTGGACCCCTTTAATCCCAGCATTCGGGAGGCAGAGGCAGGCAAATCTCTTTGAGTTCCAGGCCAGCCTGCTCTACAGAGAGAGAGTTCTAAAACGGCCAAGCCTACACAGAGAAACCCTGTCTTCAAAAACCAAAAGCAAGCAAACAAACAAAAACAATCCCTTTAAAGTGTTTTTCAGGCATTGTAAAGAAATCCCTGAGCATCTGGTCTCACTGTGAGGAGCCAGTGAGTGCAACAAGCATACTCACTTTTTCAGAGTCTTTCCCTTTGCAATTGACACTGACAACGCTACTGTTTGCTCGAAGCCACTGAAATTCCCGTAACATCTGTGCTCCTTTGGGTCCGTGCTCATAAGGAAGATAGAAAAGATCAGCAAGTAACTGTAAGTCCTCTAGAGTCACTGGTTCTGCAGTGTACAAAGGCTTTTCATTTGGACCAGGCACAAATTGCTCCTTGTTTGTTTGTTCATCAGTCTGCATAGGAGCAATATCGCTAATGCAATCTTCTTGCATAGACATCTCTGGGGATTTGGATTCAGCTATGCTCTCCTTATCGGTGTCCATTGGTTTCAATTCCTCCGCCATTTTAGCTTCAACAATTTCAGTTAGTATTTGATTGTCATTCTTGTGCTCTGGTTCTTCTTGCTTTTCTACTACCATATCCATGGGTTCTTCATCTGGCTGTTTCTTTTCTTCTTCCTTGGTCAGAGCTGAAGGCTCACCACTCAGAGCTGCTCCCTGGCTCATAATGGGCTCCTGGTAAACTGTTGTAACTACAGTCGTGGCATTTAAAGAGGGTGCTGCAACTAAAGGAGTCCCGTCAACTACACTTGCCTTAGCTCCACTGTGTGCAACCTGCCTACCTACCAAGGGGAGAAAGGAGAAACAAAAGCAATCAAAATTAAAAAACAGAACTAATTAGGCTTACTAGACTTTAAGAAATCTCCCCCACCCCCCAGGCCAGGGAGACAGCTCAAAAGGTTAATAAACTTGCCACCAAGCCCGATGACCTGAGTTTGATCCCTGGAACTGACATGGAAAGAACTGACTCTTCAAAGCTGTGCTGTGGTACGTACCTGCCTGTATGTACATACAATAAATCAATAAATTTAGTTAAAGATAACTTGAAAACTGGGCTTGATGGCACACCCTTCTGAATGCTGCGGTCAGGAGTGGTGGCACACACTTTTAATCCTAGCACTTAGGAGGCAGAGATAAGATCAACCTGACATCATGGCCACTGAGTTTCCAAGAAAGTCTAGGCTGCAAACAGAGACCCTATCACAGAACAAAAGTGTACCCTGTTCTTGCAGAGAACCCGAGCTCATTTCCAGCACCCACATCAGGCTGCTGACAACTATCTATGGTTGTAGCTCCAAGGGGATCCATAGCCTGTAGGCCACATGTATGTATGTGTATACCACAGATATGCCCGATGCCCTTAGAGGCAAGAAAAGAGCATTAGATCTCCTCAAATTGTAATTACAGATGACTGTGAGTTGGCCTGTGTGTAGGGATCTGAAGTAAGGACCTCTGAAAGAGCAGGAAGTACTCTTTTTTTAAAGATTTATTTATTTATTATGTATACAACATTCCTTCCATGCATGCTTATATGACAGAAGAGGGCACCATATCTCATTATAGATGGCTGTGAGCTACCATGTGGTTGCTGGGAATTGAACTCAGGACCTCTGGAAGAGCAGTCAGTGCTCTTAACCTCTGAGCCATCTCTCCAGCCCCCAGTTACATAATTTTTTAAGAAGCTGAACATGGGCTAGGTGATTGTGGTGCATGAATTTAATCCCAGAACTTGGTAGGCAGAGGCAGGCAGATCTCTGTGATTTCGAAGGCAGCCTGGTCTACAGAGTGAGTTCCCCAACATGTTCCAAAGCTACACAGAGAACAACTGACTTCAAACACAAACACCACCAATAAAAATTGGACAAGTAGCATATGCCTAAAATCCAACACGTGGGATAAAAGTGGGTGGATCAGGAAGAGGCTCAGTGACATCCCTGACTAAACAGCAAGCTCCAAGGTAGCTTTAAAAGGTAACAACAGCCGAGCAGTGGTGGCGCAAGCCTTTAATCCCAGCACTCAGGAGGCAGAGGCAGGTGGATCTCTGGGAGTTCGAGGCCAGCCTGGTCTACAAGAGCTAGTTCCAGGACAGGCTCCAAAACCACAGAGAAACCCTGTCTCGAAAAAAGCAAAAAAAAAAAGGTAACAACAAACGCAATTACACTTTGCTTAATGGATCTAAGTTAAGGGGCATAACGCGCATAACACTTTGTGACTCAACTCTGTAATCCAATCTCCTTATGAAACTGGCTAAGCCAGTGTGATAGCACAAATCTGTATTTCAAGAATTCAGGAAGTGGAGTCAGCAAGATTAGAAGTTCAAGCTCATCTTTGGCTACTTGTCAAATTAGAGGCCCACCCGGGTTACATGAAACCATACCGAAAAGAAAAGTCCCAAGGTGGATGGTTGACATCTGCATGCACAGGCAAATGTCCACCCACACAATCATTCATACACAGCAATAATAGATGATCCCAAGTAAAACATAAAATAAAAACTGATGGGCTAGGATATAGTTAAGTGACAGATTGTTTGCCTAGCGTGCATGCGACTAAGCTTCAATTCTAAGCAGCACCACCACCTCACCCATTCTAGCCCAACTCACTGCTGTATTGATGAGGTACGCCGAACTCCTGCAACCATTCCGTTAAAGCTAGCTTTAAAGCCATCTGTGGACTATAGAGTATATCAGTTTCAATGTCTTCATCACTGCCTTCATTTTCTAACTTTATTTGTATTGATACAGTACTGTCTTCACTGTCAGCTGAGGAGAGAAAGCACAAAAATAGTTTTGATTATAAAAACATCCTCCCAAGTGAAGACGTATAAATTTCACTTGTTGCAGTACAAGCAAAGCAGTGAAAAACTAAAATACACCAACATAAAACACAAATACAAGATCCTTCAGTAACCATCTAGAAAGTCACCTACTTGCTCGAGGTTCCAAATGAAGTAATAAGCATGTTAGAATAATCAGAAAAGTTTGTCATAAATGTCCAATAGATACCAATAATGAGATGACAATGTTAATTAAAAGTATTATACTTACACCATCCTCTGCATAAAGAAAACCTATTTAAGTCTTCAGGTACGTAGGGCGGTGGTGGCACACGCCTTTAATCCCAGCACTTGGGAGGCAGAGGCAGGCGGATCTCTGTGAGTTCGAGACCAGCCTGGTCTACAAGAGCTAGTTCCAGGACAGNACCCTGTCTCGAAAAACAAAAAAAAAAAAAAAAAAAAAGTCTTCAGGTACTTACAACTTCATTATTAATAATTCATTAAAGTATAAGAAGTGAAGTTCAAACGTCTTGATTTTGAGCATAAAGTCTTGCTTTCCTTATTTCCCTGCATAGCTGAGTTTGGCTAATCCAACATCTATCCCTTAGTGTTGCATTATGCTGGCTTAAAAATGCAGGAGTTAAATGTCATGCATGCAGAAGGGATGGAGATAGTATTTCTAATTGTGCCTTTTATTGGGGTGAAAGAAACAGCAATGAGCAGGCCATAAAAGGATTCATTAATTCAATGAAATATTACAAGAGTGACACAGACTGAGAGACAGACAACTACATACCACCAAGGGCCCTGGCAAAACACACTATTAATCCAAATTTCATCAATAACCCTGTTTCAGACTAACTTCAAAATTCTTAATTTTTATTATCATTTATCGTGTGCCATGATAAGCCTGTGGGCATGCATCCTTGGCATAATACGGGGGTCAGAGTACAACTGTGGAGTCTCCTTCCATTATGTGGATAACAGATACTCAACTTCAGGCTGCTTTAAAGCAACTAAGCCCTACCTTACAAGCTCTAACTTCAAATTTTTATGACCAATATTTTCCCCTGAACCATGTGTAGCAACTCTACCTGATCCAGCTCAAATACCTGTCAAACTGTTTATCAACACTTCAATACTTCAGGTTCTCATTCTTTCCTCTGGTACCACACTCTGTAATAGCATGACAACATTAGAAATACTACCAATGCCTGCAAGCCTTCCACAACTTCAATTATTTTCAGAAGCAGGTACACTTTATTCTTCCCGCTCTCCTCTTAATATCCAAGAAAGAGGCACCGCCATACAATATAATTAAATGTAAATCAATAAATACCAACATTCTCACTTCAAACTTTGCAAAAAAAAAAAATGACTTGTCCAAGGCCACACAGATTTTCCTTATTATATATCTATGACTAAGAGAAATGAAAACATGCTTTAATATAATAAAAGCTTTAACTGTGACAATAAAGGAATACAAATGTACCTCTCCCCCAAAAGTCCATCATCAATACAGGATACTCACTCATCACTACATCCTTTCTAACTCCATTCATGTTTGATTTATACCACGTGGCAAGGGTATGGATAGCAACATAGTTAGCTTCAAATTCACAGTTTGGATTAGTCAGCACTCCCTTTAACCGGGGGATGAGTTCTGTGGATCTTCCTTTGTAGGGACCCAGAAACAGCCTCTTCTGATCATAATCATTAGCGTGGATATTATCCCAGATCACTGGAGCTCTCTTGATGATCTTAGAAACCTCTTCAATAGACTCTACTGGAATTTCTTTTGAAACAACTTTTGGACCTAGAAATAATTTGTAAAAAGAACTTTATTTACAGAACCTTCTACATGGACTTTAAAAGAATTAAACTTTAGCAATGCTGGAGAGATGGATCAGTGGTTAAGATCATTTGTTACTCTTGCAGAGGACCTGGGTTGGGTTTCCAGAACCCACACGGTGATTCACAAGCATCCTTAACTCCAGTTCCAGAATCAGACAATACCTTCTTGGGCACCAGGCATGTACTAGGTACATATACATCCATGCATGCAGGCAAAATATGCATAAAAATACATTAAATTGGGTTGGGCGGTGGTGGTGAACACCTTTAATACCTTTGGAGGCAGAGGCAGGCGGATCTGTGAGTTCAAGGCCAGCCTGGTTTACAAGAGCTAGTTCCAGGACAGGCTCCAAATTTACAATGAAACCCGGTCTCAAAAAACAAAATAAAATACAATAAATCTAAACAGCAAGTTTGGCAGCCTGAGTCCAATCCCACGACCTATAGGGTAGGAAGAGGGAACCAAATCGTACAAGTTGTCCCCTGACTTTTACAGGCACACACACATACACGATAAATAAATGCAATAAAAAAATGTAAAGAGATAAAATAAGAGCTAAGAAGGTCAGTGACCATGGCTCAGTGTATAAAACTGCTTGCCCTTAGCCGGGTGATGGTGACACACGCCTTTAATCCCAGCACTCGGGAGACAGAAACAGGTGGATCTCTTTGAGTGCAAGATCAGCCGGGTCTACAGGATTAGTGCCAGGACAGGCTCCAAAGCTACAGAGAAACCCTGTGAGTGTGTGTGTGTGTGGGGGGGGGGGGGGGGTAAAGTAAAGAAAAAAATAAAAAATAAACAAACAGCACTTGCCACCAAGCTTGAGGACCTAAGTTTGATCCTCAGGACCCCAGGACCCACGTGATGGAAGGAGAGACATCACAAGCTATTCTCTGATTTCCACTTGCTGTGACACATGCAATTACACACATATCACATACACAAAACAATAAAAATGTGTGAAATTTAAAAACACAGAAGCTTTTACATGTTTTCCTTGCATATACACTATCCTGAAAATTTCTCTCTATACCCATCTCCATCCCCCAGGTCTTTCCATCAAAGCGGATGAAGCCCAGAGTTTCAAGTGCTGCAGACTGATGAGATACACTACTGAGCAATCACAGCTTCCTTGCCTCCCTTCTCTTTATCCACTCATTTATAAGGTTGGCTTCAATTCTCATGATCCTCCTACTTCAGCCTCCCAAGTGCTGGAACAGAAATTTTATACTTAATTCTTCTGGTTTTCTTTGTTTTTGTCTTTTGAGACAGTCTATGTAGTCCTGGAACTCACTATGTAGGCCAGAATGGCCTCAAACTCACAGATTTACCTGCCTATGCCTCCCAAGTACTGAGATTAAAGGGGTGTACCACTATGGTGTGCCACTATGCCCAGCTTCAATTTTCCTTCCTAAACCAGCAATAGTAACTTAATTCTTTTATTTTATTTTGGTTTTTTTTTTTTGAGACAAGGTTTCTCTCTAACAGTCCTGGCTGGTCTCGAACTTACTCTGTAGATGAGGCTGGCCTCAAACTCAGAGATCCGTCTGCCTCTGCTTCCCAAGTGCTGGGACTAATGGTGTGCACCACCACTGATTGGCCCCGTTACTCATTTTATAAAACAAGTTTCCCAGGAGTCTAGTAGTATAGCTAAATTGACAGAAAATTAGTTGTTAGATCCTCAGCACCACATAAACTGCGTATATTGGATACAGTTTTATTTCCAGCACTTAAGAGGTAGAAACAAGAGAACCACTAAATTCAAGATCATCCTTGGCTACACAGCGAATTTCAGGCCTGGAATACAGAAGACCCTGTCTCAACAGACAAAAGTATCCACCTAATACAAACAACCAGTTTTCCTAAGTCCTAGTAATAAAACTTTCACTATACAATTCTTGAGGACTTACCTGTCCAAAGGACCTCAATTCCAGGTAAAAGCTTCTCACCCACAGTCCTTAAGTAAGGAGACTGAGATACATTTGGGTAACAGAAAGTGCCACAATATTCTGAATGCAGAGGGGGAGAAAATTAAGTCAGGATTAAAATGGTCATGGGAACTGGGGAAAATGTTTTAAAATTCTGTATCATTTTTATTCAAACGGTAAAAGGTTCTTTGTCATAAAAAAAGAAGTAAACTTGGGCAGATGTTACATATAATAGTTCATACAATCATATATCCAAACTGGGTGGTGGGCCTGCTTATTATCTCAACTCCAGGGCCACGGCAGAAGTTCACAGAAGGTCATGCTAGGCAGAACAATGTCACAGAACAGCCTCCATTAGATGGAGAATCCTCGGGAAAAGGTCTCTAAGTCAGCAGCCCTAGCCTCAACCTGGTAGGGGTTCTCCTTGCCTCTGCTTCCCTATCACTTGGGTCACTGATATGCATCTCCATGTTTTTTTCCTTAAATATTTTATTTATTTGTTTGTTTGTTTGTTTATTTATTTATTTTTGGTTTTTCGAGACAGGGTTTCTCTGTAGCTTTGGAGCCTGTCCTGGAACTAGCTCTTGTAGACCAGGCTGGTCTTGAACTCACAGAGATCCACCTGCCTCAGCCTCCCGAGTGCTGGGATTAAAGGCGTGCGCCACCACCGCCCAGCTATTTATTTATTATGTACACAATATTCTGTCTGTGTGTCTGCCTGAAGGCCAGAAGAGGGCATCTGATCTCATTTCAGATGGTTGTGAGCCACCATGTGGTTGCTGGGAATTGAACTCAGGACTTTTGGAAGAGCAGGCAATGCTCTTAACCACTGAGCCATCTCTCCAGTCCCGCATCTCCATGTTTTTAAAACAAAACAAACAACAACAAAAATCTCAAGGGTCTCCCTAAGTACCACAGATTAACTCTTCATCAAGAGTCTTTATCTCAAAAACAAATCCTTGGAATTTTTAGTAGTAGTAACAAGCAATCCTTATAATCCCAGTCATTAGAACTGAATTTTATAAGCTTCTATATAAATCTTTTTAAAAAGTAATTAATCCTGCGGATGTAGGATTCCCCTCTGTATGCTATGAACACCATTGGCTATTAAAAAAAAAACTGTCTTGGGCCTGGGCAGGGCAGAATAGAAGTAGGCGGGAAAACTAAATTGAATGCTGGGAGAGAGAGAAAGCAGAGTAGATGTGAGTTGTCAGCTAGAACCTTGCCAGTAGGCCATGAGGTTCGTGGTAAAATATAAAATAATGTAAATGGGTTAATTCTAGACGTAAGAGCTAGCTAGCAATACACATAAGCTGACTGGTCAAGCAGTGATTTAAATAATAGCTTCTGTGTGATTATTTCGGGAGTCTGGGCAGCCTCCTACAACACCTGCCATGGTGATATGTGCACATCACCCCCACTTTAAATCCCAACTTGCTAGCCTGATGAGACCAAACCCAACACTCCCACTGGAAAAGAATTCTGACCAGTTACCCCTCACAACTAACATCTCTTTCTGAACAAGAAACAAAAGTGAGTCAGACAGTGGTGGCCCACACCTTTAGACCACGCAGTGGTAGCAGCAGCTTGATCTCTGAGTCTGAGGACAGCCTGGACTACAGAAGCAAGTTCCAGCACAACCAGGGTTACACAGAGAAATTCTGTTTCGAAAAAAACCAAAACCAAACAAACAAACAAACAAAAAGGGAAAAAAGGAGCAAAGTTTACAGAGGTCAATTTTGAGAGGTGACTAAGGATGAAAACATTTTCAGCGGAAAACCAAGCAGCAGAGCGGGACGCGCTCTATTCTGACTGCTAGAATAGAGCCAGAAGAGAGTGGGAGCAGTGAAACGGGGGCAGAAAAAGAGAACAAGCCGAAGGGAGTGAGACATGACTAAGTTAAAATCATGTAAATTTGATTTTTTTTTCCAGTTTTCATTCCAATAATTCTATTCTCCTCCTTTAACCTGGAAATGTAATGGTTACACACTACCTCTCCCTTTTAAGATCCCTTCTCCGTTCACCCGCTGACAGTTGTCTTCCTGCCACTATACCAGCGGACCCTAAGGCCCCTAAACCTGCCCCACTCTCCCCAGGGGACAGAATACTCCTCAAACAGTTAACTCCTAGTCTCTCGAACCTCGATGGACAGGACTTCACATGGTAATCCTCAACACTCCATCGGCTGCCAAGCTCTTGGGACACCCATGCTGGTACCATCTCTCCAGGCTCAAGTGGGCGCCTACTCAAGACACTTGGTCTGTCTAGCAGACAGGACCTTCCACCCTCCGGTTTTCCAGGATGCCACAATGAAGGGCCTACCTGCTCCACATTCTGGCACACTCATCTTTAATAACAATTCTTTTCCTAGACACCTGCCTTCTCCGGGATGACGGTACATGGGATGCCTTTCCAGCCACACCTATTGCTAAACATGGACACCTAGCTCTCCCCTTGCCCACGTCGCCCCTTGCCCGCAGGAAGTAGCCAGATTTGAGTCTACACCCTTTTTTCCAAAGAGAGCCTAAATGTTTGTCATTATTACCACTCCAATTTTCTATCACCCCTATATCCAAAGAGTCTGGAATGTGAAGTTGGGAGCGTAGGCTCCAGCCCCTTTCATCTATCCCAGCCCCCAGGCCTGGTCTGGACTCCAAATCCCTGCAGGCCAGGTCCTGACCCCTCCCCAGGGTACTTAAATGAGCTCCCAAAAGAGGACACACCATTCGTGAGGTGCCACCGAGAGCATGGAACTCCCATTAAACCTGGGTATTTCTTAATTTGGCTTGTTTTGATTTGACTTGATTGGGAATTTGGCATCGGCAGAGCTCGCATTTCGGAAATATTCCTAACAACTTCTAATACTAAAAAGTACATAACATCTCCAACCTACTTCTTTGGTATTATAAGGTCCTAAATTTTTCCTATATGACTTTGAAAAATGTCTTCTAAAAATGTGTTCCTTGACACAGAAAGACAATTATCACATGTACTCACTCATAGGTGGTTTTCAAACATAAAGCAAAGAAAGCCAGCCTACAAACCACAATCCCAGAGAACTTAGACAACAATGCGGACACTGAGAGACTTACATAGATCTAAGCTACATGGGAAATAGAAAGTAGAAAAAGAAGATCTCCTGAGTAAATTGGGAGCATGGGGGCTTTGGAGGAGGATTGAAGTGGGGAAGGGAGAGGCAGGGAGGAGAGCAGAGAAAATGTAGAGCTCAATAAATATCAATAAAAAATGTATTAAACATGTATTTATACATGACGGAAAATATGTAATACACTGATACTTTCTTTTCTTTTTTTTTTTTCTTTTTTCTTTTGGTTTTTCAAGACAGTATTGGCTGTCGCTTTGTAGACCAGCTGGCCTCGAACTCAGAGATCTACTAGCCACTGCCTCCTGAGTTCTGGGATTAAAGGTATTGAGCCACCACGCCTGGCTTACATAGATCCTTTTAACATATTCCAATACTAGTTAAATACTCAGTTCTTATATACAATACCTGTAGGACAGAAGAGGAATGTTTCCGGCTCTCCTAGGTACTGATAAATTTCATTTGTGATAGAAACTTGTGCATGTGCAAAAGAACTGAACACCTCTTTGTCTGCCGCGCACATATTATGGTCAATATCATCAAAAAGCAAAGCAAATGACCTGCACCCAAATTGAGACACCTTAGAAAAGAAAAACCACGATTATTAGTTCATCTCAGAGAAAAGTATTTTAAATATATACTTATGGTTATATCAAAGTCAAATATTTTCCTTGGAATGTCAAAGAATATCTGATCTTTTTACATTTTAAGTGGTAGCAATTTTAAGTTAATATAGCTAGTGTTTTGGGATCCAATTTTCACTTGGTAATGAATCAAGTAAATGTTCAAACAATAGTTTTGTTTGCTTGGTTGTTTGTCTGGTTGCTGGAGAGATAGCCGTGGGTGCTGGAAAAACGAACTCTCATATTTTTGGTTGTGAGCCTACCCTTTATCGGCTGAGCAATCTCTCTAGCCCTCAGTTTATACAAGGCAACCTAACCTAGAAGATCCAAGAAATTCATAAAATTACAAAAGTATGAACAAGTATACTCAATCTATGAAATATTTAGGCCTTGATCTAGTCTTGGAAAGAACACTAATTCACCTGGAACTGGAGTTATAGATAACTGTGAGCTGCCATGTGGTGTTGGGAATTGAATCCGGGCCCTCTGGAAGAACAGCCAGTGTTCTTAACTGCTGAGCTATCTCTGCATCGTCCCCTTCTTAAGAGAGGGTCTCACACTGGAGGCCAGGCTGGCCTCAAATTTTTAGAAATTCTCTTACTCTCAAATATTGGAATATAAGGAATCGCCACACCCAGCTTTCTACCTTAAGTTTTACAAGCCATGTGATGCCACCAATACGAATCTTTTCTTAAAGAACAAAACATGCGGGGCTGGAGAGATGGCTCAGCAGTTAAGAGCATTGCGTGCTCTTCCAAAGGACCCGAGTTCGATTCCCAGCAACCACATGGTGGCTCACCACCATCTGTAATGAGGTCTGGTGTTCTCTTCTAGCAGGCATATATGCAAACAGAATATTGTATCCATAATAAATAAATAAATGTTAAAAAAAAAAAAAGAACAAAACATGCAGCGGTGGCGCATGCCTTTAATACCAGTACTCAGGAAGCAGAGGCACGGGGGATCTATGGTATTCTAGCTAAGTTTTTGGCTGACAAATACTTCTCTACCCACAATTATGAAAGTAATAGCTACAGAAATAAAGTATCAATTTGATTTCCTTTTATTTTAAAAAGATTTATTTATGTGCTCTATCTGCATATACACCCTTATGCCAGAAGAGGGCATCAGATCCCACTATAGATGGTTATGAACCACCATGTGGATGCTGGGAATTGAACTCAGGACCTCTGGAGCCAGTGTTCTTAACCACTGAGCCATCTCTCCCACCAATATTTCCTTTTAACACCATAAAGCAATTAAGAAAACCCCATTTCAATATTGAGTCAGGAAAAATAAAAAAGAATTACCTGGTCTAATTTGCGTTTCAATGTTGATACTTCCTTGGGGTTAGAAAAGGTGATGTCCAGGCCTGGGGAAATAGCGTAGATGAATTCTATCTCGTATTCTCGAGCAGCAGCGATGAGAGTCATAAGTTGCTCTAAAGAACAAAGTCTTGGTTTTAGAAAGCAACATAGGATGCTAAAACAAACTGTCCCTTCTAACTGAAGAAATTATCTCTTCCAATTTACAGTAAAGGTTCTTTAATGCTAAGCATTAAAATTTAAAAAGTATCATATTCATGGAAGGTATTTTGGTATACCCTGATAATCTCACAAAAGCACACACTTTTATTTGAACTCTCCCCCCCCACCCCCCGCCAAAGACAGGGTTTCTCTGTAGTTTTGGTGCCTGTCATGGAACTCAATTCTGTAGAATAGGCTGGCCTAGAACTCACAGAGATCTTCCTGACTCTTCCTCCTGAGTGCATCACCGTCACCCTGTTATTTGAACCAATATTTTAAAAAGACCTTTTATTCTCATTTTCAAATAGTTTCTTAAACATTTGGTGTTAACAAGCTAGTGTGTGGATAGAGGACAACTGCATGTGAGTCCTGAGACTCAAACTCAAGTTGCCAGGCTTAATGGCAGGTACCCTTACACGGTGAACCATCTCACCAGCCTCGTCTTAAAACCCCTCAATTGTCAATTCTCTTACTGAATGCAACCCATTTCTATTTCTCCTAACATCTGAAAGGTTCAAATACTTTTTGGAGGGGGTTATCTGAGTAAATGAAATTCCTAGGCTAAATTTACCCAGCTCCACCCATCTACTCATCTGTCTATCACAACGGTACTGCTGTCCCTCCCTCCATCACTGAGCTATCTCCGCTGCCCTATAAAATACAATTTTTAGTAAGAGTCAAG
Organism: Alexandromys fortis; assembly: GCF_014885135.2. NCBI lineage: Eukaryota > Metazoa > Chordata > Mammalia > Rodentia > Cricetidae > Alexandromys > Alexandromys fortis. Next base: position 14,058,248 of record NW_026067893.1, on the reverse strand, counting down.
TACAACCTTAAAATTGTCCCCTCACTCACTATTTTGAACTCAACTGATCAAAATAAAAAACATCACCACCAGGCCAGCAAGATGGCTAAGGACGATAAAAGTACTTGCCACAAAGTCTGACAGACAGAATTCAATCTCTGAAGCTTTCAGTTTGAAAGAGAAAAACTCCCTACTCAAGGACCTGCCTGCACACGTGTTCAAGTTCAGGGGCAGGCATGTATGTACACAGACACAGACACACAAAGATTACCAGCTTCTTCCACTGAATACATCTCTCGCCAAAACATCCTATGTTTGTAGTCATCTTTTGGAGCATACAAGTATGTATTTAATTCCCATTTCTGAAGCCTTAAGAGAAAGAAAATTACAGCTGCATAAATAGGAAATAATAAACTATAAATCTCAATTACTTTTTTTTTTTTTTGGTTTTTCGAGACAGGGTTTCTCTGTGGCTTTGGAGCCTGTCCTGGCACTAGCTCTGTAGACCAGGCTGGTCTTGAACTCACAGAGATCCGCCTGCCTCTGCCTCCCGAGTGCTGGGATTAAAGGCGTGCGCCACCATCGCCTAGCTCAATTACTATTTTTGATGTACCTCTATCTCATGACAAACCAGTAATATTCTACTGTTAAACTTTAATTATCAATGGAATTTTTTCTAATTTATTTAATTTTATGTGCATTGGTGTGAGGGTGTCAGATCCCCTTGGACTGGAGTTATAGTTAGTTATAAGCTGCCATATGGGTGCTAGGAATATGAGAATTAAACCCAGATCTTCTGGCAGAGGAGTCGGTGTTCTTAACCACTGAGCCATCTCTCCAGCCCTCTCCAGTTAATTAGTTAACTAATTAAATATCACAAAGTGCACCATCATACTAAGTGTTGAACAAAGAGAACTCTGAATAAAGCAGACAAAGCCTCCACCTGTTCAGCTTCCCCAGACAATTTGGAAAGGACTACAGGATAGCAACTCCTGCTATGACACCAGGCTCATCCAGCGAGAGTGCCTCCTGTGTCATAAGAAACTTACCTTCTAAACAGTTCTTTTCTCTGTTCCATTACCCAAGGTCTTCCATAAAACCCTGGAATTAAAGAAAAATAAAACTACTCTCAGCTTTGAAAATGAGGTACAGCTGAAGAAAAAGGAGGTTACACACGTGGAATCCGTTTTCTACGAAATGTGTGGAGGTGCTGACAAATGTGTGGCCTCCTGGGTAAACAGCCTCATCTACCAGAGGCCCTAGGTCTGAGCCCCACGGATAAAACACAGCAGAATCTGAAAACTAGGCAATCAAACACTGTTTATCTGTGAGAGGTGGTAAGGTCACGTATTCTTCACTATTCCTAAATTTCCAAATTTCCTTCTCTAACATTTACTGTGTGTAAGACTGGGTTTTATTTTTAGTGAGACACGATGTCTTACTATGGAGCCCTGGTTGGCCTAGCGATTGTACAAGCTGTCCTCACACTTGCAGCAATGCTCTTCTTTTGGCGTCTAAGCACAGGAATTCCAGAGAGCATCATCACCATGCTAGCTTAGGAACCCAGACCTACCATCTTTTATTGCGAGCAAGAACTCTTCCTGCTGGCTGGGGATATAATTCAGTACTGGTTTAGTATTCATGAGAGTATACATTTCCAGTACCCACATAACAAAACACACACTCCCCTCCCCCATACTGGAAATGACCAGAGAACCTTGATCATACTAGGCAAGCACTCTCACAACTAGAGAGTACTGTGGGACAATGGCCTTTTATCCTGTCGCTTGTATTATTTTTAATAAAATGCTGATTGGCCAGTAGCCAGGCAGGAAGTATAGGCCTGGTCTACAGAGTGAGTGCCAGGACAGCCAAAGATACACAGAGAAACCTAGTCTCAAAAAACCAAAAATTAAAAATGAAAACAAAAGAAACAATTTAAAATAAAGCTACATAAAGATGGAAAATACAGAGTCTGAATACTGTATGTTATTGTGTTCTCTTTGAATTGTTTGCTGAGGAACAGCTACTAAAAAAACATTTGATTATAAATGCTGCTGGACTGGTATGGGACCATGGTCTGTATTCTGACAATTATATTTTAAATAAATGCTGATTGGCCAGTAGCCAGGCAGGAAGTATAGGCGGGACAACCAGACAGGAAGTAGAGGCGGGTCAATGAGAACAGGAGAATTCTGGGAAGGAGGAAGCCCATTCCTCTGTAGTCCTTGCCCAGCCACAGAAGCAGCAAGATGTGACTGCCCCGCTGAAAAAGGGATGAGCCATGTAGCTAACATAGACAAGGTTTTGCTTTTGTTTCCACAGGAAATGAGAAGCTGTGGATTCAATTTTGAGTTAAGAAAAATCAGATTTGATCAAGGAAGACCTCCCCCCTGAGAAATCTCCAGTAGGAATGGAAGGCCCAGATGTCTGAGTTCTGTAGCCAGAACAGTTTCAAGATGATCAAGCGTCACAGGATACTCCAGTCAGGACTTGATCATAATTCTAAATTTCTTTAGGTCCCTGTAAGATTATCAGCGCCCCCAATCAGCAGGAAGTAGCCTGGAAAACCATGCCTGTATTCCCAAAATATGGATTATGGATGTTTGCCTTTGTTTAGAATGTTGGTTACAAGTTGTTACGGATAACGGTCAGGAGAAAAGCTAAACAAAGGATATGAGATTCAGAGTTCTTGTTTAAAAAAAAAAAGGGGGTGAGTGGTGTGGGGACAATGGTCTTTTTATCATGTCACCTGTATTATTTTTAATAAAATGCCGATTGGCCAGTAGCCAGGCAGAAAGTAGAGGTGGGGCAATGAGAACAGGAGAATTCTGGGAAGAGGAAAGGGTCAGTCTGTAGTCACCCAGATGCAGAGTAAGCAAGATGAGACTGCCTCTCTGATATAAGGTACTGAGCCACATGGCTAACACAGACAATAATGGGTTAATGTAAGATGTAAGAAAGAGTTAATCAGAAGCCAATCAGTTTATGATTAGTGTAGACCTCTGTGTGTTTCTTTGGGACTGAATGACTGTGGGACTTCAGTCAGCAAGGAACAAAAGCAGAGCAAACAAGACTCTTAAAACTAGAGAGATGGGCATGGTGGCTCTGCCAGTGGGCCCAGCAGAGGAAGAGGCAGAATTGGCCTAAGTTTGAAGCCAGTCTGAACTACATAGTTCCAGGCTAACCTAGGCTACAGTGAGACTCTGTCTCAAAAAACTAGAAGGGAATTCAATTACCTCTAGAGGAGTGATTTTAAGAGCTACACAAGGTAATGAGATCAGAGAGTTAGAAAAAGGTATATTCACACATGCGCACACATAGACACACACTTTTTGCAATAGATCTTTAGCTTAGGCTGGTCTAGCTAGACCTGGTAGCCACCTCCCTACCTCAGTCATCTAAGTGCTGAAATTTCAGGTGTGAATCATCACACTTGCCTATAATCACCTTTTTTGAAAAGTTTGTACAACAAAAAATGAACTAATTAATTAATTAGTAACAGGCTATGATCACATTCACAAACCCAACAGCGGTGTTGACCTGAACAGTAAACTTTCAAGCTCTCTTAATTTCAGAATCAAGTTGTGAAATGAAAAATTAGGAGGCAAGGGGGCTGGAGAGATGGCTCAGCAGTTAAGAGCATTGCGTGCTCTTCCAAAGGACCCAAGTTCAATTCCCAGCAACCACATGGTGGCTCACAACCATCTGTAATGAGGTCTGCTGTCCTCTTCTAGCAGGCATATATGAAAACAGGATATTGTATCCATAATAAATAAATAAATATTTTTTAAAAAATTAGGAAGCAGGTGTGGTGATGGTGGTGGCGCACACCTTTAATCCCAGCACTCAAGAGGCAGAGGCTGGAGGATGTCTGTGAGTTTGAGGCTAGTCTGGTCTACAGAGCAAGTTCCAGGGCAGTCAGAGCTTATAGAGAAACCCAGTGTCAAAAAACAAACAAACAAGCCGGGCGATGGTGGTGCACGCCTTTAATCCCAGCACTCGGGAGGCAGAGGCAGGTGGATCTCTGCAAGTTCGAGACCAGCCTGGTCTACAGAGCTAGTTCCAGGACAGGCTCCAAAGCCACAGAGAAACCCTGTCTCGAAAAACCAAAAAAAAAAAAAGATTAGTTAGGGATCTAAGTGACACTAGTGTTCACTGTAGGAAACAAACTTCTAGTTTTTCTAGTTACATCTATTTTGCATTTAAATGAGAACTGTAAATATGAAACAATGTCTAAAAAAAACTGACTAAGGGTAAAGCTGGCATTTGGAGCTCTCCAGCTCACTAGGAACACCACTAGACACCTCACAGCCAATCCAACCTTTCCCTCAACCAGTCACAGCCTAATCATTAGGAAGAGATCAGGAAAACTCAGAAGCACCATGAAAGATGATCAAAGTAAGCATTGGGGACAGCTAGATGGCTCTGCAGATAAAGGCAATTGCCAAGTCTGACAATCTTTGGGACCACAAGGCCTCCTGCAAACTGTCCTCTGACCTCCACATGCATGCTGTGTGGCCATTTCCCCTGCAAAACAGTTTTAAAGCACTCCTCAGGGTTCACACAAGCATTCTCCCACAGGAACTCTAATCCTAGGCAGATATTCTGTACCCCAAAAAGAATGGAACAACAATCAATCACCATTAAACCCTAGCAGCACCTTCTATTGTAAACATTATGAGTGTTTTGCCTACATGCGTCTGAGCACGTGTGTGGTGCCCTCAGAGGGAAAGAGAAGCAAGACTCCCTGGAGTTACAGACTAACTGGCATTAGAGTTGGTTCCGAGGAGCCATGTAAATGCAACCTAGGTCTTCTGGAAGAGTAAGAAGTGCTCTTTACTGCTGAGCCATCTCTCAAGCCCCTAATTTTAACAATTTAATCTTCAGCAACTCTTTCAGAGCCAGGTTTATGGTTTGGATTAATTGAACCACAAAGAGGACGTGTACTATTAACACAAGAGTTAAAAACCACCAAGGTTTGTAGGGCAAGGAAGAACAACCACCCTGGTTATAACTACAGTATTTCCTAAAGCTGCCAACCAAGAAGCACTTAATACACTGGGGCATTTAAGAAAAATATGCACATGGGAATGACAAGAGGGAAAACAACTGAAGACAGCTTCATTTTAACATATTTTTAATACTATTCTAGGGAAACCAATTTAAACCACAGTATGCTATCTCCTCTCATTTTTGGTAACACACTGCCGGGCTCCCTGACATTCACTCCAGCACACCTCATTTCACTCTTCCACTTTTTGCTGTTTCTTAAACGGGGTCTTACTCTGTAACCCAGGCCAGCCTCAACCCCTCAACCCCTTCTCTCAGCCTACCAATGCAGACTACAGACATCAACATGACCGGTTACCTCTACCAGCCACCACCTTAGGACCTTTGACAATACAGATCCCTGCAGTGTGATGCCCCCTGGTGGGGGCGCAATCAACCCCCAACAACAAACAGCAAAGAAATTTACACCTAAACTGGGATGGTGGCCTGTAAAACTGGGAGGGCAGGAGGGTCACAAGTTCAAGGTCACTCTGTGCTTCACCTAGGCTTCAGGAGACCCTGTCTGCAAACGCGGAATTCATGCAGATTTTAACGTTTTGTGTAACTTGTTTTAGACACACAATTTTGTTGCAAATAAAACTGCCAGGCCTTCCCTGTCTTTTAAGGAAAAAAAAAATTCCACCGCAGTTTTTCTAAAATCTTTCTGCACTCTGGCAAATTCAGTATGTACAACAAAGCACTCACATTTTCATAAATACTGACTCCAGTAAGACCAGTACTCCCCCAAATTTTGTAAAATAATTTTGCTGAGCGGTCTCATGTCTTACTACTGCAGCTGCCAAGAATGTTCTCTCCCCGCAAATCATCTTCATCTAAAATACCTTAACGACCATCTTTTATCTTTCAAAATACATGGTGATGAGACAGGGAAAAGCTGATGCTATCAACCAAGAATCCTACTTACAGCCCTTTTGGTTTGAGTGTTTGTTTTTATATTCTCCAGTAATGGGGGGGGGGGACTGGGAAATCTTGGGTTTGCCCAAAAAAAAAAAAAAAAAAAAAAAAAGACCCCCAACTACGACGTATTAGGTTAGAACTAAGGTAATGTGCTTTCCTGAGTTCAGAATCTGCCCGTTCTTATTCAGAAATTGCAGTGAGATGATCTGGCAATTTTCCCTCACTACTAAAACGTCCCTCATGCCTTTCAACTGTGAATGAGAAGACAGCAATTATAAAAACCAAACCTTTTACTGAATTCTAACTCCACATCACAGATGTTCTCAGAATGCTATACTGGAATTTTCACACAAGCGCACACACACAGAGTAGAATAACAGCAACTGGTAAACATGACACTTTCCTCGACTGCAGATGAGTCTTCAGGGGGAGAAGAGGCTTGCAAGGCTTGCAGAGCAGCAAAGAAACACCCTAAGCCAAGGCTTGTAGTACTACAGGCCGAACTGCGCTCCCCTTCACTCCCAAGCATACCTGTGTGGGCTGAATTCCCCACCCCCGACAAGGGTGAGGACCGGAGCGCTGCACAAATTTCCTCATTTCAAAGCAGACAACCCTGGGGACTAAGATCCCAAGGTACAAAGAAGTGAAACAGAGCCGACAACAGGCTCCTTGCCCCCGCCTCCTCCTCCATGGTCTGCCTGGCTCTAAGCCCAAGGAGGGTGGGGTCAGGCTCCTGAGTAGCCAGGAGAAAGGGACGCTCAAGACTGGAGGAAAAGAAGTGAGTCCCTCCCTCCGTCTCCCCTCGCCTCCCCCACACCCGCGTTAGCAAGGGCAAGCCTGCGACCTGGGGGGTGGGGGTGGAAACCTCACGAAGACCCACCAGCATGCCTCTCCCGGGGGACCAAGTGCTGGGCACGGGGCGGGGCTGGAGGGCGGACTCACCTTCCACCACGCCGCACAGGAACCTGCGGGTTCCTCCAGGCGCCCCGGCCCCGGCCGCCGCCCCGGCTCCGGATGCGTTGTCTTCTCCGGGGGCCGGAGCTGCAGGCGGCTCCAACGAAGCCCCCGAGGGGGCAGCAGGATTGGCGCTGCGCTCGCTCTCCCTCTCCTCCAGCGCCGCCTGGCTCTCCTTCTGCACCATCCTCCTGCCGCCGGCCGCCGCCACCGCCGCCGCAGCTCCTCTTCCGCCTTGGTCCGTTGGGCCACAGGCCCGGAGCCCTGCAAAGGGCCGCGGCTCCGAGCGCGCGCCTCCCGGGCTCCTTCCCCTCCCCCTCCGCCCTTCCCCCCCTTCCTCTCGGCGGGGGCCCGAGTGCCCGGATGAGAAGGGCGGCGGCACCGGCTCGAGCCCTTTGTCAGCCGCTGCCTCCGCCTGGGCTGGGGGCCGGGAGCCTAAGCGGAGGGCGAGAGCGCCGCTGCGTCTGCACGGGAGGAGGCCAGAGGCGCCTTCTTCCGTCCTCAGCGTCCGGCGCCCTCCAAACAGCCTTAATTCTTCGGCTAGGAGCCCCGGGAGTCCCTAAGCTGCCACTGCCGCTGCCTCTGCCGCCCGCTTCCTGTTTATCCGCACTGCGCCTGCGCCACAGACCGGCTCAGACCGGTCCCTAACCCGGCTCCCCCGCCTTCTCTAGGATCAGCCCATTATGCTTTATTTGCTAGGGGGAAACAGAACAAAGGGCGCCGTGAAAACCGCGGAAGTGCGCGGCCGTGGAACGTATCACTTGGCTGGCCACCCTCCGGGATGAGGGCCGCACTCTGGGACGAACCATTACCCCACCCGAAGGAGGGGAGCACGGGAGAATGCGGCGGGCAGGGGCGTTGGGGGGGGGAGGGGAAAAGAGGCGTTCACTCTCCCAGTGCGCAGACGTCGAAACGAGGCCTCTGGTCTTAAAGTGGCAGGAAACACTGACCTACTTAGGAGATGCTGCTAATAACTTGGCCCATCACGTCTGCCAGGCCCACGTTCGGTTCTGTGAAGACATGCCAAGGAGCTCAGCTCACTCCTCTGTCTTGAGTCATTTTCTTCTACTCCCCCTTCGGAGCTAACCCGTTTTCAATTGTGCAGACAACTGTTTATTAGAGTTTGTCACATCCTGGGCTGTGGCACCATTATGACCTCATAATATGGCTAAAATAATCTAGTACACACAGTTTCTGCTTGAGAATACCCCTTCATTTGTTTCGGGAAGTCAGAGGCGATAACTCCTTTTTGGGGGAGAGCCCGTGGTATGAAATTCGCCAGACTACGCATGGAGAAAGAAAAGACTACATTCCAAGCACATAGGAAACAAAAGTCTAATAAAGGTAGAAGAGGGGTGGAAGGCGGGTTTGTGGTGGCGATGGGGAGTGTGTAGTGTGCATAAGGCACGATCCTTTTAGCCCAAGCGTCAATATTTCCTGGGAAAGCCTGCCTCTGTGGGCTTGGCTCCTGCTGTATTTCCCAGTTTCCGGTAGTCTTCTCAGAGTGCACTTGACATTTATGTGCCTTAAGAGATCCGCCTCAGTTTAGGCACAAACCCCTCGTGCTTGATATTACGACAGTAGTTTATTTTATACTTGAACGGGGTAGCTCAACTTGTAACTCTAGGGACGTTGAAGGGTGGGTGTTCATTCCAAGTGTGAACCAAGTGCATGCCAGGTGTATGCAGTGTTGGGTATCCAACCCAGGGCCTTGTACATACTAAACAAGCTCTCCAGGGATTTTGAGTTGTGGGTTCACATGCCATGGGTGGCCAGAGGTCAGCTTGTGGGAGTCGGTTCTCTCCTTCCCTTTGCAGATCTGGGGATCAAACTCAGGTTGTCAGGCTCTCACTGGGCAGGCACCTTTACCCCTGAGCCATTGCCAGCCCCATCCAGGACCTTTTATTTATTACTTTTTAATGTGTGTGTGTATGCATGTCACATTTGTATTGGGGGGCATCAGAAGCGGTTGTGAGCCACTGGATATAGATGTTGGGAACTGAACTCCTGGTCGGTCCTCTGGAAGAGCGGTACTATAATGGTTCCGTCCATGACCTTGGGCTATCTGGCCCTAGAGAGGAGGTGCTTCTTGTCTGCCTGCCTGACCCTTATAAGGAAGGAAGAGGGGTGGGCACACTCTTGGGTGGTGAAGACTGAGGAAGGTCGTAAGGAGCAGCCTGTGATCAGTCCCCAGCTTTCCAAGGACTCTGCGACTGGATTTACCATCTCCTGTGTTCGTGAGTGAAATCTCCTGTGTTCGTGAGTGGATTTCCCCTTTCCTATCTTAATAAATCCTTGATACTCCTTAGACAGATGTACGTGGGTTTCTCTTAACACAGTACCTTAATGGCTGAGCCAT
>NW_026067893.1:13961372-14048538 GCF_014885135.2 Alexandromys fortis | reverse complement strand
TTTTTGAGACAGGGTTTCTCTGTAGCTTTGGAGCCTGTCCTGGAACTAGCTCTTGTAGACCAGGCTGGTCTCGAACTCACAGAGATCCACCTGCCTCTGCCTCCCGAGTGCTGGGATTAAAGGCGTGCGCCACCACCGCCCGGCTCTTGTTTTTGTTTTTTGAGACGGGGTTTCTCTGTGGTTTTGGAGCCTGTCATGGAACTAGCTCTGTAGACTAGGCTGGTCTCGAACTCACAAGAGATAAGGGTGTGATTCTTAACCACTCAGCTAGAACACAGTCTCCACACAGCCCATGCTTACCCTGCCCCCTGCCCTATCACCTACAAGAGGTAGCAGTGGAGGCTGCAGAAACAGCTCCGCAGCTAAGAGCACTGACGCTCTTCCAGATAATTGGAGTTGATTCCCAGCACCTACTTGGTGGCTCACTGTGATATAGAACTCCAGTTTGGGGAGGTGTCTAATTTCCTCTTCTAGCCTCCCTGGGCACTGCATACAGTGGTGCCCCCATATATGTGTATGACATACATGTGCGGCAGACACCCATACACATAAAAAAAGAATGTAAAATTAAAAAGGTACCAGTATTTAGGAAGCCTAGGATACATATATGTGGGATGAATGAGATGGGTCCTTGCCCTCACAGATTCTATTTTAGCTACAGAAACAGACATTTGTTCAGTACAGGGATTGCAGAGATGTCTCAAGAGGATCTGAGTTCATTTCCCAGCACCCACACCAGGCAGCTCACAACCCAGTACCTGCACACACATACAACCAGTGGTGGAGGTGGTGCACACTTTTAATCCCAGCACTTGGAAGGCAGAGGCAGGGGGATCTCTGAGTTCGAAGCCAGCCTGAACTGCAGAACAAGTTCCAGGACAGTTAGGGCTACACGGAGATGCCCTGTCTCAAAAAAAATAAAAATAAAAAATAAAATAGCATTAGATAAAATAATCTACAAAACAGGAACTCAGGTGGGTTTTGGTACGTGTATAAAGGTGGAAACTGGTGGTGTGTAAGCAGGGAATACTTCACACGGTGAATACTATTTACTAGCTGTCTAGGTGGACACTGGTGGCTGGAACCAGGGAAGCTTAGCACTAGGGGGGTGGTGGCACTGTGCAGTCCCAACACCCAGAAAGATTAGGAATTCCCTTCCTTCTCTGCTTGTCTAGACCCTTTGTAAGCACCAAAGCTTACATCGGATCCTCTTCTGTGGCTCTAAGGACTGCCTTTAAGCAGAGGCTCCTGAGTATGTATAAGCAGAACTTCGCTCTTGCGCTCCAACACCTTTTTGGCAACAGCCACACTTTCATGAAGACCTAGAATGATCTCTGTGAGTTCGAGACCAGCCTGGTCTACAGAGCTAGTTCCAGGACAGGCTCCAAAGCCACAGAAAAACCCTGTCTCGAAAAACAAAAACAAAACAAAACAAAAAAAAAAAACAACAAAAAAAAAAGACCTAGAATGATCAAATTTATCATGTCGAAAAGTGGAGATTATGGGGCTGGAGAGATGGCTCAGCAGCTGGAGCACCTGTTGCTCTGCAGAAGGACACTCACATGGTGGCTGATAGCTGGCCTTCAGAGCACCCAGTGCCCTTTTCCGGCCTCCACAGGCACTAGGCATGCACATGGCACACAGCCACATATGTAGATAAAACACCTACACGGACACATACATAAACAAAACAAATCTTTTTAAATTGGAGCTTAGGCTGTGCAGTGGTGGCGCACGTCTTTAATCCCAACACTCAGGTGGCAGAGGCAGGCAGATCTCTGTAAGTTCGAGGCCAGCCTGGTCTACAAGAGCTAGTTTCAGGACAGGCTTCAAAACTACAGAGAAACCCTGTCTCGAAAAAAAAAAAAGAAAGAAAGAAAGAAAGAGAAAAGAAATAACATTGGAATCAAGCTCAGGTCCTCGAGCTTGCATGGCAGGCACTACCAAATGAGCAATCTCCCAGTCCTATCTGTTTCTGTGAGACAGGGTCTCACTCACTACTAGCCCTGGCTGTCCTGGAATGCAGCATGCAGATTGTTGCCCTTAAACTTGTGATCCCACAGCCTCTGCCTCCCGAGTGCCAGGGTTCTAAGCATGTGTCACTACACCAAGCAGCACACAAATCTTAACTTCAAGGCCACCTAGACAAAGGCTCGGGACTGAGTCCAGACTAACGTTGTGCCAAAACTTTTCTAGAGGGCCTTGAGCTAGTCCACTTCCTCAGCCTGGAAACTAAAGCCTGGGCAAGATGGCTTACACCTATAACCCCAGCAATCAGGGAAACATGCAAGAGGTCCTGAGCTCTGGGCACCCTAGGCTACAGAAGACTTTTGGTTAGGTAGAGATGGACCCTTCCTTCATAATCAGCTTTGAATTCCATCTCCTGTTTCCCTGGTAACACTAGAACCAGGGGGCAGGTGAGACGGCTCCGGGCATAAGGTGCCTGGGCTCACTGGTAGAAGGAGAGAAGGGTTCCTGGCAAACTGTCCTCTGACCTTCACATCACTGTTGCGTGTGTCACACGTGCTAAAACCCTTTCCAGGGTGTAAAATTCCATATGAGAAGGCAGAGGCTCAGAACTCTGTTGAGGCCCTTTTAGGGGAAGCCCCTTTCTCCGGGTCAAGAGAAGAGACTCTCTCCAGCCTTGGGCAGAACGTTCCACTCTGCCCTGGCCCAAGCACTAGAACATTATATACTGGTGTCTCCTCCCTTAGAGTTAACCCAACTGGGAGCTGATCATAACTCTTTGATTTATCTCTTCTTCAGACACCAGCCCAGTCCTAAGCACGGTTGCCCTGACACTCTAGGCTTTGTGCCTCTTTCTCTGAAACCTCCCTCCCTCCCTTTCATGTGGCTCCTTGCCAGCCTCCACTGCTGAACCTGCCAGTTTTCTTGGCCCTTAACTCAAATAGACATGACTCAATTTTGATTCTCCATCTTTTCCTTCCCAGTAGCTGCAGAGATTTACACCTTGTCTGTCCTGATTTCTATTTGTTGTTTCAAACTAATAAAATGGTCCCTGAGCTTAAAGGCGAAGAGAAACACAATAAACAAAAGGAGGGGATCTAATTGGGCCTGACAATCACCTGGCCAGGGAAAGTTTCACCTGTAGACGGAATAAGAAAACGGGAGGAATAATTATCCCTTTAAATCAGTGATTCCTTGGCTGTCCTAACGCTGCCCTTTAATACAGTTCCTCCTGTTGTGGTGACCCCCAACCGTAAAACTTTGTTGCTACTTCATAGCTTTGCTGCCGTTATGAATCATAAGTAAATATCTGTGTTTTCTTTTTTTTTTTTTTTTTAAATATTTATTTATTTATTATGTATACAATATCCTGTCTGCAGGCCAGAAGAGGGCACCAGACCTCATTACAGATGGTTGTGAGCCACCATGTGGTTGCTGGGATTTGAACTCAGGACCTTTGGAAGAGCAGGCAATGCTCTTAACCACTGAGCCATCTCTCCAGCCCCCAATATCTGTGTTTTCTGATGACTTTTGTGACCCCTGTGAAAGGAACTGCCAAAGGGGCTGAGACCCACAGGTTGAGAACCACTGCCTTAACGGCCTTAATGAGACACTGTGGCTCAAGTATATACAGTTGTATACATATCTTCCCTGCTAAGCCTGCCAGATTTTCTGAGTTTTATCTTAAAAAGCCTAACTTTGTCATTTCCTCCTTCCCCCTCTCATCTGAATGCCTGCCAAAACTCTAAGCATGGTTGCCTCAACACCCCGGGCTTTCTGCTTTCTTGGAAGATCCCCTCCCTTTCTCTCTACAGTTTGCAGACCGCCACTTCTGACTGCCCTAGTTAGGTCTCTCCATTGCCGTGAAGAGACACCATGACCACAGCAGCTCTGATACAGAAAACAGTTTATTGGTGTGGCGTATAGTTCAGAGGTTCAGTCCACTGTGATCATGAAGGGGAGCTTGGCAGTGTGCAGGCTGACATGGTGCTGGAGCAGAGAGTGCTACATCTTGCAGGCAGCAAGAAACTGACTGGCAGCAAAGTTTGAGAAGAGACCTCAAAGTCAGCTCCCACAGTGACATACTTCCTCCAACAAGCCCACACCTCCTAAAGTGTCACTCTCTTTGGGGCCATTTCCTTTCAAACCATCAAGCTGACCCTAAATCCAGACTTTCTTCCTCTTCTCCTGGCAGCTACCAAAGTTTACAGCTTGCTTTCCCTGCTGGTTTTCTCCCAAATGCTAATAAAATGATCCTTCTCTAAGTTAACAAATGAGACTTAGAACTCCCAGAAGGAAGGTGGCTGGAGAGATGGTTTCAGCGGTGAACTCCAGTTCCAGGGACCTAACACCCTCACACAGACATCTATGCAAGCAAAATACCAATGCACATAAAATAAAGCTAAATTATTTTTAAAAAGGAAAAAGAACTCCCCTGGTAACAATTCCAGAAACCACCACCACCAACAACAACAACAGCAAAAAAGTAAATCTAGGGGTATAGGGATATAGCCAGTACTAGGTACTCGGTTCTTAGGATCTGTAGATGAACTTCACAGATCCAAAGTTTACAAGAGTGGGTTGTGAGTACAGCTCAGTGGTACAGTACTTTACAGTATATACCAGACCCTGGAGTTCAGGCCCGGCAACCTCTCAAAAACAAAACAGTGAGGGGAGGGGTTGGAGGGATGGAAATTTTGCGGATAGTGGGCCACAGTTTTGATCAGATCGTTTTGACCGACCTGACATAGGGAGCAGACAGTTCCCAGATGAGATTCACAGGAAACACAGACAACAAAACAAATCTGTAAGTAGGGTGTTGCTTTCTGTGATGCTGGGGCTCAAACCCAGAGCCTTGGGTGTGCTGAGTGTTCTCTCTACTCTGGCCCTACAAGGCAGTTTTTGCTTCTTTCTTGGAACCAACTTTCCCTTGACCTTGTCAGTGTGTGTAGGAAGGGGGAAGGCCTGACTTCCTCCTTTGGGTGAGTCAGCTGTAATGGGATTCCAGAAACAGAAGGGAGGAACCTACCCTCAGCCACTCCCCAGTCCGGGAGGTAGTGTATAGAAGCACGGAGGAAATCTGTTGTTCTTGGCTCAGGTGGCCGGCAAGAAGTTGCTCTTCTTGATCCTGTGATGACTTCTGTAATGGCAGCACACCAGTTTCCATTCGGTGGAAGAACTATTTTTCCCCTGAGACAGGGTTTCTCTGTGCAGTTCTGGCTGCCCTGGAACTTGCTGGGTAGACCAGGCTGGCCTCAAACTCAGAAATTCGCCTGCCTCTACCTCCCTGGGTTTAAAGTTGTGCACCAACACTGCCCAGCTAACTTCTTTTTTTTTTTTTTAAATAAGTTTTATTTATTTTCTTATTTAGGTACACTGGTGTTTTGCTTGCATGTATGTCTGTGTGAGGGTGTCAGGTCCCTTGGAACAGGAGTTATAGACTGTTCTGAGCTGCCATGTGGCTGCTGGGAATTGAACCTCCGTCCTCTGGAAGAGCAGCCAGTGCTCTTAACCACTAAGCCATCTCTCCTGCCCCTGGAAGAAAAATTTTAATCACACTTATTACATGTACCAGGTGCACACAGCTTGTGAATTCGTGACATGGGTATGTTTGTGGAGATCAGAGGGCAACTGTGGAGCCCAAGGGATTGGACTCCGGTCATCCAACTTGGAGGCAAGCATTTTACCTGCTGAACCAGCTCAAGAAAATCTTGCGAACTATCTTCCAGTGTACATAAGCATCTTTTCCATGCTGCATCATGTCATTATCATACTTTTCAATAAGACATAGTGTGAAATATTTGATTACACTGTGAAGATGTGTCTTTGCAAAGGTGCTTTCTGATTGGTGTAATAGAGCTGAATGGCCAATAGCTAGGCGGGAAGAGCTTAGGAACTTCTGGGGACAGAAAGGACTCTGGGAAGAATAAAGATGGAGACGCCAGGAGATGCAGAGTCAGCAAATGTGCAGGAGGAGAGGTAATAGCCACTAGTCACGTGGCAGAACATAGATTAATATAAATGGGTTAATTTAGGTTATAAGAGGTAGTTAGGAACAAGCCTAAGCTGTAGGCTAAGCTTTCATAATTAATAAATCTCCATGTTATTATTTGGGAGCTGGCGGGACAGAGAAAGACTCATACCTTCGCGCTACTGATCTATATACATAGGCAAACTTGTGTTTACACAAAACAGCTTTCATTCAAACTGAAGGCTCTCTCGAGAAAGCCACACTGAGGCTCCAGAGTGCTTACTCTCCTCCTCCTCTTCTTCATAACTCCATGCTTACTTAAGCCTATGTTAAATTCTCCCTTTAAAAATTGCAGTTACTTGGGATAGATACGTGTGTGCCACAGGCATGGGCTGAGGTCAGGCGACAACTTGTGGGAGCTGGGTCTCTCCTTCCACTATGTGGGTCCCACAGGGGGAACTCAAGTCAGCAGGCTTGACAACAGGCATCTTTACCCACTGATCCACCTCACTGGTCCTAAACTCTCTTTATAATAATCCCCAACTCATTTAAGGCAGGAATGGAGCGGGAGGGGAAGGGAGAGAGCACTTCTCAAAAGACTTCTCAGAGTAACTAAATTTGTAAATCAGAAGTTTTTGATTCAAATGTTAAGAATGTTTGCCAAAGCAGGGTGTGGTAGAACATTCCTGTGAACCCAGCATTTGGAAGGTACAGGTAGAAGGGTCAGGAGTTGAAGATCATCCTTGGTTACAAAGGGAGTTTGGAACCAGCTATGTGAGGTCCTGTCTCAAGGATTTAAAAAAAAAAAAAAAAGGTTTGCCAAAAAAGATAGCTTGCCTATAAAACCTGAGGCTGAGATGATCATGGATAAGGATGGTGGCCACTAGGAAGGGAAACTGGTTACCTTGCCCACAGTCTGATGTGTTTCTGTAATTATACATGTGGTCAAAGAAAAAGAATCTGGAAAGTTCCCCCATATATACGGTACCACACGGTCTTTCCAGTGGAAACGAATGGCCTTGTCGTTCACGTGCAGACAGAGTCTATTCACGTACAGCAGCTCTTCCTTCTGCTGCCTGGCACAGGGCGTCTACTCAGCCACAAAACAAACAGTGGTGCCACCCTAGCACTAGACAAAAGGTTTAAGAAGGCTCAGAGTTCAAGCCCATGCTCAGGTATGGAGTGAGTTTGAAGACATCCTTCCTCAAAAAAAAAAAAAAAAAAAAAAAAAAAAAAAGGAGGAAGAAAAACAGTCATTTGGATTTTTTAATTAATTAATTAGTTTTTACATACCAATCCCAGTTCCCCCTCCCTCCTCCCACTTCTCCCCTACCTCCCATCCCACCTCCCATCCTCCACAGAGAAGTTAAGGCCTCCCTTGGAAAGTCAACTATGACTGTCCCCTCATTGAGTCAGGACCGAGGTCCTCTCCACCACCCCACGCCTAGGCTGAACAAGGTATCTCTACATAGAGAATGGGTTCTACAAAGTCAGTTACCATCTGGATTTAAAGAAAACGGAAGCAGCACTCTGGAGAGTCGCCCCTGCACCTCGCCTGGGCAACACACTAGCCCTGGCCCTATTGGTGTAGGTATGGGTGAAAGTAGAAAACTGGCCCCGCCCCTTGCTCATCCCTGCAAGGGTAGAAGTAGCCAGGACAATGCAGAACTCACCCTCCAGCCTATGCAGGTAGATGCAGGAGCACCTACAACCTACACACACATACAAACAGGCACACACACCATAGGAAATGGATGCACACACACACACACACACACACACACACATACTTTAAACTTTTACAGAGTGGAGTGAGGGTAGCTTCAGAAGCCTGACGTTTGGATCTAAGAAAACTGCGCATCTATCCAGTTGTTAGTAGTTGCAAAAGCAACATTGGCCTATGCTGTAAGTCAGTGAGTTTCTATAGTTCTTAATCATTATGGACAGAAAGCAACAAAAGAGAATCCCTCTTGTTCCCTGAGCTTATGGGGGAAATGAAGTTGGGAAGAACTCATGAACTGGAAATGTCCACAAAACAACCCCCTTTCTGCAACAGCCAACATATCCACCATCAGAACTCGGCTAAGAAACAAAGACCAAACAAGAATCCACCCCAGGCCCAGAGCCTACTTAGAATTAAAAATCTTAGGCTGGAAAGGTTACTCAACAGCTAAGAGCACTGGCTGCTCTTCCAGAGGACCAGGGTTTGATTTCCAGGAAAAATTTCTTAAAAGAAGAGAGAGAAACAAGAACAAAGGTTCAAACATCAGCCGGGCGATGGTGGCGCAGGCCTTTAATCCCAGCACTCAGGAGGCAGAGGCAGGCAGATCTCTGTGAGTCCAAGTCCAGCCTGGTCTACAGAGCTAGTTCCAGGACAGGCTTCAAAGCCACAGAGAAACCCTGTCTCGAAAAACCAAAAAAAAAAAAAAAGGTTCAAACATCAATGAGACTAAAGTCTGAAAATATGTAGATGTATATATGCATTATACATATATATTTATGTATAAATATATAATGTATATATATATTTATATGTATGTATTTGCTTCTATTTTCCAAAACTCACAGTCATGTTGGATTAGAATAATAAATGGAAGGATTCTCTCTCTATTTTCTAGAACTGGAATAAAATACATTTTATGGCAAAAGAAAATAAAAAACCAAATTCCTTGGCACACATTATCTTCAGACAGTATCCATCGTTCTCAGGTCAGGAGGAGATTCATGCAGCGGCTAAGTTCAGATGGATTTCCTGAGTCTCGGGTATGTGCCAAGGGATGGCCATACTTGAAAAGGCGAGCACCTTTTTGGGTTTTGAAGGGCTGTAGGCCTGTCATCTGGATCCCACGGCATTTGTGGGGTGGGCGGGACAAAGAAGCAGAGGCAGCAGGCTGTGCATAGCCGTTGTTTTATTGGATCTGGTGTCTTATTTTACAAAATATGTAGAAGAGCCCACAATGCAAAGCAGTCAACAATGTCTGACAGGAGGGGCTCTGTGCGGCCCCTCCCCTCAGACCCTAGCCGACTGGGAAGGTGAGGAATGAGGAATGAGACAAGCCGGCATATTAGGAGGGGCAGCAGCATGGCAGGGTGCTGACAATAAGGTCCGACCTGGATCCTAGGGTCCCTGCCCTCTAGGTGAGCTCAGGGGCATCTCTGGGTAGACTAAAGAGGGGGAGAGGGACCCTAGGGCATTGTGGAGGGTTGGGAACCCATTCCAATGAGTGCCCCCATACTGGGTTCAGATGTGCCTGCCTTTGTCCTCCCGTTCCCCTAAGGCAGCCACTGGGAGGAGTGGTTAAGACTCAAATTCAGGAAAATCCCTGATTCCACGCCTCTAAATGTAGAGGCCATGGAAAATTGAAACTGAAGCCATCAAAACAGGTGACAGGCAGGAGGGCAGGATGGGACTTTGAAGGCATCGTCCGGGACACCTTCCACTCATCTTCCCCTGGCCACCACTCTCATCATACAAGCAAGAAGGATAGAGAGGATTCCGGGAGGAACCAGATATCTGGATCCCAGGCTCTCCTAAGACACTGGAAGTTTATGGTAAATTTCTGGGACATTGCTAAGGACATAAGGCCTTCTGGGAAGTCAGGGAACTTATATTCTGCTATCCGGGGCCATTAGACCCATAGAACCTGGCAGTGGCAGCCCCACTTGGGCTCTCGTAACCTGCCCAGGCTTTCTGTTCTCCACTCCAACCAATTCCTAGGACCCAATCACTGGCTCTACTTTCTTGTCCCCCTTCTTACAGGACCCTCAAAGGCTAGGCTGCAAAGCCAGCCAGGGACATGGGCAGAGCATGTTCTCTGAGAAAGGAATCTTAGAGGGGCGTCTATGAGATCAGGGATGGGGGAAGCACCATAGCAGGAGACATTCAGTCTAATGTGGTTGCTAGAGTGGGGGCGGGAGGTGAGGAACCACTCAGTCCCTACACCGGGATGGCCTCAGCGTACTCAGCACTGGGTGTCTGGTGAGAAGGGGATGAGAGCCGTCCGGAGTGGGGAGCGCCCCCTCCCAGATGGACTTTGCCCACGACTGCCACTTAGCTCTGGGGGATCTGGACTACGGAAGCCCCAGGACCTCGAATCCCTACAGCCCCCAGGGTACAGGTAGAATGAGGAGAGACCTGGGAGAGAAGGGTTAGGTTCACCTGAACTAGGACTAGAGCATGGTCACCCCCAGGATGCACTAACCCCTGTCCCCGGGGGCTAGATGACATTGTCAAAGAGCTGCATGGACTTCATGATGTTCTCGTCCTACGGTCATGGTGCACGGTGTGAGGGAGGCGAAGTAAAGAGAGCGAGAGAAAAAAGAAGAGCTCATCAGAGACACAGAGAAAGACATGGAACCAGAGATGGGGACAGCCGGCAGTAGAGAGGATGGATATGCAGGGGCATCTCAGGTGGGGAAGGGCTAAGTTCCCTTTGGTCACGGAAGAACAGGACTGGGGTGGGGGGGTGACATAAAGTCAACAGGGGCCTTTTCCGGCTCCATTAACTTAGGCCTAGAGCTGAGACCAGGGAAATAGGGGCCGTACCTTTTGACAAGACTCAATGAACTCCTCGATGGTGACCACTCCATCCTTGTTTCTGTCCATCTTCTGCAAGGTGGTCAAGCAGGGAGAACAAGGGAACAAGGGGATGATGAGAGAGTCTTAGAGAAGAGGCTTATTGGGTCCTGGTCCTTCCTGTCACTCCAGGGCCCCTTCCCGCCACTCCAGGGCCCCCAGGCCACCCAGACCCAGGTACCTGGAAGAAGCTCTCCACGTGCTCTCTTGGGGCCTCCTCCCGGAGGACGGGGTATGTGTACTTGCCCATCATGTCATAGATAGACTTCATGATGTCAAGCATTTCCTGTTGAGCCAAATGAGATTACTTCCCCCAAGAGCCTCCAGCCTCCAAATTTAGGGGCCTAGGGCCAAGGACGGACCTCCCCCCTTACTGCTGACACAGCTGTACATTGTTCTTTATGAGACCCCTTTGCGCCATCACCGCCCAGAACCCCACACACGGCCCCTCCTGCCCTCCAGCAGCCCTGCACCTCCTTGGTGATACAGCCATCCTTGTTGAGGTCATATAAGTTGAAGGCCCAGTTCAGTCTATCGTCTATGGTTCCCCGAAGGATCACCGACAAACCAGCCACAAAGTCCTGAAAAGGAGGTGGGAGGGGAGCTGACTTTGCCAAGCCATTCTTCGGGTTTGGTGTGGAAACCTTGGCCCCCTGAAGCCCAAGGAAACGGGCTTGTTTGACTCATCTCTCCTAGCTCACCTCAAAACTGACAGAGCCATCATGGTTGGTGTCAAAGGCATTGAAGAGGAAAGTAGCATAGGTGCTGGAGTCTGTGGAGGAGCAGTGGGGTGTGAACTGGGCCTCCAGGCAGGGGACTTGCTGCTTTTCTGCAGTTTGCCCAGCTCCCGTTATCTCAGCATCCCCAGCCCTCCAGAACCCTCCTCCCCCCTCAGCCTAGGGATGGACAACGGTTACCCCCTGAGCGTCTATCATCTCCTCACCTCCCTCCTCAGCCTAGGGATGGACAGCCGTTACCCCTGGGTGTCTACCATCTCCTCACCTCCTTGGGGAAAGAACTGAGAGTATATCTGCTTGAAGTTCTCCTCATTGACGATGCCGCTGGGGCATTCCTGCACAGGGACAACAGACTCAGCAGAGACACACACCGCCACCCTTAGGCCAGAGACTTCCAGGAGGAGGACAAATCTCCTGCCTCTGTGGAACTTACCAGAGTTCTGGTACTGACTGGCAAGAAGACTTCTTCCCCAGTGTACAAATAAACACACAAGCCTGCCACCCCAAGGGCCCTGAAAGTTGGCCTCTGGGCCCCATCTCCCTCTTCAAAGTACCCAGGCCGAACTTTCCAGGTAATTGCAAGCACCAGACCTCTCCGGTTCAGCCCTTGCCCAGTTGGCTACGCCCTCTACTCACGTTTTTGAAGCCTCGGTACAGGACCTGCAACTCTTTGCGAGTGAACTTGGTTTGTTCCTGCAGCTGCTCCAGCCCCTCAGGCCGGTGACACACGGTGGAGAGTTCAAACTCATCCTCCACGCTGTCTGCGGGGAGTGGTAGGGGATAGCTCTGCCTCAGGCCAGGCCCCTGAGACGGCTTGGGTAATCTTCAGTTATTAACCCTCCCCGCTCCTTCCTAGCCTGTCTTCTACACCCAGCCCAGCCTGTCAGACTCAGAGCTGAGAAGTCAAAGCAGAAAAGACACTGGTCAGCTTCGGGGTCTGTTGGGGCTGAGGCCACATCTGGCTCCAGAGCCAGAGGTACGGACTTAGCACTGGCCCCTGGGGATGGGTTGGGGACAGTCCCTTGCCGCCGCAACTTCTTAGAAAGGGGATATAATGGGGCCCAGGAGCTTCTGAGGGACCACGAAGGGCTCTTTCTTGACCAACTCTTACTAGCCCAGCCCCAGCCTGGGAGAGCCCACCTCCAACCCAATCTCAATCAAGCCCCGCCCATCCCAGCCATGCCCGAGCCATGCCCCACCCAGCTCCAGCCAATCTTTGTTCAGACCCCAATCTTGACTCCACCCCCGATCCCACCCCAGCTCCCACCGTCCAGCCCCCAGGCAAGTACCCCCATCCCGCCCCAACCAGGAGAGTAAGTCACCTGGGTCCAGCGGGCGGGGTCTGTGGGGGCGGAGGGAGGCTGGGGCAGCTAATGCTGAAGGGAGGGAATTGTCACCGAGAAGACCAAGCCCTGCAGACACTCCCCTGGCCCCACGCTCACAGAAAATCTCACAGACATGAGTGTTTCAACACACGAACCCCAGACCCACAACACAGGCACATACACAGTGAGCACAGACATCCATGACAACATGGACCCCTCATGAACAGCCCCCTTCTTGGGTTAGCTCTCAGGGTGGCCCCATCCGAGTGAAGAAGCAACGTTAGGTTAGGTGCTCAAACAGCTACAGACAGGGCCTTTATAGCTTGCAAATTTCAGTGTGCTTTTACAAGGTAGGCAAGGCTCAGCTGAAGAAATGGAACCTACAGACAAAAGGAGGCCACTCAACTGGTAGCCACTTAGTTGACCAGGCTGGGACAGAAAAACCTCAGCATCCTGACATCTGGGAAGGTGGACTCCACCCTCTATACCTCACACCCTGTTAGGGCACAGCTGACATACATTCCAAGGTCTAAAACAGTAGGGAAGCCACAGAGGCGCAGAGTAACCTGGTTAGCTAGGACACCCTGCCATGGTCACACTGGAAATGCTTACACTGGCTCAGGCTTTAGTCTAACATACAACAAACCCTGGTCCTCCATTTTGCAAACCAGGGATGCCCACAGGCACTCAGATCCGGACGTACATTCCAGTTTGCAGCCACAGGCCTCACATTCAGACCCAGTTCCTACCCCACCTCCTATCACCCCCCCCCCCCCCCCCCCCTCTCTCACCCCCCCCCCCCCCCCCCCCCCCCCCCCCCCCCCCCTCTCTCTCTCTCACACACACACACCGCCCCCGGAAGCATAGGAGAGGCACTTGCTTTCACTGACTGAGGGCAGGGCTTGGGGCCCGCAGCACGGCAGCAGCTTGAGGAAACGCTGCTTCAGGGCTTTTTTAGTGGGCCCTGGAGGGTGGCCTGGGGAGAGAGAAGACCCCAGGAAGGCACATTAACTCCCACTTCCCCTGTGTTCCGGGTTCCTGTCTTCTTCCCCTCCAACCACCAATAAACACTGGGGTAGGGATGGGCAGGACAGCTGGGGCCAGGTCGCCTATTGGGTCTCACAGGCATGGATCGTCAACTGGAGCTTGGTCCCTTTGTATTATGAGAAACGGCTGGCAAGAATGAGGCGGCCTCAGTGTCTGCTAACTGCTAACCCAGCTCCTCAGGGTAATGCCTAGTCTAAGGGATTGTCTGAATAGGACTCAATCTCTCTTCTCTCTCTCTCTCTCTCTCTCTCTCTCTCTCTCTCTCTCTCTCTCTCTGTCTCACTCACACACACACACACACAGAGGCATGTTGTATCACATTTAGAACAACAGTGACATAGATAACAGTAACATTTAATGGCACAGGCCTGTTCCGACCACATACACAAACATATGTTTTTACCTAATACTCTATTATCCACAAATACGATCAAAGTAAAACATGATTACACATATGGAGACCCAGATAGACCGTCTCATGCACAGCATGACCAAACCACATAAAATATACAAGGACCCTCAGACATCATAACACTATGCATTAAGGATCTTAAGACATATACCAGCCGGGCGGTGGTGGTGCACACCTTTAATCTCAGCACTCGGGAGGCAGAGGCAGGCGCATCTCTGTGAGTTTGAAGCCAGCCTGGTCTACAAGAGCTAGTTCCAGGACAGGCTCTGAAACTATAGCGAAACCTTGTCCCAAAAAGGCATAACCATGACATTGTGACCTAAATCTTAATATCCATTGCTAACTTCACCTAGGAAGCCAGGCAGTGGTGGTACATGCCTTTAATCCCAGCACTCAGAGGGAGAGGTGGGCGGATTTCTAAATTCAAGACCAGCCTGGCCTATAGAGCAAGTGCCAGGACAGGCAGGGCTACACAGAGAAACCCTGCGTGTGTGTGTGGGGACTCACCTGGGAGACACACCTCTGGATATTTAACTGAAAAAGGAATGGGTGGCACCATCCCATAGGCTGGGGTTCTAGACTGAAGAAGGGGGGGAGGCCTGAATGCCAGTAAAACTTTCTCTATGCTTCCTAACAATGAGGCGTACTATAACCCTCACTACTGTATCTTTCTGACACAATGGACAATCGTTACAAACTGTCTGCCGAAATAAAGCCTTAGGTTGTTTTCCCCAGTATTTTCATCACAGCGAGAAGTAACTACCATAGACAGCTGGTACCAGGGGTTGTTGCTGTCATAAATCCAAGTGAGTAGTTTGTAGGCCCTTAGAACTGCTTTATGAGAGGAATAAAAAGTTAGAAGCCATGGGCTAGAGAAAGCCTAAGACACTAAAAGCAGAGCTCAGTGGGCCATTTCGGTGAACTTGGAGAAGGCATGAATGTCAATAGAAACACAGTCAGTGGGACTCAAGATATAATTTGGTGCAAGAGCATTTGCCCTGGAGAGGATATTACACAAACCTGTGAAGGTCAAGCCTAAGCTGATTCAGAACAGGGTGTTGCCGAAGCCAGGGCTATGGGGAAGCCATGGAGGGAAGCTACAGGCGTGAAGAAGAGCAGACTCATGAGAGACGCTATGTGTGCTACAAATAACAATGATACGAGACCACAGAAGACTTACTGGTGCCCGGATGATGCACCGAGACCACCAACACCAAGCGTGGCACAACAGGGCTTAGTGTTTGTCTTGTTGGCTTTGAGTCTTGCTTTGGTCCAACCCTTGCTTGCCCTGCCCTTTTCCTCTTTTAAAATGAGAATAATTGCCCTGTGACATTGTGTGTTGGAATTATGTAAGTTCTTGCTACTTTACTAGGGCTTACAGTTGAGAGAGTAACCCTGAGTCTCAGACTTTGGGATTTCGAACAGTTTTAAAACTATCAGTAGTCTGGGAAATCATGGGCCAAGGAAAAGGTTCACTGGGTAAAAGCGTTAACCATGCAGGCCTGATGTCCTGAGTTCAATATTCGGAACCCAGGGGAAAAATAGAACGTGGGGGCACACATTTGTTATCCCAGTGCTCCTAAGGTGAGATGGGAGGCAGAGATAGGGTAACTACCCAGAAGCTCACAGGCTTCATAGCCTGGAGCACAGCACAGCAGCAGAGAAACCATTGGAGCCCTCACTCCATGGAGAGTGAGCAGGGACTCCTGAAGGATGACCTCTGAACTCCATCCACATCACAGTGTGTACACACACACACACACACACATTGGGGGAACTCATACAGATAAACTAAACACATTTTGCAATATGAGCTAACCACGAGCCTTTGAAGACCAGGGATGGGACGTCACGGTTCAATGTGATGTATCTGTGTGTTGAGTCGACAAAGGGTAGATTTGCCATGTCTGAGCTTAGAGTCACCTAGGAGACACACCTCTGTGTCTTTCTGATGGTGAATGAGAATGGCCCCCAGAGGCTCCTATGCTTGCATACTTGGCCCCTAGCTAGTGCAACTGTTTAGGAAGGATGAGGGGGTGTGGCCTTGTTGGAGAAGATGTGTCACTGGGTGTGAGGTTTAAAAAGCCCACGCTAGGTCTAGTTGCTCTCTCTCTTTCTCTCCCCCTGCCCCTGCCTGCTGCCTGTGGGAAGGATGTAGAACTCTCAGCTACTGCTCCCTGGCCGTGCTGTCTGCTGCTCACCATGATGGTTATGGACTGATCCTCTAAAACTGAAAACAAGCCACCAGTGAAATGCTTTCTTGCCTTGTATGGTGTCTCTTCACAGTTAACTATCTCTGAGGATATTTCTAGATTGGCTTAGCTAAGGAGGGAATTCCCACTATGAATGTGGGCAGTAACATCATATGGGTTAGGAGCACAGACTGAATAAAAAGGAAAAGAGGAGAATTGGGCTGAGGATCAACATTTATGTCTCTGTTCTCTCTTTCCTTCATTTCCTCCCTCTTTCCTTCCTTCCTTTCTTCCTTTCTGGTTTTTTTTTTTTTTTTTTTTTTTTGATTTTTCGAGACAGAGTTTCTCAGTAGCTTTTGGTTCCTGTCCTGGAACTAGCTCTTGCAGACCAGGCTGGCCTCAAACTCACAGAGATCCACCTGCCTCTGCCTCCCGAGTGCTGGGATTAAAGGCATGCACCACTACTGCCCGGCCTGCTGGAGTTGCTTTTATGAGGTATTTTGCTACAATGAGAAAAGTAGCTAATACAGTCCCCATGGCACCCACATACCTATGGTCCTGGGCACACCCACTTTTCTTTCTCGAAATCCCTTACTCCATAGCTCCCCCACTCTTCCTTCAGAGGACCGCGGTTCCCTGTTCCTGGCTAGCTCGTCCAAGTCAAAAGCTGGTACTTCCCAGATCCTCCTCTGTATGACCAGCTCTTTGAAGGTGAAACACTTGAGCAGACTCTGACGCAGTACCAGATCATAGGAGCTGGGTGTGATTGTTCATGCCTATAGTTCTAGCACTTGGGAAGCGGAGGCAGGAGGATCGGGGCTCAAGGCTAGCCCATTCATTGTGCCCTCCTCATTTCTACACGTCCTTCTCTGCCACTGAACCCCAGGGGACCCTAACACTATTACCCGTGTCTCTCAGCTGCACTCGCCTACAGACAATGGGGCTAGACCCGCTGGCTCTGGTACCCTGACCAGGGATGACTTCATTCCTATTAGGGCCCGACTTCCTTCAGTTATGCTACACGGTCCTCCCAATCAGGCTCCATCTGCCCCCAAGGGGGTGACTGTCTAAGGTTACACCCTTCTCTCCTCCAACCTATCCCATCTAACTCCCAGAGCCACTGAAAGGTGGGAGAGGCAATGGGCCAGTTAGGGATCAATGGTGGCCTGGCCCCTGTCCCAGGCCTCCATTAGCCTGGACTCTGGTTTCCCAAAGCCGGATTATACCCAGGGTCTGATGGTATTGTCAGTCACCAGGCAGTGGGGAGCTTTCCTGTTCCTCCCACCTTCTCTGTTCCCCCAGGTCCCCTGCTTGCATGGAATAAGGTGGAAGAGAGAGGCTGCGGCTGTCTCCTGTGAGGCTGGATTTTTCCACATGGTCCCCTGCTCACCACCTTAGTCTAAAGGGGATGGCAAATGAGAGGCAGATGACCTCACTGTGATGAACAGCTTGGCCCAGCCTCTCAGGAAGTCTGGCTAACTCCTTGTTCCTGCCTCAGTAACTGCAGCCAGAGGGTAGAGGATGCTCTTACGGAACCCCACAACAGGCAACTCCGAGACCGTCCTCTTGTCCCGGGCTTCCTTAACATCTTTCCAGTTCTCTCAGGAGTCTAGCCTACAGCCCCCCTTTCCCTGCCTGTCATGGTTCCTGCCTGTCTCTAATAGTGGGTGATGGTGAGCCACAGAGTGACAAGGTTCTTGCTGGGGGGAGGGGAGGCCAAAACTCTGGGTGGGTGGGGCATGCGTGCTTCCCTGTGCCTCACCAATGCATCCCCTGATACGGAGTTGAGGAGGTGAAGGGCTTGAGATGTCCAGGCCATGGTCTGATCCGCTCTTGATCCCCAGGCTGGACAGTCACAGTTGTCTCGGTCACAATGTTCCCACTCCTGTACCCCTGAGTCCACTCCCATCTTAAGCCTCAGTCTGGGGCTATATGTCCTCAGGGAACACTGGGAACAGTTAAACACTCAACCTACTACTTAAAGAGGCTTGGCCATATGTCCTCTGAGAACAGTCCTCTGAGTGGTCTGAGAACAGTCACGTCCAGTATCTCCCAGAGACACAAGTCTTGTCACTCTGGTAACCACATCTCTCACATATGCACGCTTACTAGTCATCTTCCTTTCCACATGAACACAGGGTGACACCCATGTCTCACGCTGCATTCACACGCACCACAGAAAAACTCCTACCTGTGAGCACCCCGGCCTGAAGTCACCGTGCGACTCTGGCTCCAAAGGGGACTTATCCTGGTGTTACCCCAGGCTTCCTTCTTTACTCTAGACACTGCCCATCTCCAGGCTGCTCGGGGCACGCCCCAGCTTCTTCTCAAGGTCTCCCCATGCCCCTCCCCCATACAGTCACACTGCTCAGCACCCATCTCCAGACACCGGCTCCTCCCTCAGATCAGCTCCCTTGGGATCTCCCATAAATCCTTTTCCCAGGATACACTTGTCACTTCTCCTAGATGTCCCTCACTCACCTGCTCCCCCGTGTCCCCAGGCATCAAGTAGCACAACCCGGTCCCCAAATAGCAGCTCAGACGTGCCCAGCTACTTGGGTTACCTTCCAAGGAGACAGGCTCAAAGAGGCCAAACTGCTCCAGGACCTTGACAAAAAGAACCAGGACCACGAGCACGGCCACCATCTCCAGCCCTTCCAGGGTCATGGCTGTCCTGGGGCATGACCCCCACCTGCTGATGCTCAGACACAAGGCTGCCCCACACCACTTCCCCCTCGGACTCCCCTGCCTGAGTAAGAGAAAGACAGCCCTGCAGTCTCCTGCCCTGTCTCCCGCCCTGGGTCTCCTCCCTTCCCCTCTCTCCCCGCCTCTGCCCCCCACACCTCCCAGCCACAGCCTGCCTCCGCCTTCTCCTTTTCTGGCCTCCTCAGTCTTTGGACCAGCCTCAGGATCTTTCGAGGGAGATGGGCTTAGAGGAGGGAGGCTGTGATCTATCTGCCCCAGTTCTTGAGGAGAGCGTCCCCCAGACATTCCGCGGTCACTCTGTGACACACACAGAGGCAACAGTGAGAGTTGTCCCTAGAAGGCAGGTAGCAAGGGAGGACATGTGGAAAGTATGACCCGCACCTGCGTGAGTACCTGACGGGGAAGAGTACCTACTGAGTTCTGTCTGATTTACTGCGTGTGTAATCCTGGGCTTATCGCTACAGGAACACGTATGCCCCTTTTTCATGTGTGTCTGCGTTTATGTGGGATTGTGCACCTATCACAAAGGATGTCTGGGAGTACGACGGGCTTGGGTGTCTATGGAATGAGTATGTGTCAATGTGTGGGGATTCCTGAGTGTGGGGGGCAAGGGTTGTTTTGGGAGGCTTGTGAGCCATGGGTCCGAAGGTGGGTCTCCATGGATGCGTGTGTAATTGGGGAGCGGGTCTCTGGCTCTGTTAATATATTGATAGAGACTGTGTGAGAACACAAGGGGAGAGAAATGACCTCTCCTGTCAGAAGGACACTATCAGCATCGATCGCGGTTGTCATGGAGACCATGAGGCAGGAAGCACTCTCTTCCCACAGGCCACAGGCAGTGAAACTGAGGCCCAAAGGAGGGAAGATTAGACAGGAAAAGGGCCACTGGCCCCTTCATGACCCCCCAGGAAGGGAACTTACCGAGGCTAAGCTCCTAAGGGAAGGTGGGGAGGGCTGTGCTTTCTCCCTTCAGGCTAAAGCCTCATCCTGAATACACCAAAGTCTGATCCCTCCTGGGGAGAAGCCCAGGATAGAGGCAAATGTTAACTCCCAAGGTGCCCTGCGCCCCCAAGCTCTTCTGGAGTCTTTCCCCTTCCTGTAAGGGGCAGTGAGTGGGGGTGGGGAGGCCTTCAGAGTCTGTATACCATAACACAGGCCCTCTGAGTTAACACTGTCACCCTGGCAGAGCAAGGGAGCACTCAGGGTTTACTAGATGATGCTATCAAATCGAGCTTTCTCCTTAAATCAGGAAGACAGGTGGAGATGCCAGAGCCAGACAAAGCACACTTCCAACAGCAGAGCCTCGGTTCCAACCCAGTCTGACTCCGGGCCTGTCCGGAGTGGCTCGGTTCTCGGATAGCTCCCGCTTTTGTCAGGATGGTCCACTCTGCAGTTCCTGGATGAGTCTCAATTAGGCGGGAACCAATCCCTTTGCTCCAGGAGAGGAATCAACTGCAGTTCCACATAGCTACCACTGGGGGTCAGTGTCTACCTCCTGCCCTGTCTTACCCCTAGGTGTCTACGGACTTTCCGGCTGCTCTGGAAGGTTAGAAAGAGACAGGGTTCCTGGTCTCAGTCCTCTGTTGCCCACCTCCCCTGTGTCGGTGGCCAGAAGGGCGTCGATTCACAAGCTGGCTGCAGTTTCTCATACCTTAGAAGTTACTGCTTTACAGATGAAAACAGTAAATATTCCAGGACTACAACCCACTCCTGGCATTTAAGGCCCGTTTGCTATCTCAAGAGAGCCCTTTCTTTCAGCCAGTTTGGCCGCTTTACCATCCCACAAACAGGGCTACCTGTATGACCCTCGAAGCCCGGGAAGCTTTCCTTCCCACTATCAGAGAGGTCTCACCATCCTTTCCAGACAGCTTCAGTCTCTTAATTCTCTTCTGTCGAAGCTTCAGTCCTGTACCCAGTTCCTTGAGCTGGGCTGCACAGCACAAGCCTGTGATCCCAGCATTTGGGAAGTGGATGCAGGAGGATTAGGTATTCAAGGCCAGCCTTGGCTACACAGGGGGTTTGAGGCCAGCCTTGGCTACACAGGGGGTTTGAGGCCAGCCTTGGCTACACAGGGGATTTGAGGCCAGCCTTGGCTACACAGGGGGTTTGAGGCCAGCCTTGGCTACATGAAACCCTGTTAAAAAACAAAACACAAAATACACACTGGGCAGTGGTGGCGCACGCCTTTAACCCAGCACTCAGAAGGCAGAGGCAGCGGATCTCCGTGAGTTCGAGGCCAAACTGGCTTACAAGAGCTGGTTAGTTTCAGAGCTACAGAGAAACCTATCTTGAAAAACCAAAACAAACAAACGAAAAACACAAACAACAACAAAAAAAATAAATAAATAAAAAGCAATACCCTGTTGAATCTACAAGACACAGTACCTAACTCCATCTTGTTAGTAACAGAAACAGAAGAGAGAGGTGGTATCACGGCCAAGGCTCCAGACTCCCCTGGTTCAAATCAGTTTATAACTTGCACTTAACTGGGTGAGTGCCCCCCCTTACATTAAGAAAGCATTATTTGCAGGGAAGAGATCAGGCAAGTGTCATGGCATATGGAGAGGTCAGAAGACAATTTGCAGGAGTTGGTTCTCTCCAGTCATGAGGCTTGGTGGGAAATGCCTTACTGGCTGAGCCATTTCACCAGCTCCTTGATGAGTTCTTGGTTTTTGTTTGTTTGTTTTTTCAATCGAGGTAAGGTTTCGATCAAGACATCTCTGGATGTTCTAAAACTCAATCTTTAGACCAGGCTGGCTTTGAACTCACAGAGATCCGCCTGCCTCTGCCTCCTGAGTGCTGGGATTAAAGGTGTGTGCCACCAGTGCCCATCTTGATGAGTTCTTAATGTGCGTGTTTCAGGTTTTCACCTCACAAACTTTTTGGTGGAAATGAAAGAACTAAAACATAAAATGTTATTGGGCAGTTTAGCCACTGCTAAATAAGCATCCCCACCGCTAGTCACAATATTCCTCCACAGTCCCATGGCACTCGGCAGTTCACAAAGTGTTCTCATATTTGTTACTATAATTAATTTCTATTGTTTTTTTTAGATAGGGTCTAGCCCTCTTTTAGATTTATTTTCTGTGTATAAGTGTTTGCTTACATGTGTATATGTGCACCACATACATGCTTGATGCCTGTGGACGTCTACAGGAGGGGCCAGATCC
Source organism: Alexandromys fortis (assembly GCF_014885135.2). Classification (NCBI taxonomy): domain Eukaryota; kingdom Metazoa; phylum Chordata; class Mammalia; order Rodentia; family Cricetidae; genus Alexandromys; species Alexandromys fortis. The sequence continues at coordinate 14,026,435 of NW_026067893.1, read as the reverse complement.
CCTGGAACCGGAGTTACGGGCGGTTGTGTGGCACCATGGTACTGGGAACTGAATCCAGGTCCTCTGTGAGAATAACAACCGTACTCAACTGCTGAGTCATTTCTCCAGCCCCTAGACAGGGTCCTAATGTAGCCTAGGCTGGCCCCAAACTCCAGTAGCTGAGAATGAATGGCCTTGAATTCCCGATCTTCCTACTGCCCTCTCTCACAGGTTGGGATTACAGGTGTGTGCCATCACACTGTTCCTCGTGGCAACCCCATGAGGTCTACAGCAAGCAGCACTGCGTACCTTTCACGGAGGGACAGAGAGTCAGAGAGATAAGGAGGCCTGCTCAAGGCACCCAGCTAAGAAGAGATCATTCAGAGATTGAACCAGATCTCTCCCCGTGTCCTCAACTAGATTCCGAGTGCCTGGATGGTCAAGATGTTTGAAAAAACAGTGAACAGCAGCAGCAGCAAACCCTGGACTAAACAGGCGCAGGAGCACACACCTGTGATCTCAGCACTGGAGAGAGTCAGGCAGGAGGCCCTCTCGAGCTCCAGACCAGCTGGGCCATAGAAGGAAACCCACTCAAAATAAGAACTTAAGACAGAGTGAGCACAAGGTTGTCACCTGTGAACAAGGCGAAGGCGACTCAGACCCCAGCCTAACTTTCATTGGGTAGGGAGACAGCCCCCATGCAGAAAAGCCCATTTACAATTGTCCTGTCGTACAAGCAGTATGCGACAAGCTGTTCTAGCAGGCCATTTCAATGAGCTAGGCAGAAAAAAGCTTTCTGATCGGGAGGTCAGGGGAAATCTAACCTAAGCTGGTTTTATGGTATTGAGAATCAAACCCAGGGCCTTGCACATGCTAGATAACAGTTGTGCCTCCAAGGGGCTGGAGAGAAGACTCAGCAGTTCGGAGCCCATCCAGAGGACCTGGGATCAGTTCCTATAGCGAACCGCTCACTAACTCCTGTGATTCAAGTTCAGGAAACTTGGCGCCCTCTTCTGGCCTCTGAGGACACCTGCACAAACACTTTTTTTTTTTTTTTTTTTACAAAAATAGTTCTACCAGCCCGGCGGTGTTGGCGCACGCCTTTAATCCCGGCACTCGGGAGGCAGAGGCAGGCGGAACTCTGTGAGTTCGAGACCAGTCTGGTCTACAGAGCTAGTTCCAGGACAGGCTCCAAAGCCACAGAGAAACCCTGTCTCGAAAATCAAAAAAAAAAAAAAAAAAAAAAAAAAAAAAAAAAAAAAAAAAAAAAAAAAAAAAAAAGTTCTAACATTGAGTTAGATCCCTAACCTCTGGGGTGTTTGTTTTTTAGCTATATCCTGAGTCTGGGGGCTTGCTACATAACTCAGGCTAACCCAGGTTCTCCTGGGTTCTCCTCTTACATGCTGGAATTACCTGTTCCAATGTGCCCAATTTTAAGCTAAGCACACGTGTCTGTAATACCAGCCCTCAGGAGGTGGAGGTGGGCAGATCTTGGCGTTTGAGGCCAGCCTGTACTACATAGCCAGTACCAGGCCAGCCATGGCTACATAGTAAGGACCCACCTCAAAAAAAATCTGGCTCAGGGCTGGAGAGATGGCTCAGGGGTTAAGAGCACTGACTGTTCTTCCAGAGGACCTGAGTTCAATTCCCAGCACCCACATGGTGGCTCACAACCATCTGTAATGAAAGTCTGGCGCCCTCTGGTCTGCAGGCATACATGGAGGAAGACTTTCTATATATAATAAATAAATAAAATCTTTAAAAATTCTGGCTCAAACATCATCAGTTTACCTTATGGAAAGCTCTGCATCCCGTGAGCCTGCTAGTTATGAATATGTATTACTTCATGCCACCTCCATATGAACCTGAGGGAACCCGAGGTTCACCAAGTGGTTTTTCCTAAGTAAGGAGTAATTAATATTCTGGTAAAGAATGACTTCGTGCCAACTCTCTCTATCATCTCACCAATGGGCTTGAGAGTGTTAAGAAGACAGTTTATCCTGGGGGAGCTAAGGGTAACAAAATTTAAAAGGGTTCTATGGATGCTACCAGACTCTCGGGACTGAAAGAGGCACCATCTTCAGTTAAAAGGGAAAGGGGGATCATAGCAGCGTGCCTGCTCTCTGCTCCCGGAGAGATGGACAGACTGACAACCTTGTAGCCAACTGTCCTGTCCATGTGTCTTCCTTTTTCCTTCCAGCTTTCAGAGACTTTATCCCAGCTTCATAGGGACTCCAGGTTCTAAATGGTCCCAGTTTCTGGCAGAAGGGTCTGTATGAAGGGAGGACCTGCTCTTCCCTAGGGTCTCCCATCCCCCTAAGAAGACTTCTCAAGTCTTAGAGCCTAGTGAGACTGAGCTACACCTGACTTCGCTATTCCACTCTCTTTAGCTCATCATCCACTTCTGGGGTGCTAGGGATCAAACTCTGGGTCTACCACCTGTGAGGCGAGCACAGGACCTATGGGCCACATTCTCGTTCCCACAATGAGAGCTTTTTGTCTTTTTTCCTGTTTTTGTTTGTTTTTGAGACAAAGTCTTATTATATAGCCTTGGCTATCCTGGAACTCTCTCTGTAGACCAGGCTGGCCTTGAACTCACAGAGATCCACCTGCCTCTGTCTCCCGAGTGCTGGAACTAAAGGCGCACATCCAGCCCCCCCTCTGCCAGAGTGAAATCTTAATGGAACCACTTTAGGCAAAGTGAGAACTCAAGACTAAAGCGTCAGGGCACTGGGCTGATCCTTCCCAGACCTCTCAAGTCTCACCACAGAGACGCTGCTATCATTCAGTCATTTGTTTTCCATGGTTCGAGTCTGGAAAAATACTGCCTTGTGGAGGAACCCACACCCCTGCCACCTGCTCTCCACTGCCATTCTGTTAACAAAGATCCCTAAAGCCCTCTCTCAGTCCCCCAGCTCATTCCATCCCCAGCTGATCAAAAAATCCTGCAGCCCCCACTGCATCAGGTGATTAATGACTTCCCTAGGCCGTGGGGCTATTTTGGGTCCTGGAAGTCATGCCTGCAGTGATTGAGAGCTGGCCCCGCCTGTCTCCAGCCATCTGTCACTGGAGACTAGCCCAAGCAGGGGGCTTGAGGGGATACATGCTCCCCAAGAGATTTGCAAGCATGACTCTTACTGGGCCTCAATTCTCCTCCTCCTGAAGATACATGACAAAAAATGGCCCCAGGCCCTGACTATACTCCAGGGGCTCAAGTGGAACCCATGTAAGGAGGCGGGGAACTACAGATCCCGGAATGCTGTGGGGCCAGGTTGTGAGGGAATTCCAGGCTCTGTGGGCCCAGGCAGCCCTAAGGAACCCTAAGTGGAAGCATGCACAAATATCAACAGTACCACACGAAAACCACAATTCACACAAACCCCACAAACTTCGGGCAACGGTACAACTTCATGAGAGCCCTTATCAGTTTACTGACTCGGGGTTCTCAAACCAAACTCCAAAGCATATAACCCTGGCAATGCCAGGATACACAGCCTTGGAGACACACAGTTTAGTAAGGAAAGCACAATCCCATCAACACAGACTCCCAGCGACAAAGCAGTGACAATCTGTGCCACACGGTTCATCCGTCTGGTCAGGCATGAACTCGCTAGTGAGCTTAGCTTGTTCTAGCTTCATTTTTCCCTTTGTTATTTCTGACACTGATAGGGTATTGTAAGACACCCCATAAAACCTAAGTAATGCAATACAGGGCTGTCCCTTTCCCAGCTCAGCGACGGCAAGCTCAAGCTTCCTCCCAATCCCTGCGCCCTGCCCGAGTCTCTTCACCCTTCAGTGAACAGCCTTTCCTCTCCAGTGTTGTGACCATGATGCCACTTCCTTTTATCTTATCCTGCTGCTCCGTGAGTGATCCTTAACCCCTGCTCTATTCTGTCAGGAGATCTTGCCCTCACCCCAATCATGTGCGAGCCCCTGTTCCTTCAGATTCCCGTGAGAAGCCCTTCTCTCCAACTCTGTAAGGCTCCAATACCAAGCCACTCATTTTTAGAGGGGTCCTGCCCCTCCCTTCCCTTCCTCATACCTGGCGACAGCGACCCAGTCACCAGCTGGTAGAGGGATCGGGCTGCCTGCCCCAACGGGCTCCGGCACCTGCGGGGGCAGCGGTTCATGGCTCAGCTCGGAGCGCTTTGGCCAAGCTCCGCCCCCAAGGTCCCTGACTGAGGGGCGGTGCCGCCCCCATTGGAGTGGGCGGTGCAAGAGGGCAAGACTGGCAGACCGGAGTCTCAGACCCTGAGCCTCTCTCTCACGTGCAGGTTGCTGGCTTCACAAGAGCACCTTGGCCAGGTCATCAAAAGCACTCTGTACCCCACCCCCAAGATCTTAAGATGGGGGTGTGGCAGTGAGACAGGGCGTTCTCTGCTCACAGCTTTCTCTCCAAACGTCTTCTGGATTCCTGGTAAGGAAAACAGACACACACGGATTTTGAAAGAAAAGCTGATGACTGAAGTACGAGTTTTTTTGTTTTTTTTTTTTTGTTTTTTTTTTTGTTTTTTTTTGCTTTTATTTTAGATCGGGTCTTGTCTGGCACTTGCTACATGGTTCAGACTGACCTCGAACTCATGGCACTCCTTCTGTCTTATCTTCCCAAACGCTGGGATTACAGACGTGGACCAGGCAGATCTTATCTTTTATTGCTCCATTTCAACCCCTCTTCTGGCTGTTTCTCCCACCCCCACCTCCCATATTAGCACAGGGACGCTACAGGGGTGAGAGGACAGAGTTGTCATGGCAACTCTCCACACTTCCTGGGCCGATGGGAGAGAGCAGGAGGGAAGAGAAAGAGGACAGTGCATTAGTGTGTTGAGGAGGCGGCAGTGCTGCGTGCCCAGTGCTGCGTGCCCAGTGCTGCGTGCCCAGTGCTGCGTGCCCAGTGCTGCCTCCTGGCTAAACAGCCCTTTCAGAGCTATGTCTGCTGCTGTCTTTCCAGTCTTCTAAAAACCCGACCATCATATGCTGGCTTCCAGACAAATGCAACAAGTAGAAGTCCCCTCATCCATAGATCTCTGTCCAAATCCCTTTCTAGACTTACTGCTGTTGTTAAAACCCCATGTAAAGCCGGGCGGTGGCGGCGCGCGCCTTTAATCCCGGCACTCAGGAGGCAGAGGCAGGCGAATCTCTGTGAGTTCAAGGCCAGCCTGGTCTACAGAGTTAGTTCCAGAACAGCTAGGGTTGTTACACAGAGAAACCACGTCTCAAAACAAACCAAAAAAAAAAAAAAAAACCAAACAAACAAAAAGCAAAACATGTAAATCCTTCCGTCACTAACACCTCAAACTCCCGAGAAGGCCATAGAAAAGGTATGATCCAATTTTGTCCACTGTGTGGGGGAGGGATAGGAGCGGAGACACTTATTCCCAACCCCCCACACTGTCAACTTGATCCCGTTAGCAACAACAGTGCTCCTGAGGAATTAGCTTCGTATGGAGGGCTCTTTAGCCACAAGGGGGCGCTCCACACCCAGGAACGAAACTGCCAAAGGAACAAGACTCAGGAGATCCTGGACCCAGGCTCCCGTCAGGACCCAACTCCCCGCTCAGTTTGTACTGCCCTTTCTCTGCCTCTTTCCAGATGGGGTCGCTGCTGAGCGCTGATGGCAGCCTTTCCCTACTTTGCTGCCCCACTAAGCAAGTAAGAAACAAAGAAAGGGGGAAGGGATCACAATCTACCTGATCCAGACGAAGAAACTGTTTTTCCCAACTGTTTTCAGCTGGGAGAAATTGGGACAGTCGGGGTGTATCTAAGATGCTCTGAGGCATAACTTTAAGGCCACTGCGCTGCCAAGCTAATGGACCAAGACATGATGAAGACAGAGATGCAGCTTCTTCCTCCACCCCAAATGCAATTGAGGAATCCTGCCTGCATAGGGAAGGGGAAGGCTGGAGAGTGCTTCAGCACCGTGGACAACGACTCCCCCTGGGGATCCAATCAGCCCGTTCCAGTCGCAAGCCCCTCTATACAAATGGGAGGTCTTGGCAGCCTTTTTTTCCACTTCTAGAGTCACGTGCGGAGCAATGTACTGCAAGGATGCCGATGGTCATTATAGGTGCTGGACCTCCTTATATCCTTTGGGAGGCTGTCAGCAGCCAGGCAGGAGGATGCAGACATAGAATTCCCTATTTTACAGGGAAGGGACACGAGGCCAAGTCCTGCCACACTGATCAGACGGTACAGCAGGAAGGCAGGAAAGCAGGGCATGCCGGTACACATTGGGAGGCTGAGGCAGGAGAGCTGAAGTTTGGGTCCAGCTTGAGTTATGTTGTGAGTTCAAGGCCAGGACTACATAGCAAAAGACCATCTCACAATAAATTAATTAAAAATAAACCAATAAAGAAGCCCGGCAAGGAGGAGATCATGTCGCTAAGAGGAGGATCAGGGCAGGAAGCAAACTGACGCGCAATCTGGGAATCAGGGCTCATGGACCCTTACTACTTTTAAGGGTATCCACCTAAGCTGCCGGTGGATACACAGCACTGGATAGCAGGGCCCCTCAATTCCACATGGTGAATGTTCTTCCTTCTGGGGGTCTTGACAGTGCGACCACGGTCCTGCTAAAGTCAGCAGCAGAGACTCACTCTCAAAGCTGACGTCCTAGTCCCCTTCTGGAGTTCCCACGTCTAACCCCGATTCCACTTAAGGAAGGGCAAGGATCATGGTCTTGCCCACTTGCCTGGCTTTGTTTCAGTCTGGAGAGACAGCCTCCCTCCTTCTCTTGGTTATAGTTCTTAGGGCGCCTGCACAATGAGACGCACAAAGCACTTATATGGAAATATACCAAGGTTCCAAAGTCATTGGCATAAACACAATCTACTTATCAAGCTCAGGACTCTACAAATACATAGATGTAATGTTCCTGGTCTCACAGACCCTCCCAAAGTGAGCTGCAAAGTGATTTGGGGTGGGGGCATGAGGGCAGTCTTACTGCCCATGACTTCTAACCCTGGCTCTGAAGGAGAGCGAGGAAGTGAGGCTTGGGTGAAGTTCTAAAGGGGTGTCTGAGTAATCCTGTTGGGTAGGAACTGACCCAGCACTAACCAAGGGCTCTCTACAGGGGCCACGTGCTAGAACCATAGGGTGCTTCTCCAGAACTCCAGAAGGGGACTAGGACGTCAGCTTTGAGAGTGAGTCTCTGCTGCTGACTTTAGCAGGACCCTGGTCGCACTGTCAAGCCAGGTTGTTTGGGTAGTGGGTCCCTAGGGTCCCTTATGTCCTTGAACTATTTGCAGAAAAATGGAGGGAACTAGTGTGGGACACTAAAGACCCTTACAACAGCAGAAAGACAGAGGCAACGAGAACAGAGATGCCATTAACACTCTCAGAGCCCCCACTGCAGGCATCACACACAGGAGCAGACAGTACCAAATGCTAAAACAACCCACGGCCCCACAACCACAAACATACTTGTAATGACTGCTCATCCCAGAAGCCTTAGAAAGCTTATAAAGAGACACAGCAACAGAAAGTGACACCTCGATGTACTCTGGTAGTTACATGCCACTTCATACAGAATCATTCAAAGCACACAGTTGAACATGCAACAGACACACAATCAAAACAACTTCACGAGTGCAGCAGGGTCCTCAGCAACCACACTGAAACATCTGGCCAGGCCATGAAAACGCACTGCCTCATGCAGTCTCACTCACCCTAGCTGTCACCAAAGCTCAGGGCACATGGCAACTAGCTGTGGGAGGCGCACATATACATACACAGACACACAGAATGACAGGTGCTCACGCACGTAACACCTCCCACTCCAGACACACTCTTAGCCCAGTGTCACACACGCCTACACCTGCTGCCTCTCCACACCTGCCTCACCTGCTCTTCCTCACCCCCTAGGAAACCTAAGCTTTGGGTCCCTGTGTCTTGCCGCCCAGACCAGCCTGGAAGGTACATACATGTGAGTGGGGCAGAGTGTGGGTAGGGGCCAAGCTAGGGTCAAACAACGGAAGGGTCTAGGGGGATGGAGTCCGCCCACCCGCCCGGGACCCCTGAGCCACTGACTCACCCGTAAGCTGGTCGTAGGAGCCGTCCAGATCTCGGGATTCGGACAAACTCTCCTTTCGGCCTTGGCCCCGCATGGCCCCCGGCGCCCCGCTCCCGCCTGGGCCGTGGGAGGGGGCGCCGGGTGGCCGGGATAGGGCGCTCACACGGCGCCCCCTGGCGGCGCAGCGACCTGCCGGGGCTGGGGGCCGGGAGTAGGGGTTGACAGGGCTTTTGTCTGGGAACTCGCTGGGTTTTAGGGCCCACCACGGGGTCCTGGGGCAGGAGCGAGAGTCTTGGGCAGCTATGTAGCGTGGAGCGGGAGGCAGAGTGGAGCAGAAAGCCGAGCCGGAGCCCAGCCGCCTCTCCTCCGCCCCCTCCCCGCGGCTGTCACCGCCGCCTCCCCCCTTAGGAGCTGCCGGGATTGGCTCCCCCTACCCCCGCCCCCCACCCTCTGCAACTCGGAGGAGGTACCCGGTGAAAGGGTGAACTGGAAAGTGCCAGGAGGGAGACTAGCTTTCCAGCTACACCACCCACTAAACTGCGGGGCTTGGGGGAAGAGGGGGCCAGAAAGGCCCCACTGTAAGGAATACCCGCCCCCAATTCTCAGGCACCCCTTCCCCCACAGTCAGTCAGTCCCGCCCAGTAGGGCCAGAGCCATGAGGGTACGTCTCAGTGGGTCCCTTGTTCGCTCGTGTCTTCCTGTCAGCCTTATTTTCTCAGTTGTTCCCCCTGCCGAGTTGTGTGTTCCCAACCAGCTGCCAGCCCTCCTCTAGCGCTATGGGGATGCGAAGAAGCCAAGCCGGCCTCTGGACACAGGCTCACCAGTGGCATTGGGCATAGTTGTCTCTCTCAAGTTCCAGCACGGACCTCACTTTCCGGAATGCCATCTTTCCTGATTTATAGCACTACCCCCCTCCCCGCCCCCAACATTCCCAGCCAACTGGGAAGGTAAAAGAAAGTAATGAACCAGGTCTGTTTCTCAAGTCTTCACTGCTATTGCCTTCCTTTTTCCTCTCAGCTTTTCTGCCTCTTTCTCTTTGCCACTTGCAAAGAGAAGAGAAGGTTCTTTGTTTTCCAGCAGATTTAGGGAGCTTCTGAAAGGTTTGGGGACTCAGGTGAGGATACAGAGGAGAAAAGAGATGTCTCCCTCACGAAGCCACCTCCTTTTGTGAAGGCAGGGCCAGCATTGCACAGGGCTCCCTAGTCCAGGATTTAGATTTACTTTGCAAACAGTTGAGTCAGTGAACTGTGGTGGGTACTCCTCTGCACAGCTGGAACAGGCTGCCGTGGTGTAAGGCTGCCCTCGGGAAGAACACTCTCATTTCTAGGAGAGGCCTTAGGTGTACACAAAGGAGGTGGCCAAGAAGTAGGCTTTTAAACTAGGAAGAGAGATGGTAGGCAAGGGACACTTTCATAAAGCTCCTCATCCTAGATTGGCTCTTGTTCCTCTACAGGGGAAGGGGAAGTCCATAGTTGTCTGAACACAGCCGGCCTCTGTCAGGTCCAGGAGACTCAGAGAGGGCAAGTCTTAAGGAAAGGTCCCTTTTTTGCACACAGATCAACACCTGGATCAATTTAAGAGATGAAGGGGAAAAAGACACTAAAGAGACTGTACCACACAAATCCATTTTTAATAGCTTTGATTTGCCACCAGCTCCAGATCCAGCTGCTCTGGGGTTTATCACCATGGAAAACACTAGAAACCTCAGGTCAAGTTATCCATCCAGTGACCAATGATCAGAGATGACCCAGCCTACATCTATGCATGTCAGTCTGTTGCTGAATTCTCTAGAACTAGCACACTTCTGCTCAAACAGAACTCTGGCTCCCAGGGAGGGCAAGTATCCCCAAGAGAGACGCTAAATGCGCAGGCACTCAGCCTCCCTCTGAACCTCCTGCCGTCTACAAAACTACCTCAGAGCAGTGGTTATTCCTGCAGTTGCTGTGGGGAAGGAAAAGGCCCTGCAGGGCTTCCACGGAGACTATTGAGAAAGAAGCCACAGGCCAACTTCATGAAGGTGGGATGTGCCCAAGACCCAGCTAGAATATGGCTAGACAAGATGGAGGCTCACCTAGCCTGTTCCAGCACCTGCTCCCTAAACTCCCTAACCCAGACAGGTTCTCTCCCTCCCAGCACCAGACCACGGCAGGAACAGACTCCTCCCTAGAGGAAATTCTTAGGCAGGCAGAACGTAAACAACAGCAGGGTGAGGGGGTGGAGCACGTGGAGGGAGCTCATCTCTAGGCTCCCATTGGAGAGGGTGGTGGGGAGGGGGAGCTGCTGGAAAGGGAACCAGCAAAGTAGGCACCTTGAGGGCTGCAGAAAACCTGTCAATGTTTATTTCACACACACTCTTTTAAGACAGTTTAAAACAGACTGGAAACGAAAGGCTAAAGTTGTGGGCCTATTGTGCTGATGAGTCAACGGTTGGAAGGCAAGGAAAAGTGAACAGGTGCTCCTGGTGCCAAAGCCAAATCCAGAAAGTGGAGGTCGGAGCACAGCACCAGGCAGATTCCAATCTCCAGTTTCTCTGAGGCATCAAGTTTGAATTTAGAAAACAGAAAAAAGGTGCCACCCCTGACCTACTCTATGCTTGGGCAGAGGACTGGACACACTGCAGCAGGGGCAGAGGCCTCGCTCAGCTCCAGGTCCAAATAGGGAACAGGATGTGGCGTCATAGCCAAAACCAGCCGCTGGCCCTCAGAGTGTTGGCATCAGCTGAGGCCTGCTCCACCAGCACCTGAATAATCAATCAGAAGCCAGAACCTGGAACCCCAGCTGGAGTCATGAGGCAGCACCCCGTGAATGCAGCCCAGAAGCCCCGCATTTCTGCATGCCTTTTCTGTTGCCCGCCCATTTCTCCCCAAATAAGATCACCCTGGGCTGCCCCAGCTGTCCAAGCTCACTGAAGACTCTCGCTGTCTCTGCTTCTCTCCAACCTTGAAGGCAGTCCCCACTCCCTGTGCTTGCCCTCCAGCCCAGGAGCCTCATGGGTAGGGGCAGTCAGTGGCTCTTAGGCAGCACAGTCTCAGGAGATGGTAGAAAACTCCTTCAGGAGGGCTTCCTGGCTGAGTGTATGGAAGGCCAGGTTCCTCCGGACGTTGGTACTAATGGATCGAACCTGGGAAGGTGGAAGGGCAGAGGCAGAGAGAACAGTCCATTACAAACAGCAGAGGGCACTGTCCGAGGCTCTGTGCGGCCAGGAGAAAGATCTGTGTCTTTCTCCCAACTCTAGCTGGCTTCATGAGGAATTTAGCTTGTCCATGGAAATATGTCTGTACTTTTGTGAGGAACAAACCAACCAGGGAGGGGAAGAATGTGCTGTTTGCCTTAGTCCCCAGAGGCCAGGGGGCATTTCTTTCATTTCTGCTTAGCTCTAAGAAAGGAAGTGGAGTCATGAGGCAGGAAGCAGAGGACGGGGCGGCAGCAGGGCCATCACAGGCAAAGCCAGCTCTTTAGCTCCTAACTCCTCCCCTGTGCCAGAGGTGCAGCCAGGAGTGAGGGAAAGTGCCAAAGGCCTCAAAGGACGGCGCCTGCCTGTGATCCCGGCACTCGGGAGGCTGAGGCAGGAGGACCACTGCAAGCCCCAGGCCAGTCAAGACTATATGGTGAGATACTGTATTGAGAGAGAGACTCTAAGCCTGCTTTTTAACCCTTTCCATAACCTAAAGACAGTCTCTATTTGCTGCCGGTGCCCAGTGGTCCCCACACTAATGTAAAGACCACATTCACCTCGTTACAAACACTGTTCCTACTCTCTTTACACAATGGCTTTGGGGGGGGCAGTTTTGAGACAAGGTTTCTCTATAGCTTTGGGGCCTGTCCTGGAACTCTCTCTGTAGACCAGGCTGGCCTCAAACTCACAGAGATCCACCTGCCTCTGCCTCCCAAGTGCTGGGATTAAAGGTGTGTGCCACCACTGCCCGGTCACGACGGCTTTCTTGTTCACAACTAACTCGCCACAGAAAAATCCTGAGGTGTTTCACGTCCCAGTTAGAGCTGGGCTGTCACGATCTGGCATCAGCACCATGCACAGACTCGGTGCGTTAACTGAAAGCTTCGCTGGTGCAAGCCTGGCAAGTGGGTTTAGAGCCTTCGTGTAATGTCAGCCACTGCCAGGGTCTGTGTCAACCAAGCAGGCAGCGGAGCGGCAGGGAAGCAGGACTTTTCTTAGCAGCTCTGAGTACAGAACAGGAAGGGAAAAGGGAGAGGTCAGCTTGGAGCTCTGCTGGAAGGGGCCGGGGACACCGGGAGTGGAGCTGTGGACGGGGACTCTCAGGCCAACACCAGCTAGGGAGTGAGGAAGGAGTGACTGCAGAAGGACCAGTTGCTCTCATGAATTGCTCTAAGGACAGGAACAGGGTAAAACATCATGGCTGGCACTGGCCAACACATGCCAGACCTCAGGCCCAGCTGCAGCTGTGTAAGGTGTTCCCTGTGGCTGCAGACGAGGTGGGTAAGGCTGCCCTGGAGTATCTGCCTCTCACTGCCTCATTCCAAAATGCTTTGGAGGAGAAGTTACATGCAGACCCTCTAATTTTATTATCTAGCAGGCTGCAGTCATACCCTAGATATAGAGCAGATCCCAGTGTCCAGAACTCCTCCCTGCCCCAGAGACACAGGTGGAGCTGGGGATGGGCACTCACCAGCTCTTTGAAGAAGGCAGCTTCCTTATGTTGCTCGGAGTAGCGCTCATACTGGTCCAGGCCATCTTGTAGCTTCAGTGTGAGTGTGTCATAGTTGGCTCGAACCACCTCTAGTACCTGAAGAAAGTGAAGGGCCAAACAGGGTCTCAGTCCCTGGCAAGAATGTTTATATAGAGCAAGGAGGCAGGATGGTAGGGAGCAATCCTTCTGGTTTATGAGATCTTCTCCCATACTGTTTCCTTTTTGAGAAAGAAATGTATCTCGTGTAGTTGAGGCTGGACTTGAATTCTTCAGCCTCTGACCACTGCCTCCCAAGTGCTGAGGTTATAGGCATGCGCCGCCCTGCCCAGCTTCTGGGACCACTTTTGAATCTTTTCCATCCCCTACCTTTTCTGAGCAGCCCAGCATGGACACCAAGGCTGTGTGCCCTGGGTATGGTCACCAGTGTCCCTGACACCACCATGCACTCTCAGCCCCCGCGTCCTCTAGCCAGGCTGTCCTGGGTGCCGAGCAGAGCTTTCTGCCCATGGCTTACTGCTTCTCCCTTTCTGGAAACCACATTTCTTCAGTCCTGGGATGTTCCTCAGCACCATCTGCCACTTGTTTTCATCCCACAGTGCCAACCCGGCCTTCATATCCATCTCTTGGAACAAACTTTCGGGCATCCAAGCATTGAGGTACAGTGGACACTCAAGAATACGCTGCAACTGTTATTCTGATGGGGAACAGGGTATCTCTCTCCTCAACAATGCTGCTCTGACATTTTAAATTTTATTTAACTTTATTTTATGTGGATTTTTCTTATGTGTTTTGCCTGCATGTATGGTCTGTGTGAAGGTGTCGGATCCCCTAGAACTGGAATTACAGACAGTTGTGAGTTGCCATGTGGGTGCTGGGATTGAATTTAGGTCCTCTGGAAGAGCAGCCAGTGCTCTTAACTACTGAGCCATCTCTCCAGCCCCTGACTTTTTTTTTTTTTTTTGAGACAAGGTCTTGTTATATAGTCTAGGCCAGCCTGGAACTCACTACAGAGCTCAGTTTGAACTACAATTTCATCTTCCTGTCTCACCTCCTGACTCTCTGTGGGGTGAAGATTCAAAATTCAGCTGACCTTGGGAATCCTGGATATCTGAGCTTAATATTAATAAAAAAAGGAACCCCAGGCAAGCAGTTCCTGAGACACTGATTCAGGCAAAGGGCAGGGCAGGGGCAGGTGGAAGCAGAGGCACTAGACCAAGTTAGCAGGAAAGAAGGAGTGGGGAGGGCTGGAGAGATGGCTCAGAGGTTAAGAGCATTGGCTGCTCTTCCAAAGGTCCTGAGTTCAATTCCCAGCAACCACATGGTGGCTCACAACCATCTGTACTGAGATCTGGCGCCCTCCTTTGGCGTGCGGTCATACATTGAGGCAGAATGTTGTATACATAATAAATAAAGAAATCTTTAAAAAAAAAAAGGAGTGGGGAGAAAAGTGTTGCGCACTCTGGTAACCTGCGTGCAGGAAGACCATGACATCAAGGAAAACCTTGCTCTCAGGGAACTGGGAGGGGAAGTGTGAGGGCATTGGCCTGAGAGAAGGCAGGAGGCAAAGGGACCAGTCGGGGTCAGACACACTATGGACCAAGGCTGGCCCCTGGGACAGAAGGTCACCTCTGGGCTGTTTTCCTTTCCAGACCAAAGTTAACCTTACTTGGGAGCAAATGCTCCTTTCTGCCCAAGTTCCCGAGGAGACGAAGAATTGGAGACGATGAGCGGGGCTGTGTCCTGGGCTTCACGGGAAAAGGCAGCAAAGGCAAAGGCCTGACGCTTCTTTCTCCAAACCACTCCACCAGTGTCCCTGTACAGGGTAGGCTGTCTGCTCTGCTTCCAGCTCCATAAGCATGGGGACTGGGACCAGCAATGGCAGGCACACTAGTCCTCTCATGCTTGTGGGCAGCTTTCATAGCTAAACAGCTAGCCAGGGTCTTGACTCAAGGCCAAAAAAGGGCAAAATTCCTCCAAGACGGTGCCAGTTCCTAAGAACCAGGTGAAACAGAGTAATTCATGCATTCCTAAATCCTACAAGCTGCGCGGTCTCAGCAGTGCCTATAATCTAACACCTTGGGTAGTCTTCCCTGAGGGGAGTCAGGTACCAAATGACAAAATCACACTAAAGCCAGTTGCTAAAAACAATTGCAGCACAGGAGGAAGAGATGACTGGACCCCAGAGCCTCAGCCTCGGCAGCTCTCAGGATCACCTGGCTGTGCTCCTCTCGCTGTCAGATCAGCAGGCTCTGCTGCCCTGCGCCACTACTGTTCTTTTGATGGAAGAAGACAGAGACGCTCTCTGCCCAGGTCTGGGCTGGGCACACTCAGGGACTCTCGCATGCTGTAGAGAAGACATTTATTCAAGCCTCACTACTGACCTAGGTCACGGCAAAGGTGGTGCTCATGCAACCTCTGCATCTGGCTTCCTGCCGACCCCAGTGGCCCCTCCTAGACTGAGTTCCTTCTCTGGAGAGCTCTGTACCTCAGACCTTGGCTTGCAATCCCCTGCCTCAGACACCTGAGCAGCTGGGATTACAGGCCTGTGTCACCAGGCTGAGCTCAGACTCCCTTTTAAACTATCCCAGCTAAGTGCAAAGGTACTCACTTTTACTCCTAGCACTAGGGAGGCAGAAAGAGATGCATACCTCTGTGAATCTGAGGCCAGTGTCTCCCTAGTGAGCTCTGCGCCAGCTCGGGTCACACAGTGAGACCCTGGCTCGGAACAACACCACATAAATATAACTAGCCTCTTTTCTAAACACAGGCCACTTTTTTTTCATCAGCTGCTGGCTGGGGTTGAGGCTTCCTAGATCCATACCTACAATTCAGTCCACAGTAGCTCAGAGTAGGAAAACTACCCACTAGTCATGTTTTCTAAGGCATCCTCACAAACCATGATGACCCCATGCAGCCAGGACACCGAAAGCTTTGAGAGTAACTGAAGCTCTTATTAATAACGATGGTAGCACTGTCTTATTAATAATGACTCCAGCACTCTCGGTACAGGCATTCAGATAGCAGCTGACATCGACTGTATGTGTGAGTGTATGTGGTAGATACACAGGTGTTATGTAGGGGGGAACACAAACCTGTGTGTGTGCATGTGTGCATGCGTGCAGGCTGAAGACGGTATCAGGCGCTCGACTCTATCACATTGAGCTTTATCTCCTTGAGGTCTCTGAACCTGGCGTTTGGCTGGTGGCTTGTGTCACAGTGAGCATCCTGTCTGCCCTTCACAGCACTGGGGTTACAGGTGTACATAGAGCCATGACTGGATTTTTTGTTTGTTTTTTTCTTTTTCTCTTTCTTTTCTTTTCTTTTTTAGAAACAGGGTTTGTCTGTGTAGCTTTGGAACTTGTCCTGCCTGAAACTAGCTCTGTAAACCCTGTAGACCAGGCTGGCCTTGAACACACTAAGATCTGCCTGCCACTGCCTCCCAAGTGCTGGGATTAAAGCATGCACCACCACCATCACCTGGCTATGCCTGTTTTTTTTAAGTAAATGTACAGAACTTGAGCTTTGTTCTTCATGCTTGCAGAGCAAGCACCTGCTCTGAGTCCTTTCCTCAGCCCCAACACCTGTCACCTTTGAGTCTCCCCTCCTGGCCAGGAAATGTAACTTGAATCTCCTTTCTAAAATGACCCAGCAATAAAGGTGTTGAGCACCTTGCTCCTGTGGTCGATAGAAACATCGCCATACCAAATGACTACACAGCCACGGCGAGAGCCCTGGGGCTCAAGAGCAGCTCCTTTCACAGGAAGAACCTATTTGGAGTCTCATGCTCTGCCGACTGAGCTAGCCAGGCGTTGGGAGTAGCTATTTTAAATCCTCCCAAAGGTACTATAGTCTCAGTGATTCTCTACCACAAAGGGATGTTTAGATTCTGTGGAAGATGTGGCAGACAAAAGGCCTCAGTTTTAAAGGCCTCATGGCCAATTTGCTTGAAAACACTGCCTCAAAAAAGCCAAGAGAAAGCAACCTAGGCAGGATGGGTGAGGAGGGGGACCTAACCACTTGGTCCTCGTGTCCAGAGACAATGGCGTGAGCAAACAGCAAAGTCAATAGGAACATGGACGTCGAGGTCACAGATCTGCATTTTGGCTCCACATTAAGCACCAATTAACTATCTAAAGTCATTATGAGTTTCTGGTCTTTTGGCCTCGGTTTGCATACCTGTGACCTCGTCAGCTGGTGTGAAGTGACACGAGACAGTGGCTCCCCAGTATCTGGCACACAGCGAATGGCAAATAAACAGTTACTAATTTTATAGGGAAAACTTTCTGGAGACAAGAGGCTTCGGGATGTTTTTGCTGTCCCCAGATAACCCTAACAAAGGTCAGGAGTAAGGCCTCACGCATCACCCAGCTGCCAGTGACTATCCTGCTGCGGACACTGGATTCTCCCGTGCAACGCAAACGCAAGCCAGACCGTGGGCCAGAAGTCAGAATCCGAGAACCTGCTGCCAAGGCTGCTAAACCTCATAGTGCAAGGGGTACAGGTTCTGTGAAAGAAAAGTTGAGCAGATAGGCCCATAGATGCCTGGCTCTGCACAGTGAAGGCTGTGGTTTTCTGTGTTTTCACTTCTTTGTTTTCTAAGACAGGGTTTCTCTGTGTAGCCCTGGCTGTCCTGTGTTTTCACTGCCTTAGAACCCAGATGTGCGGTGCTGGCCGCGCTAAACCTGGGTATGGGGACACATACTTGCAAATGTAGTATACTTACTTAGGTAGAGACAGGAGGATCAGGAATTCAGGGCCACCCTCACCTATCTATAGAATTCCAGGCCAGCCTGGCCTACGAGAGAAGACCTTGTCTCAAAAGCAGAGAAACTTGGGAGACCACCCTTAATGAGTTACAGACAAAAAGTGACTAGGGCTGGTATTCTGGACAGTAGAAGCTGGAGATTCAAGAGTCTTTAAGCTTTGGTTGGTTTTTAGGCCTCAGTCAACCCTTTGCTCGTCGGCCTGGGACAGGAGTTAGGAGGATTTGGCACCAAGCCGGACACGTCTCAAGGTCAGAGTCTGTTCTCACAGACCAGCATCATGTGATCGGCTTCCTCACAGTTCTGATCTAACATCTGTCAGTCCTTAATCCTACAAAGACATCAGCTCAGGATGCTGTGGAATAGATGAAGTTAAAAGGGAATTAAAGTGGGGAGGCTTTTCAGAGGATCCACTGTCCGGCCATGTCGTCCCCCCTACCCCCAGTGTGTGGTTCACACTGGGGCTGCTTTACAGGTTCACACTCCGGTAGACGTTCACTCACTAGCTAAGAGATTTTTCTCAAAGATTGCCTGACATTGCCGAAATTCTTCCTCTGGATACATTCCAGGATTGAGATGCTTGTCAGCTCTAGCAAGAGCTTGAAGAGGAACATAAGCTTCATCTTCCCTAGTCTCTCTCAAGGACTCCTCACTGGTCACGTCTCCCAGTGGGGAAGGATCTCTTCCTCCAGATGCAGCATGCATTCGCATCTGCCATGTCACCAGCCTAAGAATTCAGTGCCTTCCTTACAGTTAAACGGTAGCCAGGGGCTGGACAGTTTGTAAGGGAGATTCTGATAAGAGAAAGCAAATGACGATTCTTTCCCCAGAATTCACATTTAAGGTTCCAAATACAGGGCAGGTTAAGGCTATTTGAGCGCTGAAAAGGCATTGTATGAGTGAGACTCTGGCTAATGGGTCTAGCTGCTCATGGGTACTGAAAAAAAAAAGTTTCAGTCAACAGCCGTGCCTGGGAAAGTAGAGCTGCAGTTTAGAACACGAGAACACGGTTCAAAGGGCCAGCGTCTACTCAGGGTAAAAGCAACTCCTCAAAGCTGTGCTCTGACCCTCACAGGGTGCTGTAGGGTGTGCATGCCAGTTTTCTCGTTTCCTTTGTTTCGGAGACATCCCTGGCCTGGAGCTTACTATGTAGATCAAACTGGCCTCAAACACAGAAGCTGCCTGGCTGCTGGAGTCAAAGGCACACACTACCACACTTGGTCCAGCTTTCTTATCATGTGGTAACAATACTTCATCAGCACTGTGCTGACACACCAGTGCTTAGTAACTGGAACTGTTCCTACTGTTTCTTTCACCTGCTTGAACCTATGGCTATTTTTTTAGGGCCCGAAGTTCCCTTCCAGCCCATTCATAAACAACCTCCCCACGAAGACACCTCTACTTCACAGGTTTCCCAAGGAGAGATTTGTTGGCAGGGCCTCTCTTGGGGCGACACACGCGTGACTGCTACCATTAATTTCCTCACTGGAAATTGCCGTGAGTGGATGTGTTACAATCCGAAGAGTACCAGTTACGGTGTGGCTTCCTCACACTGCCTAACAGAGCCCAAGGAACAGTAAACACTCAACAAGCTTGCAGAATTAATTTAGTAACACAGGCTCAACTAAAAAGGAAAGGAATCTCTCATTAGGGTCACATGGTAAGATTAGAATTGTCCCCGACACCTCACACTGGGCACTGTTCTCAGCACTGATAGATAGGCTTCTACAGCCTCAGAGCAAGTCCGCCTCATGGAGCCAACAAGAAAAGTGGGAAACCAAACACATGTGGAGCTCAGCAGGGTCAGGTGGGAAACAATGCATGGCCATGAGGTTGAGCAGCTGCTGCACAACACCTGGAATGGCTTTGAGTGGCCTCGAACTCCGGGTGAGGCTGTCTTTGAACTCCTGATGCCTTCATATTCCGCTGAAATCACAGTCATGTAACACTGTGCCTGGCTGCACACCTTTGAAGGCAGGGGAAACAAAGGGGCTTACCTGCCGTGACACGTAGAGGTCAGAGGGTGACTTGTTTGAGTCCTAGGGACCAAACTCCAGCCATTAGCCTCAGTGGCAAGAGTCTCTATCTGCTGACCCTGCAGTGTCCCGCTCCCTTCTCTCTTCAGCACCGCCCCTTCTACTTTATAGCATTGGGACAGATGATTCAGAGTGCGACACTCTAGCATGGCAGCACCCTAAAACAGCAGCTTCAGGAAAGGGCACTCACTTGAACAAGTCTGACTCGAACTGCCAGCTGAAGCTCCCATCAGGGACAATCTGAAGGGCAGATTTTCATACACAGAGAATGAGCAAAGGATGAAAAGAAGGGGAGAGAATGTCTCTTTACTCCATACATATGCAAACTATACATTACACTTCTCAGATCAGATCCAGCCCATTCTGCAATGTCCTACTGAGGTGTGCTAGTTAGGGCCAATTTCCACAGCATAAATGCCGCTCAGTTGTGCAGAGCACTCATTAGGCGACTGTGCCAACAAGCTAAGCAGACACACGTGGTGATCTTTGAGCAGCTGGGTTCAAATACTTGCTGAGCTATTTTTAGCATTTGTTTACATAGAACAACTAAAGGATTTGCACCTCAAAGGACAAGAACAAACAAGGAGATTCGTGAGTTCCAGGTCTAACTAGTATCTAGAGGAGACTAATTACGCAGGGACTGTGCGGTGCGCTGTCTGTCTGTGTCTGTCTGTCTGTCTGTCTGTCTGTCTGTCTGTCTGTCTGTCTCTCTCTCTCTCTCTCTCTCTCTCTGTCTCTCTCTCTCTCTCTCTGTGTGTGTGTAGTGTCTGTCTCTCTCACCCTCTCTTTAAAAGTATGTGAATGTGCTGGGTAGTGGTGCACGCCTTTAATCCCAGCCCCCAGGAGGCAGAGACAGGAAGGTCTCGGTGAGTTTGAGGCCAGCCTGGTCTACAAGAACTAGTTCCAGAACGTCTAGGGCTATTACCCAGAGAAACCCTGTCTCAAAAAAAAAAAAAAAAAAGGAAAGAAAAGAAAAAAATTGTAAAAATAAAAATCCACACTGTGTGTATGTAGGTCAGCCAGACAAGGGAGGTGGGACCTCAAACTGAACAGTTCTCAGAGTGCACAGG
The DNA here is from genome assembly GCF_014885135.2 of Alexandromys fortis. Lineage (NCBI taxonomy): Eukaryota > Metazoa > Chordata > Mammalia > Rodentia > Cricetidae > Alexandromys > Alexandromys fortis. The sequence goes on along the minus strand of NW_026067893.1, from coordinate 14,005,912 downwards.
ACAGAGCAATATCTGAATTTCAACCCCAACCACAACAGAGTACTGTTTACCCGATATTCAAAATCAGCACCAGGTATTGGGCAGTAGTAGCACACGCCTTTGATCCCAGCATTCAGGAAGCAGGACAGGCAGATCTCTGAGTGTGAGGCCATCCTGGTCTACAACCAAGTTCCAGGACAGCCAAAGCTATATAGAGAAACCGTCTTGAAAAACGAAACAAACAAATACCAGGCAGCTGCACTCTTTATTTTTTTTCCCTCTATGTAGCTTTGGTTATCCTGGAGTTTGCTCTGTAGACCAGGCTGGCCTCGAACTCACAGAGATTCTGCCTCTGCCTCCCGAGTGCTGGGATTAAAGGCGTGCGCCACCACTGGCTGCAGTTCCACTCTTGATGGCAGCACTACATTATGAAGTCTATCTACTTCTGAGGATTAAGAGAAGATTCAGAGGATCACCGTGATCTACAAACAATTCATCTGCCTTCTTGAACAAAGCCCAACACCCGTAAGAAAGCCAGCAGGACTGGGATGATGTCTCAGAGGGGAAAGGTACTGCCACCAAACCTGACAACCTGAGCTCCATCTCTGGGATTCACCTGTTGAAGAAAGAGAGCCAGCTCCCCAAGTTGTTCTCTGACCTTCACCCACAGGCTGTAGTACACGGCACACCCTTCACCCAAATAAGCACATGTAAAAAGAACAATACCAGGCTCAGAGAGTCAAATCCCATGATGAAGGAGACATAGAGTCCTGAATGTATGTGCAAATAATAACAGAGCTTTGAAAACTTGACAGACTGAAGGAAGCAAACGAGGACAGGCAGTTAGGGTTGCAGAGCCCATAGCTGATGGGACGAGGAGACAAACCAGCAGCGACTACAAGACTTCCAACCCACTTGCCCTCAAGGGTATTTATAGAAAAGTCTACTCAACAACGGCAGAATACATTCTTCTCAAGGGCACACAGAGCATTCGACAAGACAGACATATGCTCGATCATAAGCCAAATCACAATACATTAAAAGAACTGGAATCACACCAAACTTTTTTTGACCACCAGGGAATTAAATAAGACATTACTAACAAATATATCTGGAAAATCATCAAATAATAGAAATAAAATGACACATTTCTAAATGTCACAAGAGATATGAGAAAATATTTTTGAACTGAATGAAAATGAAAACAGAACATCAGAATTTATGGGATGTTGTTAACCACGAGGAAAACTTAGATCACTCAATCTCAGTGTTAGAAAATGAACATGATCTAGGGGGCTGGACAGAAGGCTCAGGGGTTAAAAAGCACTGACTGCTCTTCCAGAGGACCAGAGTTGAATTCCCAGTACCCACATGGCAGCTCACGACTGTCTGTAACTCCAGTTTCAGGGGACCTGACATCTTCACAAAGACAAACATGCAGGCAGAATACCAATGCACATAAAATAAATTAAGAAAATAAACATGATCTAAACCTTGATAACCAGTTTCTAACTCAAGTGAAAAAGAAAAGAAAATTAATCCAAAACGGAGGAAGACAACCTTATAAATTGATACAATAGAAAACAGCAGAAAAATCAGTGAGACAAGAAGCTGATTTACTGACAAGATTAATAAAATTTATAAACTTCTAGCCAGACTGATAAGAAACAAAAGAGAAAAGGTGCACTTTACTCATGTCATAAATGAGAGGACAGCATTTAAACCCTACAGGCATATCAGAGAAAAAGAATATGGCAACCAACTATGTCAATAAATTCTGGTTTATTGTTTTTGGTTTTTCGAGACAGGGTTTCTCTGTGTAGCCCTAGCCAGGCTGTCCTCAAACTCACAGAGATCCGCCTGCCTCTGCCTCCCAAGCGCTGGGATTAAAGGCATGCACCACCACTGCCCGATATAGCAATAAATTTAACAATGCATATGAACAACTTTCTCAAATTAAACCTGCTGTATGGCACATGCCTATGAGCAGGAGGATCAACACCATCCTCAGCTACACAGGGGTTCCAGGCCACTCTGGAGGACACAAGACCCTCGCTGAGAAATTAATAAAACCGTTACAACCATAAAGGAGAAAACCCCAGGCGGGGCAGGATGGCTCAGCAGGTACAGTGCTTTCCTCCACGCCTGACACACGAGTGTCACCTCTGGGAACTGTTGCGGATATTCATATACTGTGTGAAGATGTGTTGCTGTGATTGGCGTAATAAAAAGCTGAACAGCCAATAGCTAGGAGAGAAAGGCAGGACTTCTGGGCAGAGAGAGAAAGAGAGAAGGCATCTGTGTGTGCAGGAGACACCAACCAATGGACATACAGTACAGAGGGGAAGTAAAAAGCCACTGGGTAGAATGTAGGTAATAGAAGCAGGTTGATTTAAATTATAAGAGCTAGCTGGAGACAAGCCTACGATAAAGGCCAAGTTTTCATAATGAGTAAGTCTCTATGTCATTATTGGGAGCTGGCCAGCCAAGAAAGCTGACAAGAAAAGTCAGACTACAAGGAAGCACATGGTAAAGGAGAGAACTGACTCTAGCAAGTTGTCCTCAAACCTCCACATGTGTACCATGCATATACATACATGTACACACACAAAAGACATAAATGTAATTTAAAAAACAACGAAGTAGAAAAAAACAGACTATATCTAAATCTATTACAGAAACTGAACTATGGGGCTGGAGAGATGACTCAGCAGTTAAGATTCAGGGCTGATCTTCCAGAGGACCTAGGCCCAACACCTAGCACTCACAATTTAACTCCAGGCTCATGGGGTCTGATGCCCTCTTCTGGCCACTGTAGGCACAGCACAGGCATACATTCAGGGAAAACACCAGCACACATAAAAGAACAACATAATAAAATGGATAGTGTATCGTGATCCAGAGCTTCATCTCAGAAGGGGAAAATCTACGTGTTCATCTCACTAGACACAAAGTTATGAGCATCCAGCATCCCAGTTGGGTGGGTATTGTGTACGTCTATAATCCCAGAGCTTGGAAGGCTGAGGGCCACAAATCTGGGCTACATAGGAGGCCTTGTTTCCAAAAGCAAACACATTGCTAAAACCTTTCGGCAGCAATGTTATAGAAAGGCCCTTCCTTAGTTTGAGCAAGGATATCTATGAAAACCTACAGCTAAATTTGGTGCAGTAACCCACACCTGCATTCTTGGAATTTAGGTGTCTAAGACAGGAGAATCACCATGAATTCAAGACCATACAGAATAATACCTTTCAAAAGCACCAAGATGCCAGGTGATGATAGTGCACACCTTTAATTCCAGCATTCGGGAACTATAACTGGAAGTTTCTCTCCCGCCTGTCAATTCCCAGATGACCAACCACTCTGAGGCTTAATATTAATTACAAACTGTTCTGCTTATTAGCTCAGGCTTATTATTAACTAGCTCTTATAATTTTAATTAACCCATTTCTATTATTCTATATTTTATCATGAGGTTTGTGGCTTGCTACCTGACATCTTGCTTCTCTGGTGGCTGCTGGCAACTTTCTAACTATGCCCCCTTTTCCCCTTATCTTTGCCTGAATTTCTTGCCTGTCTCTATTCTGTCTGGCTATTGGCCAAATCAGCTTCTTTACTAACCAAAGGTAATAAAGCATATTCACAGCATACAGAAGGGCATCCCACACCATGGAAGTGATCTCTGTGAGTTTGAGGCCAGGTAACAGAGTGAGTTTCAAGACAACCAGGGCTACAGAGAAACCCTGTCTTAAATAAAAAAAAAAAAGAAGGAGAAGGAAGAGGAGGAGGAGGAGAAGATGGAGAAGAAGGAGAAGACAGGCAGGCAGACAGACAGACAGACAGACAGAAAGAAGGAAAGAAAGAAAGAAAGAAAGAAAGAAAGAAAGAAAGAAAGAAAGAAAGAAAGAAAGAAAGAAAACATTAAAACCCACAAAACCACATAAACAAACCAACAATGGATGCTGGATAAAACTCAAGTTGAAGAGCTGGGAGGTCATGGTGTACGCCTTTAATTCTAGTACTTAGGAGGCAGAGGCAGACAGATTTCTGTGAGTTCCAGACCAACTAGGGCTACACAGTGAGACTCTGTCTCAAAACAAGACAAAACACTTTGACAATACTAAGATCGAGAGGCAAGAAGACTAGGAGTTTAAGGCCAGCTGGGCTATATAACAAGTTCACAGCCAGCCTATGCTAAGCAGTAAAACCCCATTTCAATAAAGGATCCAAGGCAAAGATGACAGGGCGGTGATGCAGGGACAGGACTGGACAGACCTGCCCTACAGCACATTATTACTTAACAATGAAAGACCGAAGAAACATTTTCTCCTTGGTATTTGACAAGGAGTCTCTTCTGACACTTCAGCTGCTCTAGACGTTCTGTCCAGTGCAGTAAGAAAAGAAAAGGAAATTAGATGCATACAAATTTGAAAGAAAGAAGCAAAACTATATCATTCATATGCAGATGACTGAGAGCCCTGCAGTTCTAAGGACTTTAAAGAACAGAACAAATGTCAGCTATGGTGGTTACTCCTCTGATTCCAGCACTTGAGAGGCTGAAGCAGAACAGCAACAAATTCAAGGCAAGCGTGAGACCTTTAAAACAACAAAATAGGCATTTGGCTTATCTCCTCTCAAAAAAAAAAAAAAAAAAAAAAAAAACCACATCTCCTGTGTGTTCTTTGAATCTCCAGGCCCTTGCCCAGCTTGCAAATGGTACAGTGTCACCCGAGCTCTACCATAGAGAGTAACGTGGGCATTACATATATCCTTACCCTTTTCCTTCCCTTTCATTGTTCCTTTCTAACAATGTATAACAGCCAACTCTCTCACCCTTGTAATACTTTATCTCTCCCATAAAAGGGACTTCAAGAGGCCAGCAGGGACTGCTCTCTAAAATCCTGATTTAGGAGAGGCAGCCAGAATGGCCAGTCTCGAGTGCATCCCAAAATACAGCTTGCTTTAACTGAACCAATTGTGGATTTGGTCTTCCTCCTCACAAAAACAAACAAACAAAACAAAACAAAAAATAAAAATAAATGTGAGTTCGAGGCCAGCCTGGTCTACAAAGGGAGTTCCAGGACAGGCTCCAAAACTACAGAGAAACCCTGTCTCGAAAAACCAAAAAAAAAAAAAAAAAAATCAAGTCCATCCAGGTTACACTAAAAAAACTAAAAACAGGCTGCACATGTTGGCAAACACCTGTAATCCTAGCACTCAAAAGATTCAGCAAGAAGATTGTGAGTTCAAAGTCAGCCTGGAACAAATAATCATGACCTTGTCTCAAAATTTACACACACACACACACACACACACACAAACACACATCTATTTCCTCCCCCAAGGCTGCATAGACAGTTCAGTTTAGAGCTTGTTCTTCTCTAGCTGAGCATCTCAATCTCAGCACGTAGGAGGCAGATCTCTGTGAGTTTGAGGCTAGTCTGGTCTAAACAGCAAGTTATAGGACATCCACAACTACACAACACAAAGAGACCCTGTCTCAAAAGAACAAAAACAAGTGAAATTCAAAATACCACTTATATAACATAAAGGTAAGAATCATGGGAGAAAGAGAACAAGCAGGTGAAAACAGCACACTAAGTGGTAAATACACAGATAAAACCTAGACGACCTAAGACACACTCACAGATTTACAGACAGTATCATCATTACTACACGCTGGGTGCCGAGTACTGAGCCTCAGCCCTTGTACACGCTCTATCATTGAGCTACATCTTAAAGAATATATTAAGGTATCAATGCTTCCTAAAACCTCCCTTATGGAGTTAACGCAACTCCAATCACAATCTCAGCAGCCTTCTTTTATTGGGGGGGGGGTGTTTTAAGAAAGCATTTCTCTGTGTAACAGCCCTGACTGTCCTGTAACTAGCTCTCTGTAGACCAGGCTGGCCTCAAACTCAGAGATCCCCCGCCTCTGGGACTAAAGGCTTGTGCCACCACTGCCCAGCCAGCAGCCCTTTTTAATTTTTAAACAGAAATTCATTTTTTGCTTTATATGTAAACTCAAAAAATTTAGAATATTAAAATAAATTTATTTATTTATGTATTTTATGTATATGAGTGCTCTGTCTGCGTGCACTCACTCCTGCACTCCCATTACAGATGGCTGGGAGTCACCATGTGGTTGCTGAGAACTGAACTCAGGACCTCTGGAAGAGCTGTCAGTGCTCTTAGCTGCTAAGCCATCTATCTAGTCCCTTAAAATCAATTTTTAATAAGAATAAATATAGAAGACTTCCATTATTCCATTTCTTTTTTTTATTTGTTATGTATACAGTATTCTGTCTGTGTATATGCCTGATGGCCAGAGGAGGGCACCAGACCCCATTACAGATGGTTGTGAGCCACCATGTGGTTGCTGGGAATTGAACTCAGGACCTTTGGAAGAGCAGGCAACAATGCTCTTAACCTCTGAGCCATCTCTCCAGCCCCCCATTATTCCATTTCAAAATCTACTGTAGACCTAAACAATCAAGACAGTGTGGACAGTGTGGCAGGATGGCTCAGTGGGTAAGAACACTAGCTCTTGCAGAAAGTCTGAGTCCCAGTACCCATGTGGTGTGTCATAACCATGTGGAACTCAAGCTTTGATTCTTCTGACCTCCCTCCATGGGTACTGTACACATGCAGTGCACACATACATACATGCAGGCAGGCAAAACAGTCACAAATACAAAAACAACACATCTTATAAAAAGACACTGTGGCCATATATTTGATGTATAAACCAGTGGAACAGAGCCGACCTCTGAAATGGATCTGCATGATCAACAGACACTTTAACACACCAAAACATTGAAATTAATTATCTATTATTCATTCATTTGTTCATTTCATTTTCAGACTAGCTTTCACACAAGACTGGTCTCAAATTACTCTGTAGTCCAAGATGGCCTTGATCGCCTGATCTTCCTGCCTCCACGTTCCAAGTGCTGGGGTAACGGGTGTGTGGTGCCACACCAGGTTTATATAATGCTGGGAATCCAACCCAAGGCTCTGAACATGCTATGCAGGCATTCTACCAACTGAGCTGGATCTGGACCTTCAAGGCATTTACATGGGGGAAAGATCAGCTTTTTGAAGAGAGGGCGATGGAACTGGGTATTTGAGGGGAGACAAATATTTACTTTGACTATATAATAAGTATACAAACATACACCCCTTGACATTCTAAGTGTAAAATCCTGAATTATCTGAATTAAGGACTTTTCGAGGAGGGCTGACAGTATGGCCGAGGCGGCTGTCACCAAGGTGAAGACTGAGTTCACTCCCTGGGCAATATGGCGGAGAGACAGAACTGATTCCTGCAAGTTGTTCTTTGACCTCTACACACATGCTTGGCACACACAAACATCCCTTCCACCTACAACAGACAAACAAATGTAATTTTTAAAAAGTCTGGAAGAAAATGAAAGTCGAAACCATGTACTACTAGGACTAGGTAAAGATTTATACAGGATATCTTCGAACTTGTTACATAGCAAAGGGTGACCTTGAACTTTTTTTTTCTGAATCTTAGGAAGAAGTCAGACCCACATGGTGCAGGGCACTGTTTTTTTATCTGTTTCCTCTGAATTGAAGCATTGCCCCCAGGGGGAAGATGCACTCATGACACTTAGGAAAGCTAAAAACCACAGAGCTCCTTCCCGAGGTCCCATAAGCAGAAGATGTGCCTGGGAGACACTGGGGAGTCAACTCCAAGTGATGCAACTTTTGTAAGAAGTCACCCATGCTGGAGAAGACTCTGAGTTCTCTGGTTATGGAGCTGCCTGAGGCACCATGTTCTGCACGTGCCCCTAACAAGTCTGTTGTGGTGTCTCACTTGGGTTGAGTATACACTTGTTCGTGTCTCCCGAGGGAAAGTCATACACAAAGCACACTGTAGGAAGGTCTATAGGAGACAAGTCACATCTGTAATAACACAAATACAAGTGTTTGCTATGGCACAGACACAGAGTAAAATTAGTCTGCAGGGTAGTGTGATGCTCTGGGGTGATGAAGATGTTTCATAAGTCTTCAGTGGTGTGCTTTTTTGTGTGGCTGTATTTGTGCACAGGTATGTGCCAGAGATCAACACTAGGTCCACCTTGCTTTGTGACACAGCTTCTCATCACTGGGACCCAGGAATCCTGACACGGGAAGGCTCACTGACCAGCAAGCCATCCATGCTGAGGTTAGAAGCAGACATCACTACACCTGGGTTTTTAGGTAGGTGCTGGGTATCAAACACGGGTTTTCATTCATGTGCAGCAAATACTTTAGGACCTAATCTCTGTGCTCTGCTTTACTTCTAAAAAATAATTTACTCAGATACTATGATTTCAAGACCAAATTAACACCTGAGAAGAGTATTTAGTTACTTTTGTGTGTGCGTGTGTTCTCTCTTTCTACCATGTGGGTCATCATGGGATAGAGCTAAAGTCATCAGACTTGGCACGAGAACCTTTATCTGTTGAGCCATCTCATGACTCCCTTTTGCTTTTGTTTAACTTCTGCCAATCCTTTGCTCAGCCTCCTCAGAGCTGCAGCTGCAGACAGTCACAGCCTAGAGGAGATGCTCCGCATCTGGACTGCAGTAGCTGGTTACACACTGTGTGTTGTATACTTCAACAAAGTTGAATAAAAATAAATTTTTCAGTAAACTGCCATGACTAGTATTAGAATGTACACAGCCTCAGGTGAAAGCTTGCCTTTCGTTTTGTCATTATTCCACTGCAGGTTTAGACAAGAATGCTTGGGATTGGCATGTGGTTCAAGTTCTTGATATTTCAACAGTGAGAGGATCCTTTTCCTTTTGTACCTCCTTCTATCTCTGGACCACCCCACAGTCTTCCCTGATGAATCAATGGTGTCTAGAATGCTGTCCAATGGGGCACTAGTCAGATGAAACTTGACTATCGCTTGTACTTGCCTGGACCTGACACACAGGATCCCTTCTCAAGCTCAGAAATGTACAAACTCCTACCTTTAATATTGTCAATAAAGGTCCTGCTTTTGCCTTTTCCATAAAACTGAGGAAATGATTAATGTCCTGGATGACAATGGCTCTTCAAGAGGAAACTCACTCTAAGTTTCAGTCAATTGTTTGTGGAATTGTAAAGACGCCACAGTTCATAGGAGGTTTGAGAACAGGTAGGTTTATGATGTGGGATTCCCCTCTGCATGCTCTGAATACCACTGGTGAATAAAGAAACTGCCTTGGCCTGTTGATAGGGCAAAATTTAGGTAAGCGGGAAAAACTAAACAGCATGCTGGGAGAAAGGAGTCAGAGTGAGGGAGAAGCCATGTAGGCACGCTGGAGACAGACATGTTGAAACTTTACCCAGTAAGCCACAGCCTTGTGGTGATACACAGATTAATGGAGATAGATTAATTTAAGATAAGAGTTAGCCAATAAGCTAGAGCAAATGGGCTATGCAGTGATTTAAATAATATAGTTTCTGTGTGGTTATTTTGGGGCTGAGCAGCCGGGGACGAACAAGCGGCCTCTGACAACAGCTACTCATGATTCTTAGGCTCATATGTGGTCCAGAGGAGCTGAAGCATCACCCCAAACACAGCTACTGAGAAGTCCACAGGAATACACACCCTGCAGCAAAGGTCTAACACCAAAGTAGTGATCTGAAGCCAGGCATAGAGGCCTGTGCCTGCATTCCTAGCACTTTCCTAGCACTTGGGAGGTGTCCGCAGGAAGATCAGGAGTTCAAAGCCAGCTTTGACTACATAGCAACTTCCAGGTCAACCTGAGATGAGACAGAGGCACCGTGTCAAAGAAAAGGAGGAAGAGAGGGAGGGAAGGTGGAAGGAAGGGAGGAAGGAAGGAACGAAGGGCCACATTGGGCAGGGTGCACCTGTGTGATACTTGGGAAGAGGATACACAAGGTCACAAACCAGTTTAAACCGGTGTTGTCTACCAACTAAGTTCTCATCTCAAAAGAGAAAAATCCCCAAACAGTAGTGCTGCAAACCCTGTGCCTCTCAAGGACAGATGCAGCTCTGGAGTGCATTTGGCTCCTAGATTGATTGGTACAAGTACTTCTGTACTCTCTGCACAAAGAAATCTGGGAAGAGTCAGCCTAGGCAGGCATACATTTCCTGTCCTGTACCAAAGAGTCCTGAGAGTTTCCTTCAGAGGTAAGAACTGGCTGGAAAAAAAAAAAAAAAAAGAAAAAGAAAAGAAAGAAAAGAATGGGGGGAGCAGCCCATAACACACACACACACACACAAAAAAAAACCAAATCCAAATCCAAAGCCAAGAGCCACACAAAGAGCAACCTGTCACAACCCACACGCGTGCTGGGTATCTGCTCCTCCACTGGGCACTGGAAAGGATTTTCTATCTGAGATAACTCGATTTTCTCCTAGGGAACTATCCGTTAATGTGACTTGTTTGGAAAAAGTGATCCAGAGGGTAGAAGTCCACCTCTTGGCTTCCGGGGAATCAGTGTGTCTGAAAGGCGGCACTTCCTGACTGCAGGCCTCTGCATGCAACATGTGCAAGTTGGTTGCTTTTTCTTCTCCCTTCTCTATTTTCATCTCCTATAGTTCAGGAGCAAATCCAATTTTAAAACCAATTTAAGCTGCCCAGTTCTCACCGTCAGACCATGCCTTGCAAGCCTGCTTCCAAGGGGCTTTCTACTGCCTTGAGACTCATTGATCTGGCAGGCTCTGCCTGCCCTTCAGTCACGAGACCAGATAATGAACCTCACAGCGGGTGATTAGTGAGAGGCCGGCACTGGTGTAAGGACTGGTGATGGTGGCTCTCCTTAATTTCCCCGGGCAGTCACCCACCTCCCTGACTTACTCGGCTCAGGCCAGACAGCCCTGGGACACTTTCTTTGCACTAATTACAGATGTGACACATGCAGCCCCTGTGTCAGCATGACATCTAATCATGTTTAGAGGTACTGAGGTAATGGGAGTGGAGGAAACACAGGAACTCCATCAGGCCTTTAGCCTCTGTCCAGATGCAGCCAACAGGCACACGTGTCTGCACTCCCCACCTGAGGTCTCTTTCCTTGCAAACATGCTATTTCAGAAGAATGAAACCCTGAGCTGAAGAAGTCACCATCTCTTGACAGAGACCATGGTGTACACTATAATCCCAGCACTTGGGAGGCAGAAGCAGGGAGATTGGAAGGCTAGCCTTCTCTGATCCTAACTCAGTAAGTCTCTGCCTCCTTGCCAGGGCTAGCATAACTCCTGCCCCTAACAGTCAGAATCCCATTTGTAAGCTATGCCCAGCTTCCCTTTCAGCTGAGTGAGTTATTTTTTCAGATTGCAATTATCTCGTGATTATGATTGTTATAAAAACTCAAAATACTGTTATGGGTCCTAAAACTATGTTAAGGGAGAGATGACTCGGCATTTAAGAGCATTGGTTGCTCTTGCAGAGGACCTAGGTTTAGTTTCCAACACCCTAACGGTGGCTCAAAATCAATTGTAACTCCAGTTCCAAGAGTTGTATCATTCTCTTCTGGCCTCCATGGGTACCATGTGTAAACATGGTACACAGACATACATACATTATTATAAAATAATAAGGACAAAAATATTTCAAGTCAAATACAACTTTAACAGAGATACAACTTTGCATAAGGGTACTTCCAGTGGCGGGGCTGCTCTGCCGGGCCATCGGGGACACCCCGGTCTGTCCGCAGTCTGCCTGCCACTCCTCTACCACTGCTCCTTCCACGCACTGACCTGGGACTTCACAGCTGCCGTGCTGAGGAAGACCAGCCATTCAGGTGGGGGCCACTTCAAAATTCTACGTCAACGAAGGAACTTCTGACAATGGCAGACACAATAATAGCCGAGCTCCTCTCCACCTGCGAGTGACCCCTGCTGTCGCTATCCCCCATGTGGCTGTGCAACATGCCTTGAGACTTTTGAATAAAACAGATGCACCACCTTAAAAGCAGTTAAGAAGGCAACAGTGGTGCTGTGTGCCTTTAATCCCAGCACTAGGGAGGCAGAGGCAGGCGGATCTCTGAGTTCAAGGCCAGTCTGGTCTACAGGCAGAGCTACACAGAGAAACCCTATCTCAAAAAAAAAAAAAAGCAGTTAAGATGCTGAACAAAGATATAGTTCAGTTGGTACAATGCTTGCTTAGCATGCAAAAAGCCCTGTGCTAGATCTCTGGTACTGGGACCATATAAATGGGGCATGGAAGGCAGCACAATTATAATCAGAGCACTCAATAAGGTGGGTGTGGGAATTGAAGCCCAGTCCTCTGGAAGAACAGTCAACAGTCAGTGAGCTTTTTTTTTTTTTTTTTGGTTCTTTTTCAAGACAGGATTTCTCTGTACCTTTGGAGCCTGTCCTGGAACTCGCTCTGTAGACCAGGTTGGTCTCAAACTCATAGAGATCTGCCCGTCTCTGTCTCCCGAGTGCTGGGATTGAAGGCATGCGCTACCAACATCCAGCATCCCATTTGTAGTTTTTTTGAGATTTATTTTTATTTATATGTATCTTTGAGTATATGCAGGTATATAGCATGTGTGTATCATATGCTTGCTGGTGTCTGTAGAAGCAAGAAAGGGTGTTGGCTACCTGAAACCTGAGTTACAGGTGGCTGTGAGCTGCCCACTATGGACTCTGAGAACCAGATCCTGACGTCCTGCAAGGGCAGCAAGTGCTCCCAGCTGCTGAGACAGCTCTCTACTCTGCAGCAGTCAGGTGTGCTGGCTCTTAGGCTCAGGAGAAACCAAACGATTTAGAAAGTTCACGGAAGTAATACTTAGCAGCTTTTAGCCATACTCTGCTTGTAATAATACTTTTAAAAAATGCCTGCCTGCTCTTCTAAAGGTCCTAAGTTCAATTCCCAGCAACCACATGGTGCCTCGCAACCATCCGTAATGAGATTTGGTGCCCTCTTCTGTCCGGTAGGCATACATGCAGGCAAAATACTGTACACACAATAAATAAATATTTAAAAAACCCACAAAGATAAATATTTAAAAAAAAATGTCCTGTGGGCTGTCAAGATGGTTTAGCCAGTACCAATACCTGCCACCAAGCTTGAATTTGACCCCCAAAGCCCACATGTTACAAGGAATAAATTAACTCTGAGCATGCATACACCCACGCCCCCACATAATACATGTAAAAAGTGTCCTATACAACGCTATACGGCTTCCTCTGGATCCAAAATCCAAAGCTCTAAAGAGAGAAGAAACTTAAAAGGAAATGGTAGGAATTAAAACCTCAGCAAAGAGAGCTGGAGAGAGGACTCATGGTTAAGAGCACTTGCTGTTCTTCCAATGGACCCAGGGTCAATTCCCAGCACCCACATGGCAGCTCAAATTGTCTATAACTCCAGTTCCAGGGGATCTGACATCCTCACACAAACACATATGCAGGCAAAACATTAATGCACATAAAAATAAATCATTAAAAAACTCAGCAAAGACTGCTAACAGAGCTGGCTCAAGCCTATAATCCCAGAGTTTGAGAAGTAGAGACAGGAATCAAATACTCTAGGTTATTCTCAGTTACAAGGAAGTTAGTTCTGGGCTAACCTGAACTACATAAAACCTCAACTGAAAAAACAAGGCAGGAATATGGTGCACAGACATACATGCAGGCAAAACACTAAGACCAAAAAACCCAAAGATCTACACAGGCAAACTGATTGTGACTGCATCATAATAATCAAAACAACAACAATTCCTAATATAGAAAATGAAAGGATCTGACTGCATCTTCTACGTTCCAGGGATATTCCAGCAGAATGCTTTTTTTCTCTTAACATTCTTTCTTTGGTGGGGGGTGTACTGGGAAAATTAACCAGGAGACTCCAGTAGGCTAGGTGAAGAGGCAGCACCCTGGATTTTGAGCTATATCCCAACCTTTAAGACTGCCTCAGGAAATCCTTGACTTTGTATTTGGAGAAATTCTTAGCAAGCTTCTAGGCCCTGGGGTGAAAGTGAAGCTTGAAGATAGTCTGTCTGCCTCAGAAACAGAAAGCAGAATGCTGGTTGCCAAGGCAGCACAGGAAGAGGAGCAGGGCTGTTCAGACAGTTTCAGTTCTGCAGGAAGGAAAAGCCTCAGAGATCTGGGGCATCCACGTGTGTACTGTTGAGCAAACTGTTTCCTACACCCTAACCATTGTTAGGATGGCAAATCTTTTATTTTTTTTATTTTTTTTTAATTGTTTCTCTCAGTGTCTGTGTTGCTGGGGTTATATTTAGGAAGTGGTTCCCTGTGCCAATGTGTTCAAGTGTACTTCCCACTTTCTCTTCTATAAGGTTCAGTGTGGTTGGGGCAAATCTTAAACGACAATTTAAAAAGAGGAAGGTTTGGGCTGGAGAGATGGCTCAGAGGTTAAGAGCATTGCCTGCTCTTCCAAAGGTCCTGAGTTCAATTCCCAGCAACCACATGGTGGCTCACAACCATCTGTAAAGGGGTCTGGTGCCCTCTTCTGGCCTGCAGGAATACACACAGACAGAATATTGTATACATAATAAATAAATATTTAAAAAAAAAAGGTGTATGTCGAAAAAAAAAAAAAAAAAAAAAAAGAGGAAGGTTTGCCCGTCAGCCCTCACAATGTGCTTGGCATCGATAGGCCCTTACTGTTTGTGACTGAATCAAAAGCAAAGAATTAGGATGGGACTCTGGGTGCACACCTGTAATCCAGCATTACGGAGGAAGAGGCAGGTGGGTTTCTGTAAGTGAAGCCAGCCAGGGTTATATAGAGAAACTGTTTTCTTGTTTGTTTGCTCGAGAGACAAGTGACTAAAGACTGACTTGCACTTAAATTATAAAAATACGTAAACTTAGAAAAACTTCACAAATCTAGGTGGTCACAGTTGCTCCAATCTCTAATACCAGCACCTAAGAGCCTGACACAAGAGGAACTGAAGGCCAGCCTGGGCTATATAGTGAGTCCCAGGTTAGCCTAGGTTACAGTGTATAAGCCTGTCTTTTAAAAAAAATCCACAAATCTTTGTAGGAACAAAATGACAAGCTGGGCAGGCAGGGCTAGCAAAGGGTCTGTCCTATCTGCTTGATTTACTGTATGCTATAAACCCCAGCTAACATATATTAACAGGCTTTAGGTCTTACCTTATAGAAGTATTTAGAATCTGCTAGGGATTTTAATCCTGTTTTGCTTTATTTTTTTTTCTTTTCCCTCCCTACTAAGAATAGCTGCTACCAGCTGCAGGGCCTTACTACCCTGAAACCCAGCTCTTTGGGAAGCTGCAAATACTCTTGACATTGTGACATCAGCATTAATGTTCCTAAGTGAAGGGAGAGAAGCACTCTACATGTTGGAGATAGACAGGCAGTCAAATGCCTCTAATCTGATAAAAACAAGTGCGCTATAGTGCTATCCTTAGCAGCCCTCAGAAGCAGTTGGGGAAGAGAAACAACTATTTTGAGAGCAGAGTCCTGGGATAACAGCATCCTGCTAGCAGTAATGAGCCCATGAGCACACGATAACTCTATGAGTGCAGAGATTAGACTTGGCTTCCACCTGTGATCCTGACTGTCTTCTGTAGTGTCACAGCTACGTGTAACTATTTACATGAGGACTCCTCCCACCGTAGTGGTGCTGGGGCACGAAATCAGGATTCCCTACATGCTAGGTGAGCACTCACAAGCACTCTACCTGGCACGACAGCCCCAGCCCTCTTCCCCATTCTTGAATAAACAGAGTTCCCTTCCCTAGGAACTGCCTCATTTGCCACTTTTAACCTTGAAAGAAGATGAAAGAGGGTGAGGATAACTTTGTTAATCTTTCCTCTTCTGACTTCCTCATGCACTGCAATGGGCTTTTATCACTGGCTGGCGGCTGCTACTCGGAGAGAACCCCGCGGCTGACCTTCCCAAGCTGCTGAGGTGAACACTGCACGTAGCTTTCAGGCTATGCAGAATGACAGTGGTAGGAGCATCTCCTTCCATTAACATACAGAACATAATACACGGACTGTTCTGTCTAAAAACGACACAGTAGAATTATCATGAACTGGTCCACAGGAAAAGGGAGCATCAATAAATACCTCACAGACAGCTCCAGTACAAAAGAACAGGAATCTGCTCTGCTCTATAGGCAGAGGAAAAAAAGAAAATGAAAGCCATTTATAAAGGCGGCTTTAAGTATGGGGATGGAGTCACACAGCTGGCTTCACAAAAGAGAACAAATATTTCAAAGGGAACAACTGACAGATTAATAGAGTACTATCCATCTGGCTGCAGGAAGAGCCACTGGGGGGAGTACTGAGAAGGCTCTGCCTTGCCTACTGCCTCGCTGGGTGAACTGAACAGGAACACTGGAACACATGGTCATAATACATTTGCTGACTGGTCCTGCCAGTAAAACACTCACAAGAGCTACAGTGATGCACTGGCAAGGAAGAACAGAACACACATAGTTTCACTAGTTTGGAATTTATTCCTTGGCTTTTTCAACTGAGAACGATGGTGATGTGGGAGTGTCATATATCAATCTGTTGATTTCATTGGTTAAGCAATAAAGGAACTCCTTGGCCCTGATAGGTTAAAACATAGATGGGAGGAGTAAACAGAATAGGATGCTGGGAGGAAGAGGAAGTGAGCTCAGACTCGACAGCTCTGCTCTGGAGCAGAGACGCCATGCTCCGCTCTCCCGATAGCTCTGCTCTCTGAGGCACACACGATGAAGCTCCGACCCAAGATGGACATAGGTTAGAATCTTCCTGGTAAGCGTACCTTGGGGTGCTTACACGCATTATTAGAAATGGGCTAATCCAGGTGTGAGAATTAGCCTAGAAGAGGCTAGAGAGAAATGGGCCAAGCAGTCTTTAAATGAATACAGTTTGTGTGTTGTTATTTTGGGCATGAGCTAGCAGGCGGCCAGGGTGCTGGGGACGAAGCCCTGCTGCTCATATTTCAACACGATGGGAAGCAAGAAAGAGAATTAGGTATTTATGTATGTATTATGTAGAGCAAGTAAGCGTGTGTGGAGGACAGAGGTTTATAACCAATGTCTTTTTCCAACTGCTTCTACTTTGTGTGTGCGCACGTGTGCACATGCCTCTCACTGAACTTAGAGCTCACCTATGCAACTAGACTGGCTGGCCTGCAAGCTCCAGGGATCCATCTACCTTGGCCTTCCTATGCTGGGATTACAGGCTTCTTTATGTGCATACTGGGGCTTAAGCTTAGGTTCCCAGGCTTGAGCAGCAAGCACTTCACCCAAGTGAGCCATCTCCTCATCATCTTATTTTGTGCCTTTGATACAAGACTCAAAAGTCTCTGAATGAAACAGCAAGGTGGGGCATACCTGCCAGAGAGCCAGGAGCTGAAGGTCATCTTCACCTACACAGTGAATTCAGCTATATGAGCTAAATTAGGCTATATGACCCTGGTTTTATGTATTTTTTTCCTTTGTAAACAGTACTTTTATATAAAGTTATGCACTTATCAATTATTATTCTAATACAGATCCTTATTTAAGCCAGGCAGTGGTGGTATACATTGTTAATCCCAGCACTCAGGAGGCAGAGGCAGAGGCAGGCAGATCTCTATGAATTTGAGGCCAGCTGATCTACAGAGCTAGTTCTAGGATAGCCAGGGCTACACAAAGAAACCTTGTTTTGGGGGAAAAACAAACAAGCAAACAAACAAACAAAACCATGTCTTCCAAAAAACAAATAAAAACCCCCACTTATTTAAAAAAAAATGAAGAAGAAAAAGCTCAGAACGAATGCTAGTTCAACTCCACGCCATGCTGAAGCCCCATTTGTACTTTTATACAACATAGAGCTGAATACAGGCAATAAGGGAGAAGGGAAAATCAGGCCAGACCTCAGGTAAACAAATGTATGAGGCTATCTTCAACACAGACAATACCACAGGAAACCTGCCCAGAAATGACTGTCCAAGGGAAAGAGAACTCAATCACTAAAGAAAAACTATCTCAATGAGAGCTGGTGCTTCAATGAGCACACACCTTCAGTTTTCCTGTGGCGGGAATTTACGTTCATTTCTAAGTTCTCATGTTTTATTTATTTATTTGTGTATTTGTTTGTTTGTTTGCATTCTTAAGACAGGGTGGCACACAGCCCAGGCTGTCCCTGAATTCACTACGCAGCTTAAGATAACCTAGGATAACCTGAACTCCTGCCTCCACCTTCCGAGTGCAAGGATCACAGGTGGGCACATCATGTTGACATTTCTGACTTTCAGAAATCAAAACAACTGGTTGAGAGCTTAAAAAGTAATATTTTGTCACCCACCACAGGACAGTAACTCGTCAAATTTTACCTCATATTCTCTATATAATTAAACAAATCCTTCAGAAGGCACAAATGAAGAAGGTATTACTCTATTTAAAGAATCAGCAAGCAATCTTGCACTAACTCTTCTCAGCAGCCTGGCTTTACCACCCTGCTTGGAGCTCAGTCACAGGATCCCATTAGCAGACAGCACCAGGGAGGCCATTCCGCAGAGAGGACTGACTTACCTGTTCTTCCGAGAGTTGAGATATGTGATTCACAGCAGCGTAGGACTCAATTTTGGGATTAAAGTGATTGATGATGGCTCTGAAATAAAGAATTAACATTAACATGGTCCCAGATGGAAGACAATGATCATCCAGTTAATCAGGAGTGAGTGCGCCCTGGGTTAGTTTTTGTCTTGACACAAGCTACAGTTATCTGCGAAGAGGAAACTCAACTGGGAAGGATCCCTTTATTAGACCGGCTTGTAGGCAAGTCTAAAGGGCATACTCTTAATTAATGATTGATGTGGGAGGAACCCTGACACTGGGGGGCAGTGCAGCCCCGGACAGGTGGTCTTTAAAACTACAGAAAGAATGATGAAGGACTGGAGACAGCTCAATGGCCAAAGGCACCTGCTGTTCTTACAAAGGACCTAGGTTCAGATCCTAGCACCCACACTGGGTAGCACACGACTGTCTCTAACTCCAGTTCCAGGGGATCTGATACCCTCCTCAGGCCTTCTAGGACACTTCATGCACTTGGCACACACACAGAAATAAAAATTAAAGTTGAAAGAGAAGCATGCCAAGTAAGCAAGCTAAGCAGACCAGTAAGCAGAACTCCTCTATGTCTCTTCCAGTTCTTGTCCTGAGATTCCTGTCTTGAGTTCCTGCCCTGACTCTGCTCTGATGGGATGGTCTGCGAGAGCTCTAAGATCAAATAAACCCTTTCCTCCTCAAGTTGCTTTTGGTCACGGTGTTTATCATAGCATTAGAACAAGGGTAACCACCCTTTTCCTAAACATGAGGTTACAATGAGAGCGTACAGGAAACTGAAATGGGAAGGATTTAACAAGTCACCGAAGCTAGGCAGAGTGATGCACACCTTTAATCCCAGTACTCAGAGGGGAGGCAGGCAGATTTCTGAGTTCACAGCCTGGTCTACACAGAAAAACCCTGTCTTGAAACCACCACAATCCCCCAAAAAAGTTACTGGAAAATTCAGTCAAACACTTCTGATGTGGAAATGAGCTACAGAGAAAAGCACACAAGTAAAAAAACAAGTCATGCTCAGATTCCTCGAGATGAAAAAGGACCCAGGCGCTGACTGTCCACTAGGGGGCGTGGTGTTCCAGTTAGATTGAGGTGTATGGCATGGGTACTCGGTGGAGCTGGATCAACACGAGAGGAACCGGCACTGAAAGGGCTAAGCTTTACCAAAGCTGACGTTCAGTTCTCAAGCTTGCTAGTGTGTAGATCCAAACCAAAACTTAAATTCCAGGCCTTGAACCCAAAGTCAGAGCATCACTTTCCCCTGATCAATTGTGCTCATCCAAAGTCACCACATCTTATTAAATCTACCTCAAAAAAATCTCTGGGGAGCCAGGGGAAAGTGCTTGTTAAGCAAATGTGAGAATCTGAGTTCAGAGCCCCAGCACCAGCAGTAAAGCTGAGCATACTTGTGTGCTTCTGAAACCTCAGTACTGGGTGTGTGCAGAGACAGGGGGCTGGCCATCAGTCAGTGTAGTGAGAAATAATTAACTCTGGGCTCAGTGAGAGGTATTTTAAAATTAGGTTCCCATGGTTACAATAGTGACAGGAATGTCACAGGGATAATCAACTCCTTTCTGCTTGGCTCTGTGTGGCCTGCTCCACAAAAGGAAACATAGGTCCAATACTGTAAGTCTAACCAAGAACCCAAGACTGGAGAGTTCACAAGTCCCAGGATGAACCCTACCGCTATTATTCTGAAAAATGGGTAAAATGGACTTAAGGTCAAACTGCCCTACAAATCTGTATCTCTCTACCCCCAGATTAGTATAGCTCTCAGACTTCACTAGAGAAGTGAGTGATAGAGGGTGGGGTAGGCTATGCAGACAAGCACAGGGCATCAGGGTCAATGGAGAGCTCAGCCACAAATGGAACATCTATAGCACACCCCTCCAAAGGTTCAGGGACCATCGTGCAGAAGGAGTGGAAACACTCTAAGAGCCAGAGATCAGGGAGAACGAGAGCGAGCACAGCAAGCAGCATCGTCTGAACCACATCACCCAGGAACTCGCAGCAGCTGGAGTTGCCTGCATAAAACCCAGCCATTCAGCTTTCCTGCATGGAATGGGAGGGGCTCATGAGTCCCCACTACAACTGAGGAGCTGGGGACAGGTGGTGGTTTCTGGAGGAGGAAGAGTGAATTTTCTTTAAGGGTGTGCTCCTGGTAAGTTGGTCGCACTCTAGTAATGGCCTCACACTCAGGAGTTTATGGGCAGTGCAGTGTTATTAATAATTAATAATAGGTTATTAAAAAAGAAAAGAAAAATAAGATGCAAAGTTAGGGAGTATTAGGAAGTAGAAATGGACCTGGGAGGAGTCAGAGGGAAGAATTGTGTGGGGTGAATATGACTGAAATACACTGTATAAAATTCTCAAAGAATTAACAAAAATATCCAAAAAAATATAAAGTGGAGAATCAACTAAGGAAAACATCTTGATGTTCACCTCTGGACTCCACATGTGCCCACGTAGGTGAATGAACCTACACAGATGCTTAACACATTCACACAGGCCAGGCGGTGGTGGCACACGCCTTTAATCCTAGCACTCGAGGCGTGCTGATCTCTGTGAGATCGAGGCCAGTCTGGTCTATGAGAGCTGGTTCCAGGACAGACTCCAAAGCTACAGAGAAACCTTGTCTCAAAAAACCGAGAGAGAGAGAGAGAGAGAGAGAGAGAGAGAGAGAGAGAGAGAGAGAGAGAGAGAGAGAATTTCTAAAGTATAATAATAAAGAATAAAGAAATATCCCTGGGCCTGACAGTGGTGATGCATGCCTTTAATCCCAGCGCTTGGGGGGCAGGTGGAGTTTGAGGCCAGCCTGGTCTAAAGAGTGAGTTCCAAGACAGCCAGGGCTACGAAGAGAAACCCTGTCTTGAAAAATGAGAGAGAGAGAGAGAGAGAGAGAGAGACCCAGTTTTCCCTGGTTTTCTTTTCTGGTCCCAGGCACTTCAGGAGTCCAAGGATCACACCACACACAACCAATCCTGAAAATGGCACAGAAATGGCATCAGAAACCCCAGTCACAGAGACATGACTCTCTTAAGGGCGTTGACCCCAAGTTCCTAAGGAACATGCATGTGCTTTGCTAATAAACATCACAAAAGGGGCTGAGGAAGATGCAGTCAAACAAGGCTAAGGAAGTGGACGTGCAGAGGCCATCAAAGCTCTGTGATCCTGAGGTGGTTAAAGCCAGGATGCCAGAGGCCCCAGCTGCAAGCTGTCAGCCTGTTGTCATGGCTCACCCAACCTTGTGAAGCACATTTGAGGCTGCATGCTCCTGAGTCACAGGCTCTTGCTAACTATAGTCCAAGGCTTAAACCATAGCCAAGGTTCCAGCTCCAGGCCAGCCTTCAGCTCCTACTCCTGCTCCAAGTGCCCTGGCTCCTGTGAAAGCCCCACAGAACAGGCTTCTTGTACACCTACAATTGGATATATGGAGGAAAAAGCTCAGTCTTTACTGTATAGTGTTGTGGGGAACAGAGGAAGCCCTAGGTGTTTGAGGTCCTGTGAGATGTGTATCATTGACACGGGCATGGCCATGTCAAGGACCCCATGGTGAAAGACAACATTTTCCTTTGCTACTGCAGGACCCAGCCGTGACAAGCTCAGCAGAGGCCCCAGTTTCAGTAGTTTACCCTAAGGCAATACCTGGTTCTAAGAAAGAACACAAACCGAGACCACCCAGGCACCACCCAGGAACAGACCATCCAAAGGAAATTCCTAATGTTCCAACCCTTGTAGATAGGATCACCTGCCAGCACACACCCATTGCTTTTCACCAGGACGCCCCTAGACAAATGTCAGCCAACCCGGGGTCCTGAACCTTAGAAATCCCTTATCCCTACCTTTGCTATTATAAAAACCCAACCCCAACTGAATTTGGGGCTCTCCGATCACTCCAATATGTTGGATACACAGCGAGTCAGAGTTTGCAAACTTATGTAAGAATAAAGGCTCTTTGCTTTTACATTCAGGACTTGGTCTCCTACTTGGTTTTTGGGGGGACTCCGTGATCTGGGTATAACACCCCCTGGGTTGATTGTGTGTACAGAAGATGCTCACCATAGTTCCCCCCAGATATCTACAGCCTGGATAGTCCCTTAGAGACTGTTCCTACCGAAATTAGTGGAACCTACCTCCCTTATTCAACTCGTGTGAATCCTGCCTCCTATGTTTATCTGCATGCAAAACCCACTTCCCTGTTCAGTTCTATGCTGTTCAGCTCTGTATAATAAATGCACTGAGGTTCCAGAGTGCTGTGCTTAGGAGACAAGCCCTGCTTACTCCCTCCCCTGTCCGCCAAAACAAGCGATCTTCCTTCCTTCCAGCCTGAGCTTTTTCCTTTTCCGTATCTCCCCAGAAGAGGCAACATTTCCTCTCCTCTTCCCGCCTTTCTCTCTCTCTCTCTCTCTCTCTCTCTCTCTCTCTCTCTCTCTCTCTCTCTCTCTCTCTCTNGGAAGGAAGGAAGGAAGGCAGGCCAGCTGGGTGTCTGTCCATGAGAAGTAGCCTGAGGGTCCAGTAGATTGCCAGGGCAGCTGCAGGCAAACCAGTTATTGTAACCTCTGGTCACACTAAGGGTGGCACTGGGAGCTGAGGTCAATGACCTTGACCTTGAGCTGAAAGTGCCCTTGGTGGAGGCTACCCTTTGTTGGTGGGAATACAAACTCTACAACCAGGGCCACAGAGATGATTCAGCAGTTACAAGGGCCTAACACCCCACGAGGCAAGCCTGACATCTAGGTTTGATTCCAAGAGCCCACAGAAAGATGGAAGGAGAGAGCCAATCCCATGATATCGTCCTCTAACCTCCAGGTACTCACCACGGCAGGCACAGCCACAACACACATTGTGCACGCATGCACAATAATAATAAATAAAATTTGAAAAGTGAATAAGATAAAATGTCCAACCACAGCTGGGCGGTGCTTTAATCTCAGCACTCGGGAGACAGAGGCAGGTGGATCTCTGTGAGTTCGAGGAGGCCAGTTTGGTGCACAGAGTGAGTTTCAGGACAGCCAAAGCTACCCAGTGAGAACAAGTCTCTCTCCAAAAAGAAAGAAAGAAAGAAAGAAAGAAAGAAAGAAAGAAAGAAAGAAAGAAAGAAAGAAAGAAAGAAAGAAAGAAAAGAAAAGAAAAGCTAAGCTGGGCTATAGGGCTGGAGAAATGGATCACAGTTAGGAATGATTCCTGCTCCTCCAAAGGCCCCACATTAGGGTGCTCAAACCACCCATAACTCTGACTCCAGGGAACTGGACACCTTCTTCTGACTTCCATAGGCACCTGCAAACAAGTGTCACCCATCTACAGAAACTAACTAACTAAACAAATGTCACTCATCCACACATGCTAACTAACTAAAAGGAAATCTCTCTCTCTTCTCTTTTTTAATTCAAAAAGTGCCAATGAGTCGGCTTAGGAGATAAAGGCTGTCAAGCCTGAGGACCTGAGTTCAAGCCCCAGGACCCACGTGGTAAACGAGAGAACTGGCTTCCTGAAGTTGTCCTTGGACCTCCATGCGCTGTGATATATACACCTACACAAGCATACACAATAGATGGATGGAATAAGATGTAAAATAATAAGTAAGCCTAAAAACATGCTGAGACATGGAAGTGTACACAGAACTTAGAAGCAGGAGGATTCTGGGTTCAGCGGCCAGCCTATCCTTTGGGACTCCTTTGAGAGATAGGGACTCTCAGAAAAAAAAAATAGTAACCAAGGATGACAGCTGATGCTGCTCTCTGGCATGTGCACCTGCATACACACACACACACGTACATATATACATGCCCTCACACACATGTGTACATATATACACACACTCACACACAAGTGTACATATATACATGCACTCACACACATGTGTGCATACATACATGCACTCACACACATGTGTACATATATACATGCACTCACACACAAAGAAAAATAGGCACGGTGTGCACGCCTGTAATCTCCTCACTCAGGAGGTAGAAGCTGGAGGGTCAGAAAGTGTAAGACCATCCCAGGCTACACAGTGATTTAGAGGCCAACCTGGATGACCTCATCTCCCGTATAAAAACAAGGGGGGAAAGCTGAGCATGATAGCGCAATCCAACACTCGGAAGCTGAGGCAGGAGACTTGCGGTGAATTCAAAGCCAGGGCTACATAGTAAGAAGTAAGATCCAGGGGGCTGGAGAGATGGCTCAGTGGTTAAGAGCATTGCCTGCTCTTCCAAAGGTCCTGAGTTCAATTCCCAGCAACCACATGGTGGCTCACAACCATCTGTAACGGGGTCTGGTACCCTCTTCTGGCCTGCAGGCATACACACAGACAGACTATTGTATACATAATAAATAAATATTTAAAAAAAAAGAGAGACAGGTTGGCTCCTAGCAGCAGCACTCTATTTCCTCCAAAGAAGACAGAAGACAAATAGACACAAAACAATGTCCATCCGCAATTTGCTTCAACTGCCAAGTGCTGACCACTGGGCAAAACTGTCTTTCATCTAAACTGAAGATCTCCAGGCAGTGGACAGAATCACTGAAATTAACATTCTAGTTTCTCGAGTCAAGGTAGGCTTGTCTTCCTACAGACTTCTTAGCCCACAGGATCTTCTGGAGCCTGGCAGGCCCTGCACTAAACAGCAAAAGGCAAATACGACCCTCACCAACAATGGAGGACCCCGAGGAGTAGCTCTAGGTGCCAACCAAGTAAGTACTCTGTCATTTTTTAATCAATAATTCAAGTAAAATTGTATCCTTCTCCAAGATCTCTGATGCAGTTTGAGAGCTGAGGTTTTGTCATTTAAAAGGACAACCTCACCAAACAAATTTCAATAAGCTACAAGTTAACAAAATTCTCTCTCATACTGCTTTTCATAGTCTTAAAGATATTGTAAATAACAGTCATTCTGATATAAATATGCTGCTGTTTACAAAACCACAGAGAAACCCTGTCTCGAAAAACCAAAAAAAAAAATAAATAAATAAATAAATATGCTGCTGTTTAAAACTTATGTTTTGGAGCCGGGCGGTGGTGGCGCACGCCTTTAATCCCAGCACTCGGGAGGCAGAGGCAGGCGGATCTCCGTGAGTTCGAGACCAGCCTGGTCTACAGAGCTAGTGCCAGGACAGGCTCCAAAGCCACAGAGAAACCCTGTCTCGAAAAACCAAAAAAAAAAAAAAACTTATGTTTTCATAAACCCCCAAAATTCTTGTGAATTCCAGGGAGCCGAATTAAAGGATTGACCTTAAACAGGTCAGATACATCCCTCTCAATTCCCTGGTCCTAAATTTTTTCCCCCTAAACTTAACTTTGTCCTCTGTTTTGCCAATACCTTAAACAGGTGTAAGAGATACCAGATATTTCCATACCACAAACACCAGACAGGAACAAAGAGACCAGCTACCCCAGGATGTGACTAGCACCCAGATTTCTGTTTCCCCCTGAAAGACCTCTTGAGAATTGGCTGTCCCAATTCCTGTAACCTGTTGTGCCTAATCTCCCACCTTTTTATTATAAAAAAGAGATGGGAATGTAATGGTCTGTCCTGTCGCTTTAAGAGACAAGCCCCGCCTACTCCCTCCCTATCTGCCAAGGCAAGTGGATCTTCTTTCCACTTCCAGCCTGAGCTTCTTTCTTTTCCATCTCTCTCCCAAAGAGGTGTCTTCTCTTCCTCCCCATTTCTCTTTCTCTCTTGCTCTGCCTCTCTCTCCTTGTCCTCCTTCTCCCTCCCTCTCCACTTTCTCCTTCCCTTCCATAACTAAATAAATATCTAACCGCACTCTGCATGACGTGCCCATCCGCCTCTGTCTTTTACCCGCTGTGGCTCCTGTGGGACCGGCTGACCTGCCAAGGTCTCTCACTGTGGCTCCGGCTGTCCCTCGTAGCCCAGTGCTGGCTGATGCCCCTCGGGGAATGGCACCATTTTATTTTTACCATTATAGTTTCTCTAGCTCAGAGCCCAGACTACCAGATCCCAGTTATTTCTGTGTGTTCACTGTGTCTCTCTTTTCTCCATTACTTGGCCACCCTAGTCAGATCCATCCCTGTACAACTACCTCCTCCGATAGGAGACTAAGTTTAATTCTCACTAGCACTAAGGACTGGCTAGAGTTAGGGACTTATTTAGAGTAGCAAAAGGGAAAAAATAGAAATTAACAGTAAAAAGACTGGCAAATAATGCATTAACCAGACGGGGAGGGCAACAGTACAGTGACACCACAGAGACTGTAAGAAAGGCACTTCACTTTTCTTAGCTTCTTCCAGAAACATCAGACAGCATGCGGTACATATCTGTAATAACAGCAGTCAGGAAGCAGAGATGGAAGGATTGATGGTTCAAGGCCAGGTTAGACTACAGAATCTCAAAAAACACAAGGCCTAGGAGGCAGAGGCAGGAGGGTCTCTGAGAGCTGGAGGCCAGTTTGGTCTACACAGCGAGTTTCAGGACAGCCAGAAATATACAGTAAGTCTCTGTCAAAAGGTGGAAGAAGAAAGAAGGGGGCGCTAGGGTTGTTGCTTAGTGGTGGAGTACATTCCTAACCCCCCTGTAAAGCTCTGGGTTTAATCCTCAGCCTAAAAAAAAGGGATTAAAGAGTAACCAAGGAAGGGATAGAGGAAAGGAAAAAGACAGGAGGGGAAACAGGAAAGAACAAAAAAGTTCAGACAAATTCCACCTGGGGACATGCTACAGGGTACTAGCACTTCACAAGTCACTAAAGGTCATGAAAAACAGGACTAGGGAAAATGTCATAGGCCAGAGGACACTGGGAGACATGGCAAGTAAATACAATATAGTGGTCTGTACTGGGCCCTGGAGCAGGAAGAAGATACTGGTAGGAAAATTGTGAAATTTAAATAAAATAGGGAGTTTAGTTAAGAATGACATTATCAACGCCAGTTTCTTTGTGTTGATAAATGAAGCATGCTAACATGAGACAAGACTAGGAAAGGATATACAGAAAGTCTGTATAACTTTGTACTTTTCCTGCAAATCTACAATCACTCCAAAATAAGTTTATTAAAAGGAGATGGTATAAGTCAGTATTTTCTTTTAGTATAGGTTATTGATAGTAAAGAATTAGACAGCTATACCATCTGGTTCAATTAATCAAAGTATAAACTAGAAATTAAAAAACCATAGTCTGACTACTTATTCTGAATGATTTCTGGCAAGTGATATTATCTTCAGAAAGTGCCTGGGAACACTAACTATAGGCAAATAATAAATATTTGCTAAAATGATTTTAACCCAAGAGGATTCTAACAATAATAAAGCATAAATACATAACAATTATAAAACAAGTGTACTTCATATGGTGGGAGAAACTTGGAAAAGCAATGCGGAACATCTAGCACAGTATCTGGCGCCCAGCTGGTCCTCAGTAAACATTCAATGAATCGATAAATTACATAGAATAGAAATGGATCAGAAGCTTGGAAAACTTCGTTCTCCAGAGACAACCAAAGACAGCAGATTAAAGTTGAGATTTGGTGTTATGGGATATTTATACAGTGTGTGAAAATGCGGTGACTGGTGTGTAAAAAACTGAATGACCAGGCTGGAGAGATGGCTCAGTGGTTAAGAGCATTGCCTGCTTTTCCAAAAGGTCCCGAGTTCAATTCCCAGCAACCACATGGTGGCTCACAACCATCTGAAATGAGAT
This sequence comes from Alexandromys fortis, assembly GCF_014885135.2. Classification (NCBI taxonomy): domain Eukaryota; kingdom Metazoa; phylum Chordata; class Mammalia; order Rodentia; family Cricetidae; genus Alexandromys; species Alexandromys fortis. The sequence continues at coordinate 13,977,780 of NW_026067893.1, read as the reverse complement.
CTGATGCCCTCTTCTGGCCTGCAGGCGCACAGACAGAATATTGCATACATAATAAATAAATATTTAAAAAAAACTGAATGGCCAATAGCTTAGGCTGAATGCCAATAGGTTAGGCAGGGACTCCTAGGGACAGAGAGAACTCTGGGAGAAGGACAGAGTCACCAGCCACATGCAGGGGAAGCAGTATGGAAAGATGGGGTAAGAAGTCATGAGACAGACAGTAGATTAAAATAAATAGGTTAATTTAAGTTACAAACTTAAGTTATTAAGTTAGGAACAAGCCTAAGCTATAGGACAAGCTTTCATAATTAATAGGAAGTCTCTGTTATTAGCTGTGAGCCAGTGGCAGAAAGAAAAATCTGTTATAACTGCTTCCCTGAACAGCACATCAAAATGGAAAAAGCAAGGATTTTAGATGTAGAGAAAAAGGCCTGAGTTAAAATCCTGATTTCTCCATGGGGCACTGTGGCACACACTTATGATTTTAGCACTCGGGAGGCTGAAGGAGTAGGCTAGAGGATTTAAGGTAGCCTGAGTTAATGAGACTCTTGTCTCAAAAATACAGGTGTTGGGATATATTACAGAGGTGTAAGACCCTGCTAGGTCACCTACTACTAGAAAACAAATCCCCGTTCTTCCACTTACTTGCTGTAAGAAAGCAATCCCTTGCCGGGCGATGGTGGCGCACGCCTTTAATCCCAGCACTCGGGAGGCTGAGGCAGGCGGATCTCTATGAGTTCGAGACCAGCCTGGTCTACAGAGCTAGTTCCAGGACAGGCTCCAAAGCCACAGAGAAACCCTGTCTCGAAAAACCAAAAAAAAAAAAAAAAAAAAAAAAAAAAAAAAAAAAAGTAATCCCTTTAAGCACTGGCTTTTTTATCTGGCTGGATTTCCTCTCTAAATTTTTCTTTTCTTTTTTTTTTTTTTTTTTTTTCAAGACAGGGTTTCGCTGTGGCTTTGGAGCCTGTTCTGGAACTAGCGCTGTAGACCAGGCTGGCCTCGAACTCACAAAGATCCGCCTGCCTCTGCCTCCCGAGTGCTGGGATGAAAGGCATGTGCCACCATCGCCTGGCCCTCTCTAAAATTTTTATCATATTTTCTTGTTCCTAACTAACTTGCCCTAAAAGTAGGTAGGTAGAGATGGGTAGGTAGTTAGGGGTACAGGTGTGTGTATGTGTTTTGCAGGGATTATCACTGAGTTTAAATCCTCATCTGGGTTGTTTATGTTATGTTATTTTTTTCTTTTATGCAATTTCTCCTTTCCTAAAGACCATCCTGTGACAAACTACACAATATACTACAGAGCGTATTCTGGGTATCTGGTGGTTATTCTTTTTTTTTTTTAATTTATTTATTTATTATGCATACAATATTCTGTCTGTGTGCATGTCTGCAGGCCAGAAGAGGGCACCAGACCTCTTTACAGATGGTTGTGAGCCACCATGTGGTTGCTGGGAATTGAACTCAGGACCTTTGGAAGAACAGGCAATGCTCTTAACCACTGAGCCATCTCTCCAGCCCCTCTGGTGGTTATTCTTAATAGAAACCTTCAAATACACTGGCCCAAGAAGGGGGACGGCATGACTGAGTGGTATCTGTCAGAGGATAGTTTGTTTGTCTGAGGTTCAGTTACTTAATTTTATACTAACTTTTCTTTCCACCTTCACAAGTGTCAGAAACACTTTCATTTCATGCTATAATAAGCTTCTTGCCTTATGGAGTCAATGAATCTTCAGTCCATACAATTCAACAACAAAAGAAACAACAACAAAAAGCAATTTCCCCTGATGCCTGTTAACAGCAATGCATTACAAGCCTCAGAGACTCTGCTGATTAACATTTAACAAAATAAAACCCCAAATAAGAAACTCCTCCCAACCTTTTCACTTTGGAACTATCTAATCAAAACCTTCACTGACTGACCTGTTGGGGCGTTGCTCTAAGTTATCCCCAGGTTTTACCATCCATGTCCCTTTTTTATACTACTGTGGCTTCTCTTTTCAAGACCAAAGACCAAGATAAACAAGTGCATATATTTAAAAAAAATGAAAAAAGGGAACTTTAGTATGGAAGGCATTTTGACAAATAAGATATTGAAGATAAAGAACACGAATATAGCCGGGCGGTGGTGGCGCACGCCTTTAATCCCAGCACTTGGGAGGCAGAGACAGGCGGATCTCTGTGAGTTCGAGGCCAGCCTGATCTACAGCGCTAGTTCCAGAACAGGCTCCAAAGCCACAGAGAAACCCTGTCTCGAAAAAACAAAAAACAAAACAAAACAACAAAAAAAAAAAAACAAAGAACACGAATATAAATGATGAACTGGCAGGGATATGGAAATGGGGGTGTGGGATAAGCAAACAGTAGTAAGAGGGGCTGGGGATGTAGCTGCATTGGTACAGTGCTTGGCTAGCGTGAAAGAAGCCCTCCACTCAGCCCCAGTACCACTTAAACTAGGTGTTTGTGATCCCAGCCCTTGCAGGTAGAGGCAAGAGGATCAGGAGACCTGGGATAAATATAAAACTGATCAAAGTAACATCATATCGTTTGCATATGTGAAGAGGTCACAATGAAGCTACTAATTATGTGCAATTAACATACGCAAAAAGGAGGTGGGTGGGCATTTTGACAGTTGACAAGAAGAATAAATAAGCTGCTGGCTGAGACATCAAGTTGCTTGCTTGCTGTACTTATTGATCCAAGTTTGTCCAGTGGCCTAAGAGACTATTAGAGACCCTGACTAGTTGGTGCAATGACTCTGCTGGCTGGAGGGCGTAGAGCGGAAATGTGTGCCACTGACTACATCCTAGCAACTCACATTCTTCACCAAGGGGGCGACTTGAGCCAGCATTATTCTTGATTTCTAAGTGAAAAACACATGTGTCACCCCAGGGACATTATTTACCTCCTGCCTCCACTTTCGTGCAGCTGGTATCAAGTGGGTAAAGGTTCACAACCCCTTAAACTGGAGACAGCAGAGGGTCAGCATGTATGAAACCTACAGGCGCATGGCCTCTGGGCAGCTGCCACCTCCTCCACAGCTGGATATGCAGGGCTATCTATTTGGGGAGTTTAGGCTTTCTACCATGATGCATGGCTTCGCCTGGTGCAGGTTTCCACCTCATCACCTGCTGGAAATTAGGAAACAGGTGATAGCTACTTTCCTTTAAAAATGAGTTCATTTATTCTCATTCATTCCCTGTGTCTGCAGGAAAACAAGCTGAGGTCCAGTTCTTGTGTCCCCAAATCATAGATTTCAGCCAAAACACTGCAGGCTTTATACGTAGCTAAATCATCTCTTGCATTTCCATGTGAGGAATGACCTTCCTCCTTGCTTTTTAAAAAAATTATTATTGTTAAACTTTTATTTCATTTTATGTGCATTGGTGCTTTGCATATATTGTCTGTGTGAGGGTGTTGGATCCCTGGAACTAGAGCTACAGACTGCCATGTGGGTGTCTGCATTTGAACCCAGGTCCTCTGGAAGAGCATCCAGTGCTTTCCATCGCAGAGCCGTCTCTCCAGATCCCAGGCCAGAAACTGCTGACTAGAAATGTTCCTAGAGCCAGAAAAGGAAACCAGGGGAGCCTGGGCTTCCTCTCTCTGGAAGCAAGAGCTTTGCTTCACTCTCAGAAACACACACCTACTAAATGTAAAGGAAAAAAATAGGCCATTTGAAATTATATATTAAATTCTTCTGTTTCTCCTGAGAAAACAAAAATCCCCAGACATACCCTAGAAGAAATTCTAAAGAGTGGCAATCACCTCAAAATCCCCAGAAGTAGCCTAATTTTAATTAATGGTAAACATTCTTATCTTTTGAATATGCTTGAACATGTTCCAAAAATGGCATGAGACAAGAGTCTGAAATACTTTAATTCCATCTTATTCTCATTAGTCCAAGTAATCAATTATTATAAGACAAATTTTAAGCATGAAGAGGGATGGAGACAGAAAAATGAGCAATTCATTTAGGCTTCTTATCACTTCAAAAATGGAGGCAAAGTTTCAGCAGTTTACAAGGTGAGGCTGAGAGGCTGTTCTGTGCTCCTACACTAGGATGAGAGCCCACACCAATCAGAAGAGCCGGACACACCTGGTGGTGGAAAGGGAGGACGATGGACGCATCTGAACAAAGGAGGGCAAAGGCTGCGCGGAGCCCTGAGTGTTCTGATGCAGGCCGTCAGTTCACGTGCTATAGGGAGGTCCCAGGGTTCATGTGCAGGAGAAATGGGACGGTGGGTCATATGGATCACACACTGGGTCTCAAGGACTCCAAGAAAAGAATGAAATTAAAAGACACGGAAAGAGGTTTATTTTCTATCCCGGGGGAACCTTTTAGAACTCCTCAGGAAAGGCAATCAGCGAGACTGCCAAAGTAATTAAGTAAGTGAACACTTACCATAAAGCCCACATCAGTTAAGTGAGCAGAGATGAATCTTATTAGAGTGCACCGTCAGCTCTGAGCTGCAGGTGCTAACCACTGCTCCGCTCAGGATGCTCTCCTCTCAGTGACAGCGCCACAGCACTTGCCCTTCCCGCCAGCGCGGAAGAAGGCTGCTCACCTGCTTTGGCAGTGACTTATGGGGCTCCCTTTAGAAGCCTGACACAGTGGTTTCCAGTAAGAAGCCCAGGGTCACTTCTGTGAGTAGGTGGTGCTGGCTACAGAGAAGAACCTTGCAAGGTGAAGAAGACGGTGAGAGAAAGAGCTGAGGAGCAGGACGGCAGTAAACCTGCTGGTAAACATGGGTGGTCACCGAACAAGAGCTAAGTGAAGAACACCACTCTGCCTTATAAGTACAGAGGTCTCAAAACAGAAAAACGTTAAAATTATCCTTTGCAAGCTACCTTCTTGGAAAAAAGATAGGACCAAGGACACTTCTGCCAACATCGCTATTGGCTTTGCTAATGAATGGAATAAAGACTCAGATTTTCAACAGCCTAATCAGCATCGTTGTTTAATAAAACTGTTGTTTGCTAGAGGAAATGGTTATTTATCCCAAGGCTGACCAGCGGCACCTGAACACCTTTGGTTCTATTTCTTCTGTAAACAGACTAAATGACAGCTTATCGTCAGAGACTGCACCAGGGACCCTCAAAAGGGGAACAGTATAAAAGTAGCTGTGGAGACAAATTTCAAATATCAAATTCATTTTAAAAAATATTATCAAAGGCCATGTGCCTATTACTCCAAGGAGAAAGCGATAAACTTCTAACTCACTCTAGAGGAGACTTAATGACTGAAGAAGTACAGACGGCTTCAGCATGAACTTGATGCATGCCTGCAGCTTCTTCTCACTAGGCTGCCAACAGGAGCAAACAGAGCTGGGGGATTTGCAGCCACACTCTGTCTGCAGCAGGCCTGCAGTCCCCTTTAGTGCAGGGCAATGGTTAAAGCAGGGAAGCTGGAGGGCTATGACTCAGACCAAGCAGCGCTGCCCAGGAGGGGTCTTAAGGAGGAGGATAAATTTGGGGCCCTGTTCTTTGACAGCACCTTCAGTAATGGCTAGTAAAGCAGGGGTGAGAGCCAGCTCTAAACATTCATCATCATAGTGCAAGATGAAGGTCTTCAGGGGAGGTCTAAGGAATCCCAGAGTGAGAAACTGAAGCCGAGTGGAGGGGGAGGCGGCTGGCTCTGGCAGATTGTCTCCACAGGAGGTTGATGTAATTGTTTTATGTTTGCGAAAAGGCTATTAACTGTTTTCTTTCTGGTGTACCAGGGAGAGTGAGTGGGCTTCCCTTGAAAAGGCGAGGCCACAAAAGGAGAAGTAAGCAGTGGTTTGAGAGCTTGGAAGAAGGAACTTCTGTTTTCTTCTCCTTTCCTGCAGTGACAGCATTCTCAGACGAGCAACACTCTGTCCCCAGGGAAAGTCCTGTGGTGTCTGAAGAGAAGGGACTCTTGTGCATCCAGACTGTTCTGGCAGGTATGTGAATACTGCCATTTGCAGGCACCATGCCAGGAAGCAGAGAGAAAGGATGATTCTAGATATCCAGGAGCGTGTGACTCCCGGGGGGGGGGGGGAAGGGGGGGGACACAGCACAGACACTTTCTGTGGTAGGGATGTTGTAAGGACTAAGACAAAGAATAGACAGGGTTCCTCAGACACAGAGAGGAGGGGCGCTTGGCCCCTCTCTAGGGAGGCATATGGAAGGATGGTATTTGAGTAGTCCAAAACACACTGTTTAATCATGTACAGAAGGGGACTTCCCTACATGGATAGAAACTAATATCCACCTTTTACTAGTTACACAAGAGCAGGCTTGCTAGTAAGTAAAATTCGTAACTCAATACTAAAAATTGTCCACTAAACTAAACAAAAACGTGTACTTCCTTACCTAAGACCTCACCTTCCACGTTCTCCAGCCATGAGATCTCTTCACGGACACTATTGGAGACACACTGATAACTGCAGCCCCAGAAGAGCCGATACATCTGGCCTCCACGGGGCCTGTACTCATGTGCGCACACCATACACATCAACAAAACCAGTGATTAAAAGTGCACCCTGCTCCTGCAGAGGCCTGAGTTCAGATCCCAGAACCCATGTTGGCTGGCTCACAGCTGTGCAGCTCTAGCACCTTCTGGCTTTGGCAGGCACCTGCACTCATGTGCACATCCTCCACTCATACACACATAGTTTAGAATAAAAATAAATGGATCTTTTTCTTTCTTTCTTTTTTTTTTTTTTTTTTTTTTTTGGACAGTTTCTCTATTAAGCCCTGGCTGTACTCGAACTCAGAGACCCACAATTGATGTGTTTAAAGGCATGAGCCCCCACCCCCAGCTAAACTTTTTAAGTTTCTTTGGTTCTCTGTGGGCTTATGAGAGTGTATGTTTGGGAGGCAGCAGTACGGCTCAGCAGGTGTGATCGTTAGTTTGGATTCTTTACATTTATTTGTTTACTGTACATACATATTAGGGTGTATATGTGAGCGTCAGAGGATACCTTGAAAGAATCCATTCTCTCTTTCCACCATGTAGGTCCTGGAGATCAAACTCGGGTTATCACACTTGGTGGCAAGAGCTTTTACCACTGAGTCATCTGGCTGGTCCTTGATGGCTAGCTCTGATTGTCAACTTGCCACAGTCCAGAATCACCCAGGAAAAATTCTCAGTGAGAGACTAGCTAGAGTAGATCGGCATGCCTGTGGGCATGACTGGAGGAATTGTTCTTAATTGAGGTGCATGGGAAGACCCACCCTAAGTGTGAACAGCACCCTAGTCTTGGGCCATGCAGAGAGAGGGCTGAGCATGAGTCAGCACACATGTATGCTCTGGTTGCTGTTGTTTTGAGGGAGGGCAGGGACTACGTAGCCCTGGCTGGAAACTCACTATATGGACCAGACTGGCCTCCAGCTCATAGGAATCCACCTGTACTCTGCCTCTCAAGTGCTGGAATTAAAGTCATGCACCCTCCAGCTCTTGACTATAGATATGACGAGCTGCTTTGACTTCCTGTCTTGATTTTCTTGAGTTCATCACTGGAATTGAGAGTGTATAAGCCTTTACTTCCTTAAAGTTGATTTTGTAGCCTTATCACAAGAAGATAAGGTGTTTATCCCCAAGCCTGATGGAAGATGTCACCCTCTTCAATAAATTTAATTTAAAAAATCTTCAAAGAATGAACGCCCAGGAAAGTCCTCAATGAATGACAAAAGAGAACCATCAACGCCATGAAGAGCCTCAGCAAACGTCTCACTGCTTTTGGCAGTAAGATGTTTAGACATCTAAGTCAATGGCCCGTGAAACAACACAGAGCACTCAGATCCCTTCTGCAAGGCCTCTAGTTACAGAAAGAAACCCAGCATTTAGCCAACAAAGATTGCTTTTAAAGGCACCCTTAAAATTGCTTATAATTCAGTAAATTTGCAAAGATTAAAAACAGCACTAATTGGCTTGACTTGTTACTTAAAAAAAGGATGAAAAACAAACAATGCCATCAATAATTCACTTCAAAGTGGCTTTAGTTGTCTCAAAGCCCCCATTTGGATAATTAAAACCTTCTGGCTATCTTCTTGTTATTCCGGAGGGAATTAGAAAGCAGCAATTTCTGCTGCATTGGCATAAACAATTCAGTTTATCACCAAGAAAGGAAACTTTGGTGACAATACCAAAACACACCTCACATCTCGGCTACACTAGATTAATACTGGGCATGTCCACAATACACTCCTTACTATTTACTAAGACCTAAGAAGACTTTTGTAGCATGAATTCTAATTGGTCTTAACAATAAAAACTTAGAGTCAGATATTAGGGGGTGAAAAGCTGAAGGATCAAAGAAGCAGAGTGGCCAGCCACTAGAGAGTTCTTACCCTTACCAATGCTCAGACCAAAAGGGGCGATTCTGTCTCTCTGAATGGTTCACCCTGCATTGCCATGGGACTTCTTACACTTCCCACTCAGAGCATAAGCCACAGTGACGCGGCTCTTCCTGTGTCTGTAGGTCGCAGGTGGCCCGCTCCTAAGGACACTGTTTGGTCCCCTGGAACTGGAGTTACAGAAGCTGCCATGTGAGTACTGGGAATTAAACCTAGGCCCTCTGGAAGATCAACAAGTGCTCTTAACTGCTGAGGCATTTCTCCAGCCCCCTATAAGCATCTCTTGATATCTCAGTATTTATTTCTCTAACCTAAGGTCCCAGGTAGTGATTCTGGAATACAGTACTTTGGTTACTTTTTTATTGTCATAAGACATTATGACCAAAGCAGTTTATAGAAAAAAAAGGCGTTTATTTGGGAGTTAAAGTTTCAGAGAGGTAGAATCATGGTCTTGGCCAGAGCACGACAGCAGGCAGGCAGGCATGGTGTTGGAGCAGTAACTGAGAGCTCACATCTTGAGATACGCCACAAGACACAGAGAACGAACTGGCACTAAGTCTTTTGGAACCTCAAAGTCCACCCCAGAGACCCACCTCCTCTAACTAGGCCACACTCCCTAATCCTTCCTCAACAGTTCCACCAAGTATTCAAATATATGAGCCTATGGGGGCCATTTTCATTCAAACCACCAGAGGCCTGGGGATTTAAAAGCCCAGGAAGGTGACACTTCATTCTAGCTCTACATATAGTATATCACATTGTTCTATTCAAGGGACAGAGGTTACTGAAGGAAACAAACAAAGATAACAAAAACCAGGTCACCTGTGACCTATAGACATATGAAGAGTCCTAAGACATATGAAGAGACCTAAGACATATGAATGCAGAGACCTAAGACATATGCAGAGACCCAATACATATGAAGAGACCTACATACATATGAAGAGACCCAAGACATACGCAGAGACCTAAGACATACGAAGAGACCTACAGACATATGAAGAGACCTACAGACATACGAAGAGACCTACAGACATATGAAGAGCAACATCAATGTGGCTCATGCTCTAAGTGGGAAATGTAAGAAGCTCCATGGCAATGCAGGGTTAACCATTCTGCCGCAAAGAATCCAGAATATTCTTAAGAATAATGATAGCTAAGCTAAATTTTGAAACATAAATAGAATTTTGTTGGGTAAAAAGAAGACTTACTGACAAAACATTCTAGATAAAAGCACACACACAGAGGGACTGTGTGAGACTCTGGCCAGATGTTATGGCAGACAGAAGAGTGATACTGATGGAGAAGGGAAGTTAGGACCATACCGACCTGTGACAAAATCAGAACATTATCCTATCCATATCATTGACAGAGAACGAAGGAAAACTTAAAGCCCGTAATCCTCCTAATGAAATACTTCAGGCATAGAAAAAGAACACACTGAATCCTTCAATAGGATGGGACCAGCACCTATGTCCCCCAGCAGTGGAAAGACAGAAAATCTCCAGCCCTTGTAGCTGAACAGACTGGATGGTGGCTACTGCAATATTCTGGAAGCTTTTCTCTATGTAGAAGGTTACAAATTCTTACATTAAAAAACAAAACAAAAAACCCAACAGTGGCTGAGCTGGGCAGTGGTAGCAAACGCCTTTAATCCCCATACTAGCGAGGCAAAGGCAGGCAAATCTCTCTTGAGTTCGAGGCCAGCCTGGTCTACAGAGCTAGTTCCAGAACAGGCTCCAAAGCTACAGAGAAACCCTGTCTCAAAAACAAAACAAAACAAAAAACAGTTGCTGTAGGAATGGAAAGGAAACTCAAAGAATCTACTGACTGTGGAGGGCAGAGAAAGAAAAATCTCAAGTCACTTTTGAGAATTCCACTTTAGGCACTGAGCAGACGACACCATTAGCAGAGACAACACAGTGAAGGAAAGAGCCTTACCCTGTGAGGTCAGTGCCTACTCTTTGTTAAGGTCACATTTGACATACTGTGAGTCAAGCTAGGTAGCTAGCGTATGAAGTCCAGGAGGCAAGGCTACATTAGTAGTAAAATCTGTGGAGCGTGTTCACCTGGGTAGCTACAAAGAATCAAGCATGCAGATTCAAACAGCCAAGGACAAAAGACAAGAGCAGCCCTCTACTGCTGACATTTGCCTCTCCAGGCCAGGGCAGAGGGAAGCAGCTGCACCCACGAGCCCAGGGACTCTCCCCATTTGGACTATTTCTACTGTCTACACTAACACCTCCTGCTTCAGATAGAGCGGGAAGGGATGAAGACAGGTGTAAGCCCTAGACCTCTGAGCTACCAAGTTGTGCTTAAAATATCTACGGGGACGGGGGAGGGGGAGAAGATGTGACATCCTACTCCACAAAGGAGATAAGGCTGGTTCCTCTGAGTGTAGCCTGCTTACAGATATAGTTAAATATTCCCATAGTTTCTAAAGAGTTTGAATCCTTGCTTTTTTTTAAAAAAAAATATTTATTTATTTATTATGTATACAATAGTCTATCTGTATGTATGTCTGCAGGCCAGAAGAGGGCACCAGACCTCATTACAGATGGTTGTGAGCCACTATGTGGTTGCTGGGAATTGAACTCAGAACCTTTGGAAGAGCAGACAATGCTCTTAACCACTGAGCCATCTCTCCAGTCCGAATCCTTGCTTTTTACAGCTATAGAAAAGTGCTTTTTTTTTTTTTATAAAGTAAGTACTTTCTGAACTGTGATTCTGATTATTTTTTTATTTTGTTTGCAATGGGGTTTGTGTTAGTTTCTGTTCTCATTCACTGTCATGAAATACCTAGTAAAAGCAATGTAAAGAATGAGGGTGTATTTGGCTCAAGGTGTACAAGGTGACAGAGTCCATTAAGACAAAACCCATGGGAGCAAGGGCCTAGGTTTAATTCCCAGCCTTCTACTTTTTATTACACTGAGACTGGACAACAAATGATACAGCTACCTCTCTCAGGACTTGATCATTATCCCAATTTTCTCAGGGTCCCCTAAAGATGCCAGCACTTCCAAACAACAGGAAGCAGTCTAGAAAACACAATGACCATATTCCCAAGAGATGGGGTGGGTGGTTTTGATCTTTCTTTAACAGGTTATGGATATTTGTCATCATTTAAGGGGATTGGTTACAAGTTGTTATTAGTAATGGTCAGAAGATTAAACAAAGGAGATTAGACTCAGGGATCTCATCTAAAAAGAAAAAGGGGAATACAGAAATGAAAGGATAAAAGGGTAGGTTATTAAATCTACTTTTAAACTAAAAAACAACTACTAGTTTTAAATATTTTACATTAGCATGGCTTTTTATATTTTGATACAAATTAAAGGTTATTTTGGTTATACTGCATATATATTTCTACTCTTGTTTAAGATATTTTTATATATTGATACTAATTTATGGTTATTTTTTTAGAATACACAGTGCCTATGTTTCTACTCTTGTTTAAAGTATTGTACCCATACAGTTCATTTAACAATGCAATGTAAATATCTAGTCCTTGAAAGTTATTATAAACTACCTAGGATAATAAAAAATGCAGATTAGTAGTTAGTCACCTATAACAAACTTCTAGTCAGGTTAGGTATATTTTCAAGGTCAATCATAGACATATTTTAAATAGATCATCTTCAAACACTTCAGAGACCTACAGAATATGGCATTTTAATGTTTTTAATTCTACTTGATAAAAGGATGATGGGCTTTGAAGTACCTCTATATGAGTTTGCTTTCCTTTTGACAAAAGCTGGTCATTTTGGCAAAAAACTGCCCTTGCCTCGAGTGCTGGCAATATGTTGTCCAAACTCAACAAGCAGGACATAAAAAACAACTGCTGAACTTTGTCACAACAGGGTGCTGTGGTGTCTGTACCCTGCCACTTGTATGTTAAATAAACACTGATTGGCCAGTAGCCAGGCAGGAAGTATAGGTGGGGTGACCAGGCAAGAAGTAGAGGCGGGGCAATTCTGGGAAGAGGGAAGTTTTAGTCTGCAGTCGCCACCCAGACAGAGAGGAAGCCAGATACAGAGCAAGTAAGATGTGACTGCCTTGTTGAAAAAGGTACCAAGCCATGTGGCTAACACAGACAAGAATATGAACTAATATAAATTATAAGAGTTAATAGGAAGCCTGAGATACTAGGCCAATCAGTCTATAATTAATGTAGACCTCTGTGATTTCTATGGGACTTAACGGCTGCAGGAACTGGGCAGGACAGAAACCTCAGTCAACAACAGGGTAGAACAGTCCTTTAAAAACGCCACGCCTCATTGGGTGACTGGACATCCACTCAGCCGGGTTGCAGAAGCCGCTTGGTGTGTGACACGCGCTCGTTCTCCTGTCTCCGTGGAGGTAGGCCTCTGCCGCAATCGGGCAAGCCAAAAAGCATCCCAGCTTGATTCCTTCCTCTCTTCGTATTTATTGGAGTAGGAGGTACTGGAGCAGCACTGTCGTAGCCTCTCGAGTGCTCAGATTATGGTTGTGAACCACCACATCCATTCAGTTATGACTTTTAATAACTACAGAAAAAAACAAGCCAAGTTTTTTCCGAACTCACTGGCAGTCAGGGTACTTTTCATAATCATGAATATAAACTAAGGCTAACCTGGAGCATATTCAGAAAACTCAAAGTGCTATTTCCTAACACCAGCTTTAAAGCAATCACGGGCTTTGCTGCCCCTAAAACAGACAGTACCCAGTTCTTTAAAAGTCTCCTGAAGAAATGCTATATTAATTAAACTAGAGGAAATGGGAAAAAGTCAGCATAATTAATATACAAAGCAACACTATGACCCAATTAATCACTAAGAAGAGCAATTGAATAAAACACTATGCATTTTTAGGGTGCAATTTAATCTGGCAAGTAATTAATCACAGAAACACTGAGAAAACAAATGGATTTCCCTTTAAGGAAGTCACATTTATCATCTCTAATGTATCCCAAACCCTAATTTGTTATCCCAACTCAGAATTGTCTGGGAGATTGTCAGTCTTAGCAGAAAATGGGTTTCTAATTAAAAAGAAAAAAACCATAACCCTCAGCTTTTCAAATGAAGTCACAGTTCTAGGGGGCCCCAAATGCTAAAGCATCAGGGACAGAGGCCTTTGACAGTGGGCATGGAGAACCTCAGGAGAGTTCTCAGTTTAGATCACGTCAGTGAAATACAGTTACTAAATGAACCAGAGAGAAAACAGTATTAACAATAACTATTACTGGCCACAAACATTACCAAAACCCCAGAGGGAGAGCCCTCAGGAGAAGACAACAGAGCTTCATTCCTCAGAGGAAGCAAAAGGGAGAGGGGTGGGGATAGATGAGTGTAGAGAAATTTAACTCAAAAAGACGTCTTCTTTCTTCCCATCCTGTTTTCTTAAGTTCACACAGTCTTACCACTTTATCAACAGGCTGACCATTGTTGTTGTTTGAGATAGGACCTCACTAGTAGCCTTGCCTGACCTGGAATTTACTAGTGAATCAGGTTGACCTTGAACTCAGAGATCCTTTCCCAACCCCTAGTGTTGTGATTAAAAGTGGGCACTACCACACCCTGCCAACAGGCTGGCATGTAAAATGAGTTTAATATTCTAAGACACGGCAATAAGCAGAAGCTAAGAATATATGTTATAACAACAGCCCTCTTCCTGGCTCCTCCTGTAGAATATGAGACTGTACAACCCGCCCTTTGTTTGCCAAGAAGCTTATGGCATCTCTGAGCTTTTCAATTAGCGTTCTCAGTCCCACCTCTTCCCGATTTCTTTTTTTAGTACATATTTACAGACGGAGGCTGGTAGTGGAACCTCAGGTCTCGGCGGGTTCTAGCTACAGGGTTGTCTTTATTGGTGGGTTCCACCTTCAGTGCTGGATCCTGTGGTTTCTTAAACTGTTGTGCTTTTCTTAATTCTTCTACCTGAGAAAAACTTTTACCAATATCCTATGTATACCAGGCCACTGTCCTCTGGACTTCGAACTCCCACACCTTCCCCTTCGAGCTGGTGTCTGTGGCTGGCTCTGCTGGCTTGATCTTGATTCTGCTGTCCCCGGCCTTTCGGTGTATTTCCTGGCTGTAGAGTCTGCTGGCCTTTCAGTTCAGACTTTCTCTGAGCTGTGGTCTCTGAACTGTTTTTTTTCTTCCCCTCACAGTAGCTCCCAAGCACAACCACTCCCTTGCCCATCCCTCATCAGGCCCAGGTAGCATCTGAAATCTCTAGTTCTAAGAAAAAGAAACTCTGCTTGCTGATCTACATCCAAGAAATAATTTTTCAAACACAGGCATAGATGCCACCTGTCTGCAAGAGACCTCTAAAAAAGACAACAGAGAAACAGCTACTCTGGAGTATGGTCAAACTTGTTTTCAAGGATGAGCTGAGGCTGAATATATACTTTTGAGAGACAAGCTGACAAGCTGGCAAAGGACACTCCAGAAAAGGATCAGCCCTAAGAATGGTTATCCAGAGAAATACCTCTCTCCCTGGCTAACCCACAAAAGTTAACACATCAGGGCTGGAGAGATGGCTCAGAGGTTAAAGAGCACTGGCTGCTCTTCCAGAGGTCCTGAGTTCAATTCCCAGCAACCACATGGTGGCTCAACCATCTGTAATGAGATCTGGTGCCCTCTTCTGGCCTGCAGGCATACATGGAGGCAGAATGTTGTATACATAATAAATAAATAAATAAATAAATAAATAAATAAATAAATAAATAAATAAATCTTAAAAAAAGAAAAAAGAATGCTAAACTAGGCTAGAGCTAGTTCTTTAAAAAAAAAGTTAACACATCAATATCTACCTTTTCTAGACTATCAAAGATGGAGGCTGGGCATGCTGGTGTATGCCTCCAATCTTTCCAGCACCTCCTTATAACTATCCAAACGGATCATACTTTCTATTTAAGAAATTAGTTCAGCCACTCATAGTGATCCATGGCTGTAATCTCAGCATTTGGAGAGCTGAGACAGGAGGACTGCTATGAGTTTCAGCCCAGCCTGGGATACATGATGAGACTATCTCAACAACAACAACAAACAAACAAAAGAAAGAAAGGAAAAAAGAAATGGGCTGTGTAGATGATGCAGTCATTAAGAGCACTGGTTAAGCCAGGCATGGTGGTGCACACCTTTAATCCCAGCATTTGGAAGGTAAAGACAGGTAGATCTCAGAGAGTTCAATGCCAACCTGGTCTACGACAATGGGGACTATTACACAGAGAAACCTTGTCTCCAAAACAAACAAACAAACAAACAAACAAACAAACAAACACACTGCCTGCTCTTCCAGAGGACCCTGGTTCAATTCCCAGAACTCACATGGACAGGTTCACAACTCTCTGTAATCACAGTCCTAGATGATCTGACATCCTCTTCTGGCCTCCACAGGTACCAGGTATGCATACATACAGACATACATGCAGGCAAACACACATGCACATTAAATAAAGCTAAAAAACAAAAACCTATAAAAATGCCAAGTGCAGTGGCACAGACCTGCAATTCCAGCACTTGGAGGGTAGAGGCAGAATGATCAGGAGTTCAAGGTCAACCCTGAATGAGCACAGAAAGAAAGAAAAGAAAGAAGTGCAAACTAAATGGGACAGAAGTATAGACTTTAACACATCCCCATCCACAAGTCCCCATCCCTATGATGATTAACTCTGTCATTGCCAACCTGACAGGATCTAGTATCACCAAAGAGACAATGTGGGCAGCACCACTGCATTTTAAAAGGAAAGAAGAGGGGAAGCTGAGCAGCAACATCTAAACTAACAGTGTGCTTACCCACCGTGGATGCCGTGGAGCCAGCTGCCCCATGCCTGCTGTTGCCTTCCCTGCAGGTTGCGATTCTCTTTGAACTGTAAGCCTCCTTCCCTCCTTCCCTCCTTCCATTCTTCCCTCCTTCCCTCCTTCCCTCCTTCTCTCCTTCCCTCCTTCCCCCTTCTCTCCTTCCCTCCTTCCCTCCTTCCCTCCTTCCCTCCTTCTCTCCTTCCCTCCTTCCCCCTTCTCTCCTTCCCTCCTCCTCTCCTTCCCTCCTTCCCTCCTTCCCTCCTTCTCTCCTTCCCTCCTTCCCCCTTCTCTCCTTCCCTCCT
>NW_026067893.1:13901135-13961008 GCF_014885135.2 Alexandromys fortis | reverse complement strand
TCCCTCCTTCCCTCATCCTCTCCTTCTCTCCTTCCCTCCTTCCCTCCTTCCCTCCTCCTCTCCTTCCCTCCTTCCCTCCTTCCCTCCTTCCCTCCTTCCCTCCTTCCCTCCTTCCCTCCTTCCCTCCTTCCCTCCTTCTCTCCTTCCCTCCCTTCTAAGTTGCTTCTTATCAGGTACTGATTGCAGCAAGTCCATTTAATAAATTATCCCCAAAGTAAAATGAGGTACAGTCAAAAACTATCAGGATCTTGGATGTTTGGAGAGCAGAGCGAGCACCATCGACAGAAGCTATTCCTACTGTGTTCCCGGGTGTGCCACCCCGAGGACTAGGTATGTGTAAGGAGCCAAGCCTGAGGACTAATTGTCTCGGAAGCTTGCTTAAGACTGAGAATTCCCATCCTGCAAAAATATAAGTGAGAAATGAAGGTTCCTTGGTGTGAGGTCACGGAAATGCATCAGCACATCTTGAGCTTGACATCCTGTTCACATTGCTGGTTTCAAAGAAATGATAAAGAAACCAATTACAACAACAACATCTCATTAAACCTGTTACTACAGGAGCTCACTTTTCTAGAGCACGCAAACTATCTGAGCTCCAGGGGGAAAATGTACAATTGAGGTGAAATTAATCAAAACCTACATAACAAAGAATAGCAAGACACAGTGTAAGAAGAAATCTCTTCCTCAGAGATTCCTGAAGTCTGATCACTGGGTGCATAATTCTGCTTATTATTATTTTTTACAGCGTAGCAGTGTATTTATAATTAGGCTGATAGTAAAATGACAATAACATGTAGATACAATTCATTTAACAGTTAATCGACCAGAGCTAAAAATTCTTACCCTGTCATTAATTGCCTGCTTATTAAAGCACTCTATGAGTTTCAGTGCAGGCTATGACACCATTGTTACAAACTCAGGGGATATGCAAGCTGAGAACTGCAGCGAGAGCAGGGAGTCATCCTCCTCAGCAACACTCCGCATGCCTTCACTGATGAGCGTCTTCTCGCCGCCCTTCCTCGCGCCTGCATCCTCACTTCTCAAAGTTAGCACCAATGCCTACAACACCTTTGGCATTTTAGCTCTTAGCTGATGAGTGCTGCTGGGGTTTTGAGAGAGCAGGAGACCAGAGATAGCTCTGACCGACCCCATGAAGGTCATCAGCCTGATTTGTTTACCAAGGTTACTATTTCTATAGTCTGGCCCTGGATGATGACTCTCTCTACCCACAATTTTTCTTCCCAAATTCATTCTTCAAAAAGAGCTTTGCAGATGACTCTTGGGAAATGTTTTCAGGCTTCAAGGCCATTTTATATAACAGTAGCAAACCAGAGCCCAGAATGGAGAGAGATTAGTCCCAAATCATCCACCAAATCAGGAGCAGTCAGGAATAGATCAAAGCATCTGGACAAAGATTCTGAAGACACATTTACCAAATGTGCTGACGATACAAAGCTGCAGAAGATCCCAATACACAGAATGACAAGTCAGGATCTGAAACAACCCTGATAAGCCAGAATGATGGGCTGAACACATGGAAGTGTTAAACAAAGACAAGTGTTCAATACAGGTTAGATTCAGAAGAAAAGAAACAAACTGGAGATACTGAGGAGACACCCAGCAATAGCAACAAAAGCTATCCTGCAGGGTAAGATTTTAAGTTTTAGGGGCTGGAGAGATGGTGCTTTTCCAAAGGTTCTGAGTTCAATTCCCAGCAACCACATGGTGGCTCACAACCATCTGTAATGAGGTCTGGTGCCCTCTTCTGGCCTGCAGACATACACACAGGCAGAATACTGTATACATAATAAATAAATAAATATTTTTAAAAAAGATTTTAAGTTTTACATTCTTTTTACTCTCTTCTTTGTACTTCGCTTTAAAGTTTTTTTTATAATAAGCAGTAGTATTAGAATAAAATTAAAAGTAAGTATCACTTAACTAGCAAAATGCTGCTACCAACTTAACAAGCATGGGATGAAAGAGAGCTGATGAAGGAAGGTCACTTGAAGCATGGGGTGAAAGAGAGCTGATGAAGGAAGGTCACTTGAAGCATGGGGTGAAAGAGAGCTGATGAAGGAAGGTCACTTGAAGCAGATTTGAAGGTTTTCATGGATTCCAAGTCTGCTATGAACCAGCAACACAATTCACAGTTCCAGGACAGTCAAGGCTACACTGAGAAACCCTGTCTTGAAAAACCAAAAGATAAAATAATAATAATAAATAATAAAATAAAACAAACAAATAAATAAATAGGGCTGGAGAGATGGCTCAGCAGTTAAGAGCACTGACTGCTCTTCTTGAGGACCTGGGCTCAGTTCCTTTACCCACAAATGGCCTACAATGATCTGCAACTCCAGTTCCAGAGGATCTGATGCTTTCTAATCTCCATGGATACAAGGCTGCCACAGACAAAATACTTACATACATAAAATAAAAGACATACCTTTAAAAACAAAGCAATCCAATTAAAGAAAGCAAGTAAACTGTGATTATTTCATTGGTTTCAAGGCTCCTTTATAATCTGCGCCACATATCTGGATCATGCCTAACGGTATGTTTTACATCAATTTGACATAATCTAAAAGTCATCTGAGAGGAGGAAACAACTGAGAAAACGCCTCCATAAAATCCAGCTGTAAGGCATTTTCTTAATTAGTGATTGATGGGAGAGGGCCCAGCCCATTGTGGGTGGGGCACCCTGGGCTGGTGGCCCTGGGTTCTGTAACAAAGCAGGCTGAGCGAGCCGTGATGATGAGCAAGTGATAAGCAGCTCCCCTCCATGGCTTTGCATCAGCTCCTGCCTCAGGTTCCTGCCCCGTTTGAGTTCCTGTCCTGACTTCCTTCAGTGATGAGCTACGATGTGGCAGCATAAGCCAGACAAACCCTTTCCTCCCCAGCTTGCTCTTTTGGTCATAATGTTTCATCACAGCAATAGAAACCCAAACTAAGAGAGGATCATTCACTATAATAAACATTACCTTCAATAGTTCTCTGGTGAAAGGCATATCTTGACATCATATGGGAAGGGATAAATGAAGAAATTTAATTAATGGTTCTACAGACCTTTAACCCTAGGATTCAGAAAGCAGAGAGAGGTGGATCTCTGCAAAATTAAGCCCAGCCTGAATCAATACTGAGTTTCATGTCAGCCAGGGCTACATAATAAGACCATCTTGGAAGGAAGGGAGGGAGGGAGGAAAGATGGAAGAGAGGGAGGGAGAAATGGAGGGCTAGAGGAAGGGATGGTTCCATGGTTAATAACGTTAGCTGTAGAAGCCTGAGGATCTAAGTTCAGACACCAGCATGCATGTAAAACACCACACATACCACACACCCATAACCTAGCACTGTGTGGGGTAGAGACAGAAGAATCCATGTTTTCTGGCCACCAGACTAGTCCAGGGTTCAGTGAGAAAATCTGTCTCAGAGGAAACAGGTGGAGGAGAGAGCAGGACACCTGACGTCTTCCTCTGGCCTCCTGAGTACTCACTCACAGGGCACATACCCAAACACTTCACACACACATATACCACTCACACAACACATACACACAATGTCTAGGGAAATCATAGTATTCAAAGAAAATTAGAAGCCATGGCTTATGAAAAATACTGGACGGGGGAAAAAAGACATTTTACCTATAAGAAAGCAGATGGAGAGATGGCTCAGTAGTTAAGAACATTTGCTGCTCTTCTAGAGGACTCAGGTTCAGTTCCCAGCACCCATGTTGGGTGGTTCACAGCCACCCAACCTATCACTGCAGTTCCAGGGGATCTGATATCTTCTTCAGGTCTTCTAGCCTCTAAAGGTACCACACTCACATGCAGACACACATATACATAATTAAAGCAAGAGATCAGGAAATTTTTTTTTTTTTTTTTGCTTTTCAAGACAGGGTTTCTCTGTATATAACTCTAGCTGTACTAGAAGTCGCTCTGCAGACCAGGGTGGCCTCGAACTGACAGAGATCTACCTGCCTCTGCCTCCCAAGTTCTGGGATTAAAGGTGTGCACTACCACCATCCAGCTAAAATAAGAGATATGTAAAAAGAGGGATGGGGAGGGAGGGACGGAGGGAGGGAGAGAGCAGAACTATATATATTAGCCATTTGTAAAAGTTAACATTCAGAAAACAAGGATAAGTTTTTTCGAGTTGTGTATTTCTGTTTTATTTTGGATTTTGTTTTGTCTTTTGAGAAAGGGTCTGTATTTTCAGGGATCATTTTTGTAGTCTGAGAAAGGGTCTCTTGTAACCCAATGGTCTCAGCTCACTATGCCATCAGGAACTGGCATTAAAGTCCAGATCTCCTGTCGGTCTCCTGAGTTCTGTGACTGGAGGTTTGCACCACCACACTGGGCTTGGTGCTGGAACTTAAGATTCTCAGTTCACAGAAAGAGGAAGACTCACAGAAGGAAGCAATTTCCAACATATAAAATACTGGGTAGCCTGAAGCCTCCAGTATTAAGCACGGTGTGACCAAGTACAAGGATGGATATATTTCTAAGAGTCAGGCTGATGCTTGGGAAAGAGAGTGGGATAGACAGTCTCTTAGAAAATCAAATGAAGACTTGCCCTAGACTCAAAAGGGCTTCTTTTTAAAGTTACTCTAGCTATAAGACAGGAAAGAGAAGAAATTAGGGTCTTAAACTATGCCTGTTGATAATTAGAAGCAAGTATTTTTATCAGTTAAGCCATTACTAAATGTCAACATTCCCTAGAAAAGTTCCTTTGAGGAAAAAAATAATTTTTTTCAGTTAAAACCACTTTAAAGCAATTATTATCAGTAATTATGAAGTATCAATTATTATCAGTAATTATGAAGTATCAATTATTATCAGTAATTATGAAGTATCAATTACTATCATTAATTATGAAGTATCAATTACTATCAGTAATTATGAAGTATCAATTACTATCAGTAATTATGAAGTATCAATTACTATCAGTAATTATGAAGTATCAATTACTATCAGTAATTATGAAGTATCAATTACTATCAGTAATTATGAAGTATCAATTACTATCAGTAATTATGAAGTATCCATTATTATCAGTAATTATGAAGTATCCATTATTATCAGTAATTATGAAGTATCCATTCTTGTCAGTAATTATGAAATATCAATTATTATCAGTAATTATGATATATCAATTATTATCAGCAATTATGAAGTATCAATTACTATCAGTAATAATGAAGTATCAATTGTCAATAATTATGAAGTATCAATTATTATCAGTAATTATGAAGTATCAATTATTATCAGTAATTATGAAGTAGCACTTCACTACAGGACCAGGAGAGTTGTACTGGAAAAGCAGCCCACATTAGAGAACCAGAGGCTGGAAACCTTGGCTGGGAAAGAGCAAAGGTCCAGGATGATTAGATGACAGCCAGTGTCTAGTCTAGCCTATGTCCACCTGGGGTGGCTTGAATAAAATGCCTCCATAGCCTCTGGCATTTAGATACTTGGTCCCCAGTAGGTGGTCTTTTGGCAGGGAGGCTTAAGAGGTGTGCTCTTAGCCAGGCTGTGGTGGCACACGCCTTTAATCCCAGCACTCAGGAAGCAAAGGCAGGCAAATTTCTCTGAGTTTGAGGCCACCCTGATCTACAGAGCAAGTTCCAGGACAGGCACCAAATCTACACAGAGAAACCCTGTCTTGAAAAACCCAAAAGAAAAAGAAAAAGAAGAAAAAGAAAAAGAGGTATGGTCTTGCTCGAGGAAGTGTGACACTGGAGCTGAGGTGGCTCTGAGAGAGTACAAACTGGCACCATGTGTAGTCTGAACTCTTCCTGCTTGTGTCAAGATGTGAGCCCTCAACACCTCTGCATTGCTGGTGGGAATGCAAGCTGGCACAGTCCCTTTGGATGTCAGTGTGGTGATGTCTCAGAAAATTATGAAACAACCTTCCTCAAGACTCAGTAATACCACTTTTGGGTATATATCCAAAGGATGCTCAATCGTGCCACAAGGACATGTGCTCAACTATGTTCATAACAGCTTTGTTTGTCATAGCCAGAACCTGGAAACAACCTAAATGTCCCTTGACCGAAGAATGGATAAGGAAAATGTGGTACATTTACACAATGGAGTACTACACAGCAGAAAAAAATGACAGCTTGAATTTTGCAGGAAAATGGATGGAACTAGAAAACATTATTTTGAGTGAGGTAACCCAGACACAGAAAGACAATTATCACATGTACTCACTCATAGGTGGTTTTTAAACATAAAGCAAAGAAAACCAGCCTACAAACCACAATCCCAGAGAACTTAGACAACAATACAGACACTAAGAGAGACTTACATAGATCTAAGCTACATGGGAAGTAGAAAGTAGAAAAAGACAAGATCTCCTGAGTAAATTGGGAGCATGGGGACCTTAAGGGAGGATTGAAGCGGGGAAGAGAGAGGCAGGGAGGGGACCAGAGAAAAACGTAGAGTTCAATAAATATCATGGGAAAAAATAATTTAAAAAAGAAGAAAAAAGATGTGAGCCCTCATCTCTGGCTGCTGCCACACTTCTCTGCTGCGAAGGACTCTCTGGGAACCGGATGGCAAGCAAACCCTTCCTTCTGTAGGATGCCTTGGTTATAAAGCTTCATTCCAGCAATAGAAAGGTTAATTAACGCACTACCCCGTAGCCCTGTTACATAATGAGCGGATCAGAAACTCTTTCCCGACAACAGAAGTTCTAGGTCACCATGACTGACCCTTTGAAACAGTTTCAAAGATAAGGAGATAACAGCAGAAGCAGGAGAATAAAGAAGGGCAGCTCAACCTACAGACTTCTGGGAAAGCATCCCAAATCTAAATGTACGCATGTGATAATGCCTCTTGCCATTCGGAGTGGCACAACGCGGCAGGTCACCTGATAAAAAGTTGGGATTGAAGAACACCCAGATGTGGTTCTTCTCAGGGAGTCTAGAGTTGAAATTATGGATGAGAGTGCTCACCAAGTGCACACAGGTTGCTCGTGCTGTGCTAAGAAAACAGAAGGGAGCCTGGGGTGTCGGTCACAGCAGCATACACACTAAACACACAAGGCCAGGGTTTGATCCCCAGCAATAAAAAGGGAAGGGGAAAGGAGGGCTGGGGCTGAGGTCAGGAATTTGCTTTCTTGCACATGGAGGTAGTATACTCTCTGGACTGAGGACATTCTGCATCAACTTGCAAATTGTCCACTTCCCCAGTGCTCGCTGCAATCTCAGCTGCAACGGGGCTCAGTTACCTTAAGTTTCCAGGAAGTAACTACGCTATCATCACCAGCCCAGTCACAGAGGTATTTCCTATCAACTACTGCCAAAAACTTAAGCAAATATTTGTGATAAGTCATGAAGCAAGAGAAAAATGTCATGAAGAAAGAGTAATTAATAAGCATGTGGATTGTTTGCCAAAACAACAAAATAAACTTTCCAGATTTAAATACATATATAAGATTTCTTTGAACTAAATCATAATGACAATAAAATGCTTTTATAAGTTTCCTGAAGCTAGAGTCTAAAAGTGCTTGCTGTGCAAACCTGATAGCCTAGATTCAGTTCGCAGAGCCAACAGTGGAAAGAGCGCTGGCTCCTAAAGCTGACCTCAGACTGTCAGATGTGCTCAGTCATGTACATGCCCACGCTCCCAAACTCATTACTCCCCCTCTCTCTCTCCCTCTCTCTATCTCTCTCCTTCTCTCCCTCTCCCTCTATCTCTCTCCCCCCCACGGGGGGGGGGTGGAGGGAGGAAAGGAAGGAGAAAAGGGTTCCTTGGGTTGGCTAATTATTCTCTTCTAAAACCCTGGACGCTGGCTGGGAGGTGGCTCTGTGGGTTAAGCACTTGCTGTGCAAGCCTGTGACAGAGGCTGGATCCCTACCTCCCACATAAAAGCCAGACACAGCAGTCTGTATATGCAACCCAGTGCTCAAGGGCAAGGGCAGGAAGAGCTCTTGACTTGCTGGCAAGACCCAGGTTCAGTTGAGAGAGAGATCCTGTCTCAGAACTTAAAGTGGAGAACAGAAGACATCTGCTACTCAGGTATACACAGGCAAATACGCACACGAATGCCACCCCCTGAACTAAATAGCCCTGCACAAAGTGAGAACCTGGAAGTGAGAGTCTCAGTATGCATTTGGACCCTGCTAAGAAGAGCCTTCTATTTCAGTCTAGTAGCTTGATTCAGGCTCAGCTCAAGATCGACTCCTTTTCTCCTAGGAGCAATATTCCACAAATAGCCCCTTACCTGAACCAATAAAAACAGGCCGCAATCAGTAGCCTTATTGGAAGAAATGAGATGCAGAAGGCAGGGCACACAAGAATATCTTCTATAAACAACGCTGACTCCAGACATTTCAAAAGCACACTTAGTAAGTCCTTCGAGTCACTCCATCAAAGCACCATGTCCTTTCAAACTCACACAGTCCTCTGACAGATGCTAATTAGTCCCGCTACTTTTGTACCCGTACTTTTCTTTGCTGTAAAGCTCAACATCAGAAGCCAATGAGCTCTGACTACTCACATCCTGAATACAGGGAAGAACAAGCTATGGGCTATTAGCTCACCAGGGAATGCTGTGTTTAACACCTACACATGAGAAAACCTCCCACAAAGGAAATGCATGTATGTAAAACCCAAATACAGACTTTCCCCCACCGTCACACAGCTCCAAATACAGTAAAGGGAACAAAAGCAAGAATCCTTGCTCGTTCAGAAAATAAGAAATTCCTTTCTTGCTGTTTCCTTCTTTAAAGCAAATAAGTTTACTGAGATGGATGTAATATATATGTGCTACTTAGAGCTGCACAGAAGTTTCTATGTTTCACTGTAATTGAATTGGTATAAATCCTGGCTGGGCATAGAGGCATATATTTATATATACAGGGAAATTGAGACAGAAAGATCATTTGAGCCCAAGAGTTCAAGGTCATCTTGGGAAACACCAGGGAAATATAGGAAAAGAAGGAAAGAGGGGAGGAAGGAAGGGAGGGAGGGAGGGAGGGTGGGAGGGAGGGTGGGAGGGTGGGTGGGTGGGAGGGAAGGAGGACAGACAAAAGCGGGTATGTCAGTGCATTCCTATAATTCCAGCAGAGACAGGGGACCTAAATACCTAAATATAATCTCTCTCTCTGCAAGCCTGGTGTGGTAGTGAGTGCTTGTAATGTCAGACACTGGGAGGTGGGACCCCTGATGTTTATTGGCTGACCAGCCTAGCATAATGGGTGTCTTCTAGGCAATGAAAGACCCCGCCCCCCAAATCAAGATATCCAGTACCTGAGGAGTAACATCTAAGGTTGGCCTCTGGCCTGCACATGTGAGCATACATATACTTGTGCACCCTCACACAAACACAAACAGAAAAGATGAAAAAAAGAATTGGTAAAGAAACAAAAGAAATTCCACATCAGGTACACATACAGACTGAATAATAAAATTGGATAAGAAAGGGGCTTAATTTTGAGATTGAGTTCTCCCTGAGAACCATCACAACTGAGACTCTAAGATCTGTATACTTGTACAATCAAGACAATTTTTGTTGTTGTTTTGTTTTTGAGACAGAGTTTCTCTAACTCTGTCTGTCCTAGAACTCACTCTGTAGACCAGGCTGACCTCAAACGCACACAAATCTGTCTGCATATGCTTTCTGAGTGCTGGGATTAAAGGCGTGTGCCACCATCACCTGACTCAGAACATTTGTAATAAATTAGTAATATTTATGCATTTGCTGTAATGATCTATCCTGTCCCTTTAAGAGACAAGCCCTGCCCACTTCCTCTTCTGTCCACTGAGGCAGGCAGATCTTCCTTTCTGCTTGCAGACTGAGTCCCTTCCTTTTCCATTTCCCTCTCAAAGAGGCAGCTTCCACCTCTTCCTTCTCTTTCTCTTTCTGTCTCCCCTCTCTCTGTTCTTCTCCCCTTCTCTCTTCCCCCCTCCATAACCCACTAAATAAATATCCAACCTCACTTTGCATGGCATGCCTATCCTGCAGCATGGTTCCCTGCCCTGGACCAGCCGCCTTCAGAGACCTGCAGCATGATTCTGTGCACTGTCCCTGCCAGGGACCCACTGCCTGCTACCACTCGGAGACAAGCAGTGTTTCTGCCGCTGCAGCCCATTTGGGGATCCACAGCACTTTATTTTTACCTTTACACTAAGTCCTTGGCTGACCTCCACGTGGTGTTCAAAGATGCGAGGAAAGCCTGGGAGAACAGGGATTAGATGTTCAAGGACAGCTTCTAATATATAGTAAGTCTGAAACTAGTCTCAGCTGCATAAGATGTCTCCTCAAAGGTGGCTGAGTAGACACAGTGGTACAGGCCTGCCATACTCAGGAAGCTGAGGCATAAGGATCACCACAGCCTGGGAATTCAACCATTCTTGTGCATTCTATCTTAGGACACACATAAAGACCAAACAAACAATTCGGGGGCATCAGAGGACACTGTAAAAAATGAAAGGCAGGGGCTGGAGAGATGGATCAGTGGTTAAGAGCACTGCCTGCTCTTCCAAAGGTCCTGAGTTCAATTCCCGGCAACCACATGGTGGCTCACAACCATCTTTAATGGAGTTTGGTGCCCTCTTCTGGCCTGCAGACATACACACAGACAGAATATTGTATCCATAATGAATAAATAAATAAATATTTTTTAAAAAATGAAAGGCAATCCATGGAATGGGAGAAAATACTTAAGAATCATCTGATAAAGGGTTGATATACATATTATATAAAGAACCCCTAAAATTCAACAACAAAATTCAACTAGCTTGGTATGGTGGCATAGGACTTTAATCCCCACACTTGGGAGATAGAAGCAGGAGGATCTCTATGAGTTCAAAGCCACCTGATTTATGTAGTAGGGTTCTAGAATAGGTAGAGTTACATAGCAAGACCTTATCTTAAAAACAAGCAAACAAAAGCCCAGTTGAAGAATGGGATGAGTGAAAATATGAGCAAAGAGATCAAGACCATGATGGGGACACCCACTGGAACAGTTTACCTGAGCTAATGGGAGCTCACAAACTCTAGCCAGACAGGGAAGGAACCACCATAGGACCAAACTAGACCCTTTGAATGTGGGTGACAGTTGTATGGCTGGGGCAGACTGCGGGGCCCCTGGCAGCAGCACCAGGATTTATCCCTATTGCTTATACTGGTTTTTTGGATAACCATTCTCTTTGGATAGATACCTTGCTCAGCCTAGATATAGTAGGGAGGGCCTTGGACCTTCCCCAAAGCAATGTGCCTTACTCTCTCTGAGTGGATGGGGCAGGGAGGTGGAGGGGATGGGAGGAGGGGAGGGAGTGGAAACTGGGATTGGTATGTAAAACAAAAAAAGATAGTTTTCTTATTTTAAAAAATAAAATTTTAAAAAAGTGGAAAAAAATAAACTCACTCAAATACTACATGGGAAAGGGGAGAGCTAAGGCTACAGCTTAGTGAAGAACACTTTGATTAGCACATCCCAGGCCCTGAGTGTGACCCTTAGTACTACAGGAGGGTGTAGAGGGGTGGATGGACATGGTGGCACATGCCTACAATCCCAGCACCCTCAGGCCAAGCCAACCTGAGTTACATATACGCAGTTAATCACTGTCACCCCCACTTTTAAAAAAAAGAAAGAGAGCTGGAGGGGGTAGGATTTGAATAAATATCTCTCCAAGGCAGAGATATAACTGTCTAAAAAAATTTGAAAAATGTTTAACATTATTATTAGTCATTAGAGAAATGCAAATTAAAACTATAATGAGATACTTCTTCACACCCATTAGGATGGCTAGTACCAAAAAAAGAGAAAAGTATTAACAAAAATGTGTAAAAATTAGGATGTTAAATAGTGCAGCCACTTTGAGAAATGGCTGGCAAGTTCTCCAAATGTTATATATAAACTATCATATGCTGTAGTAATTCCACTTCTGAATCAAGTATTGACGAGTTTCAGTAGAATCCTGCTTATATAAGCATCATTCACAGCATCCAAAAGGTAGAAGCTACTCAAGTTTTCTCAACATTACAACAGAATAACAAAATGTGAAGATACGTACAATGGAATACTATTCCACCCACAGAGGAAGTCCTGACACAGACTATACATGCTGAAGCACAAATATGATTCTGATATGAAGTTAGGGCAGTCAAATTATGAAAATCAGAAAACAGGATGCTGATTGCCAGGTGCTAGAGGTAGGGGTTAGGATGGGGGCATTTAAAGAGTACCTAGTTTGGGTTAGGACTCTAGCTAAGTGGCAAAGGCTCGACTTTGAGTCCCCAGAACCACTCATGAATACATAAAGTTCTGGAAATGGATGATGGTAGTGGTTGCACAACAATATAAATATACTTAATGTCAAGGAATTATATGGTTAAAAGTAATTAAAATTTCAGCTGAAGAGATGTCTTAGCAATTAAGAGCACTGGCTGCTCTCCTGGACGACCTGGGTTTAATTTCCAGCACCCACATGGTAGATGACAACTATCTGTAACTTCAGTCCCAGGAAATCTGACCCTCGTCTGCCGTCTTCTGACCACGTCTGGACACACAGACGTGATGATGGTGATGATGACAATGATTGAGGATGATGGAGAGGAAACACAGAGCAGAATATTCCAAGAGGGGTTTAAACTGAGTTTAAGAAGGGCATGTGAAAATCACCCTCACCTTCAACAATCCTTACCTGAATCTCCTAAACCAAGAGTCTTAAACTGCACTACAGTTCACAGTCCTCGCTATGACAGTATGCAAAACCTCACTTTGCAGTGTAAACCAAATTAGGGCAAAACAGATGATTCGCCACATGGGTTTCAGGGCTTGGTTTGTTTCTAGCTGTAGTCTTAGTAGACTGGGAAACATTGACTATTAAAATAAATGATGCTTCTAGTCACCAAGTAAACAACATTACTATGGCTTCACTTTAGTGCAGTGTTGTAATGTGTGTAATGTTTCCTAATTTAGGGGAGTCGATCAGGGTCTGATTAACACAAGCAGGGCTAACTGATAAATTCTAACTACATCGAGGGCAGACAACTATAAGCCATGGCCACGTAGTCCCTGCTGTTTATGTGTCATCAGCTCAGGGCCCTGCTCAAATCTTTTTCTTTAGTCTCAATTTACCCTATACTTTAGTCTAAATCCACTTCTCGGTAACCAGGTTGCATCCTTCTGCCGAGTGCCTGAACATGAAACTGTGACTCCTTTCAATTCGTCAGTTCTCACTTTATTAAGAGAACCTTTAAGTAGGAGGCAGATATTGAAGCCCAATCGGGTGCATGAAAAAAGAGAGTCGGGGAGACCTTACACTTCCTTCTCAGTTCTAATTCTCTAATTCTGCCTTTTTTGTTGTTGTTGTTTTTGTTTTTCGAGATAGGGTTTCAGTGAAGCTTTGAAGCCTGTCCTGGAATTAGTTCTTAGTTCTTGTAGACCAGGCTGGCCTCGAACTCACAGAGATACACCTGCCTCTGCCTCCTGAGTGCTGGGATTAAAGGCGTGTGCCACCAATGCCCAGCTAATCCTGTCTTCTTCTTTAACAGCGCTTTCTAGGCCGGGGTGGTGGTGTGCACCTGTAATCCCAGTACCAGAGAGAGATGGAAGCAGGAAGGATCATATGTTTAAGGCCAGCTTGGACTACAAAGTAAACTCAAAATCAGTCTCAGCTACTAGCACTTGGTAGGTAGCAACATGAAGATCAGGAATTTAAAACCAGCCTTGAGTACAAAATAAGTTCAAGGCCAGTTTAGGATACTGAGATCTGTCCCCTATAAACAAATGAAAACCACAGAATGTATGGGGAGAAAGAAGACAAGCCCTCTAAATGAACCTTAAGGGAACCATAGGGTATCTTACTCTTCTTATGAAAGGACACAACAGTTCCTCTGGGAGGAACAAGCTCTGCTTGTTGGTGACATCAGGTGTTCCAATTAAAATTGAAGCTCTACACAGCTGTATTTTCAAACTCTGCTAAGGATCGAACGGAAGACAGGCTTGTTTAGACACAAATGACGCTGATAACTGCAGCAGCATGACTAAGCCACGAGAGACGGTGAGAAGCAGACCAACAGCACTTGGAGCGCCAAGCCTGCGGGAGAACTTTAGCCCCCACTGCCACAACTAAAGCTTCAAAGGACAGAAGGTCTGCGGTCCTTCTGCTGCTCTCCACCTGCTGGCCAGGCTCTAAGTCATGGTGGTCCTTAGACCCACCACAGGCCAGGAGAGCCAAAGACACAGTTTTACACTGCCGTCAATTAGCTAGACACCTCCCAGCTTGGACATCGGAAAGCTTACCTGTTCTGGGGCTCTGGAAGAGCCCACTACAAGACAGCTGACAAAAGTTTGTTCACGGTGCCTTAGAAATCCTTCTTGGGTGACATCAGCACAAGTAACCTTTAGAAACAGCTAAAATAAATGTGTACACCACCGCGGCTTTCCTGATAAGCCTTTACAGCACAGTATCCCTTGGAGACTCAACAGTTCGATTTTCTGACACACTCCTGTTTCCTCAATCACCCAAAGTCACAGATACACAATACAAACTTTAAAAGAAAGACAAAGAGGCAAAAGGAAGCCTGGCTCAGTTGTGCCTTTTTATCCTCCAGGTAAGGGGATACTGAACGAGACAACTGCCTCCATCACTCTCATCCAGCACCATCAAGATCAGCTACATTAAAAAAATAAATAAAACACTTTAACTCTCGCAAGACAGAAAAATAAAAGTAACTAGGAATTACTAAGCAAGGCTCAAAACAATGAGGCTAAAAATCAAGGCCAGGTGTAATTAATGGTGCATGCCTTTAATCTCAGCACTCATCAGGAAAAGGCAAGCAGATCTAAGTCTGAGGCATGCCTGTTTTACTATTGAGTTCCAGGCCAGCCAAGAGTACATAAAGAACTCCTGTCTCAAAGTTAAAGTGGGGTGGGGTAGAAAATTGGCTCAGCAGTTAAAAGCACTTGTTTTTGCAGAGGACCCAAGTTCAATTCTTAGCACCCACATGGTGGCTCACAACTACCTAAAAACCAGGTGCAAGGGACTGCACAGCCTCTTCTGCCCTCCAGGTCCACCAGGCACATAAATGGTGTACTTACAAGTAACATAAAAATAAATAGTCAGGCAGTGGTGGTGCACGCCTTTAATCCCAGCACTTGGGAGGCAGAGGCAGGAGGATCTCTGAGTTTGAAGCCAGCCTGGACTATAGAGCAAGTTCCAGGACAGCCAGAGAAACCTTGTCTTGCGGAGAGTGGGGGGGCAGGGGGAGAGAATTACCATAGATACAGCAATTCCCCATATGGACCTATGCCTCAAAGAAGAGGAGGTACAGCCTCTTTACTTTTTTTTTTTTTATTTATTAAAGATTTCTGTCTCCTCCCCGCCACCGCCTCCCATTTCCCTCCCCCTCCCCCGATCAAGTCCCCCTCCCTCATCAGCCCAAAGAGCAATCAGGGTTCCCTGCCCTGTGGGAAGTCCAAGGACCACCCACCTCCATCCAGGTCTAGTAAGGTGAACATCCAAACTGCCTAGGCTCCCACAAAGCCATAAGAGAGTCTTGCTATATAGTCCAAGACAGTCTAGAACTCGCGAACCATCACCTACTCACCTTGGTCACCCAAGTGCTGATATTAAAGGTATGCAACACCAGAAGCAGGATCTCAAACACAACACCTATTCATAGCAGGGTCATGTAAAAAACCAAAAAGTAACAACAACTCAAGTGCCCATCAACAAGTGAATAGATAAAATATGGTGTAAAAGTACAATGAAAATATTACTTGGCCTAAGAAGGAAAGAGATTCCGGCATGCTGTCAGAAGTATGAAACTTGAAGACAGCATTCTACATAGAATGGTTACAATTTTACAGCTTCTCAGGAGCTAATGGCTGACATCAGCATCCCCATTTAATAGGTGGCAGAAAGGGTTCAGAGATGCTAATCTGCTCAAGGTCGTACGGCAAACAGTAGCAGCAGCTTTTCTCACTTAATTTCATTCCGCCTTCGAGACTGTGGGGAAAGACAGAGCAGCATAAGGCATTTCTCTGTGAACCTGGAACTCTGCATCCTGAGAGGAGGAAGCTGGGCTCACAACGTTGCAAGGCAACCAAAGTAGGGTCTTCCAAAACACACCATCTTTGAGAAGCAGCTTCCTTGCTGGCAAAGTGTATTTTGAGGCAGGTGTGATGCCAAACACCTGTCAACTCAGCCCTTTAGTAGAAGCAGAAGGAATAGGAAACAGGGGTTCAAGGTCACCTTTGGCTACATACTGAGTTCAAAGCCAGCCTGTGCTATGAGAATCTGTCTCAAGGTGGGCAAAACAAAGATATTTTAAGAAGCATATAACATACGCTACAGAGTTTAAAGGTTAAAAGATTAGAGAAGATGGCATGTGGACGAACTGGAAGGACACCCTGAGCCTGGCAATTAGTGGGTGAAAAGAGCTGTCCGGAAGGAGCAAAGGTGAACAGCTCTTAGTCTCATCAGTGTGTGTCTCTGGTCTAAATGTAGTGTTAGAAGATTCAAACACATCTCTCCAATAATATCTTAAGGAAGTTGCTGCTTCAGTCAGATACTCCATTAGCACAGTGAAGATGATGCGCTCATTCTCTGCAGGAGGCCCAGTTTGAGAACTGAAATGGGAGGGGAGGTCTGGCAGTCATGCAGACAAGGAAACGGCCATGGTGACTGGCATCTTTTCAAGGCTCAGCCCAGTTCTTCCAGTTACTTAGAGAAGGCAGAGGAACTCTAATCAGCTGCCTGGTGACCCTTGGGAAGAGTAAGGACAGCAGCCAAGGCAGAAACGATTGAAAGCAAAAGCAATGAAGTAGAAGATAAAGCAAACAGACCTCAGACAAAGAGGAGATACCTGGAAGACCTGTGTCAATACATGATAATAAACATAGCATACATTATCTTCCTATGTACCTCATACTCTAGCCCAGAACCTGGTGTTCCATTCAGACATCCAAGTCTGTCTTACTGCCCTAGGGTCACAAAGGGTAATTTGGGAGAAGAGTTTGTCATGCCAAATTCTTTTAGAAACTCACATTTCTTGTAAGGACCCACAAGTGTTTTGATTGCTTGCTAGGTGCAGACAGGCATCTTTGGTGAGCTTTATAGATGTTTGTTCAGTGTCTCTGGAGGCAGCAGGCAGTCCAGCCTCACCCCAGGCTCCCTCGGCCCAGCCCACCTAACACAAAATTTCACAGCTTTCCTCTTGTTCCCAGGGGCGACACACACTGTAGTAAATCACTTCAAAGACATTTTACTTTAAGACAGAGAGAGGGAAGATAGGAATAAACATCACACCCTGCTCTCTCACACATTAGAATCTATACAAAGTTGTAAACACGCGCTACTATTATTGGAGTGTCTGGCAAGCCTTACATCTGGAGCTAAATCAAGTTCCCCATCTGCCGGGTTTGCCTGTTTTATTCAACGTTAACTTCTTGATTGTTTGCAAAAACAATTTAATAACTGTTGAGAAAAAGGAAAATCATAGGCACAAAAGGAGGAAACAATGGGAGATAGTCAACTGAGCTCAACACCAAAACCCTTTCCCTCCCTCCCCACTTACAGACCACTCCCTCCTCTGAGAACTGCTTCCTCCTGACTCAGTGAACCCCATGTCTGACATAATTTTATCCAACAAATACAGCATTTTTTGTGACATTTCATAAGGGCTAAAAGTGACTTAGCCCCAGGGATTTTGTTTGCCTGTGTTTCTCACAAACAGAAATATCTATTTACAGTCACATGTGAGAGTCCTACATCGCCATGAAGAGACCACAGTGAAGAGCAGAGGAAACCATACACACCAAGAACACTTTGTCAGCTAAGGTGCCTGCAAAGGGCATGCAATCATCGCTCAGGTAGAAAATTCACACAACAGCCAGCACTTTGAGCTATTTCAATATGACAAAATGAAAGCCTCATGCACTCCTGCTTTTCTTGATCAGGTTTGACAATTTCTTCCACTCCTACAGGCATCAGGGCTTAAAATAGTAGTGGTGCTCAGAGTGTTCTCCTTCGGAAGGTACAATAAACCTCAGGATGAGCAAGGAACTGTGAAAGGAATTCTCATTCCTTACCTGATATTAACCAATGCGTGCGTCACCTTGCTAGCTGCTTCCTTCCACTGGCCTGCATTGGTAGAAAGCCTAAGGACTGTGGAAGGAAAGAACACAGATCTGTCAAGCTCTTGACACAAAACACAAACAGAGCCTGAGCCATTCTCCTGCTTAGAGAATAGTTCAACTACGTTCTCCATGAATTTTCTTCTTTCTCTAACTTCTCACTTTCTATCAAAGTAGTCACGTCTCCTTCCCTGCCTTGGGCTTCTCCTAGGCTCCCCCAACAATGGGCTCCAAAACTTAGTTTCTATGTTCACTTGACATAGAAAGATGAAGCCATAGCTCAGTTGACCACAAGAGCATAAAGACCTGAGTTAGGTCCCCAAAGGCCCTGAAAAATGCCTGGTGTGGTGACGCGTGCTTGTAATCCCAGCACTGGTGAGCAGGAAACAGGTGGACTTGCTGCTGGCTAGTCAGCTTAGCCTTCTTGGCAAACTCCAGGCCAATGAGAGATCCTGTCTAAAATGATAAAGTGGACAGCTCTTGAGGCATGACCTGACACTGATCTCTGGCCTCCATGTACACATGCCTGTGCAAACACAGATATCTATATAGGGGTGCCATGTTTACTATTTTCCTAATAGCAAGGGTTATACTTGGGTGGCATGGAACTATGTAGACCAGGCTAGCCTCAAACTCACAGCTCTCCTACTGGCTGAGTTGCTATCCCTTCCTGTTCCATGTGTATCTTTATAAACTACAGCCATACACCAGCCAAATAGGACAAATAATCTTTCCAGGTAGAGTGATCAGGTTTCAATCAATGAATGAGCTGTTTTGCTCCTCTAACTTACATTGAGTGACCTGCAAAATGAGTCAAAAGAAAGCGGTCACTATCTGACCAAACTTTCTTTCACAAACACACTCATGGAGGGGAGTGTGGGGGCGGAGAGAAGACAGAAAGCACAGTGAGCACATTCCCTGACAGTCATGGTCTCCGGGACACATGGGTGTTATAACCACGCCATTTATTTATTTCTTTTAAATATTTATTTATTTATTTATTTATTTGTTATGTATACAATATTCTGTCTGTGTGTATGACTGCAGGCCAGAAGAGGGCACCAGACCTCATTACAGATGGTTGTGAGCCACCATGTGGTTACTGGGAATTGAACTCAGAACCTTTGGAAGAGAAGGCAATGCTCTTAACCTCTTAGCCATCTCTCCAGCCCAACCATGCCATTTAGAATACACAAATAGCACAAGCACTCCCGGGATAAACAAATATGTTTTTACTTTTCCTGTGTTTGTAAGCACACACACACACACACACACACACACACACACACATTCGTGTGTACAAGTGCATATGCCCATACATGTGCGTATAAAGACCAAAGATGGACTTCTTCCTCTACTGCTCTGCATCTTATTATTTCTCCAACTTTTCTAATTAATGTGTGTGCTTACGGAGGTGAGAGGACAATTATTAGAAGTTGATTCTCTTCTTCTACCATGGGTTCCAAGGACTGAAGGTTATCAGGCTTAGAGGCAGGTACCTTTGCCTGCTGAGCCATCTAGCTGGCCCCTCAACCTTATTTTTTTGATACAGAGTCTCTTACTAAATCCAGAAGGCACTGCCTGATTAAACTAGTGTCAAGACAAGTCTCTGGATCCTCCCGTCTTCATCTCCCCAGCGCGGGTTACAGGTGCACAGTCACACCTGGATCCTCCCGTCTCTGTCTCCCCAGCACGGGTTACAGGTGCACACAGTCACAGCTGGCTTTTTAATGTGGAGACTGCTGACTCTGGTCTTCATGCTGGTGTAGCAAACATTTTACCTATTGAACCAACTTCCCGTCTCCTAAACATGTTCTTAAAGACTGTTGGGTTACAGAGATAAATGTGTGGAGTGTTTTCAAACTATCAGGTATTACACAAAGGTTACATATAATACAGCATACAGATAAGTGTTGCGTAATAATTTCCTCTGAGATTCAAACATTCCATTCTGCAGGGAAGCTCCTTAAGCAGGAAGGTGAACAATTCAAAGGAACTTCAGGAAGTCTCTAAAACTGACCATATTCACTAGGCCCCTAGCTTATAAAGTAAATAAGCCAAACTTGTGAGAGTCACTTGAAAACAAGCCAAGTTACAAAAAGGTCTCTTAGATGGGCCAAGCTACAAAGAAGACCCAGAGAATAAACCAACTGCCTGAAGAAACAAACCAGCTGAACTGCCTAAAAGAGGCTTAGACCAGAGTCCCTCGGAAAGGTCACTTTCCAACCTGCTGAACGGCCTGCAGCCTAAGCAGCATGCTCCAGGATTCCAGCTTTCCTGAGCAGTCACTAGTGCTGGGTTGGGCCTTATGCAGCTAGCTGTCTTCAAGCCATTTCTGCTCCTGTAAGTAGCTCCTCACCCAAACGCACAGATTTCCCAAGTGAGACTTTGGTGGTATCTGTACTTTGGTCTATCCTGGGCTTCCTATCTAGGGTGAGTAGACGCGTGTGTTATCTCCTACTTCCTATCAGGGTGAGTAGACGTGTGTTATCTCCTACTTCCTATCAGGGTGAGTAGACGTGTGTGTTATCCCCTACTTCCTATCTGAGTAGACGTGTGTGTTATCCCCTACTTCCTATCAGGGTGAGTAGACGTGTGTGTTATCCCCTACTTCCTATCTGAGTAGACGTGTGTGTTATCCCCTACTTCCTATCAGGGTGAGTAGACGTGTGTGTTATCCCCTACTTCCTATCTGAGTAGACGTGTGTGTTATCCCCCTTCAAAAGTCTTGTCACACAAGAATAGGAAACCCAGAATCAGAGAAAACAAGTGATTGTTGTTGTTAGGGAGGTTGTTAGTTTGTAGAATTTTGATTTGCTTTTAAACATTTATTTAAGAGAGAGAGAGTGTGTAAGTGTGTCTGTGTGTATGTACATACATACACCTACCTGTACATGAGTCTAGTGATCGGAGGCTAAAAGAGAATGTCAAAACTGGAATGGAAGTTTTAGGTGGTTGTGAGCCACTGACGTAAGTGCTGGGATCCAAACTCCAAGTCCTCTGCAAGAACAGCAGGTTCTCTTAACTGTAGAGTCGTCTCTCTAGCCCAGTTTTTGTTTTTTTGAAACAGGGTCTCAGACTGGGATTCATTATACAAACCAAGATTCAGGCAATCTTCTGGCCTCAGGTAGCCTCCTGAGTGTGGGGTTACATATATGAACCACCATGGGTAGCTTCATCATTCACAAATGCTTATCAGAGCTGGAACCTGAACCTTGAAAGAATGTTCTATTGAGAGCTGCTGTCTGAACCTGGGAGGAAGGGATGGTTCTATGTCTGGTACTTGTGAAGGAGTGAGTAACACCATGACCTCTCAAGTCCACTGTTAGGCCCACATCTAGTCCTTGCTGCCTGCAAGAAAATAACAATACCTGTGGGAGCCCACAGAAGCGGATCTGTTCCACCTTGACCAAAGGTCAGAGAAGCCTATTCCTGTATGACAGGAGGTTGGACCCAGGGAGTGGCTGCTTACAGGATGCTTGGTCTAAGCATGTCCTGCCTAAACAACAGAATGCTTAACTCATATAGTTGCCTGCTGTCTCAGGCACTCAGATTATCTGAAGCAGACAATTGCTCTGTTTGTTCTTTGTGTCATGTTAAAACAGTCTTTTGCCTCCCCCCCTTTTGGGATCGGGGTAATAAAAGCATATGGAAAATAAACACGGGTGAATTCAGTACTCACTGGGTGTGCTCCCACTGCCATACTATGCCTCTGTACTTCTTTCGTGTGTGTGTGTGTGTGTGTGTGTGTGTGTGTGTGTGTGTAGAAATGTGCACGTCAAAGACAGAGTATAATCTAGGATGTTATTCTTTACGGATGCTATCTACCTCATTTGTTGTTTTTGTTTATTGGCTTTTGGAGACAGGGTTTCTCTGTATAACTCTGGCTGTCCTGAAACTCACTTTGCAGACCAGCCTCGAACTCACAGAGATCCACCTGTCTCTGCCTCCCAAGTGCTGGGATTAAAGGCGTAAGCCACCACCACCGGGCTGCTGCCTCAAATTTTGAGAGAGGGTCTTTCACAGGCTTGAAGCTCACCAAATAGGCCAGGCTAGACAGCCAATAAAGCCGTCTTTATTGGGATGTGCCTGTGTCCACCCCGACAGCATGTATCAGCACACGCAGCTCAGTAAATGCGCACCAGGGGTCAAACCCAGATCCACATGCTGTGAGACACATATCTGGCGGACTGGGGCAATTCCCAGTTCTTCACTCACTCTTTCTCCACCGTCTTACTGGAACTCACTGAATCCACAGCTTCTCTCTAGCATATGCATCCTTCCTCCTCTTCCCCCCTCCCCCACGCCTCTCCACATCAACAGGCAGGGAGCTATACGGCTTTCCCCTGAGAAGAAATCTGAGTCCCACACAGATTCTCCTGTTGCCTAAGAAGAGGACAGGGCTTTGTTTGTTTATTGTTTTAAGACAAGGTATACTTTTATTGCTTTGGCTTTCCAAAAACTCACCATGTAGACCAGGCTAGCCTCAAATTACATGCTAATGAGTGCTGGAGTTAAAGTCACATACTACCATGCCTGGCTGTGATGTGTTTATTTCTATAGCATCCACCTAAAGAATCTTTTGTAGCATTTTCTTGGTATGTACCAGACAGACAAGGTACAGGGAGAAGAAGAACGAGCAAATCCTTACCCATGGAGTAGAGGTTATCAAAGCTCTGGTGCATGCGAATAATTTCATAGTAAAGCTCATCGTAGCTGCTGGGTGTTGGCAGGAATGTGTCACCATATGTGATAAACATGTTAAACAGGTTCACAATCTGAAAAAGAACCAACAGCCCATATACAGACATCAGGTGGTGAAGCTCAGAAAAGCATTACTAGTGGTATGCTATAGCCATCTCTTACTGGTTTGCAACAAAACAAAATTTTGGGGATTTTTTTATACTGACTGTAAAATCATTATTAAAAATTCACTTATATAAACTGATAAATTATATTAAATAAAAGCAATATCCAAAGCATTGTGTTTCTTACTTATTCTCTACCTTCATTCTTATCTATGCTTATGAAACTAATTTACATGCATGTGAAGGGAATACCACACAATAGGGTGCTATCGCACATCGTAGCCCTGCATGACTGCTGTCATGCTGAGAGCTGACAATCGGCATCGTTCTACATATCTTGGGTGTCGTTCTGCAATTTGCAGATACAACAAATCAGCATGTTCATCCCCCATGAAATACTGAACATTTACAAGCTGGGTAGACAATTAAATGGTTTGGTGGCCTCTTTCTCCCCTGAATTACCAGCCAGATAAGCATTTTTATGTACCCTTCAGAAGCCAAGCACAGCGATGATGGAACCACTTATCTGGCTAGGAAGCTACAAAGAGACTGCAGTGGTACATACAGTATAGTTTCTTGGTGGGATCAAGCTCAGTAATCATACACAGGTGTAACCTGTATCCATGCCTCCCAGGCCAAATACATGCATAAAAGTGAGGACCATCAGGTTTAAGACTCTCATCCATAAACAAACTACAGCTTAGATCCCAGACCTCAGTTCCTGTTACAAAGCAGTCCATTTCTGCCTTACTATATTAGCTTCAGAAAAACATGCATTTTTATTAAAACTCACCATAAGGGCCAATGTAAAAATGTTGTGTTTGGCCAAAAGTACAGTTTCATTTGACATAAGGAACTTCAGCAAGTTTATCAAGGCTTCAAAGAAAAAAAAAAACAGTAAGTTATTCAAATCATAATCAATATAATCAGTAAAAGTAAGGGCCAGCAAGAAGACTCAGTGAGCAAAGGTACTTGCTACCAACTGTGATGGTCTCATTGATTCCAGGGTGCACACATAGGAGAGAACTGGCACCCACATGCTGTCCCCTAACCTTCACACGTGTCCACATACACACACACACACACACACAAATAAATAAATAAAATAAAAAATTAAGTAAATAAAAACAAACTAGGTCTATAGAAATCTATAGGTCTGAAGTAAGTCTCAGCAACCAAGGCCTTTTTAAAACTGTTAACATATGACAGTATGTGTGTACAGGTGAACGTGTGTGTGTGTGTGTGTGTGTGTGTGTGTAAAATAGGCTCTTAATAAAACACCACCATTTCACTGTGGTCAGGAACACTGGCACCTACTTTTCTCTAACAGCTGCCTTCTGGTGCCTATCACCCGATAGCTTTCACCCTCCCCCAATCACAAGCATTGGTAATCACTACTCTGCATCAAGATCAGCATTTTCTAAACTTCCCCGTCTGAGAGAGAACACAGTATTTGTCTTTCTGTGTCTGGCATATTTCACTGGCATACATCCTCCAATTACACCCAATTTCCATCTGGCTACAAATGATAGGATTTGATTCTTTCTCGGGCTAAGTAATTTCCCACTCCTATATTCATACTGTTTTTTGGTGGGAAGGAGGAACTGTTGTGGTTGGAATACTTGGTCCCCAGTTGCTGAACTGCTCGGGAAGGGTTAGGAGGTGTAGTGTTGTTGGAGCAAGTGTGTCACTACAGGTAGGTTTGGCTTTGTTTTTTGTTTTTCTTTTTTGTTTTGTTTTTTGTTTGTTTGGGTTTTTGAGATAGGGTTTCTCTGTAGCTTTGGAGCCTGTCCTGGAACTAACTCTTGTAGACCAGGCTGGCCTCGAACTCACAGAGATCCTCCTGTCTCTGCCTCCCGAGTGCTGGGATTAAAGGCGTGCACCACCACCGTCCAACAACAGGTAGGTTTTGAAGGTTTCAAAATACTTGCACCATTCCCAGTGTCTCTCTCTCTGTTTCCTGCTTCTGAATCAAGATATGAGCTCTCAGCTGTTCCTATTGCTATGCATTTGCTCAGCCATAATGGACTCTTAGGCTGGCTAGTTTTATCAACTTGATATTCACTAGAGTCATCTGAGAGAAGGGAACTTCAAGTGAGAAAACGCGTCCATAAGATTGGGCTACAGGCAAGTCTGTAGGGTATTTTCTTAATTAGTGACTAAGTGGGAGAGCCCAGCCCATTGTGGGAGGGGCCACCCCTGGGCTGTCGATCCTGGGTTCTATAAGAAAGCAGGCTGACTAAGCCGTGATGAGCAAGTCAGTAAGCAGCACCCCTCCACGGCCTCTGCATCAGCTCCTGCTCCAGGTTCTAGTCCTGCTTGCATTCCTGCCCTCAGGATTTTGATGATGAACTAACTGTATTGTGGAACTGTGAGTAATAAACCCTTTCTTCCCCAAGTTGTTTTGGTCATGGTGTTTCATCACAGCAATAATAACACTAAGACAACGCTACACTCTGAAACCATGACACCAATCAGAGGCTGTCTTGTATAAGTTGCCTTAGTCATGGTGTTTTGACACAGCAATAGAAAAGACAGACAGAATTTGGCCCACAGTCCATTTTGGACTCAAATTCAGAATCCTCCTGCCTCTGTCCCTGAGTGCTAGGATTATAGACACATGCTACCATGCCTACTATACCATATAAATTTATGTGTATGTATACACAAACACATAACACATACATGAGGGGAGGGCAGGCTGGCCTCCAACTCTCTATGTAGTTGAGAATGAAACTTGTATTCGGTAAGCCCAGGGCCACGAAAATCTAAGTATGTGTTCTACCACTAAGCTACAACTCCAGACCTTGCCCATTACTTTTTGTATTTTTTTTTAATTGATTTTTATCCCTTGTCCCTTTTTTTTTCTTTGAGGCAGGTTTTCTCTGTAGCTTTGGAGCTTGTCCTGGAACTAGCTCTTGTAGACCAGGCTGGCCTCGAACTCACAGAGATCTGCCTGCCTCTGCCTCCCGAGTGCTGGGATTAAAGGTGTGCGCCACTGTGGCCTGGCCCCCTTGCCCATTTTTAACTACACTTCCACCCTCTTCTCCTATCCTCATGTAGCGTAGACCAGCCTCAAACTTGGTGGGGTTTTTTGTTTTGTTTTGTGTTTTTTTGGTTTGTTTCTTCATTTTTCTTTTTTGAGACAAGGTTTCTCTGTGTAGTTTTGGAGACTATCCTAGAAGTAGCTCTGTAGACCACGCTAGCCTCAAACTCACAGAGATCCCCATGCCTCTGCTTCCCCAGTTCTGAGATTAAAGGCCTCTACCATACCAAACTCAAAAAAGAAAAAAATCTTTAAAACAAAAGTCTTTAATCTTTTCTCAGTTTGATAATTTCTCTCCCATTTTGTAGGTTGTCTGTACTGCTTTTATTTTTCATATGTGTAGTCTAGTATAATCCTACTTGTCGTTTTTTGTTTTTATTGTATGCACTCTTGGGGCCTTTTATCCAAGATCTTTTACTTATTTCCAATAGAGGAGATTGCACTAAGGGCCTTGTACCTAATAGATAAGTCTCTAGCACCCACTGAGCTACAACCATTTTTTTTTTATTTTTTTGTATGTTTGTGGGGGTATGTACATATGATGTATGTCCAGGTTTGTTCATGCCATGACATGTGCATGGGGACAAAGGACAATATTGGGTGTCTGTTTCTTCGTTGTTTTTATTTGTTTGTTTTTGTTTTTCGAGACAGGGTTTTGCTGTAGTTTTGGAGCTTGTCCTGGAGCTAGCTCTTGTAGACCAGGCTGGTCTCCAACTCACAGAGATCCGCCTGCCTCTGCCTCCCGAGTGCTGGGATTAAAGGCATGCGCCACCACTGTTCAGCTCCAAGATCTTTTAAAAGTGTCACGAGCCATTTCCCCCCTAAAAATCATTACAGGAACCATCACCCTGGGGAGTCTGCAGAGAACCCCACACCCATAATTATGTTCTATTGACAGAACCTGCCCCACACCCAATTAACTTATCTGTTAGCGGAATGCGCCTCACATTCCAGCTATCCAGGGAACCAGGTGTGGCAACTCGTGACTTCTTGGCCTACCCGTCCGAATGTAACCTGGCCTACGTGACCTGCCCACCAAGTCCTCATGCAGGGCCTATATTAGCAGCAACCATGATCCTAATAAAGGGGGCTTTGACAAATCTGCTTGGCCTCCTTCTTCTGTCTTAGCTCATTCCCTTCCAGATAGCACCCCTCCGTGACCCTGGAATAACTGATTGCAGGGTGGGTTACAAACCCCTAGACTGAGTAACCCACCCAACGCAATCGACATAAAAGCTGATTAAAGTCTGTGCAATGTAGCTCGGTGCTGGACAGTTTGCCCAGCACAGACATGGCCCTGGTTCAATCTCTAGCACAGACAAAATGGTATATTTAAGACAAGTAGGCCAGTGTGGAATCACATACCTGTAATCTTAGCACTTTGGTGGTAAAGACATGAATGTTAACGAATTCAAGGCCAGCTTCAGCTACACAGTAGATCAAGGCCGGCCTGGGCTAAATACACCATGTCTTTTTAAAACAGAAAAAAAAAAAAAGCAAAGCACCACTCTTCCAGGTGCATGTCTGCTTATCTGCCCATGTAAGGTTTGAAAAAAGTCTACTTCTCTTTACCATTTCTTACAAGCAATTAAGCTCAGAAATGTGATTGCTCAACTGACATCCTAGTGTTCCAAATTTCCTCCCACATGGTGATTTCCCCATCAAACTTTCGCAATTTACAAGTAAAAATAAGGTCCCCTTCCTCCTCAGACTGCTAGCATCTACTGTCAACAAGTTTCAGTATCATGTCTGTTTCAAATATCACTAGAAGGGCCATGTATATATCTAAATGTCCCCAGATGTGGCAGATACACTGCATAACCCACAGCTGTACAACTACGCTATGGAAAGACAGCTCGTGAAGAGACAGTTAAAAGTTCCTCCAGGTGTGGTGGCACACACTTGTAATCCCAGCTACTTTGGAGGCTAGGACCCTTTAGATACAGGGTCTCTCTAAGCTGCAGGCTGATCCAAAGTCTAGGCCTACAAAGGCAACTTAGTAAGACCCTGTATCTAAAGGGTTGGCCTTGGCAGGCATAGGCAGGAGGACCATTGTGAATCTTAGGCCACCAGAATTATATAATAAGTTACAGGCCAGCACAGGTTATTGAATGAGACCTTTTCTAAGCTAAAAAAAAAAAAATCAACTCCCCAGCAATGAAGCATGTCCTAGCTCAATCGTAGAGCAATTACCTAGTGTGCATGAACCTGTGTTCAATCTCTAGTACCACAACATTAATTTTTTTTAAAGATTTTTTCATTGCATTTAAGTGCACATGAGCCCCCATGCCCTTGGATCCCCTGTAGCTAGAGTTCTAGT
The DNA here is from genome assembly GCF_014885135.2 of Alexandromys fortis. NCBI lineage: Eukaryota > Metazoa > Chordata > Mammalia > Rodentia > Cricetidae > Alexandromys > Alexandromys fortis. Next base: position 13,932,734 of record NW_026067893.1, on the reverse strand, counting down.
TAATTGTGCTGGGAACCAAATTCTAGTCCTCTGCAAAAGCAGTCCACATTTCTAACCAATGAGAAACATCCAGCCCAAGAGGAAAAAAATTTTTTTAAGTGTCCTAGTTGTTCAAACAAAAGTGTAGCTTGTTCTGTTGCTTTGTCAGCAATGTCATTCAGCAGAAAGGCTTTTCTGGACCTGACACTCAGAAGAGAGATCGCAAACTGAAGCACTCTGCATAAACAGAAGCCCTATTAAGTCCTAGGATAACTTTGCAACTCTAAAGACACCCCCCCTTTTTTGAGACAGGATTTCTCTGTGTAGTTTTAGAGCCTGTCCTAGACCATGTTGGCCTTGAACTCACAGAGATCCCCCGCCCCTGCCTCTGCCTCCCGGGTGCTGGGGTTAGAGGTATGAGGCCTGCGCCACCACCGGCCTCTAAAGAGCTTTTTGCAAAAGAAATTTTCAGTTGTCTTGCACCCTTTCAGCAAGCACAGTGGTTCTCAGCCTTCCTACTGCTGCCACCCTTTAGTACAGTTCCTCATGCTGTGCTGACCCCCAGCCATAACATTATTTCTTTGCTACTTCGTAACTGTAATTTTGCTAGTTATGAATCGTAAATACCAGTGTTTCCCAATAGTCCTAGACTGCCCCTGTGAAAGGGTCCTCTGATCTACAGGTTGAGAACTACTGACCTAGGACATCTGTCTATGGATCAAATCCGACTTCTGTGTCCATCCGGCCTTGCCTTGGACCTACTACTGCCCATCTCAGTGAGAAAGAAGAGAATTGACTACAGACTCAGGTCCTCTCCTGTCCTGAACCTCCCTTGTGCCCACCCCTGAAGAAAGCCTTGGTCTTTTCTTCTCCTTGAACCTGACACTCTAGTTTTCTTGGCTAGGCTAGGAAAAAAGCAAGCATCAAGGACCCTCTGGCCTCCCCAACACCAACCCATCCAGTCCCACGCTCAGGGCTGGATTACAGGCATGCATGTGATTGTTACGTGGGTGCTGGGATTTGAACTCCTCATAATTGTGCAGCAAGGTCTTTTAACTGCTAGATCATCTCTCTGTACCCTAATTAGTTAATTTTTGAGGAAAGATCTCAAAGTAACCCAGGCATTCACAATCTTTCTGCCTCTGTCTTCCTACCAAATACTAGGATTTGGAGCACACCACCATGCCAAGATTTTCTAAAATCACATCTTTTTTTGGTCAGCAAAGAAGTCCATTCTCGGTGCTAGAGAGATGGCTTAGTGGTTAAGAGCTCTGGCTGCCCTTCCAGAGGACCCAGGTTCAATTCCCAGCACCCACATGACAGCTCACAACTGTCTGTAACTCAAGTTCCAGATATGGCATCCTCATACCAACACACATAAAATAAAGTTAAATAATTTTGAAAGAAAAAAAAAAAGAAGTCCATTCTCCTATGCTGCCTGCAATTTGCATGATGGTTACTGCTCTTAAAGAGGTTTGTGTGCTTTGGTTTGGCGCAGGGAGAATGGAGTAGAAGTGACTCCGCAGAAGCTGCCTGCACAGAACACTGCTCATGTGCTGTCCTCTCACAGCACAGGGGAAGAAACAGCAGGCAAGGACAGCACAGCCTGGCTGTGCCTACAATTTGTTCTAAAAGCTCATCAATCCCTTCAAATAGCATGGAGACAGAGACAAAGAAGGCAGGCACCGGATTCGTGTACTCTACTCCTGTCTCTAGGATTTTGTGATGGAAGGGCAAATGACAGGTAGCTTTTCTGATGGTGTCTGTTAACAAGTAACCTACTGGACTGGGCTCAAGCAGGGATGGTACGGGTAGCCCCACAGGCACCCATGATAGATCACAGTCTTCTTAGCTCCTACTAGGAGCTCTGAGAATAAAGGTGGCTAGGTAAGAGCCACATGGAAATGACAACCTCAGCCCAAACTTCCATCCTTGCTGAAGATCACTTTGCTAGGCTATGTGGAGCTGCTCACTGACAGAGTGCCTGGGGGTAAGATTACAGCTGACCCTGCTCAGCATCCCAGAAAGATAGGTCTGTTGGGAAGACCTGCCTCCCAAGTCTATCTTGCCTTAAACAAACAATCTCAGAAAAGGATAGACTGCAGAACCACATAGCCCCTAGAGCTGTAATAATTTCCTCACTCCGAAGCCCCTCCTCTTGCCCCTATAAAGAGGCCCCCTTCCCCCCCCACTCCCCCGCAGGCCCCTGGGTTTCTAAGGAGAGAGGCTGATCCTCATTAGACACTGCTCTGTCCACCTGCTGTCTTCACACTGCCCCCAAAACCCTACACCCTTCTCTCTCTCAACACCGAACAGACTTCATGAACTCACAGGAGACAAGAGAAAGAGAAGGGTAGAACATGAGCTGTAGAGAAAGTCATGACTTTTAAACATATCCAATCCACAATGGCGAAGATGCAGCTCCAGCAGTGGCTGTGTGGCAATTAAAGGGCAGGAAGTCTGGAGGGCAGGAAGTCTGGAGGGCAGGAAGTGGGAGCAATTGTGTTCTTGCAATGGATTACTACTGATTTAGATTTAGGAATGACAAAGTGATAAAATGGGGAAAAAGAAGAGTAATTCTAGTACAAGTCAACAACTACCTTGCATCTGAATTGCTGCAGACACAGGCAGAGCTGGATAGTGGGGGAGTCCAGCACGGAAGGCTTCGGTGTGTGCGAGATGCTTTGTGTGTCACATGCTACAAAGACCTGTTTACCCTGATGATTCAAGTCACATATCAATCTCCTGTCCCCCAGAAAGTGAGATAAACCCCTAGAGTCAGTCTGTGGGTTATGATCCTTTGGGGGTAAAAAGACCCTTTCACGGGGTGTCCTAAGACTATCAGAAAACAAATATTTACATTATGACTCATAACAGCAGCAAAATTACAGTTATGAAGTAGCAATGAAAGTAATGTTATGGTTGGGGTCCCCACAACTTAAGGAACTGTATTAAAGAGTCGCAGCAGTAGGAAGGCTGAGAAGCACTGCCCTAGAGGGTATTTCTTTTTGTTTGTTACAAGGCTGGGGACTGAACCCAGGACAACTCACACACTAGGTGAGTGGCTGAGCTACTGAGGCTGATCTAGAGGGATGTCCGCAGTGAGCTAAGATAAACAAAGTAACCTTAAACTTGGCTCCAAAAAGTCTATGATAATAAAGACCATGACCCTCTCTAAGAGAGAATGTTCCTTATATCCTATAAACACTGACTTCATACACACTACATCAATTATACGGACACCACTAAGCACACATGTTCTCTTCCCCCTTCTGCCTTAGTATGAGGGGAGTTCTAAGTCTGAAAGGCTTTGACCTAGCTGAGAAGAAATTTCCAGAAAAAAGATTCTCATTTAATCCAAATTCTCATGTTTTAGAAATGAAAAAGACCTACCCTACCCCATTCTCACCCACTGATGGTTAATCAAACTGATAATGAGTCAATTTGACTGCATTTAGAATCACCATGGAAACACACCTCTTGGTATATCTTATAAGGTATTTCCAGAAAGGTATAACTAAAGAGGAAAGACACAAACTGATGACTGTGGGCATTAGGGGTGGGGTCCTGGACTGAAGAAAAAGGAACAAGAGCATTCGTCTCTCTCCCTTTACTAGAGACACACGGAGACTAAATGCCCCCACTCCTGCCACTGTGCCTTCTCTGCCATGATGGACTGTATCCCTAAGGAAAACCTTCCTAAGCTGCTCCTCTTCAGAAACTTAGTCATAGCAAAGTAAAATAGCATGCATACCAAATTAGGTAGTGATAAAACTGGGACCAGAGGCTAGCCTCCAACTCGGTGTTCTCTGCATCACCGAACAATGGATGAGTCCGAGAGTAAAGGAGCAATCCAAGTGCTGGGATTCCAGGCCTAAACCACTGCACTTGGTACAGTGTCCGTCGCTGCCTCTCCCCCACCACCTCCTCTTCTATCTCTTCCTCTTTTGCATGTGTGTAGATACAACGCACACATGCATTTATATCTATGTAGAGGTGCTGTGGGATAACCCTTCTGTTCACTACAAATATATGTTGCTCTCACTGATTGGTAATAAAAGCTACTTTGGCCTATAATAAGGCAGAAAATATAGCTAGGTAGGAAAGCCAAACTGAATACAGGGAGAGAGAAGTGCAAAGTTGAGAGAGACACATGCTAGCCACCCAAGAAACAAGATGCCAGCTGACCAGTAAAAGTCATGGTCACATGACAATACACAGATTAATAGAAATGGGTTAATTTAAATGTTAAGAGTTAGTTAGTAATAAGCCTGAACCATAGGCCAAGCAATTTGTAATTAATATTAAGCCTCTGGGTAACTATTTAGAAGCAGCTGCTGGATACGGCAGGACCGAGAAACATCTGATGATATGGAGGTTCAAGAGGAACTAGGAGACAGCCTTGGGCATCTCTTCCTCAGGAGCTGTCCACCTCAGTTATTTGAGACAAGGTCTTTCACTGGGATCTGGAGCTTGTTGGTTAGGCAATGCCAGCTGGTCAGTGACCTCAGGGATCCTCCTGTTTCTGCCTCTACAGTGCTGGGATTACAAACTTGTGCCATGACACCCAGCTTCTTACAAAGGTGACTTGTGTTACGTACTGATGAACTCAACTCTTACACACATAATTATCAAGTAAAACTGTTCCTAATTTCCTCACTCAGAGCTGACTCTCAAAATTATGTCCTATACACAGAATATGATTGGATAATGGGCTATACAAGAAGGCAGAGTAACCTTCATGCAAAATCAGAACCAAAACAAATAAAAGCTGGACAAAAACAATAACCAAGTTTATTCCTCTGCAATTAAGGCATAAACCTTTGCCCAGAGCTTAGATAGCAGGCCAAGGAAAAACCTTATGTCAGGGGCAGTTTCAAGGACAATAGAGAATGGGTGATCAGGCTCTCAATGACAGCACATAAGCAGCATAGAGATTGTGCTGGCTGTTTCTGGCTCACCCTCTTCATACAATTCATTTTTAGAAAACTGCCCTTGATCTTCTTGTCCATTGAATGCCAGCTGGGCACATGACCAGCCAAACTGTTCCTAGGATAGCCACAAAAGCAGCAGTACATGGAAGGAAAAATTAAGATAACCACAAAAGACAAGGGAGTGATTATATAAAATTAGTATTGTTAATTAGTCATATGTCTGTAAGTGTTTGCAATCCAGTATGGTACATGTTGTAGCCATTGAGAAGATACAAGAGACAGAATGTGCTTTTTATTCCTCTTTAGTTTAACCCTTTACCATGCTTCTTGCTGTTAGATAATAAAGGAAGCAGGGATGGGACGGGGAAGAGTGCTAACCCAAGTCTCAGCCTCACTACAGGCCCGGCCCTTTTGATACCTGCTCTGAAAGGTTTCCAAAGAACAACTTTATTCCACTGGGACTCAAATTTGGTCCAAGGCAGGGGTGGTGGCACACCCCTTTAATCTCAGCAGTAAGAGGAAGAGATGGGCAGATCTCTGTGAGTTCAAGGTCATCCTGGTCTACAGGGTTAGTTCCAGGACAGCTATGGCTGTAAAACCCTGTCTCAAAAAAAAAAAAAAATCAACCAGTCGATGAATAAATATATAAATACCAGCTTCCTCTTCCTCTGAGAGGTGTGAAGTGATCTGTGTAAATGGTTCTCTACTCTATGATCCAGAAAATCATGAACAAAGTTAGGAGGTTCAGACCTTCATGGGTTTCACTTTAAGAACATTATGAAGCTGCCTGCCATCAAAGCCGTGTCCATCTGAAAAGTCACATGTATCGGAAAGATGCCACTGTAAAGAAGCAATGTCTGTCATTCTGGTTGTGCAACGGTGGAGCTGGGAGGGAAGTGTGTCGTTCTGGTTGTGCAACAGTGGAGCTGGGAGGGAAGTGTCCAGGCCCAAGAGTGGAGCTGGACACATACATGTTGGCATTAGCAATACAGAGAGTAATTTAAGGATCTGAATATAGAATCCTCTGGTTACTGAACATAGCCAGGTGAACAAAGCACCCCAGATATGCAACCAAACCTTCAGCGCCCCTTCCACTATACATGAGCTCCCCTGCCATGCTGTTGCTCCTCAATGAAAAGGAACAAGAAGACAAAAACATACCCCAGAGGAAAATGAGGAAACAAAAGTCTATGGTATAGAAATAAATGCAGCATAAAAGAAATGCAAAGAAAGAAAAGCAAAATACTTCAGTTCAGTCAGAATTTCATTAATCATTCCCTTACAAATTAAAGCTACCATGGAAAAGTTCTGTAAGCTGAGTCTCTGTTGTCCAAGTGTGGTGGCACTTCATTCCACAGGCCCAGGCCACTGAGTTTATACAATCTCAAAACACCAAAGTCTGAAAGTAAGGACTTATGCCAGGGTGGTGTACACACCTTTAATCTCAGCACTCGGGAGTGTTATGGTAAAAAAAAAAATGCTGCAGGTCCCTGAGTGGCCACAGCAGACAGCAGGTCCCAGGCAGGAAGCCATGTGGTGGGTGAGAGACAGAGACATTGATAGGCACGCCATGCAGAGAAAGTGGGTATTTATTTAGTGGGTTATGGAGAGGAAAGTGAAAGGGGGAAAGGGGTAAAGGGAGAAGGGGGAAGGAGAAGTGGGGAGATGGGAGAAAGCCCTCTTGGGAAGAGAGACTAAAGGAAGCCAAAGAAAAATCTGCTAATGGGAGGGAGTGGGCGGGCTTGTCTCTTAAAGGGACAGGACAAACCAGACCATTACAGGGAGGCTGGCTGGCTGGTCAATCAGAGCAACTATCAGACCCTGTCTCAGAAACCAAAAATACAGAAAAATAAAGAAAAAAAGGGGGGGGGGGGGGGGGGGGAGATGAAGGAATTTGAACAGGCATTTATACACCCATGTTTACAGCAGCATCATTCACACAGCAAATATGGGAAGCATCCCAAATGTCCAACAAGAGCTGAACACACACAATGGGTTATTTACACACAACAGATTATCATTCTGCCTTAAAATGGAAGAAAAGGGCTGGAGAGGCAGCTCAGCATTTAAGAATGCTTGTTGCTCTTGAAGAAGATAAAGTTCAGTTCCAAGTATCCATCTCAAGCATATCATAACTGTCTATACTCCAGTTCCAGAGACCCAACACCCTTTTCAGGTCTCTAATGGCATCTGAACACACACACACACACACACACAGTAATCTTATTTGTTTGTTTGCTTGCTTGTTGTGAGGCAGGGTTTCTCTGTGTAGCCCTGGCTGTCCTGGAACTAGCTCTTGTAAGACCAGACTGGCCTCAAACTCAGAGATCTGCCTGAATCTGCTTCCCAAGTGCTTGGATGAAAGGGGTGCACCACCATGCAGCTAAAAACAAAGTCATTTTTAAAGAAAGGAAATGATGTTAGTGAAATAAGCTAGTCATAAAAGGTCAAAAGGACAGGCTCACCAGGTTAGGTCATAAGGACTACTTGAGTAGTCAGATTCATAGAGACAAAGTAGGCAGTAGCAGTTCATTCCCAGTGGTGGTGTGGGCCTGTATCCCAGCACTCAGGAGGTGGAGGCAAAAGGATCAACAGCTCAAGGATGTCTCAGCTACACAGTAAATTCAAAGCCAGCCTGGGCCACATGAAACCCATTTTAAAAAGAAAGGAAAAACAACCTCCAAGGTCAGAATCAAAGCTAACCATGCTCTCTAAACACCAACAATCCCCTGTGTGATCTTGAGGGACCCCGAGTTGAATTTCTAGTTTAGCATTTATTAAGCAAGGCTCTAGAGACTAGCTCCAAACACTGTAACCCTAACTGAATGAAAAAGTGTTTGCAATCAAATACTTGTACCCACTAAGTATATTTATACTGGGCTGGGAAGAAGGCTCCAATGCTAAAGTGCTTGCTGTCCTAGCATGAGGATCTGAGCTCAGATCCCAGCATCACATAAATAAAGAGCCAGGTGCAGCAGCATGTGCCCAGAGCAGAGGAGGCAGAGACCAGCCGGTCCCTAGGGCTTGCTGGCTAGAAACTCTTAGCTAAATTGATGAGCTGCATGTTCATTGAGAAGCCCTGTCCCTAAAAAATAAAGTGAACGTCGACCTCCAGCCTCCATACACACTTGCACACTGACAATAAGCACACACATGAGTGTGTTTAAACTTAAGGGATGTAATACATTCATTGGTTCATCAAAAAGTTGTTTTCTACAAGAGCCCTTGAAATTTTGGGTTTTGGGCTTTTGTCCAGAAACTGGAACCAACTGCTGCCTGTTCGACACTGCTGGAGGCAGCTAGCTGTCTCATCCATTGCTTCAGCCTATGTTTCCTTCTGGTGAGTTGTGTGAATCGTGTTTAGCAAACAGTGCAATAGCACTGTGCAGAACATACAGTGTGTCCAGGCTCTAGAACACTGAGCCAAGACTTAGTACTGCGGCAAGTCCTTAAACCCCTAGTCAATCCTGGAGGCAGCAGCAGTAACTCTAGTTTCCAAGGAGAAGGTTCAGTATCGCCCACGGGGAAGTCTTAGCACCTTCCACAGGCTCCCATCACAGAACAGAAACTAAGGCTCTCGATTTGCTGAGCTGTTCTTGGCATTCGTGTGTCCTACACAAGGAGGACTTCCCCAGATTTGTTTCTATCTGCTTTGGATTCGGGGGAGGAACAGAAGATAGCAGCAAATTGTGCTGCCATGAGGAGCAGAAGGAATATTGGATATAGGAACTTGTTCAGGACTAAAACCTGTCCCCACCTGGAGGGTAAACCAGCAGCAAGGAAAACAAGCCAGCCACAGAAGACACAACGGAATGGTAGCTCAGTCACCTGCCTTAGAGAAGCAGAGGAGAGGCTTAAGTGTAAAAGCCAAATGAATTAAATAAAAAAAAATTAAAAACAGGAAGGAGAGAGATTCATTCCTAGCACAAGTAAGTGTCTCTAAAGAAACTGGCCAGATAGCTGGGCGGTGGTGACACATGCCTTTAATCCCATCATTTGGGAGGAAGAGGCAGGCAGATCTCCAAGTTTAAGGCCAGCTTGGTCTACAGAGTGAGTTCCAGGACAGCTAGGGCTACACGGAGAAATAAAATGTCTCAAAAATAAAAAAAAGTAAAATAAAAAAGAAACTGGTCAAAGAGAACTTGTCTGTCTGAGCAGCTTTTGTACACAATGAAGAGGAAAGAAAAATTGTAAGACAAGACTTAGACCCTATTTTGGAACACTGTATGGAACTAGAATTAGGTGCTACTGAACCCAAATCACAGCCTGTTCATAAGGGAGATGCATAATTTCACAGTGTCCAGTAGACAGGAAATATTGGCATTTCACTTGCTTAAGACAGAAGTCAAGGAAAAGCTAGAAATAGCACTAGCTAAACAAGCTAAAGCCACCAAAACCTTGGAGGCCCCATAAACTCCAACCAATTCCCTCATCCCCAGGGAAAATCTTTGGTGATAATTTGTTTGGAAAGGATATGGTTAGGCAGAGAAAGGAATATAAGGTGGGAGGAAACGAGCTCAGCCATTCGGTCTGAGGATTCGTGGAGACAGGATCTAGCCCACTTCGCTCTGAGGATTTGGTAGAGGTAAAAAGCCTCTCTAGTGGCTGGCTTCTTTACTTCTCTGATCTTTCAGAATTTACCCTGATACCTGACTCCAGGTTTTTACTATTAAGACCAATTAGAATTCACGCTAGAAAAATCACCCATGAGTCCCCAGCAACACTGGCAGTGATGGGCGGGCTCACTGTCAGTTAACAGAGTGGTTCAGAAAGGAGTAGAAAGGCAATACCTAACAACAGAACTGTTTTTAATACACTAGATGCCTGTAGTGGTATATTATTTGTATTTTTTTAATGTATTTATTTATTATTTATACAGTGTTCTGTCTGCATGTCAGAAGAGAGAACCAGATCAAATTACAGATGGTTGTGAGCCACCATATGGTTGCTGGGAATTGAACTCAGGACCTCTGGAAGAGCAGCCAGTGCTCTTAACCTCTGAGCCATCTCTCCAGCCCTATTATTTGTATTTTGATAAATAAATCATGCCTGAAGACAGGAAGCAAACCTAGAGCCACTAGAGGTCAGGCAGTGGTGGGGTCCCAGCACTAGAGGGAAATAAAACGGGAGGAGAGAGAGGCTTAGTCTGCTTAGCCTGTGGTCACCCAGCCTTGGTAGAGATGAGACTTCTCTAGCGACGTGCTGCTTTGCTTTTCTGGTTTTCAGGTTGAACCCCAATATCTTACTCAGGGTTTTTATTATTCATGCTACAGATGTCCTCTCAAAACAGAGGTTTCTAATCTTATGTTAGGACGCAACAGAATAGAATCCTAGCTCTTGGGAGTGAAGGAAGGGCAGTAACAGTTCAAGGTCATTTTCAGCTAAACAGTGTGTTCAAGTCTGTGGTAAATGAGACCCTGTCTCAAAACAGAAAAAAAGGATAACCTTTTAATTAAAACAACAACAACAAAAAAATGAACTCAACCATTTGTCTGTAAAGCTAAGCACCGCACCAACAGGGCAGCAAGAGGATCGAGAATGAGGCAGCTCTGGGCTTTGGCTGTGCTCTGGATGCCCTGGGAGAAGAAAACACAGTCAGTCGCCTGTGCTGCCTAAAGGTTCCACAACCCTCTAGCTGAGCCAAAGAGCAGAGCAATCTTCCTTTAAATGGAAGTCACATTTCTCCTTTTCCCTAGCTATGAATGTGTATCTTCTGAAAGGGAAGATAATGTTCTCAATCATTCCCCATCCCCCATTTACTTGGGAAAGAATACTACCCATCCCCTCTTCATCCTAATGAACCTTTTAAATTAAAGTTCCCAGACTCGGCCTATCTGTGCATCTATATTCCAGCACTAGAGGAGCTGAGACAAGAACGTTGCTAACCACGGGGCATAGCATGGGCTATATATTGATTCCAGGCAGCCCTGGGCTACCTAGCAAAATCCTGTCTCGAAAATAACTAAAGTGAGGCTGGAGAGACAGCACGGGCCGTTACAAGCACAGGCTGCTCTTCCAGGAGTAGGGTTTCATTCTCAACACACACACACACACACACACACACACACACGGCAGTTCACAACCTCCAGGAACTCCTGTCCCAGAGGATCTGATGCCCTCTTCTGACTCCACCAGCACTGTGCACACATAATGGACAGACTTACATGCAGGCAAAACTCTCATACACATAAAAAAAATTAAACCCTTTAAAAAAAGAAAAACAACTGAGTGGTGGTGGCACACGCCTTTAATCCCAGCACTCGGGAGGCAGAGGCAGGTGGATCCCTGTGAGTTGGAGGCCATCCTGGTCTACAAGAGCTAGTTCCAGGACAGGTTCCAAAGCCACAGAGAAACCCTGTCTCAAAAAAAAGGAAGGAAGGAAGGAAGGAAGGAAGGAAGGAAGGAAGGAAGGAAGGAAGGAAGGAAGGAAGGAAAAGGAAAGAAAAGAAAAGACAAGACAAGACAGAGAGGGAGAGAAAGAGGGGAGAACTCAGAGGAAGAGAGAATGTATCCAGAGCCTAGACGCCGGGAATGTAGGATCCCTATGCACCTGCCATAACTAAGCAGGTTCAAGGAACCTTACCACCTTCAGTTCTTGTTTCCTTTCCCAAACACTTGTCTGAGTGGTACCCAAACTCACTCTATGAGATTTAGCAGTCAGTGAAACAGACCACGTTCACATTAACCATCTGCTAAAGGACCCGCTCCCAGACTACAGGAAGGCTAACATCAGATCCGTTTGCCCAGGTGTGGAAAGATAACACCTTACCAAGCTAAGCTCTGTCTCACTTTAGAACTACTGAATGTAGGCATAGCAACAAAAGCAGTCACTCCTTTCCCACCCCATGAACCTGACAAGATGCTGATTGACCAGTGGAAGCTGACTTTTCTCTCAATAGGAAGAGACTTTTCTGCATCAAGAAAAATGGAGAGTGATTTCTGACTCTTTGCAGCTTTTATGTGAGAATCTTTTCTCACTCATTTTTTCTTTTCTTTCTTTTCTCTTTCCTTTTTTCTTTTTTTTAATATTTATTTATTTATTATGTATACAATATTCTGTCTGTGTGTATGTCTACAGGCCAGAAGAGGGCACCAGACCTCATTACAGATGGTTGTGAGCCACCATGTGGTTGCTGGGAATTGAACTCAGGACCTTTGGAAGAGCAGGCAATGCTCTTAACCACTGAGCCATCTTTCCAGCCCTCTTTTTTTTTTTTTTTCTTTTTGAGGCAGGGTTTCTCTACAAAGTCCTGGCCATCCTCGAAGTCACTCTGTAGACCAGGCTGACCTCAAACTCAGGAGATATCTGCCTGCCTCTGCCTCCCAAGTGCTGAGATGTCTGGCTTCTTGATTCCTCTGGACACTGAGCCCCTTGAATTCCATCCTTCCTGGCTCCTCTTCTTGACTGCTGGGATTAGTTTTGACAAGCATGCTCTATTCTTTCCCACCTGCATAACCTCTTTCAAACTAAAAGAGGCAATGGCTATGTAAGATGTTCCCTTTGGAGGAAGCTGAGTGAAAGATGTACTTTTATTACTTTCGCAACTTCCTATAAGTCTATAATTATATCAAATTACAGTTTAAAAAATAAACTAAACTAAAAGAAGAAGACAACTAAGTGTCCAAAGGTAAGCTTCTACACATCAGGAGAGGCTGCCAAACTACCAAAGCTATACCTACATCAGGACTGCCAGACAATGCTATACATCAAATCAGTTTTTCTCTTGAAAAAAATTCAGTCCTGCATAACACCCACAGCATAGTTTCCCACAGGCTCTCAATTTGCACCCTCAAATTGTTCTTAACCATGAAGACACGGGTTCTGCCAGATGAGAAAGCCAGCTGGGTGTGGAAAACTGTGATGCTCTCTGGGGTTCCACGCTTCCCAGGAGGTATCTGGAAGGTCAGGCCATGCACAGTTTCCTTTCACAAAGCTGAAATGCTTGGGCTGCTCTTTAGCGCCCTGAGGCTGAGCAGAGTGTTTGGGGGCTCTGGGACCTTTCTTCCTACAGGGAGGTAAATGTTACCTGGTGACCCACATCTGAACACAGAAGTCGGGAACTCTAAGTTCAGGGTCTGGCTCCAGACTCCTTAGTAAGTTATTTAACCCTCTGCATTTCCACTCCCTTCCCCAATCACTACAGATACAAGTAATGCATGGTTTATCCTGAGATATGGCATAGTGAAAGGGTAAGGACTTTGATCTACACACAAATGCTGAATAAAAAATATGCCAGCACAAATCTGCCTTTAAACCATGTTTTCAGACCATGGAAGCCACATATTTAGATGCAAGCTGCTTTCCCAGTGCCCCTTCTGCCTACAGTGGAAGTAAAATAAGCTGTCTCCAGGAAGCTCTGTGCAAGTCGCTCCCTTTCCAACAGCTCCAAGCCTCTCTCTAACCATCCTGCTTATTCTTTGTGAATAGCTTAGAAGTCACCAGGGTTTCCATTTTCACTTGGTTAAAAGTAATCTGTCCATCTGTGGATGGGAAGAAACTCACAAAGAAAGGGAGTGCTCTGCATGCCCTTTGCACTTCAATGGTTCAAACAAATCTAAGTCAGAGGGTTGATCCTGTCCAAAGATACTGAGAGGCATTGCATCAGAAACATTACAGCAATCATGCTACAGGGTTCTCCCATTACTATTGTTGCTTTAAGGGGAGAAACACAACATTGTCATTGTGTTATTCATTCAAATGTTTTCTACGTCCCCATTAAAAGCCATGTAGTGCGGGCTGAATAGCTAGCTCAGTGGCTAAGAGTGCTTGCTATTCTTTCAGAGGACCCAGGCTCAGGACCCAGAACACACACAATGGACTCTAAATAAATAAAGACATAAATGGCCCAAAGTGCCATAGGGACAAGCAGGAAGTAGACACAATGAAGAATATTATCTGTAGGGCTGGAGAGATGGCTCAGTGGTTAAGAGCACTGACTGCTCTTCCAGAGGACCTGGGTTCCATTCCCAGCACCCATATGGCAGCTCACAACTGTCTGAAGATCAGTTCCAGGGGATCTGACACTTCACACCAATGCACATAAAATAAAGTTAAATAAGCCATAAAAATATTAAAAAAAATATTATCTGTAGCCTCAATAAGTTCAGAGAGAAGCTGAGTGTTGTGGTATATACCTCTAATCCCAGTCAGTACTCAGGAGCCAGAGGCAAACTTATGTGAGGCAAACTACATAGTGAGTTCCAGGCCAGCCAGCTCTACAAAGTGCGGCCCTTTAAAAAAAAAAAATCAGAGAGATGATGCTGCTAAAAGTATGCATCAGGAAAAAAAAAAGAAGAAAAAAAAAAGCTTAACTAGACACTAGAATATTCTGTGACAAAATAACTGGGAGGCTATGGAACATAAAGTAAGGGTAGTGACTTTGTCCATCTGTGAGCAGGAAGAGCCTCGCAGGGCTCAGACACTCCCTAAACTGCATGGAGCATACGTCTACACAAACGGACAGACGCGCTCTGGATATGCAGGGCCCTACTTTCATTCTTCAAAGAGAAAGAACTGTCTCATTAGGATCGGATCTCCAAACCTCACTTTCTGTCCTTAGAGGGGAATTTCAGGTAAGCTTTTGCAGAGACTGGTATCTGAAAGTCAGAAGAGAGTCCCCAAACTGTATCTTGGGGGAAAATGACAGTTCCTAAGAAGAAAGGCAAAGCAAACCCAGGACTTCCTTCTTCCATATTCCAACTGAAATGAGCTCAGAACATCCTCCTACATGCTCAGATGCCATGGCAACAGCCACTGTACAAATAAGTGGCAGCAGGAAGGGGGTCAGGGCTGTGTACGTAGAGCAGGAAAAGGACCAAGTGGGATTCAGCCTCTAGCTAAAACATACAGTTGGCTTTTCCTCTCTAGCATTTTTTAGCTAAATTCATTTCAGGAATTTTTTTTTTTTTTTGATTTTTCGAGACAGGGTTTCTCCGTAGCTTTCTGGTTCCTGTCCTGGAACTAGCTCTTGTAGACCAGGCTGGCCTAGAACTCACAGAGATCCGCCTGCCTCTGCCTCCCGAGTGCTGAGATTAAAGGCGTGCGCCACCACCGCCCGGCTCATTTCAGGAATTTTGAATACTTCTGGCAATTTTTCCCCAGAACAAATACAACCCCAGAAATAAAAATCAGCACTCAAGAAGTACAAGGACGCTGAACACCCACATTCCAAACATGAAGGCGCCTGGACCCTACCTGAGTGTCTTCTATAAGCTCAAGGGTTTCTGGTTGTTCAGTCGAACCTTACGTGCCTTACACTCTTTTCTATAAATAAATTCATTTATAATTCACAACACATATATGGGCAAGCATTTTCTACACTGGTATATTTGCCATGATGAGTTTCTCACTCCTCCCTCAAATCCATAAACCTAGAAGGCAAAAAGAGAATGAAAACATGGGCATTCCAACATATGAGGGGTAGCGCCAGCCAAGGAGTGGGCGACTCCAGCACAGCCACACTTGTATCCACTGAATGCAACATTATACATTATTATGGGCTCCCTCACTGCACTGGATGGAGCGTTGTATTTTGCAGCTTTCCTTAACACCTGCCGCTCTTTCATCTCACTGTATACTCCATGTATGAACACACAGAACCACAGTTAAAGGAGAGCTCACTTGGTCACTAAAAGAAAAGGAGGGCCCAGAGGGTAAAAGCGCTTGACGCCAAGCCTGACAACCTGAGTTCTACGGCTGGGTCCCCCACAGTGGAAGGTGATAACTGATTCTAGTAAGTTGTCCTCTTATCTTCTTATCAAGCGCTGGTGATGTGCAGCAACAGAAAGTAACTAAATGAATGTGACCTTTACAAAAGAAAGGAAGGAAGCTAGCCCTCACTCCGTGAACACAAGCATCCACTCCTTAGGAACAAGCAGGTGTCAAGGCCTCACTAATGAGTCTCCTACAACCTCTGTCTAATACACCAAGGACCGCAGAACACAAACCAAGATAGCAAGTGATCACGGAGCTGAACATGACAGAAGTTCTCAAAGTCATGAAGTCACCAATCAACAGAGGATAAACAATTGTTCTTTTCTTCATAAGTTACTAACTAGAGTGGCAAAATGCCAGGTATAGTTGCATACTCAATCAACGTCAGCACTTGGGAGGCAGAGGTGGCAGTGATGGACCAGCCTGACTCCATTTTAAGATTAGAAGCCATCTTTTTACAAAGTTGAAATAAGTTCATCCCTGTTTTCTGCAAAACTTAAATTTGACCAGGTCTTGACCAATTTTCTGGAAATTGACATGTTCCAAAGCCTATACCCTGATCTCCACCCTTATAAAATAAGATGTTCTGACAAAGAAGCTTGAGATGTTCAACCAAGTTCCTACATAACCAAAAATTCACTGAACCCTTGGAAATCCCCTAGTCTTATAGTTTTGGGGGGCTATAAATCCACCTTCTCCTATGTGTGATACTACTCTTTCAGGGAGACAGCCCTGTCTGACAGAAAATAAAGCTTGCTTAATTTTAGTAAAAGAATTTGGGTAACAGCTTTTGCCCTTGTTCAGTGGAATTAACAACAGAGTTCTGAATTCAAGATCAGCCTGACCTATAGAACGAGTTTTAGGATAGCTAGGACTACATAGAGAAACCCTGTCACGAAAAACCAATAATAAATAAATAAAAGAATGAATAAATAAAAAGGTGACAGGAACTATGAAATGTAAATAGGAAAACAACCGGAAGCCTGAGAAACCTGAGGAAAACAGAAGACAGACAGACACAGGACACTGAGTAGTAAAAAGGGCCCGGAACGAGGAGGATATGGAGGGCAAGGAGAGAATGATCAAGAAAGAGAAGGAAGTAAAAGTAGACGAGAACCAGAAGCAGAGGACAACTGCAGCCAGAGAATTGCTCAACACTGCATGCAACTCCATCTCAGACAGACACTAACCACTGCTGCTTACGTCCTACAACTGAACCAAGTACACAAATTTGCACTGTTTTGCATTTTCTTTAACATGCTAGCTTTCGGAGCTTTATAATTATATTATTATCTACATAAAATAATAAGAGTCTTTTCTGTTATAAAAAATTTAGCTGGGCAGTGGTGGCTCCTTTAACCCCAGCAATTGGGAGGCAGAGGCAGGTGGATCTCTGTGAGTTCGAGGCCAGCCTGGTCTACGACAGCTAGTTCCAGGATAGGATTCAAAGCTACAGAGAAACCTTGCCTCGAAAAAAAAAAAAATTATATTCAGCTTACTCAACAAGTGTGGGTGGTGCATGCCTACAAGTCTAGCCATTTGGGAGGCTGAGGCCAAGGACAGCCTGGGCTACATAGCAAGACCCAGTGTCAAACAAAATACACATGCATGCACACATGCAGAAAACTTAACTCATCAGTTTGATCCCTTCCAATCTCTTCTGACATGCCCTTAATTCCAAACTCTCTCCTAAAGCTCCAACTACAGTGGCCGCTGCTGCCCTGTTAGTGTGACTCTCTTCCCCTCCCTTCCACCACCACACACACAGTAACTGCTGCTAATCCATTAATTAAAGATCTCTACTTCCCATTATGGAGGACTAAATTTAGAAAGGCAATTAGGCTGGGAGGAAACCACATGTCACAACAGGGAGATAAATTCCATAGAAGGGGCTGGGCTCCTGGCCTGTTTCTTACAGAGCCCCTGACACTAACTACTCTCCTCAGTTCAGAATACAGAGGAGCACCCAGCGGGTGGGGCAGCCACTCATCTGTAATCATTGAGAGAAAACTATTATAGCCTCGGGTCACAAAAGCCACAGGACCTATCAGCAAGCAACTGCCTCAGAGAACAATTTTTGCTTTCCCAAAACCTCCAATTTAGTCACACAAAAAAAAGGATGGCAAGCTAACATTAATTGTGCCCTTAGAGAAGAGACACTCCCTGCATGCAGGGCGGCAGTGACTTTACTGGGTTACCAAATAGATATAAAGACAAAAGTAAACATTGTAATTTTCTGTTTTGTCTCTGGCCCAGGGGGAGTGGTGCCATCTACACAGTCTGTAAACAGTAATAATGCCAGATGTAACAAAAGAGCAGAGCTTCCCCCATCTCCCCGCCCCATCCCCACCACCTCCTAATGCCATTCCTCCTGAGATTACTCATCTTGAGGAAACACACAGTTGTTCCCTATAGTCCATATGCTGCTACCAAATGGAAGTGGATGCGAATCCAAGTTTGCACTGACTCCTCGCTGCTACACAAAGCCAGAATCTTTGAGATTCAAGACATTTTTGTTTGTTTGGTTTTGTTTTTTAAGGGTCTCACTACACAGCACTGAATGACCTGGAATTCACTATGTATCCCAGGCTGGCCTTGATCTCAGAGACATCTATTTGCTTTTCCTCCACTGCTGATTACAGGTTTGTGCCATTATGCCTGGCTAACAAATTATATCCTCTCCTTAGAGTTTTTTTCCTTTTTTTCTCAGTGCTAGGGATCAAATCCAGACTCTTATGCTTGTACTCTACCAGGTACATCTTTAGCCCTAAAACTCAAGAAACCATCAAAGGCTGACAAAAAAAAAGTACAGAGAATGAGAAGGAACAGGAAAGAAAGTGTGGACCACATAGCATTTGAAGTCTAGATTCAAGCAAGGCAAAATGTTTTTTTTTTTTATAAAAATTTTTTTAATATTTATTTATTATGTATACAATAGTCTATCTGTGTGTATGCCTGCAGGCCAGAAGAGGGCACCAGACCTTATTACAGATGGTTGTAAGCCACCATGTGGTTGCTGGGAATTGAACTCAGGACCTTTGGAAGAGCAGGCAATGCTCTTAACCACTGAGCCATCTCTCCAGCTCCCACAAGGCAAAATGTTAAAAATAAATAGTGTGAGTGAAAGAGAATCGTCCTAACAGCACCGGAATAAAAGTCTAGTAGTGTGAGCGCAAGCTCATACGAAGCACAGGGAAAGAGAACAAGCTCAAGGAGGAGCGTTACCTGACCAGAGTTCCCGCCAGGTATAGTGCAGGCGAACTCTACACTTCTTCTGGTAACACAGCAGTTTGTGCACGACCTGGACACAGCGCCTGCAGGAAGAAGACAATCGGGTGAGCTCTGAGCCTGCGTAGCCCACCAGTGTTCTTCTTTGGGGAGGCAACCTCTGCTACGGGCACTAAGACTGAAGGCAAATATATACACATACCACAAAAAGGAAATAAGCCGGCCAAATTTTCTGTCTGTCAGTCTGTCACACACACACACACACACACACACACACACACACACAATTGGTGCTACCCACTGGGCTACAACTACTTAAGAGGCCTAGAATGAGGGACCACTGTTAGCATTTCCCTCGAGTATCCTTCCTTTCAGGAAGGAAAGAGACATCACAATTATTCCAATGACAGCAAACATAGCATGCGTCTGGGCATGGTGGTGAATTCCTGTAATCCCAGCATTCAACTGGCTTAGACTACTTGGGCTCCATAGGGACACCCTGACTCAAAACAGGAAAGGGGACCTGGGGGAAGCAGTGCCATGGCACTCTTATCAGTATAGGCCCTTGCTGCCTAGTCTGGCAAACAGGTTTGATCAATGGGTCCCACATGGCAGATCGAGAGAAACAACTTCACAGCAAGTACTCACACACACAGGAAAGGGGTCACACAAAGAAAATAAATAAACGTTTTAAATATTTTTTTCCGAAGGAGCTAGAGATGGCTCTTCCAGAGGACCTGGGTTCAATTCCTAGCAATGGCAGTTCACTACTGTCTGTAACTCCAGTTCCAGGGGACCCCAGTATCTTCTAACCTTTCTGGATACCAGGCATGCACGTGGTACAAGTGTACATGCAGACAAAACACCCATACTGATGGAGGAAGGTCATTGGTTAATTAATAAAGAAACTGCTTGGCCTGATAGGTTAGAACATAGGTGGGTGGAGTAAACAGAAGTTGGGAGGAAGAGGAAGTGAGCTCAGACGCCATGCCGCTGCTCTCCAGGGCAGACGCAATGAAGTCCCGACCCAGGATGGACGTAGGCTAGAATCTTCCTGGTAAGCGCACCTCGTGGTGCTACACACATTAGTAGAAATGGGCCAAGCAGTGTTTATATGAATACAGTTTGTGTGTCATTATTTTGGGGGCATAAGCTAGCCAGGCGGCCAGGAGCTGGGTGGCAGGAATGCAGCCCCGCAGCTCTTACTACAAAACCATACACATAAAAATAATTTTTAGCCGGGCGGTGGTGGCGCATGCCTTTAATCCCAGCACTCGGGAGGCAGAGGCAGGTGGATCTCTGTGAGTTCGAGGCCAGCCTGGTCTACAAGAGCTAGTTCCAGGACAGGCACCAAAAACTACAGAGAAACCCTGTCTCAAAAAATAAAAAAAAATAATTTTTAATCAAAAAAATTAAGAAAGGAATGCACAGATGTAAAAAATGAAAGATATTAAGCCTCAAGTTCAAATTCAGTTTTAAAGAAATTTAACTTGTAACTAACCTAGTTTGTATTTACATTTAAAATCAGGACTAAAGAGATGGCTCAGCAGGTAACTGTTATTCCTTGGAAACTACAGCTCCCAGACTTCCCTTCACCTGGGCGCGCTGGCGCGCCCAGGTGAAGACCATCACTCCCAGATAACCTTGCGCCCCCCGTTAAAAGCGAAGGTCCACGAGGTTTCCCTCTTTTTGTCCCTTTTTTTTTTCCTTTTCCCCCTTGTGTGTCTTGCACGCCCCGCCCTTATCGTGTTCCCCTCTCCCCATTAAACGCACCCACGTGGGAGCTGCGTGTCTGTCTCTTCCTTTGCGTGCCGTCTATCCCGTGTTTGTCCACACACCCACACCGCCCCGCCGCCGTTTTTAAGGAATATTAGTAACAAGGCTTGCTGTTCTTCCAAAGGACCTTAATTCAGTCCTTGTACCCACACAGAGTAGCTTACAGCTGCGTGCAACTCCAGTTCCAGGATCTGACACTTTCTGGCATCTAAATGCACTCACACATGAAGATACCCACACCAACACTCGTAAATAGAAGTAAGTATTTAAGTTGAGTTTAAAAAACCAGTTTGGGGAGAGGGGCTTATGGGGAAGCTCTCCTCCCCAGGATGTATCTGAAGCTGACGAGAGACATCTCCTGTGATGGCTGTGTCCGTCCTCCTGCAAACAGTCACCCACACAAACAACCCCAACGGAACTCTGGATGCTTTGGTAGCTAGTACGACTGCCAACAAGATCTGGAGTCAGCTAGGAGGCAAGGTTCCAGGCACTACAAGCCTGTGAGGGATCAGCTAGAGCAGGTGAGCCTGTGAGAGATATCCGGTTAGCGTAATTGGGGGTGGAGTATTTAACGGCGGGCTGCACCAGTCCACAGGCTGCTGCAAGTGGAGAAAGGGAGCTGAGCACTAAAATTCATGTTTTCCTGTCTGTGAGTGTGATGATGAGCGTGGAGCATCAAGCTCCTGCTGCCCTGCCTTCCTCACCATGACAGCCTATGCCTGGAACTGTAAGTCAAATGACCTTCCTCAGGTTACTCTTCAGAGAATTTTGCACAGCAACAAATTATGTAATTTAATCAGATACATAAGACTCAAAATTAGAAGGGGATGGCTGAGAAGATTAGCGGGAGAGAAAGGGCGAGAGGGGAGTGAATATGATTGTTATACATTAAATACACGTATGGAGGCATCATAATGAAACCCATTATTGTATAACATAGATTAAGAGGAACACCAATTCTGAAGGCAGGCCTGGCGACTCATGCCAGGTGCAGGCAGGAGAAGCAGAAGATCAAGGTCATCCTTGGTGACACAGGAAGTTCCAGGTGAGCATGGGCTAGGTGAAACTGTCTCAAAATATGAATAAATAAGATGGGCGGTGGTGGCGCACGCCTTTATTCCAGCACTCAGGGGGCAGAGGCAGGTGGATCTCGGTGAGTTTGAGGCCAGCCTGGTCTACAGAGTGAGTTCCAGGACAACCAGAGCTACACAGAGAAACCCCGTCT
This sequence comes from Alexandromys fortis, assembly GCF_014885135.2. Lineage (NCBI taxonomy): Eukaryota > Metazoa > Chordata > Mammalia > Rodentia > Cricetidae > Alexandromys > Alexandromys fortis. Next base: position 13,910,878 of record NW_026067893.1, on the reverse strand, counting down.
CAAAAAAAAAAAAAAAAAAAAAAAAAAACCCAAGAATTAAAGATCATCTTTACTTACAATGGTAAATTTGAGACCAACTTGTGCTACAGAAGATCCTATCTCAAAATAAAGCAACATAAAACATCGTGTTGTTGGGCTGGAGAGATGGCTCAGAGGTTAAGGACACTGACTGCTCTTCCAGAGGTCTTGAGTTCAATTCCCAGCAACCACATGGTGGCTCACAACCATCATATAATGAGATATGGTGCCCTCTTCTGACATGGAGGCAGAATACTGTATTGTATATATAATAAATAAAATCTTTAAAAAAAAAAAAAACATCGTGTTGTTGTGACACACATAACTGAATGGTCCAGGAACGGGACTATCGACCACTTGTAGCTGCTGAAACACAACCAAGTACTTGTTTGGTGGAACTAAGAGTGAATTTGTGTTTGCTCCCTGCACCCCTAGGCTGATTTTGTTTTCATACATATGTATGTATGTATGTATGTATGTATACATACATACACACACATATATATACATATATATATTCAGATACACACATATATATGTTTTTTGTTTCGGGGGAGGGCTGTTGTTATTTTTTGACTTTATGAGACAGGGTTTCTCTGTGCAGTCCTGGCTGTCCTGGACTTACTCTGTTGACCAGGCTGGCCATTAATGGCATGCACCAGCGGATCTACTCCTGATCCTCCTGTCTCCACCTCCCAAGCACTGGTATTACAGTTTTTATGGGGTATTCAAAACAAAACCCAGGGCTTTATGCATGCTAAGCAAGTATTCTATCAAACTATCCTCAGCCTGTTTTATTTTGTTGAAATAGGGTCTCATGTAGACCAGGCTAGCCTTGAACTTGATATGTAGCTAAGGGATGAGGCTGGGAAAAAATACAGGAAAAATTATAGGGACATGGACAGGAAAACCAACTCCTCAAACAGATTCTGGTTAAAACCTCACCCCAGCTGAGAAGCAAGAGGTTACTGGCACAGATAATTCTAAAACAGGATTAAGGCCTGTGTAGAACCTTGGGTAGGGCCACATTCTACCCCAGATGTTTCTGGAAATCTCAAAATTAATTTTGTTTCAGTGTAGAACTCCTAACTTTCTGTACTCCACTCCTCTGCTCTAGAGGTGACCTCATCCATTGCAGGAAGCACCTAGCATCTCCTTTAGATTCCCAGCAACCCTTTGAAGAACACTGTTTCAAAAGCCTCCACATGGCACAGCTGGCTACTGGGTCACAATGGCTGTCTCTTAGGGAAGCTCACACTCATGCTCCAGGTCACAATGACTGTCTCTTAGGGGAGTTCACACTCGTGCTCCAGGTCACAATGACTGTCTCTTAGGGAAGCTCACACTCGTGCTCCAGGTCACAATGACTGTCTCTTAGGGGAGTTCACACTCGTGCTCCAGGTCACAATGACTGTCTCTTAGGGAAGCTCACACTCGTGCTCCAGGTCACAATGACTGTCTCTTAGGGGAGTTCACACTCGTGCTCCAGGTCACAATGACTGTCTCTTAGGGAAGCTCACACTCGTGCTCCAGGTCACAATGACTGTCTCTTAGGGGAGTTCACACTCGTGCTCCAGGTCACAATGACTGTCTCTTAGGGAAGCTCACACTCGTGCTCCAGGTCACAATGACTGTCTCTTAGGGGAGTTCACACTCGTGCTCCAGGTCACAATGACTGTCTCTTAGGGAAGCTCACACTCGTGCTCCAGGTCACAATGACTGTCTCTTAGGGGAGTTCACACTCGTGCTCCAGGTCACAATGACTGTCTCTTAGGGAAGCTCACACTTGTGCTCCAGGTCACAATGACTGTCTCTTAGGGGAGTTCACACTCATGCTCCAGGTCACAATGACTGTCTCTTAGGGAAGCTCACACTCGTGCTCCAGGTCACAATGACTGTCTCTTAGGGAAGCTCACACTCGTGCTCCAGGTCACAATGGCTGTGTCTTAGGGGAGTTGCGGTGCTGAAAGGACAGTCATGGATTAAAAGGCAGCAAGGGCTTAAAGAGGACAACACTGAATAAACTGAACTAAGGGTCTCTATTCTCTGGAAAGAAACAGAACACTACCAAACTCCTTCTGAGAGGTAAGAGCCAAAGAGACCCAGCGAGAGGAATTGAAGTGCCTAACAGCACATCAAAGGCAAACACTAAAGTATGTTTACTTAATATGTAAACTGAATTTAAAGCAGGTGTGGTGGCATATGCTGGTAATCCGAGCCCGGAGGAGGATTGACAAGAGAACACGGCCAACAAGGACTACATAGAAAATACGAGGCGTGGGACGGGAGAGATGTTTCAGCAGTTAAGCGCACTGGCTGCTCTTCCAGAGGATTCAGGTTCAATTCCCAGCAACCATGTCAATAACTCTAGTTCCAAGGGGTCCAATGCCCCCTTCTGGCCTTCTTGGGCAGTATATGCACATACCTGCAGGTGAAACATGCACACACACACAGACACATAAAATAAATATTTTAAAAAGAAAGTATTAGGCCATCCAAAGCTACATTGCAAGACTTCAGTCTCAAAACAACAAAATTTCAGGGCAGTAAGACAGCTCAGCAGCAAGAGCACTTTCCAAGCAGCCTGGTAAGCTGAGGTCTAGCCCTGAACCATGAAGAGAAAGCAGGAAAGCAATGCTGCACATCTGTAATCCCAACACTCCTACAGCTAGCAATGCCGCACATCTGTAATCCCAAATACTCCTACAGCCAGCTGCTATGGGGTAAAGACAGAATTATCCAGATCCTTGTGAGCCAGTAGGCCTGAAGTACACAGTACAATGGAAATGAGAGATTCTGCCTCAACAAGGTAGAAGCAACTCCCTAAAACTGTCTGCTGATTTTCATTTCACCACAATGCATACATACCCACATATATTTAGCAGAGAAATATAAAATAACACATCAGCATACACATCAACAAATTTAAAAAACTTGTTATCATAAAAGAAAAAAATCTAACCAGTACTGAGACTAACTACCAAGTGATACAAATTCCAAATAAACCATTCTTCCAGTTTCCAACCATTTTCTTCATTGGTTTTTACTTTTTGTTGTTGTTTAGTTTGATTTGGTTGGGGGCTTGTGAGACCAGGCTGGCCTTGAACTCACAAAGATCCTCCTGCCTCTGCCTCCCAAGTGCTGGCATTAAAGGCATGGGCCACCACTGCCCGGATTCATTTCCTCATTTTTTGGAAATGGTAACACGGTCTCCTTTATGAGGGTGCCATCCACTGCTGTTTCCCCTTCAGAGACCATGCTTTAAACGGCTAGCAGCCCAACCTGGGGGGTTCTGCTCCCCCAATAAGTCTGTTGCTGCCACTTTAGCTAGCCCTTTAGGTAGCTTTAACCAAATCTCTATTCTAATAAAACCTAAGAATCAAAGGCTAGGGTGAACACCTGCGAGCTCAGAGTTAGAGAAGCAACTGGCTAACTCTCTCTTTACTCAATCCAGGAAGCCTCTCTCCTTCCATACCGCCCCAACTAAAATTCCCATGCTAAGCTCCTCCCTGCTACTTCCTGCTAACTAGTTGCTAAGCCCACCTCTGTGAGCCCAGGTTAATTTAATTAATGCAAATGTAACATTTGTACATGGTTAAACAAATGCAGTATAAACTAATATAACACATCTTTGCCTAGTTAAACAAATATTCTGCAACAATCTGTTAAATAATAGCTTCATTTGAGCCATGATTTGCCTTGGCCAATCTATAAAACCTATCAATATCTCCATAAAATTGAGTGATTAGTTCACAGCTGTTGATGCTGCTGCAGCCAACAAGGATGGCTGGGTGCTGCCTGTAAGCGACCACTCAGATGCACCATGGTCATGACTATATGCTGGTACCTCTCATGTGGGCTAGCCTGGATAAGCATACACCCTCACTGCTGTGGACACTACAGAGCAGTGCTGAGATACTTCTTACAGCCCGAATGTGTGCCGCTCACTTGAAGACTACATACAGCACTCCTAAAGGCTCTCTTGCTGTCTCACAGGCACCCAACAGGTACACTGTTAGCCTTGCGCTTACAGTGACTCAGTTACCAAGTATTAAGAAAAATTTAACAAGTGCCAAGTGCCAAAGACTCAGGACGCTGAGGTAGGAGGCTGGATGGTTTGAGACCAGCCTAGGTTACGTTGCAAGACTGTCTAAAAAAGAGAAAAAAAAAACAAAAACAAATTTAATAACTGTTACATCCTTAAAAATATATACTGGCAAAAGATTCCAAATTTACTGCTTCTTGGGGTGTTTCTCGCATGCACATAGTGGTTCCTAGTCTAAGAAAAGACAGCCCTGCCTTCTCCTAACTTTCCCTTTCTACTGCATCTTTTGTAGGCCCTGTCTCAAAAAAAGAAACATGGTGGGCTTAAGTTTTCCACATAAGAGTGAGTTAAGAAGGTTTATTTTCCTGAATTCATCTCTCCTCAGTCTCAAACCCCGTGGTAACTACAAGGATGGCAACAAGAATCAAGAAGAACAGAAATGAATGTTAGTTAGGCTTGGGGGTTCCTCTGCTTGTGCCTCCGGCAAGACTCCTTTCCCCTTGAAGACACCTTTCCTGCCACTGCTGTTCCTACAGTGCTCAGACAGAAAAGAAACTTGTCTCACTTCTGACCCAGATTCTGGCTCTGGGTGCTAAGTCTTTCTGTACTCCATGTTTTTTCATATTCACCATGAGGATGATAAACTTAGCTGAAATGGTAGGAATTCATCTGCTTTCAGTCCCTCTCTCTGCTCCATGCTGCTGAGAGGCTGCACATAATGAGAAGGGAGCAGCAGCCTGGCCTGCTGCCCAGCTGGGAGCAGAGAGGTTCACCTAAAAAGGACTTGATGCTCCAGATACCAAAACTGGAAAAGGAAATGGAAGTAGAGAGAAGGAAAATCTGGAACATATCCATGGGCACCGGCTTGGAGAAAGTGAATTCAGCCTGAGGCTGGGACCTTCTCTTCATCTGCACCATCTTCGCACCCTCAGAACAGTCAGCCTCAGAGCAAGCGGAGAAGAAAACAATACAGAAACGTTCTGGACAAAGTTAGTGGTGGGTACAGAACGTCCACGGTAAGTTAGGGACTACAGGTTAGGGTGGATAGAGAACATCCACGGTAAGTTAGGGACTACAGGTTAGGGTGGGTAGAGAACATCCACGGTAAGTTAGGACTACAGGTTAGGGTGGGTAGAGAACATCCACGGTAAGTTAGGACTACAGGTTAGGGTGGGTAGAGAACGTCCACGGTAAGTTAGGACTACAGGTTAGGGTGGGTAGAGAACGTCCACGGTAAGTTAGGACTACAGGTTAGGGTGGGTAGAGAACATCCACGGTAAGTTAGGACTACAGGTTAGGGTGGGTAGAGAACATCCACGGTAAGTTAGGACTACAGGTTAGGGTGGGTAGAGAACGTCCACGGTAAGTTAGGACTACAGGTTAGGGTGGGTAGAGAACGTCCACGGTAAGTTAGGACTACAGGTTAGGGTGGGTAGAGAACATCCACGGTAAGTTAGGACTACAGGTTAGGGTGGGTAGAGAACATCCACGGTAAGTCAGGTAGAGGATTGGGTGGACAGATGCATACTTTTAACTCTACAGTTGTAAACACACAATCCTAATCAAGCTATTCCCACCTTTAACTCTTCCACCATCTATGTTCTCTCATAAAATCTTTCTATTCTTAACATTTCCTCTATATACTATTCTCAATGTTTCCAGAATTATAGACTATTCTTCAAACACAACGTATTTTGAAACTGCTAAAATCCAGAAGCTGATCTCCTACCTGATCCCCTTTCCTTTCTCATCCACATACAGAAAACTTATAAAGTTTCTTTATGGACTATGTCAGATGGAACTTCCCCTGAGGTCCTGCCAACATGGTCTGTCTGTCTGTCTGTCCTCTCTCTCTCTCTCTCTCTCTTTCTCTCTCTCTCTCTCTCTCTCTCTCTCTCTCTCTCTCCATATATACACATATATATACACATATATATACACATATATTTATTTATATATTTATATATCAAAGAATATATATGTACATGTGTGTATATATACACACACACATATATATACACCCACTATTTATATATCTTTCCTTTGTTCTTTATCACAAAAAAATTGCTGAGAGTATAACTTTGAGATCAGAAGCTCAAGGTCATCCTTAACTCCACAGCAAATGCCAGCCTGGGATATATGAGAATCAGTCAAAAATAAACAAACTGTAGACCCATGAGAGGTCTTATGCTAAAAATATCCAGTTGAACTTTTCATAGACTGCTAAACTACAGAAACTGTGAAATTATTAATATTAATCTTAAACTACTAGGTTCTGGAGTACTTTGGTACACTAATAGATAGTACATATATGAAGGACAATGACAGCCCAAGATTTATGGTAAAAATATTAGAGCCAGGTCCGGTGGCACACACCTTTAGTCTCAGCTTTGTAAAGGCAGAGGCAGGTGGATCTCTCCTTTTGAGGTTAACCTGGTCTACAGAGTGACTTCCTGGGCTACACAAAGAAAAAAAAAAAAGAAAAAGGTTTTGGTCTAGGATGATGGAGCACACTTGCAATCACAGTACTTAGGAAATAGAAGCAGGAGGATAAGAAGTTAAAGTCATTCTTATTGACATGGGGCTCAAGGCCATCCTGGGCTCCATGAGATTCATCTTAAAAACAAACAAAATGGAGAAAATAAAACTGGATCCACAAGTGTAAAGGATGGTCTAAAAATAACCCTGAGAAAAGCACTAAGCCTCAGTTTCCTTAGTTATGAGAAATTCAAACACAAAGTAAATGGTATATTTATCTCTCTCTCTCTCTAACATACACACACACACACACACACACACACACACACACACACGTTTTTTGTTTTTCAAGACATGGTTTCTTTGTATAGCTCTGGCTTGCCCTGGAACTCACTCTGTAGACCAGGCTGGATTCAAACTCACAGAAATCCACCTGCGTCTGCCTCCCGAGTGCTGGGACTTAAAGTGTGCACTACCACAGCCCAGCTAAATAGTATATTTTAATTTAGGACATATCTAGAATTGGTGATACACACCTGTTATCCCAGTACTTAAAGGCTGAAGCAGGAGGATTCTAAGTTCGAGACTAGCCTGGTTTGCATAGCAAGTTCCAGGTTATCTTGAGCTAAGCAACAAGACCCTGTCTCAAAACAACAACCCAAGTTAATAATACGGTAGGGGGCTAGAGAGATGGCTCAGAGGTTAAGGCACTTGCCACCAAGCCGGAAAACCTGGGTTCAATTCCAGGGACCTATATGGTGGAAGGAGCCAACCAACTCTGCCAATTTGTCCTCTACCCTGATGTAGCACATGTACACACAAACACACACAAGTTGATGAGCATAAAGAAAAATAATAAATAGAATTGGGTATTGTGGCCCATGCCTTAAATCCCAGCACTTGGAGGAAGAGGCAGGCAGATCTCTGTGAGTTCAAAGCCAGTCTACATAGTGAGTTTCAGGACAACCGGAGCTATATAGTAAAACTCTATCTCATCAAAACAAAACAATAATTATAATAAATAAAATAAAAACAAATAAAGGAGGAAAGAAAAAAGAGAAGCAAGTCAGAAAGTTTATAGCAAAAACGTATCTAATTCCTAGGGCACTAGCATGCTTTGGGATAATGCTCTTGTACACTGTAAAGATCTGTCACTCATATTGCTTTAATAAAATGCTGATTGGCCAGTAGTATAAGTACTAAGCATAGGCAAAGCACCAGACTAGGAGAATTCTGGAAAGAAGAATGACATGGGAAGGTCATATGTCTATCTGTTGCTTTCATTGGTTAATTAATAAAGAAACTGCTTGGCCGGATAGGTCAGAACATAGGTGGGTGGAGTAGACAGAATAGAATGCTGGGAAGAAGGGACGTGAGGTCAGACGCAATTGAGCCAGCCACCAGGTCAGACATGCTGAATCTTTCCCAGTAAGCCACCAACTCATGGTGCTACACAGATTATTAGAAATGGGTTAATCAAGATGTGAGAATTAGTCGATAAGAAGCTAGAACTAACGGGCCAAGCAGTGTTTAAAAGAATACAATTTGTGTGTTGTTATTTTGGGGCATAAGCTAGCCAGGCGGCCAGGAGCCTGGAGGCAGGAACGCAGCCCGCCGCCTCCTCTAACTACAGAGGAAAGGCAGAGAGTCAGTCACCAGCCATATGCAGAGGAAGCAAGATAAGAATGCCACATGGACAAAAGGTACCAAGCCACATGGCTAAACATAGACAAGAATTATGGGTGAATTTAAGTCATAACAACTATTTAGTAATAAGCCTGAGCAAATGGCCTAACAGTTTATAGTTAATATAAGCCTCTATATGTTTATTTGGGGCTGAATGGCTGCGAGACTGGGCAGGACAGAAACTTCTGTTTACACTAGTGTACACAAACTCTATCTAAAATAAGCAGAAATTCATCTGCTAAGTAGTTTGGAAAGTAGTTTTATTGGTCTTTGAATTAAAGTCAAGCATCAGACTTCTAAACACCCAAAAATATGGCAATCAAAAGATAAAATTTATGTTATTACACTAGACCCAGGAAACCAAGACACACACAGTCTGTAAGCAATCTGAAAAGCTGGTGGTCTGGTCTGTGTAAAGTCCTGTGCTTATCTACATCCCTGACACTGGGATAAAGTTTGCCAAATTAGCATACCAACAGCACTGTCAGAAGGAAAAAGAAAGGTATTAATTCTGTTGTCAGACTTGAGTGAGGAGTGTGTGTGTGTGTGTGGTGCGGGTGTGCAAGAGCTTAAATACCTCAGCTTTGCCTCAAAAAGCTATGTAGCTAAGAATGACCTTGAACTTGTTATCCTTCCGCCTCCACCCCCCAAGTGCAAGGATTATAGGCCTGCACCAATATGCTGTCCTGAGCTGCTTCTAAAGAATTGGTGGCACACGCCTTTAATCCCAGCATACAGAGGTAGAGACAGGCAGATTTCTGAGTTTGAGACCAGCCTGGTCTATAGAGCGAGTTCTAGGACAGGCTCCAAAGCTACACAGAGAAACCCTGTCTTAAAAAAAGGGGGAGGGGGGAATAAAAGGCACATCTGGAATGATATTAATGTGGCATAGTTGTTCAGAAGTGTTGAAAAGAACTGAAAAGATAAAACAGCAGGGAAAATAGAAAATTAAATGGCCTACCTAAACATCATGAAAACTGACTTTCAGTAGCCTCTCATGTCCTCAAGTAAACAACAGTCAGATCTCCTTTAAGAGTTCAGCATGGCCCCTGGAGACATAATCTGCTCCCTAGAAGGGGTCTAGATTATCAAGACAATATGTGCTAAGAACGGAGCAAAAAGGTCTCTCTTGACCTCTACCTACCCTCTAAGTATCTATGAGAAAATGACATTGACATGCCAGGTTTACGTATCTTTAGAATGTAACAGAGACTCCTTTGATCAACTTCCAGTCATCTCTTGATGTGGGAGTGTCATATATCAATCTGTTGATTTCATTGGTTAAGCAATAAAGAAACTCCTTGGCCCTGATAGGTTAAAACATAGGTGGGAGGAGTAAACAGAATAAGATGCTGGGAGGAAGAGGAAGTGAGCTCAGACTCAACAGCTCTGCTCTCTGGAGCAGAGACGCCAGGCTCCGCTCTCCCAGGCAGCTCCGACCCAGGATGGACGTAGGCTAGAATCTTCCCGGTAAGTGCACCTTGGGGTGCTTACACACATTATTAGAAATGGGCTA
>NW_026067893.1:13882749-13898449 GCF_014885135.2 Alexandromys fortis | reverse complement strand
CCAGTTCTAGGGGATCTGGTACCCTCACACAGACATACATGCAGGAAAAAAAAAACTAATGTAAATAAAATGAGAATAAGTAAATTTTTTTTAAAAAAAGGCAGGCATGCTGGCATATGCCTTTGATCCCAGCACTCAGGAGACAGAGGCAGGTGGATCTCTGTAAGTTCAAGGCCAGCTTGGTCTACAGAGAGTGAGTTCCAGGACAGTCAGGGCTAAACAGAGAAACCTTATTTCATAAAACTAATAAATAAGGGCTGGAGAGATGGCTCAGTGGTTAAGAGCATTGCCTGCTCTTCCAAAGGTCCTGAGTTCAATTCCCGGCAACCACATGGTGGCTCACAACCATCTGTAATGAGGTCTGGGGCCCTTTTCTGGCCAGCTGGCATACACACAGACAGAATATTGTATACACAATAAATAAATAAATATTTTAAAAAAAACCTAATAAATAAACAAATAGTTTCCAGCAAGACAAATAAATAGTCTGTCCTAAAGGGTACTGGTGCACCTACAAAAGGACAAATGTTATTTGCAAATTATCTGAACTGCACACGTGGCATTTTTTAACAACAAAGGAGGTACACTGGTACTCTTCTACAGGAATGAATACAATTAAGGAAAAGAAGAGGAACGGCTGGGAAGATGCTTCAGCTGGTAAAAGCAGTCCAAGTTCAACCCCCAGAAGTCACATAAAACCAGGCACAGTGGCATTCATGTGAAACCCTAAGGGTAGGGGTGTCAGAGTCAGGCAGATTTCTTGGATTCCCTAGCTAGCCAGCCTAGCCTATTTGGCAAGCTCCAAACCAATGAAAGATCTATCTCAAAAACAGTGCCTACGGAACAGTACCTATGGTTATCCTCTGAGGACTAGGTGCACACATAAGAGGAGGTTGGGCCTGGCGCTGTGGGATGTCTTTGACACTGTGATAATGTGTTGCTCTCATTGGTTGATAAATAAAGCTGCTTTGGCCTACGGCAAGGCATGATAGAACTAGGTGGGAAATCCAAGCAGAGATACAGAAGAAGAAAGGCGGGTCTGAGAGACCAGCCACCCAAGGAACAACATACTAGCAGACTGCAACCACACTGCAATAATTAGATTAATAGAAATTTAAATGTAAGCGCTAGTTAATAATAAGTCTGAGCCATCAGCTAAGCATCTGTAAATAATATTAAGCCTCTGAGTGGTTATTTAGAAACTGGTGAGTGAGAGAGAAACCTCTGGTTATAAATGGTATACCAACGTGAGGCTCTCAAATTTCCACAGGGCCTGAGAAAGCTTTAAAAAGAAAAAAAAAAATAGGCAAACAGCTCCTTTAAGAGTTTCTGCAGAACAGTGAGCCTTTGAACAGCTAATACATTAAGTAGGAACAAAAACTAAGTAAAAATGCCTGCCACAGTGCAAGCATCAGTATTCTAGGGCTCTAGGAAAGGTTTAATGCAGTTCTTGATCAAGAACCTTTGACTGGGCTATGAGCTTTAGGCTAGATTTTCACAAACCAAAAAGCAGGCAGAGACAGTCACCAAAGCTGAGAGCAGAGGTCCATGTTGCTTAGCAGTTTAAAGGTCAAAAAGGCTAAAAGATACACAGTAAAAGAGGTCCATATGGAAAAACCTCTAAACAGGTTCCAGTGTATTTTACAATGTGCATAGGCTTACGAAAGAAATAAAAGGGTAGTGACAGTTAATAGAAAGGAATAAATAGTTTTAAAAAATAATATAATAAAGTCTATTTGTTGTTTTTTTTGAGACAGGGATTCTCTATAGCTTTTTTTTTCCAGCCAGTCCTGAAATTTGCTCTGTAGACTAGTCTGGCCTCAAACTTACAGAGATCCACCTGCCTCTGCCTCCTGACTGCTAGGATTAAAGGTGTGCACCACCACCATCAGGCATTATAGTAAGTCTTTAAAGAGAGAAATAAAATAATTTTTAAAAAAGCCACCCAAAGATGGGAAATACATAGGGAGTCTGGATCTTGTATGCTAGTATGTTGATTTTAAATTTTTTGATGGCTGATGGGCAAGAGACAGCTGCTGGGAGACATGAGACTGACTGAAAGAGAAAATGAAAAATATACCAACCTAGATATTTTAAAAGTACCTTAACTTTAAAACAAAAATTAAAAACTATATTTGGGAAATGGAACTTAAAAGACGATTGCTTTAGAGAAGCAGTCTTGCTTTTGTTTCCATAGGAAACAAGAGGCTATGAATTCGTTCCAGCTTAAGATGGAACAGTTTTGATCAAGGGAGCTCTCCTGAACCTTGACAGGTGATATCTATCAACAAAGGTTATAGATGGTCATACCAGGACTTGGCCATTATCTCAGTTTATCTCAGGGACCCTAAAGATGCTTCATCCACAGACAGCAGGAAGCAGTTTGGAGAAAACAATGTCAACATTCCCAAGAGTTGGGGGATATGGATGGTATTTGGTTATTTTGTGGGTTATTGATGTTTGTTATATTTAGGGGAATATTTAGGGGAAAAAGACAACTATTAATCTCAAAATAATTTACATTGATATGGATTTTGTTTACTGATATAAATTTAAAGTCAATTTTGTTATACTGTATGTGTATTTCTACTCTTGTTTAAGGTATTATGTTTATGAAGATCATTTAAAAATGTAATTTATAGTTAAAAATACAAATTAATAGTCATATATATAATAGTCAATCTTATAGCCATATTAGTTTTTTTAGGTATACAAAGATATATTTCAATCAGGTAGGTAATCTTCAAACACTTCAAAGACCTACAGAATATGGCATTTAAAATGTTTTAAGAACTTAGACTTTTCTCAGCAATGAGACATATCTGCTCCTGGAAGCACCAGTTACTTCAAAGACAGTGATGGGAATCAAACTCATTATGGAGCTTCTTTCAACATAGCAAGACCAGCCATTTGGGCAAGAAACTGCTCTTGCCTAGACTGCTTGACAGTATGCTGTATGAACTGGACATGCAGAACCCACAGAAAAGTGACTGTTAAATTTTGCCAAAACAAGGAAGAATGGTCGTTCAGGGTTCCTGCTTCACAAAAGAAACTACCAGACATTCCACAGGACACAGAGGAAAGCAACTGATGAACTTTGCCAAAATAGAAGAAACAGTCCTTCAAATTTCCTGCTTCACTGAAAAGTCTGCCAGACACTCTAGGCCTGCAGGCTGAAGATGGATGCCCCAATGTTACAGAAAAACTTTGGGTGACTGTCCAGGCAGTCAGATATCTCTGCCACTTCTAGAGTTTTGGAAGTTGCTTGTTATACACTTCTTGTTTACTCAGATAATATTATATCCTTCTGGGGTCTTTGATGGAGTTGAGGACTAGATAGTTATAGTTTTTCCTTAGTTATAATAAAAGACAAATTAGATATGAAACTTTAGATTCACAAAGACAGGATAGATAATGGAGCATTTAATTTTGTCAAATACATATAGATTAAATATTGTAACTGTAATTCTTGCTTGATAACTGTTCGTCATATATAATTTTACTATGTTAAAGTTAAAACCTTCATTTTTGATTAGACAGAAAGGGGGAAATGCTGTGGGGTGTATTTCTGTATGCTATGAAAATGTGTTGCTCTCATTGGTTGAGAGATGAAGTGTGTTTGGCATATGGCAAGGCAGAATAGAGCCAGATAAAAATCCAAGCAGAGATATAGGAGAAGAAAGGCAGAGTCTGAGAAACACCATTCAGTCACCCAAGGAACATGCCAGCAGACTGGGAATCTCCCAGCCATGTGGCAATACTTAGATTAATAGAAATGGGTTAATTTAAAGGTAATCTAGCTAGTAATAAGCCTGAGCCATTGGCCAAGCATCTGTAAGTAATATTAAGCTTGTGAGTGCTTATTTGGGAACTGGCAGATGGGAGACAAACTTGTGATTACAGTCTGGAGAAACGGCTCAGCAGTTGAGAGCACAGGCAGCTCTCCCAGAGGACCTGGTTAAATTCCCAGCACCCACATGGCAGTTCACAACTATCTGTAACTCCAGTTCCTAGGGATCTGACCTTCAGGTACTTGGCACATAAGTGGTACACAGACATACATGTAAGCAAAACACCCATACACATAGGATAAATTTAAAAGTAAAAACTAAATAAATAAAAAGAGGAGAGAGGTGGGCAGCTGGTGGCGCATGCCTTTAATCTCAGCACTCAGAAGGCAGAGGCAGGCGGATCTCTGTGAGTTCAGGGCCAGCCTGGTCTACAAGAGCTAGTTCCAGGACAGGCTCTAAAACTACAGCGAGACCCTGTCTCAAAAACCCAAGAGAGAATGAGAGAGGGGGGGGGGGGGGGGGGGGGGGGGGGGGGGGGGGGGGGGGGGGAATGGTAGCCGCTAAATAGTTAGCAGCTGTAGCAGTTATGGGAGAGGAGGCTAAGGTTCAAATCTAAACCATGCTGTGATACTTTTTAACACACTTCCAGCTTGATCTTTATCTTCCATATTCCATTTTCTCCACCTCTCACATGAATAAATTAAAGGTCATTGTCTTATTTAATAAAACCATACTATATAGCTGGGCATAGAGGTGGACACCTGTAATTCTAGCATGAAGGAGCTGAAAGCAGGAGGATCAGGAGTTCAAGGCCACCTTAGGCTACACAGTGTGGTTGACGCTAGTTTAGGCTACAAAAGACTCGGTGTCGAGGGGGAGCAATGGCTTATAAAGATGGCTCAGCAGTTTAAGGCACTTGTTACCAAGCCTGACAACCTAAGTTCAAGTTCTGGGACGCATGTGATACAGGGAGAGAATTAACTCCACTCCTGCAGGCTGTTCTCTAGTAATATCGAAACTTGCACTGTGCCACATGCAGAGGCAGAGTCACACATGCACACACATGCGCACACACATGCACACACATACACTAAGTGTAATTTTTAAAATAATGAAAAATTAAATAAATACTACCTTTTGAAAAGAAAAGGCTTCGACTTGTATATGTTCTAAAAATCTATGTTGTTATATACTCCAGTATTACTATAGTAGCTGTTTGATTGTAAATTGTTCTTTTTCTCTTTTTTTTCTTTTCTTCTTTTTTTTTTGGGAGGGGGTGGTTTTTTGAAACAAAGTTTATCTGTGTAGCCCCAACTGTCCTGGAACTCAACTCTGTAATCCAGGCTAGCCTCAAATTTATAGATCCATCAGCCTCTACCTCCCGAGTGCTGGGATTAAAGGCACCACTACTGTCCAGCTAGTTTTGATTTTTCTACCCTCAGATGAGCAAGAAACAGCTCTATGACAGGGGGGAAAAAAAAACAAGCAAACAAGGACAGACATGGATCTGCGGAAAAGCAATTGTGACCTGAGCCCTTTAGGCACAATTATCCAGCTACGCTTGTTCTTAAGATTCATCCTAACTCAGGCAACATATAAAAACTTTTCCATTAAAAATAAGAAGTAAAAATAAGTCACACTTACCATTCTGTGTAAGTTTACTCGAAAATTCATGTTGTCATCATGTAAAAATGCATTGGCATACTGATCCTAATAAAAACAGAAAAGTACGATCTGAGAAGTGTATTTAGGAAGCTCAGCTGGGCATGGCGGCACATGCTTGAAATACTCAGCACTTGGGAGTGGAGACAGGAGGATCAGAAATTTAAGTCATCCTGAACTATATATATATATATATAGTCAGTTTAATCTCAATCTAGGCTGCATGAGACCCTGTGGAAAGACAGAAATACAATAGAGAGAGAACAAGAAAGACAGAAGGAAAGGGGCTGGTGAGATACTCAGTGGATAAAGACATCTGCCACCAAACTTTACAACTGAGCTTGATCCTTGCAACCCACATGGTGGAAACTGATCCCTAAAACACATGTATTTGTAATCCACAACACTGTTCTCTGACCTCTATATGCAAGGCTAGACACACAGATACACATAAATAAATAAATAAATAAATAAATAAATAAAATTTAAAAGACTAAAGAAAAAATGGTGTGGAGGCGGAGCAGAAGGGAGAGACAAGAAGTAAAAAGGGAGAGACAGAGGAAGGTGGGAATAAAGGAAAGCAGGCAAGCAAGCAGGCAGACATGAATGGATGCATTTGTAATCTATCATACAAAATCCTCCCTCTTTTCTTCCTGCCAACCCAAAACAAGGTCTCTAGCCTAGGCTGGCCTCCAACTCCCTATGAAGTTAAGAATAGCCGCTAATCTTCCTGTCTTTACCTCTGCTTCTGAGTGCTGAGATTATAGGAGTACCAGTTTATGCAAAGGAAGAAACTGAATCCCAGATTTGGTCATGCTAAGCAAGTGTTTGGCCAATTGAATTACATTCTCAGTCCAAATCCTTGGACCTTTATAAACTACTTTCAGGATCCATGGGAGAGTTAATGTAATAAGTCTAGAGCCTTTACATCAACCCCTTACTTAAGCCATAAAATTGAGTAAAATTTCCCAGTATGTCTTTAGTGGATCGAAGATCTCTGGGAAAATTAAATACAATAAAATATTAAAATCCAGGGGCTTGAGAGGAATCTGTTTTCCTAGTCTCGCTTCCTTCCCATCTGCCCAAGGAGTCAGCTGTGCTTGTGACAGCTTGGAGGCTCTCACAGGGGCAGAGGATACACGTGCAGACGCCACATGAGGCTCCCGGAATGAGGAGGCCTGTGCTCTGCTGGGAGTGAGCTCAGCGCAGCAGGAAATAACTGCTATGCTGGCAGCACTGAAGCAGACAAGACCCCATCTCTCCCTGCCTTCGAAAGACTGGTGGAAAAATCAGCTCTTCTCACAGAAGATTGGAAATAAGCATCCCCTGGCCCTCTCCCAACATCTTCCTGAGATCTGACATGCCTACAGACTCCAATTACAGGGACTGTTACAATTTGTGAAGAACAACTCCTTTAGGGATTTTCTTTGAATGTTTGTGAAAAGCAGTTGTAGGAGGCCCATTGCTGATAGGCAGTTCTTCTAGCAGCAGCTCCCCTAGCCTTGTGAGAAGAGCTCATCTGCCCACAGAATGCAGAAAGTGAATGTGTGAGACCACTGCACCCTGTGGACTACCTTGGCTGCTGTCTTAAAAAACAAACAAGGGAAAGGAGTCCTAACAGGAGAGGCAGCAGTTATAAATTTAGCTCTAATCTAGCTCAAGTCCCACCATCTTTGGGAGTCGCCGCTAGCTAAACCAGGCAAAAGGGCCTTCTCACAAAGAGTGACCTTTCCACAGCTGACTGGCTTTCAAATCACTGATGAGCCATCCTCCGTGTGTGTCTACAAGGGTGTCCTCCAAGAGGTTAGACTAAGGAACTGAAGACTCACCCTAAATGTGTCTGCTACTACCCCGTGGGCTAAGGACTCAATTTGAACAAGAGGAGAAAATAGAGAAAGCCTACTTGATAGACACCAGTGTTTGTCTCTTTCTGCTTCCTAACCAGTGCCCTGAAAAGGCTGCTGCAGGTCCCCACAGGCATGTCTGCTCTGCTGTGGTGGACTAGGTCACCTCAGACTAGGAGTCAAAAGAAAGTCTCAAGTTCCTTTTTTAAAATCAAATTGTGTATGTGTGTGTGTGTGTGCGCGTGCGCGCGCGCGAGTGAGTGCGCATATCCACCACAGTATGCATGTGGAGGTCAGAGAACAGTTTGCAAGAGTTGGTGAGCTCTCTTCTTCCATCATGTGGCTCCGAGGGATCAAACTCATGTCATCAGGCTCAGTAGCAGGGCCTTTACCAACTGAACAATCTCGCCCACATGTAGATTCTACTTATCTGGAATTAGGCCACAAAAATGAGAAAAGTAACTCATACACACCTTTTCTTACATCAATTCTTGTTCACCACCAAAATGTAACCATTCTCCTCTATTTTTCTTGTACTCCTATACCCCAGGATATTTTAGCTCCTTTTAAAACTTACTAAACACAAAAGACACAACACAGCTCCTCCAGAGGGAAAAGGTTGGCTTTCTAGAAAGTTTTAAATCTCTTGGTTAGAATTGCTAAGGACCAAAACACAGATGGGTATAGCTCAGTACAGTCCTGTGTAGTATGCATCAAGTCCTGGGTTCCGTCCCAGCACTCCATAAAACCAGGCATGACGGGACACAGTGTGCCGGTAATTCTACTCAGAGGAATAAGAAGTTCAAGGTTATCCATAACTACATAGGAAGTTCAAGAGCAGCCTGGACTATAACAGACCCTCCGTCTTTAAAAAAGGGGGATGTCTGGAGAACCATCCAGAACCATCCATTCTATTCTCAACTATCATAGTTACTTTATCAATATTGTTTAGTTTTGTTTGAAATAGGGTCTCATGTATTCCCAGGCTGGCCTCAAACTCACTATTACATTCAAGGAAAGCCTTGAAATGCTAATCTTCCTGGCTCCACCTCCAGAGTGCTGTGCCACGCCAGGATGTTTTTATGTGGTATTGGGAATCAAAGCCAGGGCTTCACAAACGCTAGGTAAGCACTCTACCAAAGGCTACATTTCCCAGCATCTCAAAGTTCACTACTAATTCATCTAATGCTAACTGAGTCTATGTGTGCTAGATAACGAGAACACAGTGGTGATGAAAGCAAAGGCCCTGTTACCAAAGCTCAATTCTGGAGGAAGGAGATGGACAACACAAAGGACCCTCGAGTCATGTGAAAGGAGCAGGTGAGCAGAAAAGAGCATTCTAGAAGGAACCAACTTACACCCAAAGGTCCCATTAAGACCTACCTCTGCAATACATGTAA
The DNA here is from genome assembly GCF_014885135.2 of Alexandromys fortis. Classification (NCBI taxonomy): domain Eukaryota; kingdom Metazoa; phylum Chordata; class Mammalia; order Rodentia; family Cricetidae; genus Alexandromys; species Alexandromys fortis. Next base: position 13,889,752 of record NW_026067893.1, on the reverse strand, counting down.
GGATAATCAGACAGAGTTTGCCGCTATGAAGCCTGTGTTCATCTGTAAAGCAAAAAAAAAAATTTAAATCTTCTCTATACATAATCCAAATCACATAATGAATAGAGAACAAAGATGTCAATCATGAAGAGGAGTATTGCACAGAAGTCATGAATGAAGGCTAGGAGATAGTTCAGTCAGTAAAGCACTGCCTTGCAACCATGAGGACTTCGATTCAATTTTATATAAAAAGCCTGTGATACACACTTGTAATCCCAGCTCTGGGGAGACAGAAAAAACAGGATCCCTGAAACTTGCTGGCCAGCCAGCTTTACCTACTTAATCTCAAAAAAAAAAAAAAAAATAGGTGACTAGAACCTGAGGAATGACACCCAAGGTTGCCTCTACACACACACACACACACACACACACACACACACACACACACACGCTGCATCTGTATACAGTTAACACACACACTCATGAATCAGAATCAAGGTGGTACTAAATTAAGTCTTGCTTCCCTCCTAGGCAAAGAAAAATAGTTTGTTTATCCTGATAGCCTGTAAAGTATCTGTCCAAGATGTATTCCTATAATCATTCCTATTATCATGCCCATGCCTTTTCTTTCAGTTAAATCCAGAGCCTTACATGTGGTAAGCAAGAGCTCCACACCAAACCATACTCCCGTGGTGCGGGACAATTCTGTATTCTGTCAATTATGTTTTCAATGAATGCTGATTGGCCAGTAGCCAGGCAGGAAGTATAGGTGGAACAACCAGACAGGAAGTAGAAGCGGGGCAATGAGAACAGGAGAATCCTAGGAAGGAGAAAGCTCTTCCTGCAGGCCTGCCCAGACACTGAAGGAGGAAGATGTGACCTGCCCCGCCAAAAAAGGTACCAAGCCATGTGGCTAACATAGATAAGATAATAGGTTAATATAAGTTATAAGAGCTAATATGAAGCCTAAGTTAATGGGTCAATCAGTTTATCATTAATATAGACCTTTGTGTGATTTTCTCTGGGGCATAACGACTGCAGGAACTGGGCAGGACAGACACCCCAACAAGCAGGCCCTCATGTTACACTCCCCAACCCTAGTGCCTATTTTAAAAATCTAATAGATTTCTCTTTAAGGTAACAACACCAAAGACACAAGTACCAAGGATTTTTAAAGAACTTTAAAAGCAAAACCAAAACAAAGGGATGAAAACATAAAATTCTAGAAAAGGAACAGGAAGGAATGACTGAGGAAGCAGCTTCAATAACATAATGACATGTTTTTAAAGTTGAGCAGCAGGTTCTCATTTGTTTCACTACTATACTATTTAGTTTATGATGCTTCACAATATACCAACCAGCATAGGGTGCTGCAAAGATGGCTCAGAGGCTAAGAGTGTGATAGAGTAAAAATGAGCCACATAAAAATGAAAAATTCAGAGTCTAGATTCTATATATTATTGTGTTTTCTTTAAATTTTTTGACTGTGAAGGAGCTAAGTACAGAGAGACATTTCATTGTATCAGCTGCTAAGCTAAACCAGGACTTACTTTGCTCAACTGCCGACTGAGATGAACCTAGCATACAGGATACACCATGAGAGACCTGATTAACAGTGCCCCCCATACAACAGGAAGAAGTTTGGAGAGAAAAAACTATGCCCATATTTTCAAAATATTGTTTATAAATGTTCTTTTACATTTAAAGGGGGATATGATATAGATATGAATAATTTGCATTCGTATGGATTTTGCTTTATTGATATAAATTTAAGGTCAATCTTGTTATATGTATATTTCTGTTCTTGATTAAGATATTGTGATTATGTAATTCATTTAAAATGTATAATTAGGAAATATAGGTTGTTAATGGATAATCATTGATAATAGTCAAGCTTGTAGTCATGTTAGTTAGATTTTTAGCTATATAGAGATATATTTCAGTTAGATAGGCATTCTTCATATCTTTCAAAGACTACAGAATATGGCATTTAAAATGTTTTTAATAACTTAGGGCTTTTCATGACAATGAGACATGTCTGATCTTGGCAGCACCAAGCTACTTCAAGAGGAAGATGGGCATCAAAGAGGCTCCTTATGGAGTTGGTTAGCCATTTGGGCAAGAAACTGCTCTTGCCTGGACTGATGCATAAACTGGACATGAAGAACCCTCAGAGAGATGACTGCTGAACTTGTCTAAAGGTGAGATGATCCTTTGCTGTTCCTGATTCATGAGAGTCTATGAAACATTTTGCAGGGCACAGAAGAAAGTGACTGAACTGTCTTTGAAATTTCCTGCTTCATGGAAATGTCTGCTAGATACTATGGGCCTATAGGCTGAAGATGGATGCCCCAACAGTACAGAATAACTTTGGGTGACTGTCCAGGCAAGGAGATGTCTCTGTCATTTCTAGAGTTTTGGAAGCTGCTTACAACATACTTCCTGTTTACTTAAGTAATATTATATCCTTCTAGAGTCTTTGATGAAGAATTTATATAGTTTTCCTTAGTTATGATAAAAGAGAAAGTAGATATAAATATTGTAACTGTAATTCTTGCTTGATAACTGTTTTGTTATATGTAATTTGACTATGTTAAAGTTAAAGCCTTCCTTGATGTTTAAACAGAAAAAGGGGAAATGGTGTAGGAGGTTTTTCTGTCTATGTGTTGCTTTCATTGCTTGAATAAAGAAACTGCCTTGGCCTTTTGATAGGGTAGCACTTAGGTAGGCGGAGTGGACGGAACTGAATGCTGGAAAGAAGGGAGATGGAGAGTGTTGAAATAGGAGCGGCAGCAGGGCTGCGTCCCCAGCACCCCAGCCGCCTGCTAGCTTATGCCCGAAATAACAACACACAAATTGTATTCTTTTAAGCATTGCTTGCCCATTATATCTAGCCTCTTCTCGGCTAACTCTCGCACCTGGACTAGCCCATTTCTAATAATGTATGTAGCACCCCAAGGTGCGCTTACTGGGAAGATTCTAGCCTACGTCTATCCTGAGTCGGAGCTTCATCGCGTGTGCCCAGAAGTGCGAAGCAGGGCCTCTGCGCCAGAGAGCAGAGCCGTCGAGTCTGTCTGAGGAGTCTTACCTCACTTCCTCTTCCTCCTGTTTACTCCTCCCACCTATATTTTAACCTATCAGGGCAAGCAGTTTCTTTAATTAACCAATGAAATCAACAGATTGATATATGACACTCCCACATCAGGAGAGCCACCATGGAGCTGCCAGGTCAGATACGCTGAGTCTTTCCTGGTAAACCACAACCTCGTGGTGAACACAGATTAATAGAAATGGGTTAGATCAAGATGTGAGATAATGGGTCAGGCAGTGATTTAATTAATACAATTTCTGTGTGATTATTTTGGGTGTAAGCTAGCCAAGCTAGGTGGGAGGAAGAGCAGGCACACTCCTCCTGTTACAGAGTGTTCTTCCAAAGGACCAATGTTCAGTTTCCAGCATCCATGTTCTATCTCTGACACCCTCTTTGGGCACACCCATGCAACTCACCATACTTATACACATATATGCATACATTTACACAAAAAAATGAATAAATAAATCCAAAGAAAAGCATTTTACAGATGTCAATTAATACATACATTAGAAAAAAAGTATCTGAAAGCCAGGGATGGTAGTGACCACCTTTAATCCCAGCACTTTGATGGCAGAGAGAGCTGGATCTCTGAGTTCAAGGATCTCTGAGTTCTTGTCTACATAGTGTGAGTTCTAGGCCACTCAGAGCTACAGAGTAAGAACCTTTCTCAAACAAAGAAAAGAAAAAGATGTCTTGTCTGGGACAAAGAAAACATCAGCTCTACTGCTCTTAAGATCATAATGTGAAGCTGGGATCCGGTTTAGTGGTAGGGCATTTGGTCACCATGGATAAGGCTCTAGGTTCCATTCCCAGAACACAAAATACACACACACACACACACACACACACACACAATGATCATGAGATCCTGTAGCCAGGGCGTAGCACAGCAAGTCTTAGGTTAAGACAGGGGAAGAGATGGGCAAATGAAGCCATGGAACAGTCATTTTTTTTAAATAAACTATTCTGCATACCTAACCTTGCCCTTGCCATATTTAGACCTCCCACTGGCAAAAATATATTGCAGTCTACAGACACTGTGACCATACGTACTGGCTATTACTTAGTCTATAATTTGGACTTGTATTTATGAACCTGAAGTGACCAGGACAGAGGTTTACATAACTGTTAGAGCTAAAAATGCATTCCAAGAGCCTCAATTCACTGTGTTATATCAAGCAAAGCTTAAAAGTTCATTTTTCTGGGTCACATCCATACAATTTCTTTCTGCTGTAGTTGTTGCAATATTTGTAGAGAAAGGAACAGGCTACCCATTTCCATACAGAAGCAATAGCCTCAGGAAACTCAGATACACTAGAGTCTTGTTATCCTTGCCTGCCAGATCTCTCTTGCCAAGTCTCAGAGAACCAGTCACCTCAGCAGTTCCCAATGGACTGTTCTGTTAGGAGTTGGTGACCTGGAATACTTGCATGGAGTTAACCCTATGTTCTATGTTAGAAGATGGTGACCTGTAATAGCTGCATGGAGTTAACCCTATGTAGTAGCACTTACTCTTCAAAGAGTAACACGTGATACAAGAGGAAATGCCTAAGTTTCCAAGGCGGAGCTCTCCAATAATAGCTCACACAGTGTATGAACACAGCACACTTAGACTCATACACCCAGGCTCCTTTCGGCTCTGGCAAGTCTTAGTTTCCCATATTGCTCTTTCAGCTTTCCAATCTCTGTCTTTCAGTGTTTCCTCCTCACTCCAGAGCTCCTGAGCCTTCATTCCTTCCTTTCCAGAGCTCTTGAAAACCCTCACAACAGAAACCTGCTCACTTGGCAAACAAAAGCCTTCTGAAGTAAAAATCATGCCAAAAGGAGCCTAAGCCCACCTCAGAGGCTCTTAGGACACTCTCCTCACATAAAGTAAGGCAGCAAAAACAATCCATTTTTAACAATTTTTGGTCCTACAATAAAATTGACTTACAATATATGGAAATATGAAGTTATTCATAGACTATAAGTTAATAACTCAAGTGGGCATGGTAGTACACATATGTAATTCCAATACTTGTAAACAGACAGGAGGATCAAGAATTCAAGGCTAGGGGGCTGGAGAGATGGCTCAGTGGTTAAGAGCATTGCCTGCTCTTCCAAAGGTCCTGAGTTCAATTCCCAGCAACCACATGGTGGCTCACAACCATCTGTAATGAGGTCTGGTGCCCTCTTCTGGCCTTCAGGCATACACGCAGAAAGAATATTGTATACTAAAGAAATAAATATTTTAAAAAAAAAGAGTTCAAGGCTAGCCTCTACAACAGAACAAATAGAAGACCAACCTAGGATACCAGAGACAAAGAAAGAAACCAAGAGAGAGAAAGCAGGGAAGAGAGAGGAAGAGAAAGGAGAGAGAAGCTTTTTAAAGCAACAGGCTGTGGTAGTAGTCTGAATGAAAATGGCTCCCATTGGCCCACACGGAGTGGCACTATTAAGAGGTGTTAGAGTGGGTGTGGTCTTATTGGAGGAAGTGTGTTACTGGGGTGGGCTTTGAGATTTTAGATGGTCAGGCCAATCCCAGTGTCTCCCTCTTTCTTCCTGTTGCCTGCAGATCCAGATGTAGAACTCTCAGGTACTTCCCCAGCACCATGTCTGCCTGCATGCCTCCATGCTTTCCACCATGACAATAGATTAAACCTCTGAACTGTAAGCCAGCCCCAAAGAAATGTTTTCCTTTGGCTGGGTAGTGGTGGTGTACACCTTTAATCCCAACACTTGGGAGGCAGAGGCAGGCAGGTCTCTGTGAGTTTGAGGCCAGCCTGGTCTACAAAGTAAGTTCCAGGATAGCCAGGGAGAAACCCTGTCTTTGAAAAAAAAAAAATGTTTTTCTTTATAAGAGCTGCCGTGGTCATGTTGTTTCTTCACAGAAATAGAAACCCTAACTAAAACACCATGGCTTATGCAGAAACCAGTAACTGTCAAAGCATCAAAACTAAGTAATGGTAGAATACTTGACCTTAAATGGGACGGCTTTATCACCTGCTCCAAGGCCTAGGAAACGTCAGAGAAGAGGGAACAAAAAGAATGTAAGAGCCAGAAGATAGTCACGCGGCAAAAAAAGTGGCTTCTGGATATGACACAGCAATTACACCCATGAAATCACTGTATGTGGGGTTACATATACAAGACCTACCCAATATTGGGTATCAACATTTCACCTGAGGCCGGGCGGGTGGTGGCTTACGCCTTTAATCCCAGCACTTGGGAGGCAGAGGCAGGCGGATCTCTGTGAGTTCGAGACCAGCCTGGTCTACAAGAGCTAGTTCCAGGACAGGCTCCAAAACCACAGAGAAACCCTGTCTCAAAAAAACAAAAACAAAAAAAATAAAAATTCACCTGAGGACCCATCCTCCCTTCTGAGACTACTGGCGATTAACAGCTACTTGGGGAGGAATGTCATTTTCTTTAGTAGTGTAGCTATGGATAAGTTACTCTTGCTCCAGAAAATAGCCTCCCACCCACACTGAGCAAGAAACTTGTAATTAAACTCAGGAGGTGCTACAGATGGTCTCAACAATCATTGTTCTTTCAGAAGACATGACCTTGGTTCAGTTCCCAGCACTGACAGACAGCTCAAAAGTGTTCTTCATAACTCCAGCTCCAGGAGACCCAATACCTCCCAACCTCCACAGGCTGCTACACTACACATGTGGTTCATAAGCATGCGCTCAGGCACACATACACGTGAACATAAAACCAAACAGTATTTAAACTCAGTAGGCCACACACAAAAAGGAGTCATGAAAGTAGTACTGGGGGCTGGAAAGATGGCTCAGAGGTTAAGAACATTGCCTGCTCTTCCAAAGGTCCTGAGTTCAATTTCCAGCAACCACATGGTGGCTCACAACCATCTGTAATGGGGTTTGGTGCCCTCTTCTGGCCTGCAGACATAGACACAGACAGAATATTGTATACATAACAAATAAA
>NW_026067893.1:13860678-13880441 GCF_014885135.2 Alexandromys fortis | reverse complement strand
CACCATGGATAAGGCTCTAGGTTCCATTCCCAGAACACAAAATACACACACACACACACACACACACACACACAATGATCATGAGATCCTGTAGCCAGGGCGTAGCACAGCAAGTCTTAGGTTAAGACAGGGGAAGAGATGGGCAAATGAAGCCATGGAACAGTCATTTTTTTTAAATAAACTATTCTGCATACCTAACCTTGCCCTTGCCATATTTAGACCTCCCACTGGCAAAAATATATTGCAGTCTACAGACACTGTGACCATACGTACTGGCTATTACTTAGTCTATAATTTGGACTTGTATTTATGAACCTGAAGTGACCAGGACAGAGGTTTACATAACTGTTAGAGCTAAAAATGCATTCCAAGAGCCTCAATTCACTGTGTTATATCAAGCAAAGCTTAAAAGTTCATTTTTCTGGGTCACATCCATACAATTTCTTTCTGCTGTAGTTGTTGCAATATTTGTAGAGAAAGGAACAGGCTACCCATTTCCATACAGAAGCAATAGCCTCAGGAAACTCAGATACACTAGAGTCTTGTTATCCTTGCCTGCCAGATCTCTCTTGCCAAGTCTCAGAGAACCAGTCACCTCAGCAGTTCCCAATGGACTGTTCTGTTAGGAGTTGGTGACCTGGAATACTTGCATGGAGTTAACCCTATGTTCTATGTTAGAAGATGGTGACCTGTAATAGCTGCATGGAGTTAACCCTATGTAGTAGCACTTACTCTTCAAAGAGTAACACGTGATACAAGAGGAAATGCCTAAGTTTCCAAGGCGGAGCTCTCCAATAATAGCTCACACAGTGTATGAACACAGCACACTTAGACTCATACACCCAGGCTCCTTTCGGCTCTGGCAAGTCTTAGTTTCCCATATTGCTCTTTCAGCTTTCCAATCTCTGTCTTTCAGTGTTTCCTCCTCACTCCAGAGCTCCTGAGCCTTCATTCCTTCCTTTCCAGAGCTCTTGAAAACCCTCACAACAGAAACCTGCTCACTTGGCAAACAAAAGCCTTCTGAAGTAAAAATCATGCCAAAAGGAGCCTAAGCCCACCTCAGAGGCTCTTAGGACACTCTCCTCACATAAAGTAAGGCAGCAAAAACAATCCATTTTTAACAATTTTTGGTCCTACAATAAAATTGACTTACAATATATGGAAATATGAAGTTATTCATAGACTATAAGTTAATAACTCAAGTGGGCATGGTAGTACACATATGTAATTCCAATACTTGTAAACAGACAGGAGGATCAAGAATTCAAGGCTAGGGGGCTGGAGAGATGGCTCAGTGGTTAAGAGCATTGCCTGCTCTTCCAAAGGTCCTGAGTTCAATTCCCAGCAACCACATGGTGGCTCACAACCATCTGTAATGAGGTCTGGTGCCCTCTTCTGGCCTTCAGGCATACACGCAGAAAGAATATTGTATACTAAAGAAATAAATATTTTAAAAAAAAAGAGTTCAAGGCTAGCCTCTACAACAGAACAAATAGAAGACCAACCTAGGATACCAGAGACAAAGAAAGAAACCAAGAGAGAGAAAGCAGGGAAGAGAGAGGAAGAGAAAGGAGAGAGAAGCTTTTTAAAGCAACAGGCTGTGGTAGTAGTCTGAATGAAAATGGCTCCCATTGGCCCACACGGAGTGGCACTATTAAGAGGTGTTAGAGTGGGTGTGGTCTTATTGGAGGAAGTGTGTTACTGGGGTGGGCTTTGAGATTTTAGATGGTCAGGCCAATCCCAGTGTCTCCCTCTTTCTTCCTGTTGCCTGCAGATCCAGATGTAGAACTCTCAGGTACTTCCCCAGCACCATGTCTGCCTGCATGCCTCCATGCTTTCCACCATGACAATAGATTAAACCTCTGAACTGTAAGCCAGCCCCAAAGAAATGTTTTCCTTTGGCTGGGTAGTGGTGGTGTACACCTTTAATCCCAACACTTGGGAGGCAGAGGCAGGCAGGTCTCTGTGAGTTTGAGGCCAGCCTGGTCTACAAAGTAAGTTCCAGGATAGCCAGGGAGAAACCCTGTCTTTGAAAAAAAAAAAATGTTTTTCTTTATAAGAGCTGCCGTGGTCATGTTGTTTCTTCACAGAAATAGAAACCCTAACTAAAACACCATGGCTTATGCAGAAACCAGTAACTGTCAAAGCATCAAAACTAAGTAATGGTAGAATACTTGACCTTAAATGGGACGGCTTTATCACCTGCTCCAAGGCCTAGGAAACGTCAGAGAAGAGGGAACAAAAAGAATGTAAGAGCCAGAAGATAGTCACGCGGCAAAAAAAGTGGCTTCTGGATATGACACAGCAATTACACCCATGAAATCACTGTATGTGGGGTTACATATACAAGACCTACCCAATATTGGGTATCAACATTTCACCTGAGGCCGGGCGGGTGGTGGCTTACGCCTTTAATCCCAGCACTTGGGAGGCAGAGGCAGGCGGATCTCTGTGAGTTCGAGACCAGCCTGGTCTACAAGAGCTAGTTCCAGGACAGGCTCCAAAACCACAGAGAAACCCTGTCTCAAAAAAACAAAAACAAAAAAAATAAAAATTCACCTGAGGACCCATCCTCCCTTCTGAGACTACTGGCGATTAACAGCTACTTGGGGAGGAATGTCATTTTCTTTAGTAGTGTAGCTATGGATAAGTTACTCTTGCTCCAGAAAATAGCCTCCCACCCACACTGAGCAAGAAACTTGTAATTAAACTCAGGAGGTGCTACAGATGGTCTCAACAATCATTGTTCTTTCAGAAGACATGACCTTGGTTCAGTTCCCAGCACTGACAGACAGCTCAAAAGTGTTCTTCATAACTCCAGCTCCAGGAGACCCAATACCTCCCAACCTCCACAGGCTGCTACACTACACATGTGGTTCATAAGCATGCGCTCAGGCACACATACACGTGAACATAAAACCAAACAGTATTTAAACTCAGTAGGCCACACACAAAAAGGAGTCATGAAAGTAGTACTGGGGGCTGGAAAGATGGCTCAGAGGTTAAGAACATTGCCTGCTCTTCCAAAGGTCCTGAGTTCAATTTCCAGCAACCACATGGTGGCTCACAACCATCTGTAATGGGGTTTGGTGCCCTCTTCTGGCCTGCAGACATAGACACAGACAGAATATTGTATACATAATAAATAAATAAATAAATAAATAAATAAATAAATATTTAAAAAAAAAAAAAAGAAAGTAGTACTGGGACGGGTGGTGGTGGCGCACGCCTTTAATCCCAGCACTCAGGAGGCAGAGGCAGGGATCTCTGTGAGTTGGAGGTCAGTCTGGTCTACAAGAGTTAATTCCAGGACAGGCTCCAAAGCTACAGAGAAATCCTGTCTTGAAAACCAAAAGGAAAAAAAAATCTCTATTTTCAGGGCTAGCCAGTTCTTTCAAAAAGGCCAAAAACTTATAAACCATATCTTAAGGTCACTTAGCATCAATAAAAATAAAATGTCAAAACCCAAATTAAAAAAAGAAAGAAAGTAGTATTGGGGTAAAAGGTATATTGGGGTGGGGAGAGATGGCTTAGCAGTTAAGAGCACTGGCTACTCTTCCAGGGGTCCTGAGTTCAATTCCTAGCAGCAATAGGGTGGCTCACAAACTTCTCTCTAACTGTAGCCCCATGGGATATGATGCCCTTTTCTGGCATGCATACCTAAAGACAAAACACTCCTATCTATAAATAAATCAATCATCAAAACAAGAAATTGGGATGGGAACTTGTTGGGAAGAGGCTTTCAGTGGGAGAAAAAAGATCAAAGATCAGGACTGGGCATGGTGGTACATGCTTTAATCCCACAAGTACAAAGGCTGAGACAGTGAATTGAGAGTTCAAGGCCAGGCAGGTCTACACAGTGAGTGCCAGGCCACACAGGGCTAAACAGTGAGTCCCTGTGTCAGAATTTAAAAAAAAAAAATGAAGAAAATTTAAATCTACTTAAAAAGCTACTAAAGTTCATTGTCTAAATGTATGATGCTGTCCGTTCTGTAAAAAGAAGGAAGAGATTTGAGGGTAACTGAAGAAACTTCAATAGGAACTAAATCTCACACACTCTTAGAGAGCCGTTTTGGGGTTTTGTAGATATAATAATGACATTTTAGCTACCTGGGAAAGTGTTTTTGATTTCTGGAGGTGCAGGCAAAGTGAACTTTGTGAACTAGCGATACCTGCAGTGTTCTTTAAAGTGTCACAGCCAAAACAACGAGGACACAAAAAGGAACTTAAGGCAGACGAGACAGAACAGAATGTCAGTGGGATGCAGGTGGTCACCACTGAACATAGATAGATAGAAAGACAGACAGACAGATAGATCTCAATTTGTCTCAAAACCACAACAAAAGACAAAAATCAGAACCAAAAAGAGAAAGAGAGTTGCAGCAAAATGAAATCGGAAAGGAAAAGCACTGCTCCAGACCCGTGGGCGTGCCGGTGTTACTCTGTGGTCCAGGAGCTCAAAGGCCCCAGCTCAGTTCTCTCCCTCTGTGCACTGTCTGGGGTCAGCGGCTTGTCTACTTTAAGCGATAAGCAGCACAGCCCCCCGAGACCCCTGACTCTCACCACAAGTCGATGCTCCCAGTGTGCATCCTCAGAAGGGAATCCCCTGAGGGGTGCTAACCTCAAAGAACTCCCACAGAAGAGTGTGCATCCACACCAAGACCTCCTAAGCACACCTGCTAATTCTTGTAGGGATCAACTTTTTTTCCTTTTCTATATTGAAGCCCTCTCCTCCAACTTCAGGTTTTCCCAACACCATCTAACTGTCACCCGGCAGTGAGAAATCACTGTTTTCCAGAGCCCAGGTCCATCACCTGCCCAGGAGGCCCCAATAGGACACAGAAGAAAGCCTCAAAATTCAGCCACTACTCTTTGACGTTAGGCATGCCTCCAAGACAACATGTCTTACCTTTAGTGTCCTGCATGACAATCGAGCTATACTTTAAGAAGGTTATCAGTAGGTTACTGGTCTGTACATCTGCATCCAGTGAGAGTTCCACAGAACTTATAACTGGAATAGAACAAATAAAACACTTAGCCCATAACATATTCCACCTAACACTCTACCCACATAGCCAATTTGCCAGCAGGCAAAAAAATGACTAAATAAGCTTTTCCCACGACAGAAGGAGGACCAAGTACTTTCCATAAAACTTCTATCTACTCTCACTAGGCCTCTTGAACTCCTGTGCCCCATGCTCCCCAAAACCTGCCAACCTTCTTTTTCATCTAGGGTCAATCCAGAAAGAGTTTTTCTTCTAATACACTAGAAAAGGATGTAATTCTATTCCAGCCACAAGTAATCAAGTTCAAGGTCCTTCTTAGAGGCACTGTCATTTCTAACTCAAGGAAAAAGTTATACTGAATATAAATGAGCCTGCTTTGACGAGTCTCTTACTTAAAATAAAGGAAGAATTCTTCCTAATAAGGAGAAATTTGCTCAGTATGAGAACAAGCCCTTACACTAAAAGTACCCAAGATGAAAGGAGCGAAAGTTGAGGCAGAACTATGTGCGAATTCTACCCCTTAGTCCTTCCCCGTGAAAAGGAACCTGAAATGCAACAGCAGAGAGAAAACAGGGCACATCACTGATGTCTAGTCTCTGCTTCTAGAAGATCCTTCGGTCCACTGTCCTGGCCCCAGTGCACAGTGGGGATCAGAATCAACCCAAGCACAACAGCTTTCACTTGGATTTAAAGATGTTAAATTAGAGTCAGTCAGCTGGGCGGTGGTGGCACTTGGGAGGCAGAGGCAGGCGGATCTCTGTGAGTTCGAGGCCAGCCTGATCTAAAAGAGTTAGTTCCAGGACAGGCTCCAAAGCTACAGAGAAACCCTGTCTCAAAAAAATAAATAAAAAAAAATAAAATAATAGAATTAGTCAACCACTTAGTGCTTTAACAGTGTCTAAAACATAACACATACACAAAAAGAGCCTCATGATGGCCCAGTGACATTTGAAAATCTATAGCATTTGGCTGTATTTTAAACTATGAACACACTTCTAAGTTTGGGACATTAGTCATAATATATATTCATGACTATAATGGATCCCTCTGGAGTTATTACAATGCATGCAAAGGACATTTATTAACAATGGGAAACACTGTACATTATGGTTCCACAATACATAGCAAAAAGCCTTATGAGAAGAAATTAGCATGCCCAAATCTTGGCTGTTTTCCCATAATTTGGCCCCCAAGAACAAATAAAAAAGATAAGTTTATTTTTATATTGAAACACTAACAGATGCCCTGGTCAGACTGGGCTATAGATAAGACCCTGTCTCAAAAACAACAAACCTAAACGGTCTCATAGGCTGTCATTTCAAGCCACAGCCATTCTGAACTCAGAACCCATAATCACTCCTTTGTTATCTAACTGGTAAGTGGAAGTTTTAGCCCACTCACGCACAGTGATAACTAGAAAACTATCTTACATAATATGTAGAAATATAGAACTATATATATTTTTAGTTTACCAGAAAGTCCTCTCATGCCAAGGCGGAGTTGTCAAATGTCAAGTCTGAGCTGCGAACAAATGTTACAGCTAACTGCTGGCTTTTAAAAATAATAGCACCAGTGACATACCTTAAATATAACTGGGCTACAGAGCAGCACTGTAATTAAAAAACAAAAATTGAAAATAAGGCTACAATACTTAGGACCCCTACAGTAAGGAAATGAGTTAGAAGAAAAAAATAAAAAGGCAGAATCAAATCCCTCACAGTGTAAAATCTCCCTCGTAAGCAAGCATCGCTCCTTAACGCTGCCTTTATAATGTTTCTCGGGAGCTTTTGTCAAGAGAGACAGTCATCTGAAAGTGGGCTGACTTGTTCCCATGGAGCAGGCTAAAAGCTCAGCGGTTGTAGGTAAGCACAAATCCTGCCATTGCATAATCAAGGGTGTGGGTGAAATGTTCACAATCAACAGCTGAAAGGCAGTTCTCTGAAGCATCCAAGCCCCAACATCACATGGAACTGAGAACACACACACTCACAAACATACATTTATGGCTTTGGATATCCATGGTAACTAGGCAAGCTCCATCCTTAAGAGAAAGTACAGTGTTTCCATTGGCTTAGCAGTGACCTGAATAAACAGACAAGTAGGCAATCCTCACTATGCTTCTTCTCATTAAGATATTTTGGAATTTGGCTTTCAATTCTAAAAAGCCCCAATTTGCTGTCATAGATCTGAAGATCAATGACAGTTCCTTGCCATACTTCTCTGCTGCTTATACTGCATTAAAATTCGAATGCTCAGGGCCACATAAAAATGTGGTGGTGCACACCTTTAATCCCAGCACTAGGGAGCCAGAGGCAGGAGGATCTCTGTGAGTTCAAGGCCAGCCTGGTCTACAGAGTGAGTTCCAGGACTGACAGGGCTACACAAAGAAACCCTGTCCGGCTGGGGTCGGAGAATCATGGCGACTGACTGACTCAGCTTCTTTCTCCCAGCATTTTGTTCTGTCTACTCTGCCTACCTAATTTTCTGTCCTATTAAAGGGCCAATGAAATCAACACAAAAGAGAAGACTCTCCCCCATCACGCAGGGCTCATGCATGCTGGGCAAGTCATATCCTCATCTCATTTTAAAACTTGAGACAGGGCCACAATAAATTGACCAGGTTGGCCTTTAACTCATTAGGCAGACCAAGCAGGCCTTGAATTTGTAATCTTTCTACCTCAGCCTCCAAGTAGCTGGGATTACAGATGTGTACCAACATTAATTACCCACTCAAACAAATTAAAAGAATTAACAAATGTATTCTTTGCTCAATACAGCTGTGCTTAGCACTGAAAGATCTAGAATCAGCCAGGCAATGGGTGGTACATGCCTTTAATCCCACCACTCAGGAGGCAGACAGATTTCTGTGTTTAAGGCCAGCCTGGTCTACAGTGGGAGTTCCAGGGCAGTCAGGGCTACACAAAGAAACCTTGTCTCTAAAAACTAAAGAGGAAAGAAGGGAGGGAGGGAGGGAGGGAGGGAAAAAAAAACAAGAAAAAGAAAGATCTAAACTCATATTTAACCAAAAACACAATAAAAGTGGTGGCCTCACCATCAGAGGAGGGTGGAGTGGTCCCAAGTGGTGTGACTGGGGCTGTTGGAGTAGGACTGACAGGGGTTGTCACCAACCCCATTTCTGGGTGGCTCTGAAAGAGGAACAGATGGGTAAGAAAACAGAAAATATAGTTCCCTTTAAGTATCCTCCACTAAGCATGCTCCCTGGCTTTCCAGGATCAAAATGAGACTACCAAGCTCACTGAGGACCTGCATTTGGTGCCCTGAATGCTTAAAACCTATGGATGCCTGCTAAGCTCTAGGAAGAAATGCTGTGGATTAATTTTCATTATGAAATTTGGGTTCCATTACACAAATTTTTCTGTAAAGCCTCATATTTAAAAAACCAATAAATTATTCAGATGTATGAACTATTTTCATGACTACAGAACTGACAAACAGATATAGGTAAACTAAGGGGATACTAGGAACCATAAAAGGAGCTAGGCTAATAACAGCCTTACCATAAAAGAAAAATAAATAAATAAAATAAAAGAGCATGTAGACTAGCAAGATAGCTCAGAGGGTAAGGTACTTATTGCCAAGTTGATGACCTGAATTTGGTACCTAGGATCCATATGGTAGAAGGATAGAACCAACTTCCTTTTTTTTTTAAGAATATGAAGTTTCAGGATTTTTTTCATCCTGATTTTTTATTGATTTTTATTGAGCTCTACATTTTTCTCTGCTCCCCTCCCTGCCTCTCCCATCCCCCCTACAACCAACTTCCAAAAGTTATCCAGTTATTCTCTGAACTCTACACTAACACCCCCAACACACACACACACACACACACACACACACACACACACACACACAAAGTGTAAGGAAAAACCATGCAAGAATATGTACAGTGCAAAGGCAGAGGCAAAAATCTAGCATGGACAATGTAGGTGACCCCCGTGTCCTTGGTTTTCCTCAGCTACTGCCACGTCTACTGGGAGAAGGAAGCTCAAGAGTCGCTCTTTTTAGAATCCACTCTCCTTTCTTTTCTTTTTTATTAATTACTATTTTATGTGCATTGGTGTTTGCCTGCAAGTATGTCTGTGTGAGTGTGCCAGATCTTGGAGTTAAAAGACAGTTGTGAGCTGCCATGCAGGTGCTGGGAATTGAACCTGGGTCTTTTGCAACAGCAGCCAGTGCTTTCAACTGATGAGCCATCACTCCTGCCCCAGCCCTTTCTGTTTTCAACAGCTTTGCCAGTCCTTTACCTTCCCCACCTCTTCTTGAGTCAGTTATGGAATTTGATAGACAGACAAGAAACTTGGTGAAAATAGCAAACTTTCTAATTATCTTATGAAAACTAGTAAGAGTTCAAAACATACCCCAAAACAGCATATTGTTTTCAAAACATGGCCTTACTTTTTACTTAAAATTCTACTAGTAGATTTTTTTAAAAGAAACATACACAAAGGCATGGTAGCATAAACTTTTAATCCCAGAATTCAGGAAGCAGAGACAGGTGGCCTAATATGTACAAGGTCCTGGATTTAATCCTACAATATCATAAAAACAAAAGATAAATAAAATGAAATTTGAGAGAGAAAAGGATTGGGGAGCTGGGGAGTGTCTCACTTTGCAGCCTTGGCTGGCCTGGAACTGGATGTACAGCCCAGGCTATACTTGAACTCATAGAGACACACCTGCTTCTCTCCCCAGTGCTAGTATTAAGGTACAGGCCACCACACCCAGCCAGTATTTGGACTTTTAAGAGAACCAACCCGAAGGAACTGGAGAGATGGCTCAGAGGTTAGGAGCATTGACTTCCAGAAGTCCTGAGTTCAATTCCCAGCAATCACATGGTGACTCACAACCATCTGTAATGAGATCTGATACCCTCTTCTGGCTACAGGCAAACATTCAGACACAGCACTGTATATACATAACAAATAAAATATATCTCAAAAAAAGAAAAAGATAACCAACCTGAGCTAATACTGTGATGAAGTTTCGATTTAAATGGACAGCTTCATAAAGTGCCAGAAGAATGGCCTCATTGGTTCTAAGGAAAAAGAGAACAAATCAGATTCCTTCTTAAAGAGTAAAGAATGTAAAACACAACCATCAAGAGCTCCTCACTGTCAATCCCTCTATTTACCTTTGGACACGTGCAAAAGAGCACAGGTTAAAGGCCAATTCTTCCAGCCCCTACCCAGCTAAACCTGAGGGTTGACACCCAGCCCTTAGGCATTTCAGTCAATGCACTTGGGAGACAGAGCTAGTAATGGTGACCTAATGACCTAATGCTCTGTAGGCAGAGGTAACAGGATTACCACAAACTCAAGGCCAGCCAGGATCTGCACAGAGAGTTCCAGGGCAGCCAGGACTACGCAAGGCAAGATCATGTCTCAAAAACTTTATTTATTTTTTCTTTAAGGCAGGGTCTCATGTTGCGCAGATTGGCCTCAGCTCACTATGTAGCAGAGGGTTAGGGTAAACATCTGATCCTCCCATCTGCACCTCAGGAGTGCTGGGATAACAGGCATATGCCAATCACACCCAGTTTATTTAAGGACATTAAGCAGACGCTCTATCAACGCCTCTAAAGTAGAGATCTCCAAGAACCCATGAAACATTTTAAAAGGTTGTAATCTATAAAAGGTTGCGAGGAGGTGACACTTTCTGCTCTGTGCTCTCGAGTCAGCAAGAGAGCACACATAACGCCCAAGTACTTACTGTACGGAGATCTTCTCAGGGGCATCTGCTATGAACATGCTGCCCACCTGTGGACGGAAGGAGGAAGCACAGATTGTACACAGGAGGCCAAGAGAGAGGCTCTGGGCTTAACCAGTGAAAAACCATTGCTTCTAGTAGCAAACAAGGAACTCAGGACCACCAGTGACACACAAAAACCAGTCCACTTTGAAAACTGTAAAAGACTTACCAATAATAAATGAAATAATGAGACTCCTATTGCATCATCTAGGCTTTCAATGTGTAAGTTTAGTAACAATGACAAGGTAGATGTCAGCCTAAATATTCTAACCACGGCATGTTTCCTGGAAACTGCATATGTGCAATCAGAACTGACCCACAGAGAACTTCAAGCTTATCCTGATACCTACAACTACAATCCCAAAATCACAAGTTCAAGGTTAGTCTGGGCTACATAGACTATGTAGGGGCCGACCTGAGCTATAGTGTCAAAAACTTGTCTCAAAAGGAATAAAAGAAAAATAATTTTTTAAACTTCAGAGAGAGAGGACTGCTATCAACCAGCTAGAACTGTTGATGTAAAACCTGTTCTCCTTTCAGATCACAGGGTTTGAGCTTACATACTGTCAAGGATGGCAAATAAACACCTGGCACAAGTTGCCTTTAATACATGTGATTCCAGAAGTCAGATGTGGTGGTGCACACCTGCAAATTAAGTGCTTGAGAAGTAGAAGAAGGATCAGGAGTTCAAAATCATCCTCAGCTACATAACAAGTTCAATGCCAACCTGGGTTTCAAAATACTCCACCTTAAAAAAATTTTGAAGATGTCTGAGAACTATATATCTAATTCACATAATCAAATATCAATATAAAATTCATGTTTCATAGCCTCTGAAACACTTCAGTGACTTATGTCTCAGAGTTATAAGATTCTTTTAAAATCAGGCTCTAAGAAGAAAAAGGGTAAGAATGCACAGGCACCAGGAGAAAAACTGCCTGGGGTGAGAGAAACAGTTGTTCTGTGCAAGAAGCTGTCTCAGCTCTAGGGCGCTTGAACACTAATGCCCCCCCACAAAGATGGGTTCCAATTTTGCCTACATTTTAGGATCCACTAGACTTGTATATCTCCCTTTCTCTTTTTCCTTTTTACACTTTTTAACTTTCTTTATCTTCTTTTAAGATTTCTCTTATAGCCAGGAGGTGGTAGTGAATGCCTTCAGTGCCAGCCTGTGGTTTCAGTGCTTGCCTAGCATTTCCAAGCTCAGCTTCAATCCTCAGCACCACGTAAACTAAGCATGGGAGTGACAAACCTGATCCAGTCACTAGGGATCATGTGGCTACAGAAGACTACAAAAGGCCACTGGGGAGGACTCCCTTCTAGCCTGTGTTCTACAGTCAGCCTCCAATCAGAGCCAACTCATTCTTGAAATGGATTCTTGACTATGTTGCCCAAGTTGGTCTTGCATATGTAGGTTCAAGTAATTCTCCTCATCTTACCAAGTAGCTAGGACTACAAGGTCAATTCTTTTGTTGTTGTTTCTACTTTGAGACAGAGCCTCTCTATGTAACAAAAAAATTGGCCTTGCAGTCCCAGCTACCATTATTTCAAACATATCCAAACTGAGCCTAAATATGCCTACCCCTGAAGGCTTCCTGTACTTCTCAACAGGAAGAGAAAAAGCACAAGTAGAACTTACCATATTTGTTAAAGCAGAGAAAAAACCACTCTGGTGTTCTTCTTCCTTGTCTTTATACTGCCTAAAAAAAAAATAGCCAAATTAAACTTCAGGAATTTTTTTTTACCAAGTATATATTCAACCCTGACATTCTAGGTAATCAGGGCAGCGTACTCTCAGAACGTCTGACTCCAGAACTAAAGCAGGATGACGCTCTAGCCACGGCAGTCCCCCGCAAGCTGAGAGCACCCATCTGCTCTGGAGGGAGTGTGTACCAAAATGCCTGGCTACTTTGGGAGAGACTTAGAAAGCAAGCTGCAAAGTGTGAAATTCCTCTAGCATATGGCTGATCTAGTTATTTCCCAAACAGATGATTGCTTGAAAAGTGTGGCAGTGAAAATTCTTTCAGGCTGTGACAGTGAAAACCTTGTTTGTTTGAAGGAGAAAGAAAGTTGAAGAGCTAAAACATTTGTGGAGAAGGGACATACGGGCTGGCCCTTAGTGGGATTACAGATTCCTGGTTTCCATTCATGGAATGCCAAATCCTTCCCCATCCATGGGATGAAGAAAAGCAAGAATCAATTTAAGAGACTAAACAAGGACTTTAGGAAGTTAAACCACTAATGAAAAAGAAACAGTTGGTTCATGAGTGTAACTCAGTAACAGAGGTTGTTCTTAGCTTGCATAAGGCCCTGGGTTCAATCCCCAGGGGAAGAAAGAAACATTGCAAATCTGTTAAATAAGACCTAACTCAATATGCTTTTTCTTTTCTATTCTTTTAAAGAATTTTAGCCAGGCTTGGTGGTGCACACCTTTAATCCCAACACTCAGAAAAAAAGACAGGTGGATCTCAAGGTTTGCGGTTACCCTGGTCTGGTCTTCAGAGCAATTTTCAGGACAGCCAGGGCTAAACAAAGAAACCCTGTCTCAAAAACAAACAGACAACAACAAAATGAGTTTTAAAGTGGTTTTCACGAGCTTTCTTACATAGAAAATGGTATTTATGAGGCTCACTGGACAAAAAGGAAAGGCTGCTCTGTAGCTAAAGAGCTAATGAAATGCTCTGTAACAAACACCAAGACTGAAAGAGAATGTGCCTAATTGTTTAAACTAAAGGTGGGCATTAACTTGAGGGCCGCTTTTCCCAGAGAGGAAACAAAGCCCCACGGATACCAGCAGGCTGAGCAGGTGCATCTGCACGCGCCAGACCTTTAGCCAGATCTCTAACTATGCTTTGGGATAGGCTAGGAATTTTTATCTATGAATTCTAATGAACCTCCTCCCTACTCGCCCAGTTCAAGAGAAATAGCCTTTTCCCCTGCGGAGAAGTAGACTCACCTATTGTACTCAGACAAAGCCTGAGTGATCACAAGCCCCATTCCCTGGAAGAGAAAACACAGCACAGCTGAAACAAGCAAGGAGCCCTAGGTGCTGGTGGCATTGCTACAGCTCAGCTACAGCCCAGCCAGGGAGAACATAAACCCTAAAGTCTATACCCAGGAAGCTCCACCAGAAAGCTGCCTTCAAGAACAGAAATTCTGCTGGGGTTGGGGGAGGGATGGCACAGGCCTCCCAGCACTCAGGAGGCAGAGGCAGTTGAATCTCTATGAATCCAAGGCCAGCCGGGTCTACAAAGCGAATTATAAAACAGCTAGGACTATTACACAGAGAAACCCTATCTCAAAAAACAAAACAACAACAACAACAAAATTAGAGGATAAGGAGAGAAAGTCAAATACTGGCCATCCTTTTCTCCCTACAGTCAGAAAGCAGAAGTCCCTTTGCAAAATTTTCAGGACACATATAGCATAAACCCTTAATGTTTCAGCTTCCCAGTCAGGCTGTGAGTAGTACAAGCCTTTTCTGCACACAGGAAGCTCAGGGCTGGAGAGGTGGCAGGGGGATAAGGAGCACTCACTGCGCGGGTTCAGTTCCCAGCACCCACCAGGAGGCTCAAACCACTCTAACTCCAGTTCCAGGAAATCTGATGCCGCCCTCCGGCCTTTTCAGACACCAGGCAACACATACGGTGCCACAGGAGGCCATACACTGGTAATCCCAGCACTGAAGAGGCTGGAACAGGAGGACTAGGAATTTAAGGCCAGCTTGGACTACACAGTGGGACTCGAAAAACAAAAACCAAACTCATGATAAAGTACTCTGCTTTCTGGGATTTTTTTTTGGGGGGGGGGGCAGGGCGGTTGTTTGTTTCTTTCTTTCTCTGGAGAGAAGGTTTCTCTGTGTAGCCCTGGCTGTCCTGGAACTCTGTAGACCAAACTGACCTCAAACTCACAGAGATCCACCTGTCTCTGACTTCCCAGTGCTGGGATTAAAGGTGTGCACTACCACCAATAAGCTTCGGATTCATTTTTTATCTGTTTATTATACACTGGAAATTGAACCCAAAATTTGTAAGTTCTATCCCCAGACCTTTTTCTTCTGAGACAGGCCGCACTTTCTGACCAGTTTCCATTACAAGCACCACTACCCCAGCTTCTCTCTCTTGTTTTTGTTTTTGTTGTTGTTGTTTTGAGACAGGGTTTTTCTGTGTAATGTTTCTGGCTATCCTGGAACTCACTCTGTAGATCAGGCTGGCCTTAGACTCATAGAAATCCTCCTGCCTCTGACTCCCCAGTGCTGGGATTAAAGGTGTGCGCCACTCAGCAGCTTCTCTCTGCTTAGAGTCCACTGAAAATAAGGCCACCACAAATGAGACAGCACCAACACTCAAGAACCCAGAGACTCACATTCAGCGTAGCTTCATCATCCACAATGGACAGCTTCACGATATAAGGGTTCACCGACTGCAGGAAGAGAAAAGAGTGAAAGTGAATGCCACCAAGCTGAGAAAGGCTGTTAGCTGATTAAGAAAGGGATAACAAAATGCTTCTGCAAGCCCTATTTCCACAGCGATGCTCCCAACATCCAAACCCAAGGCATCTTGCCTGCTGACAGCCCCTACTTCCAGTGACTCTCTCATCTCACATGGGTATCTGTCAAGTGCACGTCTGCACACACACACACAAATGTCAGTTCCACTCTACCTACATTTTCCTTGATGTTGAATTAGCTCATGTTTATGTTCATTTACCTCTCCTGTTTTTCCTTCTTCTAAGAAGTGAATACTCTGAAAACTCAATTTGTCCTGTCCTATGAGTCCGTAGGGATAGTGGTCTTTTGAGAGAAATAAAACCTTCTTTCCCTTAAGACACATATTTGTAAGTTGCTAACTTACACACTCATCCCAAAGGCTCTCTAACCATTTCAAAACTACATGCAAGGACTGATTCACCCACCCGGAAAACAAAGCCACCTCAGGGGTGGGAAATGGCAGCTGCTTAACAGTCAGAGAGGCCATTTATGGAGATCTGATACCCAAATAACACTGCAGGGGGTACTGCAGAAAAGGATGTTATTACCCAAGCAACAATCTGCTCAGGACACTGGGATTTGATGACGGTCCCATCACTTACTGCACTGGAAGATGACTGGAGCTTTTCCAGACCCCTTCTCAGCTGGGCACATATTTAAACGACTACTTCTTAAAAGTGGGATGAGAGTCAATGACCTGCTCACCTTAAAAGCATCCCATCCACAAGATGTGAGGAAAGTTCTCCTGAGGATCCAGCACTAATTCCAACCCAAGGAGGGCTTGTAACAAAAGTATTCAGGCTGGCAGTGTTTACAGCTACCAAGAAAACTCAAGAAACCTGAAACCAAAACTGAAAAGCTAATACCTCACACAGACCTCATTCAAGTTTCAAAGCACATCTTTCAAGTCAACTGGGGACAGAAAATGAAAGTTTTGTTCTCTTAACAACACAAATGTTTATTATGTTTTACATTATTATTATTATTATTATTATTATTATTATTATTATTATTATTATGCTACAGACTGTCAGGCATGATCTGATGTGATCTGATGCAGGTGGATCCTTGAAAAAGAAACTCAGCAGATGGCTGACCTAGAGATGTTACCATGTTGACAGCAACATTAAAAAAAGCAAAGTGGGCTTGTTTTGTTTTTGAGACAGGGCCTCACTATGTAGCCTTGGCCTCCCCACATCTTACTACATAGACCAGGCTGACAGCTAACTTACAGATATCTGCTTGCCTCTACCTCTGCCTATCCCTCTGCCTCCTGAGAGTAAAAATTAAAGGCATGCACCACTACCTGGCCAAAGCACATTTTTTTTTTACATTATTTTTCCAAGTATTAGTCACTCACCTTCCCAAAACAACACTGTGAGGTGACAGTCAGGATCCTCAAGATACCAAGACCAACATAAACAGAAGATTTATGCTTTGATTCCCCTTATTAATTATTACACAATACACAAATTATGACATCGAACACACCGGAGAAGCTCTGTTACTTTGTGTGACCATGTTACTACCATATATGCACAGAGGTGTGAGCATGCATGTGAAGCCCAGATGCCATCTTCCGCTATCATTCCTCAGGAATCATTCACCTTACCTTCTGGCTGGGTTTCTCACTGGGACCTGGGATGTGAGGCTTGCCAACTAGGCAAAGCTGGCAGGCCAGCAAGCCCCAGGATCTTCCTGTCTCCAGCTCTCCAAACTGGGATTACAAGTGTGTGCCACCATGTCACCTTTTGACAAGAAAGCTGTGACTGCATTCAGACCCACCATGTTTATGCACAAGTGCTTAACCAGCTAGGCCATCTCCCTAGCCCAGGAAAGTTCTTTAGGAAAAAGGGAGCAAGGAAAACAAACAAACAAAAAAAAAAAAAAAAAACAAGGAATAAAAGAGAGAGAATGCGAGAGGGAGGGAAAGAGAGAGAGAGGGAGAGGGAGGAAGGAAGGAAAAGGAAAGAAGGAAGGAAAGGAAGCAAAGAAGGAAGGAAGAAAAAAGGAAGGAAGGAAGGAAGGAAGGAAGGAAGGAAGGAAGGAAGGAAGGAAGGAAAAGCTTGCAAATAAGTGGTGTGATTTGGTTTTTTAATTTAGCGAAACAAGAGGCTCAGAGCAAAAGATGGGGTTTAGATCACTATCTCAAACAGTGGTGGTGCACGCCTTTAATCCCAGCACTTGGGAGGCAGAGGCTTCTCTGTGAGCTGTATCCAGCCTGGTCTACAAAGCAGAAGCCAGGACAGCCAGAACTATTACAGAAAAATCTTATCTCAAAAACCACACACACACACAAACAATTCTAATTGCCCCACACTATATCCTGGCCTGGCATCCTAGCACCCCAGCATGCTGGTTGTTCTGAAACGGAAAGCAATCTACTTCTCATCCACAAGACAGAATTCAAACTCAGCAAGTACTTTACCACTAAGTATACTTGTAGATACTTCTTTAATTGTTCTTAAATTTTGGGGTTCTAACTTTCTAAGTTTTACCTGTCACTTTTCATTGTTTGTCTCTAAAATAGAATGCATCATTAAAATGAGCTAGAATTATACATGCTATCCTTTCCTTATTTCTTTTTGGTTTTCTTTTTATTTGATTTAATTTGGTTTTTTGGGTCAGAGTTTCTCTGTGTTAGGCCTGGCTGTCATCCTTGGGATGTGCTCTGTAGACCAAGTTAGAACTCTGCTGCGGGATAATGCTCTTGTACCCTGTAAAGACTTGTCACTTGTATTGGTTTTAATAAAACACTGATTGGCCAGTAGCCAGGCAGGAAGTATAGGTGGGGTGACCAGACTAGAATTCTGGGAAGAAGAAAGGCTCTGTCTGCAGTCACCACCCAGACAGAGAGGAAAGAAGAAGAAAATGCTGTACTGAGAAGAGGTACCAAGCCATGTGGCTAAATATAGATAGGATTATGGATTAATTTAAGTTGTAAGAGTTAGTTAATAAGGGCTGGGCGGTGGTGGTGCATGCCTTTAATCACAGCACTCAGGAGGCAGAGGCAGGTGGATCTCTGTGAGTTCAAAACCAGCCTAGTCTACAAGAGCTAGTTCTAGGAAAGGCTCCAAAGCTACAGAAAAACCCTGTCTTGAAAAACCAAAAAAAAAAAAAAAAAAAAAAGAGAGAGAGAGAGTTAGTTAGTTAGTTAATAATAATCCTGAGCTAATAGGCCAGACAGTTTATAATTAATATAAACCTCTATGTGTTTGAAACGGAACAGCTGCGGGACCAGGCAGAACAGAAACTTCAATCTGCAGAACTGCACCTGCTCTACCTCCCCGAGTGCTAGGATTAAAGGTGTGTACCAGAGCTATTTATTTATTTATTTATTTATTTATTTATTTATTTATTTGGTTTTCAAGACAGGGCTCACACTGTGTGGCCCTGGCTGCCTGACTGTCCTGGAACTCACTTTGTAGACCAGTGTGGCCTTGAACTCACAGAGATCCACCTGCCTCTGCTTCTTAGTGCTGGAACTAAAGGTGTGTTCCTCCACCACCTAGATATTTACTTATTTTGTACCTGGGTAACTAGTCTCTGACATCTTTACTCCTTCCTAGAGAGATTCACAGCTTGCCTTACGGGAACAGGACAGACTGCTGTAGCAGCTAAAACATCCTCCCCAGCACCCCTTCTCCTGGTGGCTTGTATAAAACTTCACTGGCTCTTAGTTTAGCTCTGCTCCTTTGGAATTCCTCATGCTCTTGTCAAAGACCTTCCTGCTCCCCTGGAATCGGGCTTCTTTAATGGCATCTAGTGAGCAACTTCTATCCAAAGCTGCAAACCCCCAAGAAAGCACGGCCACCAGTTCTGACACAACAAAGATGCACCCCCGCTCCTGAAATACAATTCTCTCCAGTCTTAGGGGGGGTCCCATTTTTCAGGCTGACATTTCAGGGCCCTACTGGGCTGAGCCAGGGTTCACTTTGCACTTAGAAAAGCCAGCCAATCCACAGCCTCAGAATGGCTGTATCCACCAGAAAGCGGTGAAGTACTCACTAGGGACAACGGCGTGTTCCTGTCACACGGAACTCAACTTCTTTAGCTTTCCTCAGCATTTTCCCTCAGCTATTTTTCTGGCTTTTACACATGACAGAGATCATAATGGCTACCATGTCAGCACCTCCAGACTGGCAGTAAAAACAGGTATTGGAGATAAATTACATGTTTATTTGTAGATCTACACCCCATTATCAACTCCTCCACATCAAGGTTGTTGCACAGACCCCAGACTCTCCAGAGTACCCCCTTCTCACAGCCTCTCCTCATTACAACAAGTTGTCCACCAGTCTGTCTGAATAAAATCACCCAGTGATGCAGACGTTATGACACAGGCCTGTAGTAACAGTACCTGGGAGGCTGAGGCAGGAAGACTCCTGAAAGCTAGAGGCCAGCTCAGGCTACACAGCAGTATGAGGACAGCCAAGCCTGTGGCCTAAATAACAAAGACCTGACAAAAAAAAAAAAAAAAAAAAAAAAAAAAAAAAAAA
>NW_026067893.1:13834938-13860647 GCF_014885135.2 Alexandromys fortis | reverse complement strand
AAAAAAAAAAAAAAAAAAAAAAAAAAAAAAAAAAAAAAAAGGGAAAGAAAAAAGGAAGGAAAGAAGAAACACTTAAAAAAAAAACCTAAAAAAAAAAAAAACTAAATCATGTCACCAGCTGGCATACTCTTCACTGACTTGTCCAGAAGGCTAAGCAGTGACCATATGTTCTCAGAGTCCTGCCGCTTATTAGTGAAGAAAGTTCCCTTAGCACAGCACCTGACTTCAGAGAGTCGTTCTTAGTATCCAGGACCCTTACCTGCTGCTTCCTCCTCCTCCAGGGAGTCCCTGAGGATCCCGGTCTTCCCCAAGCAACCTCCCTCCATTCCTGTGCATTCTGCCTTCTGAGAGGAGTAAGGCACAAGCACCATTCTCTGGGTTCTGCTTTTCATTTCAAAAATGGAAACCAAGAGCCTAGCTGGGTATGGTGGCATACACTTATACCCAACACTTGGGAGAATGAGGCATGGCTCACCACAGATTTGGGGCCACCCTGAGCTATAGGATGAAACTCTGTATTGAGGGGAGGGAAAGAGAAGTGGGTGGTGGGGCACAGTGATGTACTGGGAAGGCGAAAGCAGGAAAACTAGTTCAAAGCCAGTCTGGGCTGCATGGGACCCTGGCTTCTAATTAAAATTACAGTCAGGTGTGATAGTATACACTAATGCAGGCCATGAATGGACCTTGAAGTAGGATTGCCAAAACTCTGAGGTCAGTGGGAAAGGGAGGGTGGCGGTAGGAGTGACCTCCAGTATTGTTAAAGATAGAGTAATATCTTCCACTAAAATCTTCATTAAAATCAGAGAGCTCAGTTGAGTGGTGGTGGCCCAAGCCTTTAATTCCAACCCTCAGGAGGCTGAAGCAGGGGGATCTCTGTGAGTTCAAGGCCAGCCTAGTCTACAAAGCAAGTTCCAGGACAGCTGGGACTGTTACACAGAGAAATCCTGTCTCAAAAAAAAAAAAAAATAAAACAAAACAAAACGAACAAAAGAGCCAGGGAGCTCTTAGACCAACAGTGATAAGATGCATAAAACAAGTCTTGCCAGAAATAGTCACACAAGCCTGCACATCACAGAACTGAGTCAAGCACAGGGAGGGCACACTAGAGAGGCATGACTTCCAGACCAGCCCGCTCTACATACTGAATTCCATGCTAGTCAAGGCTACATACCAGTATCCTATTTAAAAATATATATGTTGAAACTAGAGAAATGGCTTAGTGATTAAAATTGCTGTTCTTGCAGAAGACCCTGGTTCAGTTCTCAGCATCCATGTCATGTCTGACAACACAATTACAGGTAACTCCAGTTCCAGTGGAATCTGGTGCCCTCTTCTGGCCTTTAAGGGTAACTGCATGCACATGCTACATATATATGCACTCAGTCACACACACATACAAGTAAAATAATCTTCCAAAGCAGATGCAGTAGGACTGCGATTTCTAATTCTGGTTTATCATTTTGTTTGACTGGGTTTGTCTGTTTGCTTGTTTGTTTGTTTGTTTGATTGATTGTTTTGAGATAGGATGTTACTTTGTACCCCAAGCTGGCCCAGAAATTACCATGTAGCACAGCTGTCCTTGAATTTGTGGCAAGCAGACTCTCAGCCTGCAAGGTGCTGAGATTACAGGCATGAGCAACCTTACATAGGTTCAGTTAGGGATCTTTTAAAAAATAAATGATCAATTCCTCTCCCACAAATTCTGATTCAGTATGATATAACCAGAGTTAATAATCCAAACCCTTTTTGATTTTTAAAAAGTTCCTGCAAGGTGTTGATGGCGCACTGGAAAGACAGAGGTAAGCTGTTGCAGGAGGTCCTTCCGCCCCTCCAACCAATAGCTGCTGAGATACCAGCCCATTGGGGCGTGGTCTCTCTCTCCCTTTAAAAAAGTGGCTACTTCCTCCATTCGCTCTCTTCACTTCCTGCTCTGCCAGCCACTAAACTCCCTTCCTGGTTGCACAGAGGGCTGTTGTCTGGGACAGTGATCTGTAAGTTTTTTCCTCTTTAAATAAATACCACCCTATTAATCATAATTCCAAACTGGTGTGGCATTGTTCGTGACTTACGCCTTCAGTAAGCAGATTTCTATGAGTTCCATGCCAGCTTGGTCTCTAGAACAGTTGTGGGTAACAGAAAAACCCTGTCTGGGGGGGGGAAAAGTTCCTAGGGGGTTGAGCATGGTGGCAATTGCTCTAATCCTAGCACTCAGCGGAAAAAGGAAGGTCTATGTAAGTCCCAGGATAGCCAAGGAAATGCAGTAAGACTGTCTCAAAAACAAAAATTAAAAACAAAACTCCTAGGTAAAAGCCAGGCATACTAGTAAATGCCCCTAATGCCACCACTCAGGAGATAAAGGCCAGGTATAGTAGCAAAAACCCAGTTCACCAAGAGCCCGTCTTCTATGTTCAGCAGTCTTATAAAATGGCTGCTGTGTCCAGCAAGATGATTACAGAAATAACAACTGTACGCTAGGGACCCACGTACCTCGTATTTTCTGTAGTTGACCAGCAAAGCCAAGAGGACTACAGCATCATACCCATGCTCTCTACGACTTGGGGGATGGGACAGTATCTGTAACAAGAGGCACAGTACATAACGCCTAAGTGCTAAGTCCTGGTTCCGTGGAAGGCGGACTGAAAATGTAAAGAGCATCTATAAGAGAAAGGCATCAGAAAGCTGGCCTACCTGTAGAATCGCTTCAAATATACTGTTGATCATTACATATTCCAGGATAGTGTTCTGACTGATGTTGTCTGTAACCTGAATGCAATAGAAACACTTGTGAAGGTCTGTACCACGCACCTGACATCTCATGTGTATCTACTACCCTAGCATCTAAGTGACAGAAATGTCAAAGCAAAGAACAAACAAAAATAGCCCAAGATTCAGATTCCCAGAACCATTTTCAAGAGAGACCCAATGAAAACAAAAAGTCAGACAATCGAAAAGATGATAGTTCTCCTGGAATATCCCTGCCAACATGACAGGTATCAACTGGAGATGGCTCAGCAGGTTAAGGTCCTTGCCACCAAGCCTGATGACCTGAGCTCCACCCTGGAACCCATATGGTGGAAGGAGAGACCCAACTCCGGAAATCTGTCTTCTGACCAACATGACTTTTTGTATGGGGAAGGGACACACACGAACTAAAAATTAGTTTTAAAATGCTTAAGTAAGGGGCTGGAGAGATGGCTCAGTGGTTAAGAGCACCGACTGTTCTTCCAGAGGACCCGGGTTCAATTCCCAGCACCCACATGGCAGCTCACAACTGTCTGAAGATCCAGTTGCAGGGGATCTGACACCTTCACACCAATGCACATAAAATAAAGTTAAATAAACCATAAAATATTTAAAAAATGTTTAAGTAAAATAAAAAATAAAGTGATAAGATAATATCATATAGCCTGCAGGATAAAAATGCCAGTAGCCGCTCAAAGGTTAATTCCCAAAAAGCATAATTCCATACAACTAACTTCCCTCTATATGTTCAGACCAAAGGGAATAATATAATATCCCAGTAAAGAAGTTCTCTTTTTCCTTTGGGAGGAAACTCAACTAGGTTTAACTCTGCTGTAATTAACACCCTTGACAAACATATGGGGGTCACTTACAGTCACTAAGCAAAGAAGAAGTTTCAGGCATAAACTCTTCAGACTTTCGGAACCTTCTGCACAAAGTAGTGAATCCAAACTCTCCATCAAGTTCTGGGAAAGCGAAACATAAACATTAAAGCATGCCAAGTAACACTTAGACCCTGTGCTGTTATGTTCTGCAGGATACAGTGAATGTGAATCAACTATACCATTTCCCTAGTCCAGGCCAAGCAAGATCAAAGAAAAAGACTTCAAAGTCTAGCCACTCGGAGACAATGCTTTAGAACAACCACAGAGAACAATGGGGTATTTACTCCTGTACTACATGAATGTTGGAAGCTTTACACACAGATAAACCTTGAGATCAAAAGAATGAAGTAGTTTGAAAAGGGAGACCTAATGGTTTAATAACTACACATGAGTTTCAGTTTTTGTCAAAGAAAGTACATCACGTAGGCACATTGGACCAGTGAGAGACACATCAAATTCACTACTGGGAATCAATGGCCATTTGAGCAATCCAACAAAGCTATCTGGGTTCATCAGGATTAACTTCAATTGACAATGTAATTGGAATTTGATGCTTGCACTAGAAAAATAGCTTTTAGACATAAACTAAGAAAAGGTAAAAACCTTCTAACTATGACAGAGGGAAGAATGAAAAGAATATTCTACATTAAGTGAAGGGAAAAAAATTCAAGGCTAGGGGGCTGGAGAGATGGTTCAGAGGTTAAGAGCACTGGCTGCTCGTCCAGAGGTCCTGAGTTCAATTTCCAACAACTACATGGTGGCTCACAGCCATCTACAGTGAGATCTGGTGCCCTCTTCTGGCCTACAGGCATACATAGAGGCAGAATGTTGTACACATAATAAACAAACAAACAAATAAATAAATAAATCTTTTTTAAAAAATATTTATTTATTATATATACAATATTCTGTCTATACTGACTCCTCTGGAAGAGCAGTCAGTGCTCTTAACCTCTGAGCCATCTCTCCAGCCCCAATAAATCTTTTTTTTTTAAAAAAGTTCAAAGCTAGAGAAATGACTCAGTGGTTAAGAGTACTTGTTCTTACAGAAAACCTGGATTTTTTTAGTTCCCAGGACCCATATCGTAGTTCAAAGCCAGCTATAACTCCAGTTCCAGAGATGCAAGCCCTCTTCTCGACTCTGAGGGCACCAGGTAGGTACATGGTATGAGTACTTGCATGAAGAAGAAAAAAAAAAACAAAAACCTCACACATGCCAGGCGGTGGTGGCACATGCTTTTACGCCTTTAATCCCAGCACTCGGGAGCCAGAGGGAGGAGGATCTCTGTGAGTTCAAGGGCAGCCTGGTTTATAAGAGCTAGTTCCAGAACAAGTTCCAAAGCTACACAGAGAAATCCTATCTTAAAAAACCAAAAAAAAAAAAAAAAACCACACATAAAACAAATAAATAAATCTCTCATTTTTAAAAAAATATTTATTTATTACGTATACAATATTCTTTCTGCATGTAAGTTAAGGCAATGCTCTTAACTGCTGAGCCATCTCTCCAGCCCCAATAAATCTCTTAAAAAAATAACAGGGGCTGGAGAGATGCCTCAGAGGTTAAGAGCACTGGCTGCTCTTCCTAGAGGACCTGAGTTCAATTCCCAGCAACCACATGGTGGCTCACAACCATCTGTAATGAGATCCGGTGCCCTCTTCTGGAATGTAGGCAGAACAGTGCATCTAAAATAAATAAATAATTTTTTTTTTTTTTTTTTTTTTGGTTTTTCAAGACAGGGTTTCTCTGTAGCTTTTGGTTCCTGTCCTGGAACTAGCTCTGTAGATCAGGCTGGTCTCGAACTCACAGAGATCCGCCCGCCTCTGCCTCCCGAGTGCTGGGATTAAAGGTGTGCGCCACCACTGCCCATAAATCTATCTTTTAAAAAAAAAAAAAACCAACAGACTTAAGGAGTCAGCATGATGGAATTTCAAAATGAAGATTCAAAATAAAATGTTTTGGTTGACAGGCTCCAAAGCTACAGAGAAACCCTGTCTCGAAAAACTAAAAAAAAAAAAAAAAATGTTTTGGTTGGATGTGGTGACATATGCCTTTAATTCCAGTACTGGGAGGCAGGGGAAGGAGGATCTCTGTGAGTTTGAGGCCAGCCTAAAACAGATATCGAGTCAGTGAGTTCCAGAACAGCCAGGACTACAAAATAGAAAGACCCTGTCTCAAAAATAAAACAAGATGTTTCAATTAAATTAAACATTTATAATTTGAATGTAAATTTCAAATTTATAATTTGAAAGTATAAAATTATACTTTCAAAGTAAGACCTTGAAACTTTCACAATTTTAGTTTAAAGAGAAAGACAAAAAAGTAATTTCAAGTCTTCTGGCCTTCAGCATATGCTATGTGAACACACACACAAATAAAAAGTTATAAAGCTTTTTGATAATAAATTAATAACAAGACTCCTAGCATCTACTCTTGACCTCAACACACACACACACACACACACACACACACACACACGAAAACTATAGCTGAGCACAGTGGTACATGCCTATAGTCCCAGCACTAGGAAAGTAAAGATAAGAAGACCCTGGGGTCTGTGGACCAGCCAGTCTAGAGCTCCAAGGCTCAGTGAAAAACCTTGTCTCAGAGAAATAAGGTGGAACCTGATAGAAGACATGCAGTGTTGGAGAGGCCTGAGACTTTGGCTTACTTTACAGGGGAAGATCTTGAAGAAGTGCCCTTCTTTCTCCACCAAAATGCAAAGAAGGCATTTCAGCCCCGAGGAAGTACCAGAAAGTATGTTTCTGTGATCTGTCTGCTAGAAAACTACCCTGCCAGCTGTTACAAAGCAAAACCTTTAATCCAAATAAGCCAAGCCTAACCATAGGAACACAAGCCAACAATGTAACTTTCTCTGTAAAAAGTTTTCAAGTGTTGAGGAGGCCAGGGGGTCCAGGATTGTGTCTGAAAGACAGTAAGCTATTACAGAGAAAGAAGCACAGAGGAACATAAAGGGAGACTGAGTGAGTGCTGAAGAGTCCAGGATAGAGGGATAGAGAAAAGGGCAGGACAGCAAAGGTGAAAGAGATGGGCAGGGATGAAGCAGCAGAGCCGGCAAAGAATGATCTAGCTACAGACAGTGCCACCTCTGGGCTATTGGTCTCGGATACTATAAGAAAGCAGGCTGAGGAAGCCATGAGGAGCAAGCCAGAAAGCAGTACTCCTTCAACGCCTCTGCTTCAGTCCCTGCTTCCAGGCTCCTGCCCTGACTTCCCTGAATGATGGACTGTGAGCTGTAAGATGAAATAAACCCTCCCCACCCCTAAATTGCTTTTGGTCATGAAGACAGTCTCCAGGGAGAAACACCGCAGAGCACACTGTGGTTCTCTGCCTTGCCAGTACTGTGTTATAGTCAAAGGAACATTAGGTCCTGTTAGAACCTGACGGATATTTTCCTTCACTCAGACCTTCTTCTAGCTATTGTTCAGAAAGCTGACCCCTGGTATTATCCCAGTTCCAGTACATTGAGGGATCCTGATGGCTGCTCACTAAGGTATGGTCTTGGTTCAGTTACATGTCTGGTCTGCACAGAAATCTACACCTTGTAAGCTTCATCAAAGCGCAGGTTTTCTTACTCTTATTTCTAAAAACAGAATCCCACCATTTTTTAATGGAGTGGAAGAAATAAGATACTGTTTTAATATTAGTACACAAGAGATGATTTGACATTTATTGGAACTGGAGTCACTACACCAAGTTTAAAGGGCCAGGGGAAGTCACAGCTGGCCCATGTGCAGTAGTCTTGCCCAGTAGGAGGGTGTGTGTGAACCGTGGGAGTATAGCTTGTTGGCACTATCTCGTGATAGTTGAGCTCTGGCCTCCACATGTATTCCTTCCACAAACACATGCATATCACAATCTCACACACACACACAATTTTTTGAGGAGGAGGAAGAGGAAAGGGACACCAGGTAGACTTTAGAATGATCAAAGGTCCATGAAAAGGGGCTGAGAGTGTAGTTCAATGATAGTGTGCTTGCCTAGCTTTCATAAGGCCCTGGGTTCAAACCCGAATGTAAAGCAGATATATGTCTATAATTCCAGCATTCAAAAGGATAATGATTTTTTTCTTCTGGGAGGCAATTAAACTGTTTTTTGAATTAAAAGTGGTTATGTTTATTCAATTTAAGAATCAACTACACAATACATGAATTACAAGAGTGTTCTAATAAAAAGACAGTGATAGTGCCTTAGTGTTAGAGCCCTATCTAACATACACCATGTTGGATCCCCAGTAGGGGAGGAGGGATAAGAGGAAGAGGAGAAACAGAAGAAAATTTTGTTTGAAAAATTAGTTTTGAACAGTAAACATAAAAATTCAAAGGACTTGGGGCTGGAGCGATGGTTCAGCAGTTAACAGCACTGGCTGCTCTTGCACAGGACCCAAGATGGCACCCACATGATGGTTCACAATCATCTAAAACTCCAGATCTATGGGATCTGATGTTCTCCTATGACTTCAAAGGTATCAAGCATACACACACAGAGGCAAAACACTCACACATCACATAACATGAATAATCTAATTTTTAAAAAGCTCAAAGGGCAGCAACTGGATAAAGGCACTTGCCTAACAACCTAAATTCAATCCCCAAGACCCACAGGGTGAAAGGAGAGAATCAACTCCTGATAATTGTTCTCTGACTTCCACATACCCACTATTCCACACACATACCAGCGTGCAAATAAATACATAGGATAATATTTTAAATTTAATTCAAGTCAAGCATAATGGTATGTGCCAATAGCCCCAGCCTACTCAAAAGGCTGAAGCAGGAAGAATTACTTGAACCCATAGGTTCAAGCCTAGGCAAGATAACTAGCCTTATCCCAAAAAAAGAAACTGATGTGGGCACGGCAGTATACATCTGTAATCTCAATAGCTGGGAGATGGAAAGCAAGAAAATCAAGAATTTGAGTCCTATTCTTTTTTTTTTTTTTTTGGTTTTTCGAGACAGGGTTTCTCTGTGGTTTTGGAGCCTGTCCTGGAACTAGCTCTTGTAGACCAGGCTGGCCTTGAACTCACAGAGATCTGCCTGCCTCTGCCTCCCAAGTGTTGGGCTTAAAGGAGTGCACCACCACGGTCCGGGCATTCTGCACACATTTTGTAAGTAACAAATGACATGAGGAGAGCCAGCAAGATGGCTCAGCAGGTAAAGATGCTTACCATATAAGTCCGAAGACCTGATTCTAACTCTGACTTATACACGTGCACCATAGCATATAGGCACTCACACACATTATACATACACGAACACATTCTTCTCCAGTGGTCAGAGGACTGCCCCTCTTAAATGAATGCATCTGTAATCACACCGTCTTAAGCTCAAGGGCACTGTGCCTTCCGACCTCAGGAGTCAGTTTTCTCACTGTGCAGTTGTCCTGGTTGGTTTTTTTTTTTTTTAATATTTATTTATTTATTTATTGTGTATACAGTGTTCTGTCTACATATATGCCTGCAGGCCAGAAGAGGGCACCAGATCTCAATACAGATGGTTGTGAGCCACAGGACCTCTGGAAGAGCAATCACTGCTCTTAACCGCTGAGCCATCTCTCCACCCCCCCCCCCCCCCCCCCCCCCCCCCCCCCCCCCCCCCCCCCCCCCGGTTGTTTTCTTTAAATTAAACAATGGTTTTTTTTTTTTTTAACTTGAGAGAGATAGACAAACAGGCTGAAAAGACAGCTCAGTCTTTTCATTCAAGAACATTTATTGCTCTTATAGATGAGCCATGATCAGTTTCCAGCACCCACATCAGGCTGGCAACCATTTGAAACTCCAATTCCAAAGGATCCAGTACCCTCTTCGTACCTCTCAGTCATCACGCACACATGAAGTACACAGACATATATGCAGGGAAAATATCTATACACATAAAATAAATAAACCTTTAAAAACTATGACAAATAGTTTTTAAAAAGCCTTATCCTCTGTAATTTAAGTCTGAAGTCAGCCTCAGCTACATAAGAGTCTGTCAAAGAGCCAAAAGCACACAAGGATTGTGGGCAGCAGAGGACTTGCCTTCCGTGCAAAAGAGCATGGCTTTGTTCCTAGAACCACAAAATAGCTAATCTTGTAGCTTTTCATATTTTATCTAAGTTCATAAATGTCATAAAAATCTGGATGGTGGTAGTTCATGTCTTTAAACCCAACACTCAGAAGGCAAAAGCAGATGAATCTCTATAAGGTAGAGGCCAGCCTGATCTATAAAGCCAGTTCCAGGATACCCAGGGCTAACTGTTACACAGAGAAATCCAGTCTCAGAAAGCCAAAATCTGACTCCAAATCTTCTAGTATGTCTGTCTACAGGAAGCATCACAACGGCAGTCAAGAGATAAGCTATTCGGGGGCTGGAGAGATGGCTCTTCCAGAGGTCCTGGGTTCAAGTCCCAGAAACCACATGGCAACTCACAACTGTAACTCCAGTTCCAGGGGATTCGACACCCTCATATGGATACACATGTAGACAAAACACCAATGCACATAAAATAAAAATAAATCATAAAAAAATCTTTTAAAAAAAAGAACTCTTCAGAGCCACACACACGTTTCTGCCTCACCTTCATGCACAGCTCCGCTTTGTCAAAGCCCATCAGCATGTTGATAATGTCAAATCCAGATGTAGACTTATTCTTCTGGTGGACTCCTCGAATTAGTGCACACAAGGTCTGCAGAGATGGGAAAAACAATTCTTCTAGAGAGAAAGTCTCCATACTACGAGTACACTAAATCTGCAGCTTCCTCCTGCAACTTCAGAACTAAGTCTTGACAAGGCTGGCTGACCTTCAATTTCTGCTGCTCTGAGTTTGAAAACAGCTTCAATGTTAACATGAAAAATCCAGAAACTGGGCTGGAGATATGGTTCGGCGATTAAGAGCACTGGCTGCTCTTCCAGAGGTCCTGAGTTCAGTTCCCAGCACCCACATGGCAGCTCACAACTGCCTGTAACTCCAGTTCTAGGACATCTGACCCTCACACCAATAAACATAAAATAATAAAATAAATTTTTTTAAAAAATCCAAAAAACTACAGAGAAACCCTGTCTCAAAAAAAAAAATCCAGAAACTGAGAAACAGCAGCACACCTGCAATCTCAGCACTGGAGAGGAGGAGGCAGAAGAATCAGAAGTTCAAAGTCAGAGTCAGAGAACTAGCTCAGCAGGTCTGACAAAGGAGCTGACCCCTTCAAGGTGTTCTCAGACTCCACAGGAGCCTGAGACATAAGCATGCACACACACACACACACACACACACACGCACACACACGCACGCACACACACGCACACACGCACACACACAAGAGGACTGCTGGGCTCGCTGGCCTCCAGCCTAGTCAGACATGGTGAGCTCCAGGTTCAGTGACCCTGTCTCCAGGGAATAAGAAAGACAGTAATAAAGGAAGACATGCCACTTCCTCCTCTGGAGAAAAAGTAAAGAGCTAGAGAGATGGCTCAGGGCTTGCTCTGCAAGCATGGGGACCCAAGTTTGATCCCTGGAACTGCTGGGTAATATTGTTTTAAAAGTGTGTGACTTTTATTAATGCTACATTTGTTTAACTCTGTGAAGCTGTGATTCTCTGCCTGTCTTGTAGTACGATTAATAAAAATTCAGAGACAGAAACTTGGGTTCAACCTGAAGATCAGAAAAGCAAAACAGCCAGTCACTGGCCTTTACCTCTACCTCAGTCCAAAATGGCGATCCTGCCTCCAAGAATCTCAGAATGAGACTGTGTGGGAGAGCTGACTCCTCCCATCTTATATTCCTCTCTAGTTCTGGGATTAAAGGCATGCACCACTACCACCTGGTTTCTATGGCAAACTAGTGTGGCTACTGGGATTAATGGTGTGTGTCACCACTGCCTGGTCTGGAAGGCTGATCAGTGCAGCTGTTTTACTCTCTGAACTTAAGGCAAGCTTTATTTATTAAAATACAAATGAAATATCATTAAACTGTCTAAAACATCTGATGGTCCTAATAAAGAGCTGAATGGCCAATAGTGAGGCAGGAGCAAGGATAGGAGGGACTGGCAGGCAGAGAGGATAAACAGGAGAAACGAGGAAGAGGAGGAGCAAGGAGAGAACAAGAAAAGGAGGACACCAGTGGCTAGTCACCCAGTCACCTGGCCAGTCAGAGTAAGGGTGAAAGTAAGATACACAGAAGTAAGAAAAGGAAAAAGCCCAGAGGCAAAAGGTACATGGGAAAATTTAAAGTTAAGAAAAGCTGGCAAGAAACAAGCCAAGCTAAGGCCAGGCATTCCTAACTAAGAATAAGCCTCCGTGTGTGATTTATCTGAAAGTTGGGAGTTAGGCTCCCCAAAAAGCCAAGAGTAAATCACCACCAACATGGAGCCACACAGAGGTGGAAGCAAACAAGCAACATCACACAGCTGTTCTTTAGTCTCTATGAGCATTGGGTCATGTATGCTCCCCCTCCAAGCACTGTACACAGGAAATACAGTTTTTTGTTTGTTTTATTTTACTTTTGTTGGTTTTGAGACAGGATTTCACCATATAGCTCTGACTGGCCTGGAACTCGCTATAAAGATCAGGCAGACCTCCAACTCACAGAAATCCACCTGCCTCTATCTCAAAAGTGCTGGGATTGAAAGTGTACACCTAGCCCCATAATAAAATCTTTAGAGATTTATTTTTTCAGTTTATGTGTATGGATGTTTTGCCTGCATGTATAACTATGAAACCACCATGTAAGGAAGCCAGAAAATGGTATTGGCTCCTTTGGAACTGGAGTGACAGACAGCTGTCAGCTGCCAAGTGAACGCTAAGAACTAAACCTAGGTTCTCTACAGAAACAACAATTGTTATTAACTGTTAAGCCATCTCTAGAGTCCCCCAGTAAGTACTTCTTTAAAATTAAAAAATAGGGCTGGAGAGATGGCTCAGTGGTTAAGAGCACAGACTGCTCTTCCAGAGGTCCTGAGTTCAATTCCCAGCAACCACATGGTGGCTCACAACCATCTGTAATGAGATCTGGCGCCCTCTTCTGGTGTGCGGGCATACATGGAGGCAGAATGTTGTATACATAATAAATAAATAAATCTTTTTAAAAATAAAATTAAATTAAAAAATAAAAATAACAGCTGGTTGGTGGTGGTGCATGCCTTTAATCCCAGAATTCCAGAGGCAGAGTCAGGTGGATCTCTGAGAGTTTGAGGACAGTCTGGTCTACAGAAAGAATTCTAGAACAGTCAAGATTACACAAGAAACCCTGTTTCATGGGCTGGAGAGATGGCTCAGCGGTGAAGAGCATTGTCTGCCATTCCAAAGGTCCTGAGTTCAATTCCCAGCAACCACATGGTGGCTCACAACCATCTGTAACGAGGTCTGGCCTGCATACATATATTGTATATATAATAAATAAATATTTTTTTTTAAAAAGAAACCCTGTTTCAAAAAACCAAAGAATAATAATAATAACAACAACAAGGTACAAAGTAATTGGGAAAGATACCCAGTTTCCATCTCTGGCCTCCACACACACAAACACATACATACATACTTCAAACATACACACATAAAACCAAACTAAGCCAGGTAGCGGTGCACATGCCTTTAATCCTAGCACTTGGTAGGCAGAGGCAGGAGAATCTCTGTGAGTTTGAGGCCAGGCTGGTCTACAGAGTGAGTTCCAGGGCAGGCTCCAAAGCTACAGAAAAATCCTGTATCAAAAAAACAATCTAAAAGAAAACAGAAAAAAAAACAGAAAAACATTTAAATTAGACTGCAAAGATAGCTTAGTGGTTGAGAGTACCTGCTGTTCTTCCAGAGGACCCAAGTTTGAGTCCCAGTACCCATGCTGGGTGACTCACAACCATTGGTGATTCTAGCACCAGAGGATTCCATACCCTCTTTTGGTTTCCACAGATACCTGTACCCACACAACACAAAGACACATGATTTAAAGTAATAGTAATAAATGTTTTAATGATTTTTAATTCATTTTTGTTGTCTGATATTTTGATTATGTTCTGACAAAAAAGCTTGTTTGGAGTTAGAGGGGAGCTAACCAAAATTAACCATAGAGGTTTGGACGATTGTAGACAGAGAGGAGACAGGAATACTAAGGCAGGGGGGAGAGAGGATCTCGGCTCTTTAAGGATGGAGAAACGGAAGAGGTAGGAGGCGACTAGTGGCTACTTCCTGCTTCTCTGACCTTTTGGATACTTGCCCCAATATCTAACTCCCGATTTTTTATGTATACAATATTCTGTCTGTCTGTATGCCTGCAGGCCAGAAGAGGGCACCAGACCCCATTACAGATGGTTGTGAGCCACCATGTGGTTGCTGGAAATTGAACTCAGGACCTTTGGAAGAGCAGGCAATGTTCTTAACCTCTGAGCCATCTCTCCAGCCCTAACTCCCGATTTTTTTATTGATAAAGATTAATTAGATTAATGCTTCCCATTTTATGTGTATGGGTGTTTTACATGCATGTATGTCTGTGCACCACATGCATGCCACCTGTCCATAAAGGCCAGAAGAAGGCATTGACTGGATCCCCTAGAACTGTGAACAGACATATGAGTGCTGGGAATTGAATCCAGGTCCTCTGAAAGAGCAGCCAGAGTTCGTGTGTGTGTGTGTGTGTGTGTGTGTGTGTGTAATTTATCTATTTTTACTTTATGTGCATTGGTGTTTTACCTGCATGAGTATCTATGTGAGGGCGTCAGATCCCCTGGAACATGAGTTACAGACAGTTGTGAGATGCTATGTGAATGCTGGGAATTGAACCCTGGTCCTCTGGGAGAGCAGCCAGTGCTCTTAACCACTGAGCCATCTCTCTAGCCCATAATAAATGCCTTTTTTTTAATTAAACAAAACAGAAAAATAGCTAAGCATAACAGATATTTTATTTAAAAAATTAAAAATATAAAGGAATGAAAAACCAAACCATCTCTGATAGCTAAAGGCAATTCTAGGTTCCTCAGCATCTAAGAGATGAGCTTCAGTTCCATGTTTCCATTAAACAGAACTTCCCAGTCTCCAAGCCTCTACCTGCAAGGCATTGACAACTCTGATTGGATGCTCCTCTCCTAGAGCCTGGATACAGTGTTGAAATAAACAGTTGATATTGTCCTTGATCTTCATTAACTCTTCACCATCCAGAGACTCCAGCTTGCCTTCTAGATACTCTAAATTCACCTGCCAAAAGAACAGTAAGGGCCTAAGCAGACTTTTAGTGCAGCACTGAGATTATGTAAGACGATGTTACTTACCCGAGAATGCCAACATGCCACCCAATCTCACCTTCATGAGGAAGAGCTCCTCCCAAAACCGAGGACTACACTTACTGGGGTCTTCCGTCTACAATCAGAAAACAAGCATGTTCAACTTCATTGCCAATTCAAAAAGCATCAAAAATATTGTCAACTTTAACTATCAATTTTTTCAAATATTTTTTAAAGATGTATTTATTATATATATAGTATTCTGTCTGCATATATGCCTGCAGGCCAGAAGAGGGAACCAGATCTCATTACAGGTGGTAGTGAGTAACCATGTGGTTGCTGGGAATTGAACTCAGGACCCTTGGAAGAGAAGACAGTGCTCCTAACCTCTGAGCCACCTCTCCAGGCCTACCTAACATATTTAACTTTGAAACTGTTTCCTTTTTTTTTTTTCCTGGGGAGTTTTCAAGACAGGGTTTCTCTGTAGTTTTGGAACCTGTCTTGGAACTTGCTCTGTAGACCAGGATGCTCTCCAACTCACAGAGATCCACTTGTCCCTGCCTCCCTCCCGAGTACTGGGAATAAAGGCATGTGCCACCACCTTGCTTTAAAGACTTCTTTTAATGAGGATATTATCAGCACCAACAAAGATTTCTTGTCAAGATTAGAACTGATGTGTTTAGTGATATATCTGGAAAAGTGCCAAAGATATATTAGAAAAATCAGTATATTCTTTGTAAGTAATATTTTTGTTTACATTTGATGGCTAAAATCAATCTCCAATCCAAATCATAATAACTCTGTACTCACCCCATAACTAGAGAATGAGTTGTCTAATTACTTACTCTGTTAATCAAAAACCTGAGATAGAATGTAATAATGTATCTTCTAAAAAATATACCTGAAACTGAAATTATAGAATTCAAGGTGCAAAAAGAACTTCATAAGACATCTATCATAAAAACTACTCTTTAAATTAGCTAAAAAAAAAATAAATGAATGAAAATAAGATCATAAAAAATGAGCCATGGGGGCTAGAGAGATGGCTCAGAGGGTAAGAGCACTGGCTATTCTTCCAGAGGACCAGAGTTCAATTCCCAGCAATCACAGGGTGGCTCACAATCATCAATAATGAGATCTGGTGCCCTCTTCTGGTGTGCAGGCACACATGTTGGCAGAACACTGTATATACAATAAATAAATAAATCTTTTTTAAAAAAACAAAATGAGTCATGAGACTAAAGAAAGGCTCAGCAACTAAAAGCATTTACTGCTCTTCCAGTTGACCAGGGTTTAATCCAAGCACCAACATCAGGTGGCTCACAACTGCTGTGGAACAATCCTTTTGCACACAGTAAAGATTTGTCACTTGAATTGGTTTAAAAACCGCTGACTGGCCAATAGCCAGGCAGGAAGAATTGGTGGGGCAACCAAACTAAGGATGATGGAAAAGAGAAGGATAGAGTCAGGAGTCTCCAGGGAGACAGAGAGGGAGCAGGAGATAAATGTGTCATGCTAATATAGGCACTGCCATGTGGCAGAACATAAATAAGTCATATGGGTTAATTTAAAATGTAAGAGCTACCTAGCAATAAGCCTGAGCTATTGACAAAGCATTTATAAATAACATTAAGGCGCTGTGTCAGTTTGGGAAGCAGCCTCTGGGTATTTGAAAGCAGGTAGTTGGGACAAAAAAAAAGTCATCCAGCCGGGCGGTGGTGGCACACGCCTTTAATCCCAGCACTCGGGAGGCAGGCGGATCTCTGAGAGTTCAAGACCAGCCTGGTCTACAAGAGCTAGTTCCAGGACAGGCTCCAAAACCACAGAGAAACCCTGTCTCAAAAAAACAAAAAAAAAATCATCCATTTACAAGTCAGGTGGTGGTGG
The DNA here is from genome assembly GCF_014885135.2 of Alexandromys fortis. Classification (NCBI taxonomy): domain Eukaryota; kingdom Metazoa; phylum Chordata; class Mammalia; order Rodentia; family Cricetidae; genus Alexandromys; species Alexandromys fortis. Next base: position 13,843,930 of record NW_026067893.1, on the reverse strand, counting down.
CACACTCCCAGCACCCAAGAGGCAGAGGCAGGTGCCTCTCTGTGAGGTCGAGGCCAGCCTGGTCTACAGAGCAAGTTCCAGGACAGGATCCAATGCTACAGAGAAACCCTGTCTCAAAAAAAAAAAAAAATCAAAAAAGAGCATCATAGAATGAGCTGCGGGCTGCATTCCTGCCACCCAGCTCCCGGCCACCTGGCTAGCTTATGCCCCAAAATAACACACAAACTGTATTCATATAAACACTGCTTGGCCCATTTCTATTAATGTGTGTAGTAGCACCACGAGGTGCACTTACCAGGAAGATTCTAGCCTACGTCCATCCTGGGTCAGAGCTTCATCGCATCTGCTCTGGAGAGGAGAGGCATGGCGTCTGAGCTCACTTCTTCTTCCTCCCAGCATTCTGTTCTGTTTACTCCACCCACCTATGTTCTAACCTATCAGGCCAAGCAGTTTCTTTATTAATTAACCAATGACCTTCCTCCATCAGAACATCCATTTACAAGCAACCACATGTAACTCCAGCTCCAAGGTATCTGATTCCCTCTTCTGATCTTTGTGAACACACACACATACACACACACACATACACACACATATACACACACACACACACCTTTTTAAAAAAGAAAAATGTTGGCCAGTAAGATAGTTCAACCAGTAAATTTGAATATCTCAAAAACATGGTGACCTGTGTTCTATCCCAGGACTCACATAAAGATAAAAAGACAGATGGGTGATGGAGGAAGGTCATTGGTTAATTAATAAAGAAACTGCTTGACCTGATAGGTCAAAACATAGGTAGGAGGGGAAAACAGAACAGAATGCTGGGAGGAAGTGAGGCAGACACCATAGCCTCTCCTCTCAGGACAGACGCGATGAAGCCAGCCACCAGGTCAGACATGCTGAATCTTTCCTGGTAAGACTGGTGCTACACAGATTACTAAATATGTGTTAGGTAAGATGTGAGAATTAGCCATTAAGAGGCTATAACTAATGGGCCAAGCAGTGTATAAAAGAATACAGTTTCTGTGTAATTATTTCGGGGCATAAACTAGCCAGGTGGCTGGGAGCTGGGTGGCAGGAACGCAGCCCGCAGCGCCCTTCTACAGATGGGGGCTGGAGAGATGGCTCAGAGGGTAAGGGCACTAGCTGCTCTTCCAGAGGTCCCAAGTTCGATTCCCAACAACCACATGGTGGCTCACAACCATCTGTAATGAGACCTGGTGCCTTCCTTGCCAGCAGTACATTGTATGCTTAATAAATAAAGCTTTAAAGAAAAAAAGATAAAAAGACAGAGCCAACTTCGCAAAGTTATCCTCTGACCTGCGTACTCCATGAAAAATATGAATAAATTAGATAGATAGATAGATAGATAGATAGATAGATAGACAGACAGACAGACAGACAGACAGACAGATTCTTAAAGCTATTTGGGAGCTGGAAAGATGTCTCAGAGGTTAACAGCAACTGTTACTCTTGCAGAGGACACAGGTTTGGTTCCCAGCATCCATACGTTATCTCACAACCAACCACAACTCCAGTTACAAGCGATCCAATGTCCTCTTCTGACATTTATAAGCACCAAGCACAAATGCTAAACATACACATACATGTAAGCAAAACTCTCACATACATAAATTTTCAAAAATACTAAATATATTCTTGTGAAATATTACTTTAGGTAAAGATGTGTTACATTTGTTTATGCTGCATTTGATTAATGACGTGCTGTGGGATAATGGTCTTGTACTCTGTAAAGATTTGTCACTTGTACTAGCTTAATAAAATGCTGGTTGGCCAGTAGCCAGGCAGAAAGTATAGGTGGAGTAACCAGAACAGGAGAATTCTGGGAAGAGGAAAGAAAGAGTCAGTCTGCAGTCATGACCCAGATGCAGAGGAAGCAAGATGAGAATGCCTCACTGATAAAAGTACCAAGCCACATGGCTAATACAGACAAGTATTATGAGCTAATTTAAGATGTGAGAATTAGGGCGGGCAGTGGTGGCGCACACCTTTAATCCCAGCACTCGGGAGGCAGAGGCAGGTGGATCTCTGGGAGTTCGAGGCCAGCCTGGTCTACAAGAGCTAGTTCCAGGACAGGCACCAAAGCTACAGAGAAACCCTGTCTTGAAAAACCAAAAAGAAGAAGAGAGAAGAGAACAAGGGAGTAGGAGAGGGAAATACCTGGGCCATTCAGCCAGGCAGCCACCAGCCAGAGACAGAGGAAGCACAGAAAGTAGGGCATACAGAATTAGAGAAAGGTAAAGAGCCCTGAGGTAAAACACAGATGAAAAGAAACAGTTAAATTAAGTTATAAAAGCTAGTGGGAGGGCTGGTGTGGCTTAGCGTTAAGAACATTGATTCCTCTTCCAAAGGACCCGGTTCAATTCCCAGCACCTACATGGCTGCTGAAATCTGTCTGTAACTCCAAGCTCTAACACTCACTCATAGACATATGTGTAAGCAAAACATAAATGCATATGAAATAAAAATAAATAAATTATTTTTAAAAAAAAAAGAGCTAGTGAAACAAGCATTAGATAGACAGGGAGGGAAGGAGGAAAGGGAGGGAGGGAGGGAGGGAAAAAGAAAGTCTCAGTCTTCTTTCTCACTTTAATTGTTTTACCTAGATCCTGGCAACAATCCCTAAATTCTCAGCACCTGGAAGTTGAAAGCAGAAGGATCAGGAGTTCAAGGCCATCCTCAGCTACATAAAAGGTTTGAGGCCAGCCAGGTGGTGGTGGCACATGCCTTTAATCCCAGCACTCAGGAGGCAAAGGCAAGCAGATCTCTATGAGTTCCAGGCCAGGTAAATACAAGGACTCTGGTGTGTATCTGTGATTGAACTTATGGAAGTCAAAAACAGAGGTGACATGTCTTTTTCAATCATTACTTACGGAGGCAGGGTCTTTAGCTAAGCCCAGAGATCACTAATTTGGCTAGTCCAGCTGTCCACCTTGCCCAGGAGAGCCCTTGTCTCTGTCTCTAAGCACCTGTAATCCAAGGACTACAGCAAGGACTACAGGTGGGATGCTGTACCCATCCAGATTTTTAAATGGGTGCTGGGGATCCAAACTCTGGTCTTCATGAGTGGACAGCAAAGTTGGTCCACACTGAGCCATCTCTATAGCCCCAATAAGATTATTTCTGATTAAGATTATTTGGACTGGGGCTGGAGAGATGGCTTAGTGGTTTAGAGCACTGACTGCTCTTCCAAAGGACAAGGGTTCAATTCCCAGTAAAAACATGGCAGCTCACACCTGTCTATAACTCCAACATCTGATACCCTCACACAGACATACATGCAAAAAAAAAAAAAAACCAATGCACATAAAATAAATAAATTAAAAAAAAAAAGATTATCTGGACTAAAAAACTGAAGAGTCAAGGTTAGGTGTAGTTCATACCTGATGATGAGTTCAATTCTCAGACCCAGGCAGTAAAGGGACTGCTGCAGGCTATCATCTGATTTACACACTCACATGGCTTGTGTTCGCTTGCACTCTTACTCAAACAAACATGTGTACGCAGAGAAATAAATAGGTAAACACAAGTTTAAAATTTTCTAAAGAAACAGTCAATCTAGCTGTGCAGTATAACAGGGCTTACCCTAAAAATCTCATCATACATCAGCACCACTTTTTCCTTTAATGGTTTTTTTGAGGCTGAAGATTTCCGGAGCAAGCCTCCTCGTTTCTCTACTTGTGCCATGGCTAGGGAACCTGTGGGGCAGGGCGAGACACCAGTTAGGACACTGAGAGTATGACACCACAGTAGAAGAACTATGTCGAGATGCGTTTGCTCAAACCCTCAGAACACCCAGCAGCAAGAACACAACTAATGTAAACACGGACTCTGGGTAAGATGTCTGAGTCAACAGAGATTCATTACTGTAACAAACACAAAACAGGACAGGCTGCAGGTGTACAGAATCACAAAATGGATGGACTCCTGCCACCTTCTTCTCAATTTTGCTACGAATCTGAAATGCCTCTAAAAAAAATCATTTAAAAATGTAATTCAGAACATTGGTGGCACCTGCCTGTAATTTGGGAGCTGGGGGGGGGGGGAGGATTAAAGTTCAAGGTCATTCTTAGTCACACAGAGTTCAAGGCCAGCCTGAGCTCAGTGCGAACCCTATCTTAAAAAAAAAGAAAGGAAGGAAGGAAGGAAGGAAGGAAGGAAGGAAGGAAGGAAGGAAGGAAGGAAGGAAGGAAGGAAGGAAGAAAAGAGGGAGGGCGGGAAAGGAGGGAGAGCAGGAGGGAGGGAGAGCAGGAGGGAGGGAGAGCAGGCAGGCAAGGTCAGTGCCAGAACACAGAACCCACTGAGTGATCTCTCAATGGGGACTGTTTTAGGCGGAATAAATGGTAAATAACTATGTTATTAGTTCAATGCCCTTCCCAAGACCAGGTAATGTGAAAACTTAAAATATTACTTGCCTACAGCACAATGCATTTAAATCCTTAAACTATGCCAGTGGCTAAAGCCTCAAGCTGACCTAACCCGAGCGGGAAAGGGTAACTGGCCCCATCTCTAAGTCTGCCCCATCTCTACGGTGACAGAAGGAAGAGTGCGAAGCACACAGTGCCCACAGAAGGATGGGGAAACTAAATTTCAAATATTGATCGAGCTGAGGACCATTAGGGCAGGAAGTGTGCTACAGGCTGATGTGCTCCATCGATTTCCCCGCGAAAGCGGGTCCTCATCACTGCAAAGCACTCGGCCTTCACCGCCTCATAAATCACACTGCACTTAACTGTCTTCAGGAATTCCTCTGCAAACACTGTTTAAGCAAAAAACAGCAGTTAAGAAGCCAAAAACGAAACTGACTTCAAAATGGTAATATACTACTTATCAAACGTAATTATATGTATTTATAACACTATTGTAGGTCAAACTCCGACCTATTGCCCGGTTCTAGCATTGTGCCCAAATTGTCACATCTTACTTTAAGGAACTCAATATTTTTCAACTGAGACTTGAAATCCCGCAGGTCTCCAGTGCAGATTCACACACATTCCCTCACCTCCCTCATTGTTTTTAGTATTAACCAAGTCCCTTTGCTCTTAAACCCTGAGCTCTCTGCATGAAACCTAAGCCCATACAAGGACAAGCAGCAGGACACTAGAGGAAAGCCTGGTTTTTCTTCTAGAGAAATCCAAAGCAATTGAACTAATTCTGTAAAATGAATTTTGAAAATATACACTACCTCTCAAATCAAAACCAAAATTTTACTTAAGTAAAAGATGCATCCAACCAAAAGCAATCTACAGATTCAACACAATGCCCATCAAAATCCCAGAAAAATTCTTCAAAGACCTCGAAAGAACAGTATTCAACTTCATTTGGAAAAGCAAAAAAACCAGGATAGCCAAAACAATACTGTGCAATAAAAGAACTTCTGGAGGCATCACAATCAAACTCTACTACAGAGCTCCAGTACTGAAAACAGCCTGATACTGGCATAAAAGCAGGCAGGAGGACCAATGGAACCAAATAGAAGACCCAGATAGCAATCCACACATCTTCGAACACCTGATCTTTGACAAAGAAGAAGAAATATCAAATGGAAAAAAGAAAGCATATTTAATAAGTGGTGCTGGCACACTGGATATCAACATGAGAAGAATGAAAATAGACCCATATCTATCACCATGCACAAAACTCAGGTCCAAATGGATCAAAGACCTCAACATAAAGTCAGCCACACTGAACCTTATAGAAGAGAAAGTAGGAAGTACACTTGAACACATTGGCACAGGGAACCACTTCCTAAATAGAAGCCCAGCAGCACATACACTAAGAGAAACAATTAATAAATGGGACCTCCTAAAACTGAAAAGCTTCTGTAAAGCAAAGGACACAGTCAACAAGACAAAATGACAGCCACAGACTGGGAAAAGATCTTCACTAACCCCACATCAGACAGAGATTTGATCTCCAAAATATACAAAGAACTCAAGAAATTGGACACCAAAAGATCACATAATCCAATTTAAAAAAAAAAAAAAATGGAGTACAGATCTAAACAGAGAACTCTCAACAGAGGAACCTAAAATGGCTGAAAGACACTTAAGGAAATGTTCAACATCCTTAGTCATCAAAGAAATGCAAATCAAAACAACTCTGAGATCCCATCTTACAACTATAAGAATGGCCAAGATCAAAAACACTGATGACAACTTATGCTGGAGAGGTTGTGGGGGAAAGGGAACACTTCTGCATTGCTTGTGGGAATGCAAGCTGGTACAACTCCTTTGGATGTCAGTGTGGCGATGTCTCAGAAAATTAGGAAATAACCTTCCTCAAGATGCAGTAATACCACTTTTGGGTATATATCCAAAGGATGCTCAATCATGCCACAAGGACATGTGCTCAACTATGTTCATAGCAGCTTTGTTTGTCATAGCCAGAACCTGGAAACAACCTAAATGTTCCTCGATCAAAGAATGGATAAGGAAAATGTGGTACATTTACACAATGGAGTACTAAACAGCAGAAAAAAATAATGACAGCTTGAATTTAGCAGGAAAATGGATGGAGCTAGAAAACATTATTTTGAGTGAGGTAACCCAGACACAGAAAGACCTTGAGGGAGGGCTAAAGGAGGGGAGCTGAGAAAAATGTAGAGTTCAATAAGTGTCAATAAAAAAACAAAAGAAGAAAAAAATTTACATGTTTAAGAAAAAAAGTCATGGCTGTGGTCAGACATAGTGGTGCACACTTGTGATCCAGTTCAGCCTGGGTTATATACAGAAAGTTTCAGCCTAGCCTAAACTACACAGGGAGATTCTGTCTCAAAACCCAGGGTGATAAGGCTCAATGGGTAAAGGCACTTGCTACCAAGTCCAACAATCTTATTTTCATCTCAGGAACAGGAATGGTAGAAAGAGAGAACCAACCCCCAAGGTGTCCTCTGACCTCCACACATATACCATGTATCACATGCACCTACATAAATAAATAAACAAAATATAAAATATTTCATCTTTGACCAAGGGTGAGGCTTGCACCTGTAATCCTACCTCTCAGAGGCTGAGACAGGAGGACTGTTAAGAGTTCAAGGCCAGGGCTGGAGCGATGTTTCATTAGTTAAGAGCACTGGCTGTTCTTCCAGAGGACCTGGGCAATTCCCAATACCCATATGGCAGCTCACAACCATCTGGAACTCTGGTTCCAGAGGATCTGATGGCTCCTCTGCCCTCTGCCAGCACCAAGCATACATTTGGTGTATAGACATACTTTCAGGCAAGGTATCCATATACATAAAATACAAATAAACCTTGAAGATAAAATTCAAACCCAGCTTGGACTCCAGAGTGAGACCTTGTCTCAAAAACAAACAAACAAACAAAAAAAAAAAACGCAGAACCCCACGCATGGTGATATATATACAGAATTCCAACACTAGGGAGACAAAATCAAGAATTTGTGATCATTCTCAGTACAAAGTAGGTTAAACGCCAGCCTGGCACATAAAGGTTCTGAGTTTGTAGTACCAACAACAATAAAAAGTCAGATGTCTGACCTAAAAGTTTAGTTAAGACCTCTTTCTGTTATTTCACTAAGCTTTCAAGTTTATTATAACCTCAAGAAAACTGTGGGAAAAAATTAAAAAACAAGACTCAAACAATTTCCACTGTGTTGATGCTGGCTTTACTTAAACATGAAATACAGCTCCTGCTCAAAACAGTCCTGTGCGGCTTAAACAGCTTGTCAAGAGGAGGATGTCCTTATCTAGGGAAAATAAATTGGAAACCAAGAGAATCCTATTTAAATAAATCACAAACAATGCAATTCTACTCAAAGTGGATATAGATCTCATATGTGCTCGGCTTCAACAAGTTGATTAGCGGCACATCAAGACCACAAGTTCCTACATTGTAAAAAGCACGTGTTTACCAACATCCCCTATGAGGATCAATAACTGGGTTACAGCTAATCAATGTCCACTCCAAATCTAATAAACTCTCTCTATTTCACGATCAATACTTTCTAATAAGCGAAAGGGAATAAAAGAGGAGGGAAAAAATAATTCTAATCCAATCTACCAAATTTCCAAAGAAATTATTTTAATCATTCTCCTTCCCACTTGAGGCAAGAAGAATACAGCCAAGGGTCTCAACTCAACAGTCTCTGTCATCATCACAGGCAGCTGGAGTTTGCCACCCAAACTGCTCAGTAAGTGACTTGAAAGAGAACACGGAACCTACTCCTCCCGCACTCCTGCCCATGGAACTCAGCACATTAGGGTTTGGTGGTGGGAGACTTATAAAAAGTGTAAAATTCTCACAGGTTTTCCTTTGGATCTCAGAAATTAAAATTGAACTTGCAATACTGTGGGGCAGGAGGAGGGGTGGGAGGGAGAACAGTGGTTGAAATGTAAAATGAAATTTAAAAAAATAAATAAATTTGCCAGGCGGTGGTGGTGCACACCTTTAATTCCAGTACTTGGGAAGCAGAAGTAGGCAGATCTCTGTGAGTTTGAGGCCAGCCTGGTCTACAAGACCTAGTTCAGAACAGGCTCCAAAAGCTACAGAGAAACCCTGTCTCAAAAACAAACAAACAAATAATCTTTAAAATGTTATACCAAAAAAAAAAAAAAACACCAAACAAACAAAAAACTTACAATGCCATATCCTGGAGCTGGAAAGATGGCTCAGCAGTTAACAAAACTGGCTACTTTTCCAGAGGACACAGGTTCAATTCCAAGCACCCATGTGGTAGCTCACAACTGTCTGTAACTCCCATCTCAGAGGATCCTATGTCCTCTTCTGGACTCTGCAGGCACCAGGCACACACATGGTACACAGACATACACATAAAAAGAAACAAATAAACCGGGCATGATAGTCCATGCCTTTAATCCCAGCACTTGGGAGGCAGAGACAAGCAGGTCTCTGTGAATTCAAAGCCAGCCTAGTCTACAAAGTAAATTCCAGGCCAGCCAGGGTGTTACAAATAGGAACTATCAAAAAAAAAAAAAAAAAAA
>NW_026067893.1:13811289-13834163 GCF_014885135.2 Alexandromys fortis | reverse complement strand
CAGCAAAGTTAAAAAAAAAAAAAAAGAAAGAAAGAAAAATTAGGAAAGAAGAGAAAGTCTAAGTAAATTCCCACGCCCGTGGCTTAGGAAGTAAAGTACTTGCGGAGTGAGGCGACATTTACTCATCAACAGATGCACAGGCAGCGTCCTTTAGGTGTCAAGCAGCAGGGGCACTGCACAGAACAGAACAAAGGGGATGCCTGCATAGCCAGCTGGTGATGTTCACCTTTAATCCAGCACTCGGGAGGCAGAGGCAGGCAGATCTCTGTGAGTTTGAGGCCAGCCTGGTCTACAAGAGCTAGTTCCAGGACAGGCTCCAAAGCCACAGAGAAACCCTGTCTTGAAAAACCAAAAAAGGAAAAAAAAAAAAAAAAAAGGAAACACAATATCCTCTACACTAAACTCTACAGACGCTTTCAGAAAGAGTACACCCTGACCCAGGGCTCTAGTGCTTCTGTCAACGTGTTCAGATCCTGGGTCTTTGCAGCTGACTTTCCCTCCATCTCTAACACTTTCTAGAGGTTCAGTTCAGGGGACTGGTTTCTTTCTGTTACTTACGCCTAGTATAGCTTTCTCGTTGAGACTTGCTTTTTTTTTTTAAGATTTATTTATTTATTATGTACACAGTGTTCAGCCTCCATGTACGCCTGCAGGCCAGAAGAGGGCGCCAGACCTCATTACAGATGGTTGTGAGCCACCATGTGGTTGGTGGGAATTGAACTCAGGACCTCTGGAAGAGCAGGCAATGCTCTTAACCTCTGAGCCATCTTTACAGCCCTTGAGACTTGCTTTAATCTTCTAGCAGTTCCCTCGGCTAACTTTTCTTCAAGGCACTTGGAGTTGTCTCACCTTCCTTGCTTTTTTTCCCTCTTGTAGGATGAAAATTCTATCTACAGGCATTTTTTTTTCTTTTTTCGAAACAGGGGTTCTCTGTGGCTTTGGAGCCTGTCCTGGAACTTGCTCTGTAGACCAGGCTAGGCTGGTCTCGAACTCACAGAGATCCGCCTGCCTCTGCCTCCCGAGTGCTGGGATTAAAGGCATGCGCCACCATCACCCGGCTCTGCAGGCTTTTTTTAAATTTATTTTTTTAGGGTTTTTGAGATAGGGTTTCTCTATGTTGCCCTTGCTGTCCTTAGAACCTCAGACTGGCCTCAAACTCAGAAATCTGCCTGCCTCTGCCTCTCAGAGGTTTGCTCAGACTGCTTTTTTATACGACCTAGGACCAGCTGCCTGGGGGTAGCACAGTCCATCGTGCACTGGTGGGCTTTTTGGTATCAATCTCAATCAAGAAAGCCTCTGTTGCAGTTTCCTCAAAAACCTGCATCCAGAACAACTTCAAAGCTGTTAGATAAGATGGTTCAGCCTCACACACTACTCCAGTACGTACGTCAATTAAACCTGCACCTTCCCACAACACAAAGACTGGAAAATAAATGATACAGCTAGCTCTCCCAGGACTTGACCATTACCTTAATTTTCTCAGGGTTCCCTAAAGATTTCATTTCCTCCAGATAGCCAGAAGTAATTTTAAGACAATGATGCCCACACTCCCAAGAGGTGGAGTGGGTGGGTTCTGGTCATTCGATGGGTTATGGATGTTTATCACTGTTTAGATGGGTTGGCTGCAAATTGTTACTGATCACTGTAAGGGAGGAAACTAAGCAAGGGAGGTTAGATTCAAGGATCTCTTTCTGAAAAGAAAAAAGGAGGGTATAGGAATGATAGGATAAAAGGGTAGATTGTTGAATCTACTTTTAAACTAACAAGCAACTATTAATCTCAAATATTTATATTGGTATGGATTTTTGTATATTGATAAAAATTTAAGGTTATTTTGGTTATAACATTCTGTATATATGTTCTAGTTTTTTTTTTATTTTCCTAGTCTTAAGGTATCTTTATATATTGATACAAATTTCAGGTTGTTTTTGTTACAACATACTGTAAGATACTGTACCTATGTAGCTCACTTAAAAGTGTAATGTAAAGTTCTAGTCCTTGAAAGCTATTAATATAAACTATTAAGGATAATTAAGAGATACCGGTTAGTAGTTAGTCATCTATAACAATCAAATTTGTTATCATGTTAGGTATGTTTTCAAGATAAAATATAATTATTTTAGATAAATAGGGGGTCTTCAAACACTTCAGATACCTACAGAACATGGCATTTAAGATAACAAAGGCTGCTGGGCGGTGGTGGCACTCACCTTTAATCCCAGCACTGGAGAGGCAGAGGCAGGCCGATCTCTGTGAGTTCGAGGCCAGCCTGGTCTACAAGGGCTAGTTCCAGGACAGGCTCCAAAACCACAGAGAAACCTTGTCTCGAAACAAAAAAGAAACAAACAAACAAAAAAAAAAAAAAAACCATAGGCTTTTCATGGCAGTGAGATACTTCTGTTCCTGGCAGTACTAATCTACTTCAGAGAAGATGATGGGCATTAAAGAGGCTCCATATGGAGTTTTTGTTTGTAGCAAAGTTAGCCATTGAACAAGAACTACCCTTGTCTCAACTGTTGACAGTATGCTGTTCAAACTGGACAAGCAGGACACAAAAGAAGGCTACTGCCAAACTTTGCCAAGGCAAAGCAGGACATTCCTCCAAAATTCCTACTTCACAGAAAGTCTGTCAGATATTCTAGGCCTATAGGCCGAAAACTGATGCTCCAGTGTTGCAGATGAGCCTTGGGGACTGTCCAGGCAGCCAGCTTTCTGTGATTTCTATAGTTTTGGACGTTGCTTACTCTACACTTCCTGTTTACTCAGGTAATATTTTTATCCTTCCCAGGTCTCTGATGGGGTTGATGATTAGATAGTTAAGCTGTTTTCTTTCTTACCAAATTCAGAAAAGAAACTTACAAAAGAGATGGATATAAAGTTTATAAGGTTGAAAGACATAAAAGTTTAAGTTGTTTATCTAAGAAAATGTTTTAAGGTATAAAAAGGGTTTTTTTTTGTTTTGTTTTGGTTTGGTTTTTTCAAGACAAGGTCTCTCTGTAGCTTTAGAGCCTGTCCTGGAACTAGCTCTTGTAGACCAGGCTAGCCTTGAACTCACAGAGATCTGCCTCTGCCTCCCGAGTGCTGGGATTAAAGGTTTGTGCCACCACTGCCCAGCCTAAACAGATAATTTTTAGGATAGTAATACAAACTATGATAGAAAGTGGTTTAGGTATAAAACTTTGGACTCATCAAGATAGGATATATAGTAATTTCTCTGAATTTGCCCAATACAAATGGACATTATGAATGTAATCCTAACTTGATAACTGTTCATATTGTATATAGTTTTACTGGTTTAGAGTTAAACCCTTTCCTTTTTATTTAGCAAAACCAGGAAAATATTACAGGTATTTGTGCACTGTATGAAGATGTGTTTCTGTAACTGGTTTAACAAAAAGCTGGACTGTCAATAGCTAGGAGGAGAGGTTAGCTGGGACCTCCAGGCAGAGAGAGGAACTCAGGGGGGTGAATTTGGTGTCAGGAGAAGCTAGCAAGACACGAAGGAAGTCAAACATACAGAATGGAGGAGGTAAAAAGTCAAATGGCAGAATGCAGATTAATAGAAACAGATAAATTTAAGTTACAAGAGCTACTTGAGAATAAGCCTAAGCTAAAATTAATCAGTCTCCATGTCATTTGGGGGCAAACAGTCCAAGGAAAGTCCGACTACAGTCTACATTTTCTTGTTCCTTTGTTGAAATAGGTTCTCTCTATGTAAGCCTGGCTATCCTGAAATTCACTACATAGACCAGGCTGGCCTAGAACTCACAAAGGTTCACCTGCCTCTGCCTCCCAAATTATGGAAGTAAAGGCATGGTACACCATACCCATCTTGGGTGGGGGAGTCCTACATTTTTAATAATCACTCTAGGTCGGTGGTTTCTAATGTCCCTATAGGACATTTGTCAAAGTCTAGAGACATTTTAGGTTGTTCCAACCAGGAGAAATACAAATGGAATCCACCTGGTAGAGGCCAGGGGTATCCTACAGTGTACAAGAAATCTTCTCAGCCGGGCGATGGTGGCGCACACCTTTAATCCCAGCACTCGGGAGGCAGAGGCAGGCAGATCTCTGGGAGTTCGAGACCAGCCTGGTCTACAAGAGCTAGTTCCAGGACAGGCTCCAAAACCACAGAGAAACCCTGTCTTTAAAAATAAAAAAAAAAAAAAAAAAAAAAAAAAGGAATCTTTCTAACAAGGAAGTACCCACCCCAATATGCCAACAATGGCAAAGTTAACAAACCCTACTCCAAGTAATTCTAATGCTTGAGAACCACTCATCTAAACTGGCCTTTGTGCTTCTAATCCCAGAATTAATGAGTGGGGGCAAGAATCAAGAATTCAACAGCTACCTGATGAGTTTGAGCATCTGTACCCCCAACATTGGGGAGTGAACAGCCAGCCAGTGTAGCTCATCACCAAATTTCACATTCAGTGAGAGAACTGTATCAAAGAGTATCAAGAGCAATGTCTGGCACACACATGGGCATACATCCACAAAACACCAGGTGTTATATCATGTGTCTATAACTGCAACATTCAAGAGGCTGAAACAGGAAGGTCACTGCCAGGTCAAGCCCTGCCTGAGCTATATGTCAAGACCCTGTCTCAAAATACAAATAAAACAATAGTTTATCAAAGTGAATTTTTCATGGCCATTTTTAACAATCACTTCGAGTCAAAGGATCTCATAGTGGACAGTTCTGCCATGAGTCATTCTTCACCTAGTACCTAAGAGAGACAACACATTTATAACAAGCTAAAAACAGACTTCTAACCTGGCTCTCCTAAAGCCTCCTGGTCACTACAGATAAAAAGATTTAATGTGTGTGTGTGTGTGTCTGTGTGTGTGCGTGTGTGTGTGCGTGCGCACGTTTAGGCAAAGCCAGGGGTGTAGACTTTGCCTGGCTACATCCCATTCCAGAGAAGCCCTGGGTTCTATCCCTAACACTGAAGAGAAACATCTAGTTACCTGCTTCCTACACCCTTCTGTAAGACCTACCACATTCGCTGGCCTACATCATTAAAACGCAGGCTTTTCTACCTTGTGCATGCGATGCCTCCTTCCATCTGAAAGCCTGAGGACTTGACTGACTTTCACATGATTTCTTGGCACAGGCTCTCTTACAAGCATGGACAACAGGTTCTCCAACTTCTAGCCAAAAGGCCGGGAAACAAATAGAAAAGCCCTTCTGGTTTCTTCGTCATTCCTGCCATTTGCACCACACTGTAACCAACTCACCTAACCAGCCAGATCTCTACTGCTAGTTACTCCAAGCCTTTTTCCAAAATGAAAGCAGAGCAGGCTTGCACTCTTGCCGCCATCTCCCTAAAGCCCTCACGGGCCCAGGACAGGATTCCGTCTTCACCCTATCACTGCTCCACTTCTGATTCCTGAACGTGGGATTCTTCAGTCAATTCCCTATCTTCAGAGTCGGCCTCCGATCTGAAGGTGAAATTCCCTAACACACCACAGCGGAGACTGATTAGCACTTGGCACTACTCTCCATGTGTTAAATTCTCTATGTTTATTCCTTACAACCATCACATAAAATAGGTACCACTCTAACAACCCTATCTCATCTTTCCTTATCTGTCTCTTAATCTGCACTTCTGCAACTCGATAAAAATGTAACAGGGCCGGAGAGATGGCTCAGCTGTTAAGACTACTGGGTGCTCTTCCAGAGGACCAGGGCTCAAGGCCCAGCACCCACAGGACAGCTCACAGCCATGTGCAGCTCCAGTTACAAGGGATCTGATGCCCTCTTCTGGCCTATGCAGGCACCAGGCACAAGAGGTACACACACACACACACACACACACACACACACACACACACACACACGGCATATATAAGCATATATGCACATACAGTAATTTTTTTAAAGCATCAGCGGCTTCCCTGCCCTCTTTGCAATCTCCCCTCCAAACAACTCCTCAGCATACACCCTGTTTGGGATGAATTCTTGACCCCCGCATAAACACCATGTTGGGTTTTTCCCTTCACACCACACCGTGCCTCTGTGACTCAAAAGGTTTATTGTGCAAGCTCCTGCTTAACCTTCAGCACACAGTTCAGATGATCCTCCCTGCGAAGATCTCCTGACCGAGACCTGAGGCAATGAATCTTCCCTTTGTACAAACGTCTTTACAGATTCCTAACACACACTCCCAGAGAACTTTCTTCAAATATGTGGTCAATACTTTCCAAACTTTATGAATCCCTAAGCTGTGCTGTGTGAAACCCCAAATTCTGGGTTAGTCTGGCTATTGTTCTCACGTTTATGTTATTATTTTTTGATATGCGTGTTTGTATCTGTGTATGGGTATGGTGTTCAAAAGGGTGAGTGCCCTCAAAGCCAAAGACGCCAGATCCTGGGGACCTGGAGTTACAAGTGGCTGTGAGCTGCCTAGTGTGGGAACAAGGAACTGAACTGGGGTCTTCTGAAAGAGCAGTAAACGCTCTTAGCCTCTAGCCATGTCTCCATCCCAAATTCTGGGTTTTGAGTTGTCTGACGTTTGTTTTCATGTTTGGTAATTTGGGAGACTAAGTTGCTCAAGTTTGCCTTGAACTCAACGAGTATGTCAGACTGGCTTCAAATTCTCAGTAATCCTCCTGTTTCAACCTCCTACGGGCTGAGAGCAATATTTAACATGACAAGGCATAATGACTGTCATAATAAAAACACATTAAAGGTTTGCTTATTCATTAAGAAAAGAATGAGAACTCCCTCTACACTCCTAATAGGAGTTATCAAATCCCTTGTTTGATTTGCTGTCTTGAAAGCCTTCAAAAGGAAATGACTATTGCGTACAAATCCAATCTAAAACCTACCAAAGACAACTCCAAGTAACTGCTAAATCACAGGCAAGAGAGAAGCTGAGCACGGTGGGGTATGCTGAAATCACAGCATTTGGAAGGGAGAGCCAGAAGAATCTCTGCGAGCTGGAGGTTAGCCTGGTCTACACAGCTAGTTCCGAACCGGCCAGGGATACAGGGCCTCTTATGGTAGCTTTAACACAAACCACGTTTAAACACCATGCTTGTTCTTAAGTTTAAAACTTTTTCTGGAAAAAAGAGCTGGGGAGATTCCGATAGTCCAGGAACATTTATTAGGACACGCTCAACTATCCATCCACTGTCCCATTCGCCAGGGACAGCACTCAACTTCCCCAGTGACTACTCTCTTTCTCCCCCATACCCGCCAGGGAAGAGGTGGGTGTCCCGGCTTGCACCCACTCATCCCATGAAAGCAAAGTGGGTTTATGAATTCTGCGTGAAGTGGGTGCTGAAGACTGTCGGGTGGAGATTGAAGAGCGCAGGACCGGCCGTTCCAAGGCATCTGAACACTTCGCAAGGGACCCACCTCCCTAGGAAGAGATCGCTCTCGCCTAGGAGCTGACCCACTTAGGGTCAGCCCCACACTGGGGTCAAAGGTCAGCTCCTCCCGGATCCGGAGGCCTCGGCACGACTTCCGAGGGGCAGGACCAGGCGGGTAGTGGGCGTTCGAAAGCAGCGGGAGCAACTCCACACCGCGACCCCAGGCCCCGCAGCTACAGCCCTCCCTCTGCCCCGTCACCCCCCACGGCCCCGCGGCAGGTCCAGGCCCCGCCCCCAGGGCCGCCTCTGGGTCCAGGCCTACTAGGGCGGACCCGCAGGGGTTGGCCAGGTTTCAGGATCCGGCTGGGCCCGTGCCGCTTACCGAGCCCCCCGCTCCTCCTCCAGCACCCCAGCTGCTCGCAGGCCTGCTCGCTCCCGACTCCGGCAAGGCCGCCACTGCTCCGGAATCGCGGGCGCGCTCCCGACCTCCCCGATCCTTAACCCTAGTCCGCCGTGCCCCGCCGGGTCCTAAAACCCTCCTTTCCTCAGGTTCGTCCACGCCCGCTTCCTGAAGTAGGCTCAGACCACGTTTCCCAGCAAGCATCGCAAAGACTACAACTCCCAAAAGGCATCGCGAGCGAACTAGCCTTAGTTTAAGGCCACGGATTTAAGTCCGCTATAGCAGGGTTTTTTTTGGTTTTGTTTTAAATAGGGAAAACTGAACTCAGAAGTTCTTTCTAGAAATAAGTGAATTCTCTAAAAACACTGGAAAAACTCGGAAGTATAAATGTCGGGAAATGTTTGCTTCAATTTTTTTTTTAAACAGACTCACTATGTAGCATTGGCTGGTCTGAAACTAACCACTTAAACCAGGCTGCACTCAAACTTAAAGCGGAGATCCGCCTGCCTTTGCCTTCTGAGTGAAATTAAAGCCCTGTGCCACCACCACAGCATATCGCATTGGTTTAAGTAAAATATTGGAAATAAACTCATGCATTAATAAAGAATGTAGCGGAGTGGTAATGGTGCATGACTTTATTCCCAGCACTCAGGAGACAAAGGCAGGCAAAACTCTGGGAGGTCGAGGCCAGCCTGGTGTACAGAGAGAATTTCAGGACAACCAGGGCTACACAGAAAAATCCTGTCTCGAATAATAATAATAATGTGTATAAATGTGTGCAAAGCAGCATGTAAAGTTTATTATCGTAGCAAGGAACTTGAGTCTCACTTTTGTGTTTTGTTGTTTGATTTTTTTGAGACAATATCTCACTATGTACCCCTGGTTGAACTGGAAAGGGCCGCATAGACCAGACTGATGTCCCACTTGTTGCAGTCCTGTCCATACCTCCCAGAAATGCTGCAATTGCTGGCCTGCATACCAGTTCCCGCTAGAATCTCGGTTTTCTAATATGCAAAGAGACTTTTGGCTTCTGATGTATGAGAGAGTGCCTGCTTAGCTTGGGAGCCCCAGGATTCATTCTCTCACTACCCCACCCCCACCTCTACAAAAGTACCAGAGTATGCAGATTTGTACATTTTAATCTCATGACTATGAAATAGGTTTTATGAGAAAGCAAAAGTTCTGCATGACTACTTTGCCTACAGTTCTAGTTAGTAAGAGAGAAGAATTTGAAAAAGTGTGTGTGTATGAAAAATTATTTGAAACAAGGTCCCTCTATGTAGACCAGGCTGACCTCGAACTCATTCTGTACACCAGAGTGGCCTCAAACTCAGAGATCCACATGCCTCTGGGATTAGAGGCTAGCATCACCATGCTCAGATCTAGATAGGTAAATTCTTATTTTTCTCATCTTTAACATTTGGGGTATTAAAAGTTGGGTTGGGTGTTTGTTTCTTATTTTCTGTAGCCTTGGCTGGCTTATTACTCTGTGTTTCATTTAAAAAGTTGGTAATAAAGCTGGCCATGATTGTGCACACCTTTAATCCCAGCACTCACAAGACACAGATAGGTGGATCTCTGTGAGTCCAAGGCCAGCCTGGTCTACAGCCAGGACACGATTAGCATGTCTTAATTTGGGTTACTATTGCTGTAACAAACACCATGACCAAGAGCAGGCTGGGTAGGAAAGGGTTTATTTTGGCTTCTTCCACATCATAGTCCATCAGTCCATCACTGAAGGAAGTCAGGACAAGAACCTGGAGGCAGACGCTGATGCAGAGGCCATGGAGGAGTGCTGCTTACCAGCTTGCTCCCCATGGCTTGCTCAGCCTGCTTTCCTGTGGAACCACCCCAGGAGTAGCCCCGCCCACAATGGACTGGCCCTACATCAATCTCTAATTAAGAAAGGGCTCTACAGATTTTCCTCCAGCCCATTTTGTTGTTCTTTGTTTTTTGTTTTTTGTTTTTCTTTTCGGGACAGGGTTTCTCTGTGTAGTTCTAGCTGTCCTGGAACTCATTCTGTAGATGTCAAAGCTGGCTTCAAACTCACAGAGATGGACCTGCCTCTGCCTCCTGAGTGCTGGGATTAAAGGCAGGCGCCACCACCGCCTGATACCTACAGCCTAATCTCATGGAAGCATTTTCTCAACTGGGGTTTCCTTCTCTCATATGACTCTGCCTGTGTAAGTTGACATAAAATTATCCAGAACGGATAAGAGAGGAGTTGTACTCTAATAGAACATAAGTAGATAGCCAGGCATGATGTTTCACATCTGTTAATCCCAGCCTTGGGAAATAGAAATAGGAGGATCAGAGGTTCACAGTTAACTTCATCTTTACAGGGAATTCAAGGGCAGCCTGTCCTTTATTTATTTATTATGAATACAGAGTTCTATCTGCATGTAGGCCTGCAGGCCAGAAAAGGGTACCAGATCTCATTATAGATGGTTGTGAGCCACCATGTGGGTGCTGGGAATTGAACTCAGGACCCCTGGAAGAGCAGCTAGTGCTCTCAACTGCTAAGCCATCTCTCCAGCGCCCAAGAGGCCATATCTTTAAAAACTGAGAATAAGGAATGTGACTGGAGACATGGTTCAGCAGTTAAGAGAACTGTTGTTCTTCCAGGGGAACCTGGTTCGATTTCAGCACCCATGTGGCAGCTCATGGCCGCCTATAACTCCCACCCTAGCACCATCTTCTGGCCTCTATGGACACCAGGCACACACAAGGTACACATTCATAAAGGCTAAAAACCCATTCACATTTAAAAAACAAAGAAGAACGGATGGGAAAGAGAGGGAATTGGGAGGGGGAGGGAAGGAAGGGAAATGAAAGAAAGGAAGCATGCCTTCAGTAATCAGGGTAAATGAAGACACATGACTTGAATTTAGCGACTAAATTCAGTCCCAAAGGCTTTAAGTCTTGATCAAGGAATGCAAACCGGGCAGCAGTTTGGACACACTTTGGTTCCTACATTCAGGGGGCAGAGACAGGCCTATCTCTCAGTTCAAGGGCAACCTGGTCTGCAGGATTCCAGAAAAATCAGGGAGAAAGAGAAACTGTGTCTTGAAGAAAAAACAAACCAAACAAACAAAAAGATGAAAAGAGACCTTTGGCAAAAAAAAGCCACTGGAGGAAAAATTATTTGGGTCAGGAAGATGTTATATACTAAGGGCACATTAGGATCAAGATGTTTGTGAGATAATAGCCAGTAGACATGTACATGTCCTTTATTGGCACTCAGCTGAACAATTAGACTGTAGCTAAACACTTTAGAGCCATTGGCTTGGAAGTAATTGTTCAAGCCAAGAGGAAGGAGAAGATGGCAAGCCAAAGACAAGACAAAACACATAGGACAATGATATCTAAAAATCAAAGCAAACAAAGGCACAGCAGAAGCGACTGCAGTGTGGGCTTTCAGTAGGACTGTCAATGCCTCAGAAGAAACAGGAAATAAAAATGTCTTTGACGTTGTGTGTGGCATCACAGGCACGCAGTACCAATACTGAGAGACTGAGGTAGGACAATGGAGAGTTCACGGCACACAGACTACAGAGTAAATTCAAGGTCAGCTTGCACTTTCAAAAACCCAAAATGCAGGGGCTGGAGGGATGGCGTCACCATTAATACTCAATGGGCCCAGGCTGGAGAGATGCCACAGAGGTTAAAAGCACTAGCTACTCTTCTAAAGGTCCTGAGTTCAATTCCCAGCACCTACATGGTGGCTCACAACCATCTGTAATGAGATCTAGTGCCCTCTTCTGGCTTGCAGGCATGCATCCAGACAGAACATTGTATACATAATAAATAAATAAATAAATAAATAAATAAATAGCATATAAAAGATCTGAGCTCCAACATTTCAGGTTATTGGGGGAAAAAAGATGGGATGGGTCTGGTGGTGGTGGCGGCACACATGCCTTTAATCCCAGCACTCAGGAAGCATCTGACTGTTTTGAACCACCAGCTCCCAAATCATGATACAGAGACTTATTAATTATGAAAGCTTGGCTTAGGCTCGTTCTTTTTATTTCTTTTTTTTTCCCTTTTTTTTGGGGGGGTGTTTAAGGCAAGGTTTCTTTGTAGCTTTGTAGCTTGCTCTGGAACTGACTCTGTAGACCAGGCTGGCCTCAGACTCACAGAGATGCTGGGATTTAAGGTGTGCACCACCACCACCCAGTTTATGCTTGTTTCTAACTCGCTCTTATAACTTAAATTAGCCCACTTCTATTAATCTACATGATGTCATGTGACTCGTGGCTTTTATCTCTCCTCCTGCATTTTCTTCCCCAAGACCTCTCTGCCCCAGAAGCCCTGCCTAACCTCTTCCTGTCTAGCTATTGGCCATTCAGCTCTTTATTAAACCAATCACAATGACACATCTTCACACAGTATAAAGAAATATTCAGCAAGTGTCCTCTTCTGGCCCAGTTACATACACAAGGTGTGCACACACACACACACTCACTCACATTAAAATTAAACTTTAAGATTTTAATTTCTGGCCGGGCGGTGGTGGCACACGCCTTTAATCCCAGAACTCGGGAGGCAGAGGCTGGCGGATCTCTGGGAGTTCGAGGCCAGCCTGGTCTACAAGAGCTAGTTCCGGGACGGGCACCAAAGCTACAGAGAAACCCTGTCTCGAAAAACAAAAAACAAAAAGCAAACAAACAAACAAAAAAAAAGATTTTAATTTCTATTTTTGTGTGTGTGTGTCTGGCTCCCTGTATAGGTAGAAGTCTAAACAGAGAGTCTGATTGCCTGTAACTGGAGTTTCAGGCAGTTGTGAGCTGCCTGATGGGGGTACTGGAAACCAAATTCAGGTCCCCTTGAAAAGCAGAAAGTTCTCTCAGTGGCTTAACCATCTCTCCAAAGCCCCAAACTAAAAATAAATTTTAAAAAATACCCCAATTAAAAAAACAAAGATCCGTTGGGCGGTGGTTGTGCATTCCTTTAATCCCAGCACTCCGGAGGCAGAGGCAGGCAGATCTCTGTGAGTTCGAGGCCAGCCTGGTCTACAAGAGCTAGTTCCAGGACAGGCTCTAAAGAAAAGAAACCCTGTCTTGAAAAAAAACAAAACAAAACAAAGACCCTAAAATGCAGAGGAACCTTACATATAAATCAGGAGGTGAAGAGCAGGGTATGGTAGTTATTGCATACACAGGAACAACAGCTTATAATACCAGCATTCAGAAAGCTGAGGCAGGGGGATTGTCAAGAGCTCAAGGACAAACTAGGCTACAGAGTGAGAATTTGTCTCAAAAAAAATAGTAATAAGGAACTGAGGAGGCGACTCGGTGGGTGAGTATAAACCTAAGTGCTTACCACTCCAGTTGGAAGGATGAACCCGGGAGAGCAGGACCTGAAAACGAGGCTGCCTAAAGGCTCATGAAATAACCAATTTTATTCGGAGCATCAGACAGTTTACACTCTGAGGGTTAAGAAGAGTCACCTGAATAAAGAACAAAATCACAAGGATAAAAGCATGTTTTCCATAGAGGCAAATAAACAGACAATAGCCAGCCACAATGAACAATCTAAAGTGGACTCCCACTACACCTGAGAGGCGCATGAGCGCATCATCTAAGAACAACCCAGTCATAGAGGAACAGAGGTCACAAGACTCTTGTGTACTTGGAGTTTCCTCACAGGTCCCAGAAATCTCCTCACACAGCTTCACATGGACCAGGTTCCATCACCTGAGTTTGATCATTGGGACTTGTCTTAGTCACTATTCTATTGCTGTGAATGGACGCCACAACCACAGCCATTGTTATAAAAGAAAATGTTTAACTGGGGGCTTGCTTACAGTTTCAGAGAGTTATCCCATTATCATCCTGGCAGAGAGCATGGTGCTGAAGCAGTAGTTGACAGTTACATCTTGATCCACAGGCGGAGAATGAGAGACTGGGCTTGGCGTGGGTTTTTGACATCTCAAAGCCCACCACCAGGGACATACACTGACAACAAGGCCACTGTAGGGCCATATTATACAGGCCCATAATTCTAAATCTATGGCGGTCAGAATTTCAGAAGAGTTTGCACCTGCCTGTGATCAGGAGGTGATCACCTAGCCTGTTGAGACAAACTGATGCCATCCTAAACAAAGGGTCAGGATATACTAATATCCTGCTCCTTCTTTGTAATTTGGGAGGTCCCCTGGATGTTAATTCAATCTGTGTGACAGAGCAGGCATAGATAGGTGTGGATGTGACGACAGTCAGTCTCCCAGTTACCTAGGAAACAGAATGCTAATGAATTTCCCCCTCAGTTTACATTTTGGTATAAAAGCTGTTTGGAAAATGAATGCAGGTGAAAATTTCAGGGTGTGAACTCAGGATTTCATGAGAGATCACTGAAAACTCCCTCCTGATGAAGCCATGTGAGTTGTGCCTTTATTCCCGTGCCTCCCCACTCGTCTGAGAGATAATTTATGGTGCTGGCTGGTCCTGGACCACAACAGGCCACACCTCCTAATCCTTCTAATTCTTTTCAAATAGTGCCACTCACTAATGACTAAACATTCAAATTTATGTGCTGTACCCTGTCACTTGCATTTTAAATAAATGCTGATTGGCCAGTAGCCAGGCAGGAAGTAGAGGCAGGGTGACGAGAATTCTGGAAACAGAAAGAGTCAGTCTGCAGTTGTCACCCAGACACAGAGCAAGCAAGACGTGACTGCCTCGCCAAAAAAGGTACCAAGCCACATGGCTAATACAGATAAGAATTAAAGGCTACTTTCTTTCTGTGCCGATATCGCACCCGCCAACATGGTGAACGTTCCTAAGACCTGCCGTACATTCTGCAAGAAATGTGGCAAACACCAACCCCACAAAGTGACCCAGTACAAGAAGGGCAAAGATTCTCTGTATGCCCAGGGAAAGCGGCGTTATGACAGGAAACAGAGTGGCTATGGTGGGCAGACGAAGCCTGTTTTCCGCAAAAAGGCGAAAACTACAAAAAAGATTGTGCTGAGACTGGAATGTGTGGAGCCCAACTGCAGATCTAAGAGGATGCTGGCTATTAAGAGATGCAAGCATTTTGAACTGGGTGGTGATAAGAAGAGAAAGGGCCAAGTGATCCAGTTCTAAGCTGACCTTGTTATGAAGACAATAAAATCATGAGCTTTCACTAAAAAAAAAAAAAAAAGAATTAAAGGCTAATACAAGTTATAAGAGTTAATAAGGCCCGGCGGTGGCGGCGCACACCTTTAATCCCAGCACTCGGGGCACTCGGGAGGCAGAGGCAGGCGGATCACTGTGAGTTCAAGGCCAGCCTGGTCTACAAGAGCTAGTTCCAGGACAGGAACCAAAAGCTACGGAGAAACCCTATCTCAAAAAAAAAAAAAAAAGAGTTAATAAAAAGCCTGAGATACTAGGTCAATCAGTTGATAATTAATGTAGATCTCTGCATGATTTCCTTGGGACTTAACGACCACAGGAACCCAGCAGCACAGAAACCTTGGTCAACATATATGAGCCTATGGAGGCCGTTCTAATTCAAACCACCACAGGACCAATGTGGTAGAAGGCAAGAACCAGCTCCTGAACACACACAAACTAAATTTAATTTTAAAATACAATGAAGACCAGGTGGTAGTAGTGCCTGTCTTTGATCCTAGCACTCAGGAGGCAGGGTCAGGTGAATCACTGTGAGTTTGAGGCCAGCCTGGTCTACAGAGTGAGTTCGAGGACAACCAAGGCTGCACAGAGAAACCTTGTACGAAAAATGAGAAGAAAAAAAGTTAATGAGGAAGAGAATGAACAGGAATAAATATAAGGATATGTATGTATGGAAATGCCATAATAAGGAGTGGTGGTGGTAGCTCCATCACTAAAGTGTGTACCAGGAGGTGGCGCACGCCTTTAATCCTAGCACTTGGGAGGCAGAGACAGGTGTATCTCTGAGTTCAAGACCAGCCAGGAATACATGGAGAAACCCTGTCTCTAAGAACCAAAATAGGGGGAGACGGAGAGATGGCTCAGAAGTTAGGAGCACTGCTGCTCTTCCAGAGGTCCTGAGTTCAATTCCCAGCAACCACATGGTGGCTCACAGCCATCTGTAATGAGATCTGGTGCCCTCTTCCAGCATGTAGGAATACATGCAGGTAGAACACTGTATACATAATAAAAGAATGAATTTTATAATAAAAAAATAAGAAGAAAAAATAAAACAAACCCATGAAAACCCCAGTTTTATCCCCAGCTCTTGCTAAAGTGATTTGAACCTGTAATCTCAGCGTGGAAGGCAGACCAGGAGGATCCCCGGAGCTCATTGGCTGCCTAGCACAACCTAATGGGTGACAAGTCCTTGTGAATGAAGCTGTCTCAAAACAATGTAGAGGGCTGGAGAGATGGCTCAGAGGTTAAGAGCATTGCCTGCTCTTCCAAAGGTCCTGAGTTCAATTCCCAGCAACCACATGGTGGCTCATGACCATCTGTAATGCCCTCTTCTGGCCTGCAGGCATACACACAGACAGAATATTGTATACATAATAAATAAATATTAAAAAAAAAACAATGTAGACAGATGGCTTCTCAGAAAAGACATCGAGGCTGACCTCTGGCCTCCACAGGTGCACAAAGGAATAAGCATATGGAGGAAGGGGATGCTATAATGATGAAAATCATTACATTGTGTGCTAACCTTTTGAAAAATATGTATAAAGACCAGGGGTAGTACATGCCTTTAATCCCAGTACTCGAAAGGCAGAGACAGGCCAAGCTCTGTGAGTTCGAGGCCAGCCTGGACCACTCAGTGAGTGAAGCGTTAACCTTCCTGTTTTCCCGCTAGATTTCCGGAGGTTGAGGTTTTCTGTCTTGCTGGGGGGGGGGGGGGGGGGGGGGGGGGGGGGAGCTGACACAATGTTGGTACTCAACCTTGATGAACGAATAACTGCGGGTGAAAGGACGAGGTCTGGAAGAAAAAAAAAAAGGACGCCTTGATAGTTTATCTCAACGCCTAGGATACGTGGGGTCCCAGGGTTGAGACCCCTGGGTGCTGCGGAGGCTCCTCCCCCGACGATCTTCCCGAAGCTCCTCCCACGGCGTGCTAGCCAGGCGTGCCCCGGGGCAGTCCGGACCGGCCTGGGGGGCGGGGCGGGGCGGGGCGGAGTCGACACTCAGGCCAGGGCTTGGCTCACCTCATCCACCAGGGACGGAAGTGCACTCCCCCCGGCACCACGGACTAGCAGCTGGGCGTCTCCCCACCGGGCGATCAGGCCCTTGGGGAGCTCCTGCGCCAGAGGCATCATGAAGCGTGCTGGAACTCTGCGCCTGCTTTCGGATTTGAGCAACTTTACCGGCGCGGCCCGGCTCCGCGAGTTGTTGGCCGGGGACCCAGATGTCCTAGTCCGCTGCAGCCCTGACGGCCGCCACCTGCTGCTGTTAAGATCCCCCGGGTCGCCTGCCCCGCAACTTCTAGTGTCAATGCGGGGGCCGGGCCTGACACTAGAGCGTGCCTGGCCGGAGGGCCACCCCTCGCCACTGGACGCCTTCTTCATCCCGTGGCTGGCGCGACCTGCGCTGATCTTGGTGTGGGAGAGTGGCCTAGTGGAGGTGTGGGGCACGGGGATGGAGCCCGGCTGGAAGCTACTTCAGAGCACGGAGTTGTGTCCCGACGGTGGAGCCCGCTTGTTGGCCGTGGCAGCAACTCGAGGCCGCCTAGTGTGGTGTGAGGAGCAGCTTGGCGTTGAGGACCAGCCAAGGCAGCTTTCAATGGCTTTCAGCCACCGTGTGTGCGTCAAGACCCTGGAGACCAGCGGGGAGGCTGGCACCAAACTAGGCCGCACACACATCCTGCTGCACCACTGCCCCCCTTTTGGACTGATAGCCTCCCGCAAGGACCTCTTCCTGGTGCCCACTACCACCACCTGGCCTGGCGTGGCCCATGTCCTGCTCATCTGGAACCCAAGCAAGGGCAGGGTGATAGTTGTCGCCCCATCTCTTGGCCTTTCTCACAGTAAAAGCCTGAATTCCAGACAAGGAGAAACCTGGGACTTTCGGACCCTGCTGCGAGGCCTTCCTGGGTTCCTGTCCCCCAGGGAGCCATTGGCTGTCCACACCTGGGCCCCATCTTCCCATGGCTTGTTGTTGCTGGACTTCAAAGGCAAGGTGAGCCTAGTGCAATGCCATGGTGGTACTCGAACTGTGGGAACCCTGCAGGAGGCCCCTGTCGGCCTAAAGGGTTCTGCAGCTCTGGGAACATTTCATGGCACCTTAGCCTGTGTCCTGGGCTCCACGTTGGAACTACTGGACATGAGCAGCGGGCAGCTGTTGGAAAGGAAGGTCCTAAGTACAGATAAAGTACATCTGCTGGAGCCATCAGCCCCTGGCATGAAGAATGAGGAAGACATGGAGATGCAAGGAGCTCTCTGCTTGCTTTCAGCCCTGGGTCTCTTTTGTGTGGGTTGGGAAGCTCCCCAAGGCCTTGAGCTTCCCTCAGACAAGGATATGGTGTTTGAGGAGGCCTGTGGGTACTACCAGCGACGGAGCCTGCGCGGTACCCAGCTTACCCCAGAAGAGCTGAGACACAACAGCATGTTTCGGGCACCTCAGGCCTTGGCCTCCATCCTCCAGGGCCACCTGCCCCCATCTGCACTGTTGACCACGCTGAGGGCTGAGCTTCGGGACTACCGGAGTTTGGAGCAGCTCAAGGCCCAGCTGGTGGCCGGGGATGAGGAGGAGGCTGGCTGGACCGAGCTGGCAGAGCATGAGGTGGCACGCCTGCTGAGAACGCAGTTGACCGGCGACCACCTGGTCCAATTCAACACCATTTTCCAAGCCCTTCCTACAGCAGCTTGGAGTGCCACCCTCCAGGCCCTGCAGCTCCAGCCAGATAGGACGGGCAGGCTGAGGTCCCAGGCACCCCCTGATGTATGGAAGAAGATACTGAGGGGTCCAACAGCTGGAAAGGAGCACCCCAATGGAATCTTGCCCCCCTTTGAACTCCTGTGTCAGTGCCTATGCCAGCTAGAGCCTCAGTGGCTCCCCCCATTTGTGGAACTGGCTCAGCAGCAAGGTGGGCCAGGCTGGGCAGCCGAAGGCCCCAGTCTGCCCCTTTATCGGCGAGCCCTAGCTGTGCTGGGTGAGGAAGGGAAGAGACCCGAGGCCCTGGAACTAGAGCTGCTTCTGGGCAGTGGGCGGCCCAAGGCTGTGCTGCAAGCCGTGAGGCAGCTAATAGAGAAGGAGCAGTGGGAAAAGGTTTTGCAGGCCGGCCTGGCCCTGGACTCCTCCAGCCCCCTGCTTCGGAGCGAGATCTTTAAGCTCCTGCTGGCAGAATTTGCCCGGCACCGCAGCCTTGATGCTCACCTCCCCCTCCTTTGCTGCCTGTGCCCACCAGAAGTGGCTCCAGATGAGCTGCTGCTTTTACTGAGGACGCATCTCCCAGATGATGTGGGAACCGCCAACCCTTTCCCTGAGCCTGGGGCAGAGTCCCCTCTCACAGTGGGTTTGGTCAGAGCCCTCCTAGAACAAACTGGGGCTCAAGGGCGACCCTCTGGCCTGGCTCAAAGCAAATATGAGGACATCCTGTGGGATCCAGACACCCCACCCCGCGGACCTATTGCTACGCTCCAGGCATCCGACCACCCAGGACCAGAATCATGGGTACCATCTGGACAGGGGCTCTGTGCAACTGACATGGGAGGTCACTTGTAGAACACAGAGAGGGGGAGGGTACCTAGGATTGGAAAGGACAAAAGCGGGATTTGGATGTGCAATGCTGTCTGTCGTGGAACGATTTCTAAAATACATGCAAATACCAAATATATTCACATGTTTGTGTTATTTTGAACGGCTAAGCGTTGCAGCTTATAGAAGAAATGGTTGGATCTGGATCTCGTTCATAAAGCAGCCACTGTTAGTCATGAACAGCAGTCACGAGTGTTTCATATGTGCTAGGTAGCCCTTAATCTTTTATAGAAATCTTGTCTAATGCTTCTCATAACCCCACTGGGAAGGTGTTAATATTATCTCTATTTTCTAGATGGAAAAAATAGCTGTTTAGAAAGATTAAATAATGCCTTGAATCCCCACACTTGGGAGGCAGAGGTAGGCAGATGGATCTCTGTGGGTTTGAGGCCAGTCTGGTCTACAGAGAGGGCGTTCCAGCGACAGCTAGGGCTACTAAGAAAAACCCTGTCTCGAAAAAACAAACAAAAAAGATGAAATAGCTTGTCCACATATGTCAGCTATAACAGAGGCTTTAGCATGTGAATCATCTCATATAACCCAGTGGCTCCTGCCCATCTGGGGTACGCACCTCCTCCAGAGCAGGCTTTCTCAAGGCCGGCAAGGAGAATCCAGCTTTCTTTTTCCGGGTCTCTTCTGCGCCTGCGCAGGAATTGTGGCGGCCCGACTTTTCCCAGGTTTCTACAAACAGGCCAAGTACTTACAGAGCCCTAGACCAGTGGAGTCACTACAGCGAGGCATAGCTCTTCGGAGGGCCTCACACTTACACTCCTTAAGCCAGAGGCAGGAGCAAAAGACCTAGGGCTAGGAACTGTTCCCTCAGTTTCTAGATCTTTCTTACTCTGGCAAGGGTTCCTCTTGGTCCTGAGCTGGGCCCATTAGGTCTCCGCAGTGGGAAGCTGTTCCCTGCTCATGATCTTATAGTCTTCACAGTCTTTGAGATTTGGTTGGGTCCTCCTTCTGTGCCTAGAAAAGAAGGAATTATACTTGGGAACATACAGGGAGCCAGATTTTTACTTAGAGTTGTATGAGGTGGGGCAGTTCCTCAGGGCTCCCCGCTAGTGAGGTTTCTATGTGTGCAGCTTCCTGTGAGGGTAGTAGGCAGACTTAGTTGTGAATTCTCACCTGCTTTTGCAGGCTGCATGCTTGGTTATATTCAGGCCTCCAGTGAACGGTGCAAGCAATCCCAAGCTACATTCCAGGGCTATCTACTGTGTTTTGGTGGTGTATGGATCAGGACACGAGTTCTCAGCTACTGCTCAGTGCCTGCCTGCTTGCTACCAGCAACCATGCTCCCAGAGTTGATGCTCGTTGACTCTAACCCTATGGAACTGTGAGCCCCAAATTAAATGCTTTCATTTATAAGCTAGTCACGTTAGGTTATCAGGGCAATAGAAAAGTGACTAAGACACGGGTCCTTTGGCATGGCTTTGGCCACCTGCCATTGAGACTATTACAAAGGCTTTCAGTGGTAGCTTTGTCTCCTTACATCTCATCTTGTTTGTTTGTAATGGGATATCTCTACATAGTCCTGCTGTCCTAGAACTCTCTCTCTAGACCAGGCTGGCCTCAAACTAGATCCATCTGCCTCTGCCTCCTGAGTTCTGGGATTAAAGGTGTGCACCACCATACCTGGCTGATCTTGATCTCTCAGAACAAAACATTTAAAAACCAGCAAACAGAGAGGCGTGCATAGATCTAATCTACATGGGAAATAGAAAAACAAAGATCTCCTGAGTAAATTGGGAGCATGGGGACCTTGGGAGAGGATTGAAGGGAAGGGGAGAGGCAGGGAGGGAAGCAGAGAAAAATGTAGAGCTCAATCAAAAATCAGTAAGAAGGGCTGGAGAGATGGCTCAGAGGTTAAGAGCACTGGCTGCTCTTCCAGAGGTCCTGAGTTCAATTCCCAGCAACCACATGGTAGCTCACAACCATCTGTACTGAGATCTGGCGCCCTCCTCTGGCGTGCGGGCATACATGGAGGCAGAATGTTGTGTACATAATAAATAAATAAATCTTGAAAAAAAAATCAGTAAGAAAAACAAGCAAGGGAGCCGGAGAGATGGCTCAGTGGTTAAGAGCATTGCCTGGTCTTCCAAAGGTCCTGAGTTCAATTCCCGGCAACCACATGGTGGCTCACAACCATCTGTAATGAGGTCTGGTGCCGTCTTCTGGCCTGTAGACATACACACAGAATATTGTATTAGAAAGAAAGAAAGAAAGAAAGAAAGAAAGAAAGAAAGAAAGAAAGAAAGAAAGAAAGAAAGAAAGAAAGAAAGAAAGAAAGAAAGAAAGAAAGAAAGAAAGAAAGAAAGAAAGAAAGAAAGAAAGAAAGAAAGAGAAAAGCAAACAACAAATCTGAGGGAGTTTCGTCCCCTGCTTTAATAGTCAATGTAAGAGCTGAAGTCCTGACACACAGCTACCTTTCAGTCTGGCCTTGCCTCCTTTCCAGTTTTCTCTCCAGCCATTCTTCTTTGTTGTTCTGTTTCCCAGTTATTCAGTTTTTTGAAGGCTGACGCCATGATTATCTGTAATCTCATCATTTTGTAACCTCATCATTGGATGCAGGATCTAATGGGTGGAAAGGGCCTTCTTCCCATTTCTCTGTAGGCAAAGCTGACCAACTGATTGATCTAGACATAAAAATACAGGTGGGCAGGGGCTGGAGAGATGGCTCAGAGGTTGAGAACACTGACTGCTCTTCCAGAGGTCCTGAGTTCAATTCCCAGCAACCTACATGGTGGTTCACAACCATCTGTGATGAGATCTGGTGCCCTCTTCTGGCCTGCAGCCATACATGGAGGCTGAATACTGTGTATATAACAAATAAATCTTTAGAAAAAAAAAATACAGGTTGGGGCCAGGCGGTGGTGGCACACACCTTTAATCCCAGCACTTGGGAGGCAGAGGCAGGCGGATCTCTGTGAGTTCGAGACCAGCCTGGTCTACAAGAGCTAGTTCCAGGACAGGCTCCAAAACCACAGAGAAACCCTGTCTCGGAAAAAAAAAAAAATACAAGTGGGGGAGGCTGGAGAGATAGTTCAGAGGTCAAGAGCACTGGCGGTTCTTCCAGAGGAAACGGGTTCAATTCCCTACAACCATATGGTGCCTCACAACCATCTGTAATGACATCTGGTGTCCTCTTTTGGCATGAAGGCATACACGGGGGCAGAACACTGTACATAACTGATAAATCTTTAAACAAAAGAATACAGGTCGGCCTAAAGGAAGGAATAGATGACCTGGGCAGTGTTAGGGTCAGTGCAGCAGCTAAGCCAGAAGCATCTTGGGTGATGGAGATAGAAGGAAATGATCATCAAGTCCTACTCAGGGCTTCAGGTCCCCAAGTCAGAAGGGAAGACAGGAAAGCCTGTGTCAGTGAAGATCCAGGACAGGTGCGCATCTGCCGGAGTGGGAGCTGTAGGTTGACCCAAGAGTGCCAAAGATTGATCCCCCCCACCCCC
>NW_026067893.1:13799706-13806284 GCF_014885135.2 Alexandromys fortis | reverse complement strand
AAAAAAAAAAAAATACAAGTGGGGGAGGCTGGAGAGATAGTTCAGAGGTCAAGAGCACTGGCGGTTCTTCCAGAGGAAACGGGTTCAATTCCCTACAACCATATGGTGCCTCACAACCATCTGTAATGACATCTGGTGTCCTCTTTTGGCATGAAGGCATACACGGGGGCAGAACACTGTACATAACTGATAAATCTTTAAACAAAAGAATACAGGTCGGCCTAAAGGAAGGAATAGATGACCTGGGCAGTGTTAGGGTCAGTGCAGCAGCTAAGCCAGAAGCATCTTGGGTGATGGAGATAGAAGGAAATGATCATCAAGTCCTACTCAGGGCTTCAGGTCCCCAAGTCAGAAGGGAAGACAGGAAAGCCTGTGTCAGTGAAGATCCAGGACAGGTGCGCATCTGCCGGAGTGGGAGCTGTAGGTTGACCCAAGAGTGCCAAAGATTGATCCCCCCCACCCCCACCCACACCCACACCTCTGTCTGCTAAGTGCTGTAATCCCAGGCCCCAGCCTGACTTCTGTCTTGTTCTGGAGGTTTTTTTTTTTGCTTTGTTTTGATTTTGCTTTTGTGAGTTTCTTTTTTAACATTTATTTATTTTGTGGATGTTAGTATGGGGGCACCCAGGCGAGGGTATGGAGGTCAGAGAACAACTTGGACAGCTTGCCAAAGTTGAGGCTCTCCTTCCACTATGTGGGTTCTGGAATCCAGTGCAGATCATCAGGCTTGGCAGCAGGCGCCTTACCTGATAAGCCATTCCCCAGTCCAATTCTTGGTGTTTTTCAAATATTCATTTCTTTCTGTTTTATGTGTATGAGTATTTGACTTGCATGTATGTCTGTGCACCACGTGTCTGATGCCTTTGGTGTTCACGGGAGGGAGTTGGGTTCTCAGGACCTGGAGTTTTGGAGGATATACCCACCTAACATGGGTGCTGGGAACTGAACCCAGGACCTCTGGAGAGCAGAGGAAGCTCTTATCTGAGGAGCCACCTCTCCAATCCCAAGATTTTTTCTTTTAGTGGATATCTTAAAACAGTGTGTGTGCGTGTGTGTGTGTGTGTGTGTGTGTGTGTGTGTGTGTGTGTGTACGTGTATTCAAATGACCTCAGGCCAGAAGAGCTCTTGAGATTCCCTGGAGCTGGAGTTATTAGATGATTGTGAGCTTCTAGACACGCAACTCAGATTCTCTGCAAGAACAGCAACATTCTTAGTTACTGAGCCATCTCTTGCTTTGTTGCCCAGGCTAGCCTGGAACTCACTGTACAGTCAAGGTTGACTTCAAATTTAGGGGTGTTCTAGTCTCAGCCTCTCCAGAAGGAGCAGGACTTCAGCGTCTATAGGCAGGAGCCACCATGCAGGGCTTCAGCATCTTCTTAGGCACTGGCTCCCCCTGCTGGGCTTCCTTGTCACTGCCAGCTTCACTCATCAAATGTACACAAGGAAGCCTTTAAAAAAGGTAGCAAAATCAAGGTTCTACAGGCCAAGAGAGAAGAAGAAAGGATGTTAGAAAAAAAAAAACTCAGAAAGTAGAGTCATGGCAAGAGGAGAGGGTCCTAGAATTGAACCCAAAGGTGAAGTCAGAGGAAAATGAAACTGAGCCCCAGAATTTTCTTCGGGATTGAAACCAAGTTGACCATTCAGTTGTTTTGAAGGGGCAGAGTAAGGTCTTATTTTCTATGAACTTAAAACACAAGAATGTCAGACTTTGTTTTTAAAATTAAGATAATCTCATGTTTTTGTTTGTGTTTTTGCTTTTTATTTTTTGGGACAGGGTTTCTCTGCAGTTTTGGAATTCACTATGTAGACCAGGCTGGTCTGGAATTCACAGGGCTCGGCCTGCCTCTGCCTCCCCAGTGCTGGGATTAAGGGCGTGCGCCACCACTGCTCGGCCTATCTTTCTCTTCTTTCTCTCTCCCTTCTCTTGTGTATATGTGTACGAGTGTGTGGAGGTGAGAAGACCATGTTGGGTATCTGACTCTATTGTTCTCCACCTTATTTTATATATGTTTATGTTTATTATTTGTTTTTTGTTTGTTTGTTTGTTTGTTTTCGAGACAGGGTTTCTCTGTGATTTTGGAGCCTGTCCTGGAACTAGCTCTTGTAGACCAAACTGGCCTCGAACTCACAGGGATCCGCCTGTCTCTGCCTCCCAAGTGCTGGGATTAAAAGCTTGTGTAGCCACCACCTCATCCCTTGAGTGGAGGTCAAGGACAATCTATAGCAGTTGATTCTCACCTCCAATTACAAGAGTCTGCAGAGTCCAACTCAGACCAGACACCTGCTAGTTACCTCGCCGAGCTACCTTTCTCTCTTTTCTTTTTTTTTTAAATTTTGTTTTTTGTTTTTTTGAGACAGGGTTTCTCTGTAGCTTTGGAGCCTGTTCTGAAACTCCCTCTGTAGACCAGGCTAGCCTCGAATTCACAGGGATCCGCCTGTCTCTGCCTCCCAAGTGCTCAGATTAAAAGCATGTGTCGCCACCACCCAAGTGAGACACCCTTTCTAAAAAAAAAAAATAAAATAAAAATGAAAAATAAGGCTGGATGGTGGTGGCACACACCTTGTTAGTGAACTCTGTGAGTTCACTAACAGCCTGGTCTACAAGAGCTAGTTCCAGGACAGGCTCCAAAGCTACAGAGAAACCCTGTCTTGAAAAGCAACAAAAAAATAAAAATAAAAATGGTTCTCTCACTGAACCTGGAGCTTACTAATCAGACTGGCTGATCATAGAGCTTGGGTATCTGCCTATCTCTGCCCCTGGGCGTCTACACTGTCCAGGGACATGGACAATAAGGACCTGAATTTAGGTCCTTATTATAGAGCAGCCACCCTAGCACCAGAAACAGTGTTTTTTTCTTTTAGTTTTTTACTTAAAGATGTATTTATTTTTATTGTATGTATATGTGTGAGTGCCCGCATATATACATGTGTACTGCATGCATGCTGGTGCCCCTCAAGAGCAGAAGAGGATATGGATGCCCTAGAACTGGAGTCACGGGGGCTGGGATAGCAAGTTAGCCATCTCTCCAACCCCAGGGCCTGATCTTTCTTCCTCTACCTGCGAAGGACTAGAATTGCAGTCCTGGGCCACCAAACTCCTGGAAGGGTTTTGTTTTTTGGTTGGTTAGGGTTTTTGAGTCAGGATCTCACTATGTATCCTTGGCTGTCTGGAGCTTGCTAAAAAGACCAAGTTGGGATTAAAGGAGTTCATCGCTATGCTTGGCACATTTTTGTTGTTTTGTTTTTTCAAGGTAGTTTCTTTGTAGTCTGAACTGTCCAGGCTGTCCTGGAACGCACTCTGTAGACCAGGGTGGCTTTGAACTCACAGAGATGTGCCTACCTCTCTCTTTTGAATACTGGGATTAAAGGCATATGCCACTACTACCTGGCAGTTTTTGTTGCTTGAAACAAGTGTCTTGCTGTGTATTCCAGACTGGCCATGAATTTTTAGCAATCATGCTGCCTCAGCCTCCCAAGGGCTGGCCAGACCCTTCCGACTACTATCTTTCACCCTTTTTAAAGTGTTGTTTTCGGATTGGAGATGGCTCAGAGGTTAAGAGCACTGAGTTCCAGAGGTTCTGAGTTCAATTCCCAGCAACCACAGGGTGGCTCACAACCATCTATAATGAGATCTGGTGCCCTCTTCTGGCATGAAGGCATACATGCACGCAGAACTTTTATTTAGAAATATTTTTTTTATTTAGAAATATTTATAAATAAAGTGTTATTTTATTTTTAAACATGTGTTTGTGTGTGCCACACGTGTATGGGTATCTGTGGAAGCCAAAGGAGGCAGATCTCCTGGAGCTGGAGTTAGAGGCAGTTGTGAGCTGCTTGATGTGGGTGCAGGAAATTGAACTTGGATTCTTCTGGAATAATACACACTCAAGCACTGACTCATCTCTCCAGCCCTTGACTACTGATTCTTAATCCAGCTCAGTCCAGGGTCCCAGCATGAGTTTTGATACCCATGAAGAACAATCCTCATGCTGATCACAAAGTCTGGAGAAAATACACTGACGAACAGCAGCCTGAGAGCCCCACCCTCTTGGTTCCGCATGGACTGTCCACCTCACTCAACAAGTTGGGCTGGATTTTCTGATGGGCACCCATCCATACACGGAATATAGCAAGAGGTTGGGAAAGTCTGAGGGAAGGTTTCCTGACCAGAAATGAGCCCTTCTGAGAAGGGACAGAAATGAGACTGGGTAAGCCAATCTCTGGGGTCAGGATACTCAGAATCTGAGGAGCCTATCTGGGTGGACCGAGATGCCCTGAGATTCTGGAGACAAGGCTCAGAGAGAAAGTTCTAGATGAAGGCAAGTTAAGTCCTTAGTGTGACACCATGACTAACCTCAGGGGGTCTGAAGCTGGAAGGAGTTCAAGAGTTTGAGGCTAGTCTAGACTAGTAGTGATATCTTGTCTACAACTCCTGGGCGGGGTGGTGGTACCTGCCTTTAATCCCAGCACTGGGAGGCAGAGGCAGGCGGATCTTTATGAGTTTGAGGCCAGTTTGGTGTACAAAGTGAGTTCCAAGACAGGTTCCAACGCTACACAGAGAAACACTGTCTCAGAAAAAAACCCAAAAAACAAGAAACACAAAACAGGGCAGGCTCACTGGGTAAAGGTGATTCCACAGTAGAATAAGAAAGCCAACTCCCACAGGTTGTTTGTGACCTCCTTGAATCTTGAATGCCCGTGTGTGTATGGGGGTGAATGGGTGTACGCACCCCCCCCAAGATGGATAAACATAATTAAACGAATAATAACAAAACCAGTGGTGGTCCATGGTAACACCAGTGGTAGCATTCAGTCAGGAAGGGGAAGTGTGAAGACTAAGAGTTCAAGGTCAACCTCCTAATGCAAAGAGCCACGGCCTCCTCTACCTGAGACTGACTTAAACAGTCTCTCTGGGCCTGAAGGACAGACTTAGAGAAGGGATATAGGCCAGGCATAGTAATATCTATTGGTAATCTTAGCCATTCAGAAGGCTGAGGCAAGAAGATCACCATGAGCTCAAACCCAGCCCGGGCTGGGCTGCATAATGAATAGTGAGTTCCACGCCAGTGTGGACTACAGTGTGAACAGAGCTAGTTCCAGGACAGGCTCCAAAGCCACAGAGAAACCCTGTCTCGAAAAACCAAAAAAAAAAAAAAAAAAAAAACTAAGAGGGGCTGGAGAGATGGCTCAGAGGTTTCAGAGGTTAAGAGCATTGCCAGCTCTTCCAAAGGTCCTGAGTTCAATTCCCAGCAACCACATGGTGGCTCACAACCATCTGTAATGAGGTCCCGGTGCCCTCTTCTGGCCTTCAGGCATACACATAGATAGAATATTGTGTACATAATAAATAAATGAATAAATAAATAAATATTTTAAAATTAAAAAAAAAAACATAAGAGAACGTCGGAACTCTGAGAATTCAAGACCAGCCTGGTCTACAAGAGCTAGTTCCAGGACAGGCTCCAAAACCACAGAGAAACCCTGTCTCGGAAAAAAAAAAAAATACAAGTGGGGGAGGCTGGAGAGATAGTTCAGAGGTCAAGAGCACTGGCGGTTCTTCCAGAGGAAACGGGTTCAATTCCCTACAACCATATGGTGCCTCACAACCATCTGTAATGACATCTGGTGTCCTCTTTTGGCATGAAGGCATACACGGGGGCAGAACACTGTACATAACTGATAAATCTTTAAACAAAAGAATACAGGTCGGCCTAAAGGAAGGAATAGATGACCTGGGCAGTGTTAGGGTCAGTGCAGCAGCTAAGCCAGAAGCATCTTGGGTGATGGAGATAGAAGGAAATGATCATCAAGTCCTACTCAGGGCTTCAGGTCCCCAAGTCAGAAGGGAAGACAGGAAAGCCTGTGTCAGTGAAGATCCAGGACAGGTGCGCATCTGCCGGAGTGGGAGCTGTAGGTTGACCCAAGAGTGCCAAAGATTGATCCCCCCCACCCCCACCCACACCCACACCTCTGTCTGCTAAGTGCTGTAATCCCAGGCCCCAGCCTGACTTCTGTCTTGTTCTGGAGGTTTTTTTTTTTGCTTTGTTTTGATTTTGCTTTTGTGAGTTTCTTTTTTAACATTTATTTATTTTGTGGATGTTAGTATGGGGGCACCCAGGCGAGGGTATGGAGGTCAGAGAACAACTTGGACAGCTTGCCAAAGTTGAGGCTCTCCTTCCACTATGTGGGTTCTGGAATCCAGTGCAGATCATCAGGCTTGGCAGCAGGCGCCTTACCTGATAAGCCATTCCCCAGTCCAATTCTTGGTGTTTTTCAAATATTCATTTCTTTCTGTTTTATGTGTATGAGTATTTGACTTGCATGTATGTCTGTGCACCACGTGTCTGATGCCTTTGGTGTTCACGGGAGGGAGTTGGGTTCTCAGGACCTGGAGTTTTGGAGGATATACCCACCTAACATGGGTGCTGGGAACTGAACCCAGGACCTCTGGAGAGCAGAGGAAGCTCTTATCTGAGGAGCCACCTCTCCAATCCCAAGATTTTTTCTTTTAGTGGATATCTTAAAACAGTGTGTGTGCGTGTGTGTGTGTGTGTGTGTGTGTGTGTGTGTGTGTGTGT
>NW_026067893.1:13775759-13798059 GCF_014885135.2 Alexandromys fortis | reverse complement strand
AAAAAAAAAAAAAAAAAAAAAAAAAAAACTGTATCACTGAGTTCTTGGGAGTCGGGACTAGCAAGGGCAAAGGCAACATTTTTGAAATCTGGCTGGAACTCTGTGTTTTGAGACAGCTGTAAATTCAGTCCTCTCTGCATCCTGGGTGCTGTCAAAAGTCCCATTTGGGGTTCCCTTCCTTCAGCCTGACACAGAACACAGCTCCTCTGACCCCTCATCTCCTTCTCCCAGATAGTTCCTGACCCTCACAGCTACCAACTCCACGATACAACCAGGCTTGGTTAAAGACGCTACGGAAGGACTTTGCTTAGGGAAAGGAGCTTGAGTTCTGATTAACAGGGTGTAGGATGGTTAGCTAGGGGTCTCCTTTTTTAAACGCTTGTGTGTAGGTGTTTACCTGTATTTCCGTTATGTGCACTGTATGCATGCCTGGAGCTCTTGGAGTCTGAAAAGGTTTCTCTGTAGCTTTGGTGCCTGTCCTGGAACTAGCTCCCGTAGACCAGGCTGGCCTCCAACTCACAGAGATCCGCCTGCCTCTACCTCTGCCTCTCAAGTGCTGGGATTAAAGTTGTGTGACACCACTGACCGGCTCCCCCCTGCCCCCCCCCCCCCGAGAATGTTCTCAGCCGCTGAGCCATCATTCTAGCCCTGGTCTTGCTTTTGAACAGGTGAAGGTCAAACTAGTTTAAGAGCTGCAGGTTGTGAAAGACTAGCATGGGTCTCAAGAAAGGGGTCAGAGCTCATGTTCCATGGCTTCCAGGCCAGAACTGTGAGAAAGCTGAGCGCTGTGGTTTGTAGGGGTTTCACAGCAGGAATGGACTGAGACAAGTTCTTCGGTAGCAGGCTGGAGTCTGGGACTAAATCACACTTGTGGCTCTAACAGAGGGCACGAGAGCCTTGGAGGGACTCTCCCTTCCTTTACCTCAGAAATAGCCAGAAATGCTTTCACCAGGGGCCTTCCCCACAGGGGCTGCTGAGGGACAATGGTGAGGACCTCTGGGGTTCCAGAGAAAAACTGCTAGCCATTGCTGCCCAAGTCCAAAGAGTGAGTTCCTGTCTCTTGAGCCCACCCCTTTCTCCAAGCAGGGCAGAGCACTCTCTCTCTCTTACACACACACGATGTACAATTCAGTCTTACAACTATTGCCCCAGGACCCAATAACACAGTACAACCTAAATGCTAAGCCATGTATTATTCAATATCAACAGTCACATTACATACTTAGAGCCACCATGAACACCCAGATGTCATGTTCTCTTTGCCTTGTCTGGTACTACACGCCTAGTACCTAGAATTGGGCCTGGCATCTAAGAGGACTCAATATTAGCTGAATAAATTCTCCAACCCACACATAAACATGCATACATACACATTTACACACACATTTTGTTTTTCAAGACACGGTTTCTCTGTGTAGCTTTGGAGTCTGTCCTGTAACTCAGTCTGTAGACCAGGCTAGCCTCAAACTCACAGAGATCCACCTTCTCGGTCTCCTAAGTGCTGGGATTAAAGGCGTGCACCACCACTGCTGGCTCCATTTATACACATTCCGAGGACCTCCTCAGTCCAGCAGCCGTATGCAGAAACACCGGCACACACTCAGGCAATGGAGGCCAGATGTGCACTCTACACCAGTCATAGAGCACCGACAGGGATTACACGGTACTCGGAATGAGAAAGTGGCTAGCCAATGCCCTTGTCAGGCCCAGTGAAGCCTGTATGTCTGTGTGTACGTGTGCCCATGTCCATGTGTGAGCAGTCGCAGTCCCAGGCCGGCAACAGGCAGGTAAACTGTGGCAGGGGGTGGGTGTGGCAGTGTGGCAGCCAGCTAGTCCTTCTGCTATCTCCAGGTAACTTGGCAGACGAGGCAGCACAGGTCTATCAGTGTTAGTTGAAGATCCACAGACCTCAGTAAGGGAAGTCTGAGGCTTCCCGTTAGGATGAATATGAGACATTGGGTAGGTAGGGGGCATCATGGGTGCTGAGACCCAAGCTTCAACCCACACTAGGGTCTCCCAGATCTTGACAATCTCTTCAATGGTGGGGCAGTTAGTAGTTAACTAGAAAGAACTTAGGTGACCCTAACAAAGTTTGCAGGAGACAAATCTGTTCCTCTCTTAATCACTCACCAGGGGCCTTGGGTCCCAGGGGAGACTGGTTTAGATCTCATCTGGGCTCAGGGGCTATGTTGTCCCAGAAACAGCTAAGAGCTCACAGGCATCCTGACTGCCAAGTTCCCTTCAAGGACCCCTTCCCAAGCCTCTGAACATCTTCATCCAAGACTCTCCTCCAGGTACAGGAGTATAGAAGTATCATCTCCTCCTAACAGCTAGAGATAAGGGATAGCGGTTGGGAGTGGGGTGCCTGTGAGAAAAGACATGATCTAAGATATTGGGGCTAGGCTGGGATACCTAAGAAGAAAGACTGGGACCTGGAGTGAAAGACAAGCATGAGTCAACAACTCCACTGAGAAAAACGTGGGAAAGAAAGAAATTCCTGAGAAAACCTGTCTTGAACAGAGAGATTTTGTTTTTGAGACAAGGTCTCAATGTATAGCCCTGGCTAGCCTGGAATATATAGACCAGGCTGATTTTGAACTCACAGAGATCCTCTTGTCTCTGAGTGTTAGGACTAAAGCCATACGCCACCTTGCCTGACAAACTTTGCACCAATGACTAACCAGGACACTCTCAAACCAAAAAGTCTCTTTATTGATTGGTACCATACATGACTCAAATGGCCAAAAATAGAAAAAAAAAAAAAGAAGGTAAAGAAAAAAATAGAAGAAAAAATCATTTTAGTAGGGATGGGACATCCACCTTCCTCACCCTTTCCTTTGGCTCCTGACAGCATCCTCCCAAAAGTGGCTGGCATGGAGGAAGCAGGGCACAAGGGACCCCATAATCCAAAAGGGAGAATGGGGAGAGGAGGCACCCATACACACTGGCCACGGGAAAAGGCAGCAGAGCCATGAGCCACGGACCCTTGCGTCTGGCCTCTCCTCACCCTGAACCACATGCTCAACTATGAAAGGGAGCTGAGGATACTGGCTGCCCCTCCTCTCTTCTATGAGGGAGGGGACACGGGGACAGGAATGTTTACCTCAGCTTGGGGGAGGACAGAGGCCTTCTCCCTGGTGGGCTTACGCAGGACAGTCTCGGGGCTCCTTTTTCCTCTGTGAGAGAGAGGTTAGGACTAAATACACGGTTTGAGGGGCCGGGAAAGGTGTAAAGTGGGTAAGGTCCTCTCATCCTATTCCTGACACACTGAGACAAAAAGACAGTGACAAGCAAAGCAGCTCCCTTCCCTCCCCGCTCCCTGAGGAGCGAGCCTCCCCACCCATCCAGGACAGCTGCTCTAGTGGAGGACTGTAAAAATACACACCACGGAGGGGGAGGCTGGAGGGCCTCATAGGCACGAGGAGGCCAGGCTAGAGCCCTGGAGGCTGGGGAGACAGACAACAGGGGTTGCCAGAAGATGGTCATCAATGATGCCATCCCCAAGCGATGGCATGCAGCCCCCAACTCCAGTCACCCCAGAAGGAAAGAAGAGAGATGGATGGCAAAGAGTCTCCTTGGTCTGAAGCTTCTCCAACTGTATAAAATGGCACGCATACTTCCCCTGCCCCAACTCTCACCCCACCTGGGCCCTAGGCCCTCCATCTGCCAGACGGAGGGAGGTAGCTGGATTTTCAACAGGGGAATAGGGGAACAGGAGTGACTTTTC
Organism: Alexandromys fortis; assembly: GCF_014885135.2. Taxonomy (NCBI): domain Eukaryota; kingdom Metazoa; phylum Chordata; class Mammalia; order Rodentia; family Cricetidae; genus Alexandromys; species Alexandromys fortis. The sequence goes on along the minus strand of NW_026067893.1, from coordinate 13,794,332 downwards.
TTTTTTAATTTACATTTTTAATAATATTATTTTTTTTAAAAACTTGGAGCTGGGTAAGTGGCAAAAGGGAGGAGCCCAGAATTTTACCCCGTTAACAGCCGCCTAGGGGAAAGGCATTCAACCAAGCCCCTTAAGTTTAAGCCCCTAAGGGCTGTGGGTATAAACCCCAGGCTCAGAGGGATAAATCAGGAAGCTGGGACACCCAGAACCTGGGGTGAGAATGGGGGCAAATGCCCTGGGGAGAGGTGGGTCAGGACATTTCTCAGAGGCCCAGGGTCCACATAGGCATCCACATGAGTACCCCCTTCCCCCAAAAGGCTCTGCAGGGGCCAGGCCCAGCCCAGGGCAACTGGGGGACAAATCTTGGCACCTGCCCCCAGTGAGTCCAGTTCCTCCCTGAAGTGGGTGGATGGAGGTTGCCCATTTCAGATGCTCAGTCTCTTATTGTCTTCTGCTCCCTGGGGCTGTGAGGGGTGGGGCAGGCAGAGCACTGGGTGGCCATCGCAGGGCCTTTACTGGGAGGCCTGTGACGTGGGATTCTCCGATTTGCTTTCTTGGCTGGATGGAGGCTTGCTGTTCCAGGGGCTGTTGGCGCCCAGTGCAGGGGAGTTGTTAAAGCTGTCCTCGTCGTCAATGCCGTTGGCCGCGTCAAACTGGGTGTTCTCCAGCCGAGTGATGAGCCTCTCGTCCTCGTCCCCGAACTCCCCGCCCATCAGGGTGGGCTCCCCCACCACCATCACATCCTGAGAGTGGCGGAGGTCCCCAAACATAATCGGGGCAGGGGCTCGCCCGACCCAGGGCAGTAGATATCCCCCAAAGCCCCCATACCCTCCCTAGCGCGATATCCCGCCCCCTCTTCATACCCAAGTTTAAAACCCCAACTCTAGACACCCTCCGCTCCTGGAATCCTTTCTAGTAAAGGATGCCAAAGCATCACAGCTTTTAGCCCCTACCCACTGGATTCTGGAAATACCATTTTACTCCCTAGCTCCCTCATCCATCTCCCTCTGGTTTTAGGGGCTCCCTAAACTTTTGTCCATATTTTAAGAGAGCTTACAGATCAAAAATACGAGGGAGGGAAATGTGTATGTGTAGAAATGTGCGTGTATTCTACATATGCAACATTCGAGCCTGCCATCCCTTCCATCAGCGAGTGTATTCTGATGGTGTGTGCCTCATGCTGTCTGCTCTGAACGCCTGTATATTCTCACAGCTGATCCTGTCCCATGCTCTATGTACCTATGGCTGAGTTTGTGTGATCACAACCATGCATGGATGTGCCTGACAAGGGTTCTCCCATCAGTAAAAGGAGTCAGGTCATGCTGGCTCTAGAGTGAGTGAGTACATGGGGAAACTGTCTTTGCTTCTACACCTGCTAGTCAGCTCAGGTCAGACAGGGGTCAGGGATGAGCAGTGGGGCAGCCCAGAAGAGAAGAAAGCCGAGATGCTTACAGGTACCTGGCTGGAGAGAGCGAAGGTGCTGGCTGGGCTCTTCTTCTTGCTGTTGCTGTTGTTGGTGTTGCCACCCCCCGAGCTCATGGTGCTACCCCCTGACATCTTCCGTTTCCTCCGTTTGCTGGGCTGCTGCCGTGCAGGCTCCGCTGTGCCAGGGAAAAGACTCAGGTGGGAAAGGGCCCTGGACCCCCGTTCTCCATTCCCATTCCTCAGGAGCCCGCGTCTACCCTGCCCTCAGTCTTGTAGTCCCAGGAGTAAGAAACAGAACAGAGGGAACTTCATGGAGATAAAAGATACAGTCTCAGGGTATGCTGTCAGAGCCTGGAGAGGGCAGGGACAAGGCACTCACCAGGAGGTGCTACCATGCGCTGCCACTTCTGGAAAAGGCAGGTCTTGAGGCAGTCTCGGGGGCTGAGGCTGTAGGTCTTGTGGCGGGACATGAGTTCCTGCATGGGCTCGAGTATCACACAGAGCTGAGGTAGACCAGAAGGTAAGTTAGATTGTTATGGGACAGACAGCTCAAACAAGAGAGGCTGGGGCAAAACTGGGGTGATCAGAGACTCACTCGGAGGTAGTTGAGAGTAGAATTGGATAGCCCACACCGGGTAATGTTTTTGGAGAGTTGATCCAGCATCTGGGGGTCCTGGGCCTGGAGACAGAGAAAGAATACTGACATCTGGTTTCATCTTCTCACCTGAGCTTGTGACATACTGAGAGAAAGGGGCTAGTATGAAACCCATCTCCCCTCTCTAAGTTCAGGCAGGGGATGGCAGTCTGCTTAGCCCCACCGCTGCTAGCCTTCCCCGCATCTCAGGTCCTGCTCACAACTCACGTGCATGGCCAGAATGCTCCTGGGGATGAGTTCTCGGTGCTGCCGGATACTGAAGTGCCATGTCTTTATCCGCATCATGTCGTCAAACATGAACTCCAGGTACAACCGGCCCTCCACACACACCTGGGGATAGGCTCATCAAAACCCTGCGCCTTCCCCACATACACAACAATGTGCCTACTACAGTTCTCCCCTCAACTCACAACTCCCCCTGCGTATAACTCTGCTACCTGTGCAAATATCTGGGTGCATAACTGTTGTAGCATGCCCCCTCCCCATATACCTGTCATACCTGGCCTTTACACACTCACATATACTTACACACACATAGTAGGAAAGCTTAACAGATCCTCGTCCTTTTCCCAAGTAGCCAGAGAAAAACCCATCAGCTACAAGCTCTATGAGGGCAGGCTCTCGTTCACCGTATACCTCGGGGCCCAGAAAACTGACATGAATAAACCAAATAAATATCTGCTGAGTGCTACGCCTGCCCTCCCTTCTCATTTGGCCACTTCCCATTATGCCTCCTCGGGGAACAGCTGTAATACATGTTGGGAAAGAGGAAATCAAAGCCAGGTGCCCTTGGTGTTCCATATCCTGTTGGTCTGCTGACCTGGGTGAACATAGGTTTGCCGTGCTGGGTCACCATGCTGCCCTGGTCACAGTCGAGGGACACAAAGTTGCTGTGGAATGCCTCCTTGGGGTGCTTAAGTACATAATACAGCTCAGTAGCACCCCCCTCAAAAATGCTGCGGAAGTAGCGTGGGATCAGGGTCCGGCCGATGGCTGCAAAACAGGACAAGTTGTTCAGGACAAAGATACTTCAAAAAGGACCAAGGCAGACCTCTTAAGACTTCTAGACTCACAAAGTACAGAGAGAGTGTAATATTCTCACAGAAGCCACTCACTGTATCTCTTTGGTCCGTCCTCCAGGCAGAAAGTGATGGTCAACATGGCATCATCCTCAAAGAACTCAGTCGTGAAAGCGTCCCACCAGAGATTGTCACACTCCTGCAGAACACAAAAATGAGTGCCAGTGTGCAATAAAACATTCCACAGGGGTGCTCACTTGGACCACCCCGTCGTCCTGATCTCTTTTTCTCGGCCATACCTCTGTCCAGTTCTGTAGCCGTTTGTTAAGCTCAAATATTCTATAGTCGGTTTGGTTACCATATGGTGTATGCCTCCTGGGGAAGTAAAGAAGTGAGGTCAGGAGCAGAACCATCCTATCTACCCCACTTCTGCTTAGATCCATGCAAAGAAAAGCTTCCCTACTGGCTGGAATCCACTTACCCTATCCCAGGCTCCAGGTATGTAGGCGGGTACATGGGAGTTGGGCTGTGTAAGGGGAGAGACGTAGAATCAGGGTGGAAGACAGAAATTATTGGAGGAGGGGACCTTTCCAGGCAGGTTACCATCTAATGAGGGTTAGAAGTAGGAATGCAACTCACCCCACATCCCGATCCAGCATGGTGCCGGGATGAAAGGGAGGGAAGGCGTTGCCGTTCGGGGGCTCCTTCGGCGAGTACAGCTTGAATGACTTTGAGGAACAACCTAACAGAGAGAATGGCACGGCTCCTCTAAGCTTCTTGGGAATTTCCCTGGTAGCCTGCTAGACCGTGTAGATTAAGGTTAGTCCTCTGGAGTCTGGTGACTTAGAGGGGACTTTCTAAGGCCCATCGATCACCTCTTCAAAATCTAGCTCCCATCTTATTTAATTAAGAAACTGGGAGTGGGGCTGGAGAGCTGGCTCAGGCTCTTCCAGAGGACCCGAGTTCAGTTCCCAGCACATAGGGCTACTCACAACTTCCTGTAACCCTAGCTCCCAGGGACATAGCATCCTCCTCTGGCTTCTGTGGGTACCTGGAATTGTGTGCCCCATCCTATGTCCCCTTCCCCATAATTAAATATACAATAAAACAAGGAAAGGAGGGAGGGAGGGAGAAAGAGAGCAAGCAAGTAGGGCACAGTATTGAGCACTAATCTCAGTTCGTGCTCAAGATCCTGTCTTTTTGGTCTGAGACTGAATGATGAAGGATGAACTGAAGCAAGGAAAAATGCCAGGACACAGAAAAAAAGGTCAAACATTACAATTTTGCAAACCTCCTTTTTTTGGAGGGGGGGGTTGTTTTTCTTTTTTTTTTTTTTTTTTGAAACAGGGTTTCCCAGTAGCTGTGGAGCCTGTCCTGGAACTAACTCGGTAGACCAGGCTGGCCTTGAACCCAGAGATCTGCCTGCCTCTGCCTCCTGAGTGCTGGGATTAAAGCATGCATTACCACTGCCTGGTGCAAACCTCCTTTTTATCTGCATTGTTCAACTTTGTGAGGCAGCAGGATTGACAATAACATTCCCATTTTTAAGATGTGGCAACTGAGGAAGGGACTTGCCAAGAACATACCATTAGCGACCAGCAAAGCCAGGATGTGAACCTAGATATCCTAATCCCCATATCCTACTCTATTTCTACCCTGTGACCCCTTTAATATGTGCTCCGGTGACCAAGGTGGGAAAAGATAGAGGGACTTAGAGATTTCTCAGCTCTTCCTGGACCCTGCAGGGTCTCAGGAGGGCAAGGGATAGAAAGATAAGGGTGGCTGGTGTGCCTGTTGGGTGCGGCCCACCAGATAAACAGTTGAGCTTTTAGCCTCCCCCACCAACAGCCACCCCCTTATCAGCCCAGCCCCTAGACCCACACCTACAAAGGGTAGAGCATTGTTTCCAGACCAGAAGCTCTAAGTCTAGCCCTTTCTGAGCCTTGAGGTGGGAGGGAAACAGACGGACCTCTCTACTACAGTCTACTTACAAACGAACACAGGAGCCTGGTAAAGCCCCTCCATCCCAGGGGCTCAGTCTAGGAGGCAACACTACTAGAAAGGGGTCTCTGCTGTACACTGCAGGGGTGCCCTCTCTTCCCCTACTTTGAAGCAGCATGTGTACTTTCTTGCATCCTAGTTTATAACTACCACAGTTAAATTCATGCTTGGATAGGAGCCAGTTACCCAGGCAACTCCATTCTTTCCCTCCTCACCAGAAAAGAGGGGAAACTGAGGCATGGTCTCAAAGATTCTGGCCCTGTTTTCACTTTCTTGGCCCCTAAAACTTGACTGCATTTGGAAGACTCCCTGTATTGACTATGTCTGAGCCCTGTCCCCTAATTTAAACATAAAATTTATTTTGCTCCTGGGGGGAAGAGACAAAAGAAGACCCTGTGCCAACTTGTGTCATTTAATTTTCTCCCCAGGGGCTCCATATTACAATGGGCAAGGGGGGGTCCCCAGAGGGGCCCATACTACAGTCTCTAAAGGTGCCAGGAGTCAGAGCCTGTGTGTGCCAGCAATCGGGTACCTCATCCTGCCTAGCAGGCTTCCACCTTTAGCTCGCCTCAACACGCCTACCGCCGGCTGGAACCCAGCAGCCCCAGGCGGTGTCAGGGTGTCCACAAAAGGCCCTCATCTTCCGCAGGAGCTCTCACAGGGCCCGGAACACACTCTCAGCACTGCACACACTGCTTTCGCACAGTCCTGGACTGAACCCTTGCTTCAGGAAATGACAGCCTTTATCCATCCAGCAGGACTCTCCACTCCACAGACATGCACACTGAAGCCATACAGAAAGTTGGAACTAATGTAGCCCACCAAAGGTCAGCCCTAGGCAATGAATCCAAGAGTCTGCTTCTCAGAATTGGCCCTCATCCCCTCTTTGCCTAAAAAGCCGAGCTACCTCTGCCCCACAGAATTTCTGGGCCTCCTGTAGAAATTTATCAGCTCAAGAACTTGAAGAGAAGAAAAGCAAGACAGTTGAGTTCCTCAGGGGTATTGTTTGGGCTAGTCTAAAAGTTGTGGGGGGCTAAAGCCCAAACTCTGGGGCCTCTCCACCTCAAGTGAACGGAGGCAAACAAATTCAGCATCTCTCAGAGAGCCATAGCAACTCCCAGTAGCGCCAGCACAAGGGGCTGGGAGTGCGAAGGGGAGGGACATCACCCTGGCCATCTGTCCCTGTTGCTGCCTGTCCACCGTAGGAGGAATACAGGGACCAAGGTGGGGGTGGGAGTCAAGGAAACGTGTCACCCAGCCCCAGAGTCAACACCTGCCCCTCAACACTCTGAGAGCTCTAAGGAAGCGGGTTGAAAGGAAGAGCTCAGAACTAGCAAAGTTTGCTCAGGTTGGAAGCACCGTCCCGAGGCTGAGAACGTACCTCAAGCTGGGCATTTCCATAGTAACCAGACTGACCTGAGGGCAGGCCTCCTCCCTTCGGGACTGACCATAGGTCAGCCCGCTTGCAGCCCACACGCTGGGAGTCGGGACACTTCTCCCCCAGCCAGCATACCAGGCCTGGTCTAGACAGAGGGCCTTTTGCCCACCCCAACAAGCTTTCAAGGCGCCCAGACTTACCTGGGAGAACTGAGGGGGTCGGGGAAGGTGCGGGGAGCGCCTGGAAGCCCTCGGGGACCCTGGCAAGGGTGAGGACTTAGGTGGAGCCAACTTCAGCAGCTCATGTCCCGAGTGGGACTGGCCGGTCTGGCTGGGAGCTCCACTCCGCAGGCCGCACAAAGACTCGCATGCACAGCCTCTGCCCGCCCCGCGGCGTCCACAGCCAGGGGGGAAAGTTACAATGGCCACTGGGCCGGGGGTTGGGGGCCAGGGGGCCGGCCTGGGGGGCGGGGGGCCGCGGGGAGTCCGGAGCCTTCTTTGTTTGCAAGGTTTCCCTCAACAATGGCTGCTCGGCTCTTTCCTCTCTCCTCCTCCTCCTCCTCGGCTCTGCCCGCCGCCGCCTCTCGCTGCCTCTGCCTCCAAGCAGCCCGCCCGCCCTCCCTAGGCCACCGGGCCCCTCTGCTGGGGAGGCGGGAGAGGCAGGGCCCGGCACTCACACTCACTCACACTGGCACACTCAGACACACGCAGCGCCCGCCTGCTCCTTCCTTTCTCCCTTTCTCTCCCTCCTCCCTCCCTCTCCTCCCCGCTCGCTCTCCGAGCCTCTCGCCGAAGGAGGCCCCAGGGCGGGCGGAGGGTGGAGCTGCCCCGCCGGCCCCGCCCCCTCCCCGCCAGCGAGGAGGAAGAGCGGAGGGAGGGAGCGAGGAGGGACTGCTGAGAAAAACAAAAGAGATTGAGACCTGGAGACTGGGGACTGAACGGATTGGGCCAGGGGAGACCTGGACCGAGAGGAGGCCTAGGGAGGGCCAGCAACGAAACGCACCCTTCAGAGCCACATGCTGGGGTGAAGGGTTGTGCTGGCCTTTGCAGACTCCCAATATCTTCACCCAGCCAAACCTCCCACAGACCTCTCAGGTTAAAGGCCGGCCTGAGCTGCCACTTCGGGCTCTCCGGAGAAATCCCTAAGCAGCTAGGAGGGAGGAAGCTGGGGGGGGGAGGGGAACTTTTGAAGGACCCACATTCTGAGTTCAGCTTGTAAATACTAGAGAGAAACGGATAGTCTAGGCTTCCCTGCCCCAAACCCAGCCAAGTTCCAAACCCTGGATTAGATCCCCCTTTAAAGAACACCCTTCCGGGGCACCACCCCTGAAGCCACGTGGATGCTAGGGAAGGCGGGCGTTGGGGCGTTGTCAGGATAAGGATGGCCAATTTGCCTATCCAAGGTTCTTGAAAGGGGCGAGGAATCCTGCCCACTCCTCTCAAGTCTTAATAAAGGTGTTCGGTTAGTGGGGAAGGGCTTGGGTTATCTGAAAAGGGCTTTCCTAGGGGAAGGGATACTTGTGAAACTTCGGTGCTAGTCCGGGCCCCACTACTGACAGGAAAAGGAAACACACGCGCAGGCACACACTTGAGGAAGGAGCACCTACTTTTATTCTCGGCAGCTGGACTCCTTCCCCAACTACATTCACAACAATCCAAGGCCAGGGTTTTCATGAGGGACACAGAAGCAAGAAAATGATAAGACTGCACCTGGCTCTGTAAACATGCTCCAAATGTAAATTACACCCCTGACTTTCACATAAATCAGTATCTGGTACACACTCCTTAAACCCTAAATACACTCATAGCCTGAACAAATACAAATTCTGAGTTAGACTCTGACGTCCATGGATAGGGGGCCAGGACCAGGCATGGACCCTGACCCCAACATACACACCAAAACTGCTGAATGGGAACACACTGTAACATGGATGTCCTGGTCACAGCCCACCTTCCCTGCACTGTACCCCTTTCTCTATCACACCACGCTCACCTGCAACACCCCAGCTCTCAAACACTGAAATCCTGGTCATTTATCCAGAACCTGCAGTACGCAGCCTACCGCGAGGATAGGAGACATTTCTTTTAGCTTCGAAATTTAGATACCAATTCTGAAAAAAAAAAAAACCCACTTTCCCTCACCAACAGAACAACAATGCCTGTCATTAGTGCCTTTAAACTCTCCAAAGTGATCCTGACAGAGTGGAACACAACTGTAATCCCAGAACTTGGGAAGCTGAAGAAGGATTTCAATGAGTTTGAGGACAGTCTGGAACATATACAAGCTCCATGGGCAGTCTCAGCCACAGGGAGACTACTTCAAAAATTAATACATGTTATGGATGTGGTGGCATAAACCTTTAATGCCAGCTCTTGGAGGTAAAGGTAGGCAGACGTCTGTGAGTTCAAGGACAGCCTAGTCTAAATAACAAGTTCCAGGTCACACATGACTACATACATATATACATGGGGCATGTTGGCCTAGTGGAACAAGCACACCCACAATCCCAACACTCAGAGGTAGAGGCAGGAAGAAGGGTCAAGGAATTCAAAAACAGCCTCAGCGAAAAACCAAAACTCTTCAAAGCGTGTTGATGGGCATCACCTGAAGTGTGCACACAGACAGACAGACACACACAGATGTCCTTATAGGGGGTCAAACACACACATTTCACCAGAACCAGAGCCAGGAGGGCTTGAGGCTAGGAACCTGGACATTAAACTCCACCTGATAGAAACCCAGTCCTGGAGAGAGGCAGCCATTACTAGTCTAGACCCTTCCTCCTCCAGGCTTCAAATGACTGTCTACATAGGGATGGGGGAGGAGTATGTGCTCTGGCTTTTGCCCCCAGCCCAGAGCTCAGAACTATCTAGTCAGACAGGAGCCACAAGGGGCCTCCGCTCTTTCTGTGAGGGGCCCTTGAGCACCAAGATGTACCAAGACTCTGACCTATCATTCAAAAGGCTCTTAGTTCCTTTTCTGTAGCAAGTCTACTCCTGCTCTGACCCAGTTCCCCAGTCACAGGGCAGAAAAGGTCCAGCCAAAGGCTGCAAGTCTATGTCAGAAGGCCCTAAAAATTGGTGCGTGGGGGGCAGCCAAGGATGACAAAGGTGATGAGGGAGAGAAGCCTATGAGTACTTCTGGAGGTGGGGGCTCAGAGAAACACAGCCCACAGTAGGAGGTACCAGCACTGCCCCCTGCCCGGGCCCCTGACCCAGGCCTCCAGTGTGCCTGCCCCCATTCCTTTGTCTGTGCCCGGCCTCCCGTTGGCCTGGCGCTCTGCCATCCTCCTCTCCTGGCTCCCAGCCGCCACCACTGCTGCCTCCTCCCCTCCCCCTACTTCTCCCTGCCTTAACCCTTCTGAGCCACATGCTGCCCCAGACAGGCCTTAGCCCCTTAGCATCCTGCCCAGGGAGATGCTCCTCAGCAAGGCTTGTTCCTGCTTCTGGTCCTTTAGCCCCAAGATGTTCTCTACCCCAGGAGCACCAGGAGGGCTAGAGAGGCGTGTACATGTGTATCCTGTGGTGTTTCCGCATGTGCCTCTGTGTGGCTGTGTGTGCTCCGGCTCCCTCAGTCACATGTGTGGGGCATGTGCTGTCTCTGGCTGGCTGGGGGAGGAGGAGCCCAGAGACAGCAGAGCACAAAGGAGAGACTCAGGCAGGCAGGCAGCCTGCCAGGGCGCCTAGGCCCCAGGGCTGCTCAGGGTGATGGTGGTCCTCAGGCCTGAGCAGCTAGATGCAGTCAGAATGCCCTTGGTTGAATGATGTGTGTGCTTCCCCCCACATGCAAGCCTGGTCCCCTCCCTTAGCCCAACTCCTACCACTCTCCACCTCAAGGCCTCTCTCTAAGCCCCTCCCACAGAGTTCTCTTTTAAAGTCTCGCCACTCGCTGGGACAGCAGTCCAGCAGACTTCTTCACAATTAAGAAAAAGACTCCCCTTGGCCATCTTTTGCTCCTTCTCTCTCACCCAGCTCCCAGACATAACATGAGCTTTGGGGCACTGACTGAAAATGTACATAGGCATCCCTGGGCAAGGATCCTCTTCCTGTCTCCATGCTCAACATGTACAGAGACACATGCTCTGAGGGGAACAGGTTCCTCCCACTGACACAGGTACTGGGCCCCAATTCCAGAACCAATCTCCCATCCTCCCCCAGGCTGACAACCTCTCCATATACAACCCCTAGCTACTATCTGCGGGAACTAAGCCAGGAGGTGGTAGGAAACACCGTAGTCCCAGCACTCAGGAGGCAGAGTCAGGCGGATCTCTGAGTTCGAGCTCTATAGCCCCCAGTCTACAGAGCGAGTTCCAGGGCAGCCAGGGCTGTTACACAGAGAAACCTTGTGTGTGGGGGTGGGGGGGCGGATGGGGGATTACAGGTTTCAGCCGCTAGCTTGTTTTGAGCCTTACCTTACTTTGAGCTCTCAAGCATGATGCTGGAGGAAAAGGACCCAAGGGTGGGCTGAGAGCATGAACTACCTTCTCTAGCATTGGCCAATTGCAAAGGAGAAATACACACACAAACATACACCTCAAATTGGCGGGCCGAATGTGAGGGTAGGCAGGATTCCAGCCTAGCAAGCTCTTCCCTCTCCTCTTCTCCACCCTCTGCAGCAGGAGCCAGGGGTCCTCACACCTAGGTACCCCAGGATCCTCAGGCTCTCCCAGCTCCCCTCCTGGGCACTATGCCCCTAAAATGTCAGCCTCAGCAGGCACCTGAAGTGTGTGCTCAACCCAGTCCAACTTGGCTAGGGTCACATGACTTCCAAGGAAGCTTCAGCACTGGCAGCTTCCCCTGAGGGAGCGTGTATTTGTGAGTTTTGGGGGGGTGGGGGGTCCTGGTTATGAAGTATAGGCTTCTCAGAATACAAGACGTCTAGAGTGGCAAAGAATCCAGACCAGACTAGACCCAGGACACTGAGCACTGACTTCCTAGAGAAAGCCGACTCCATCCTGGAAGGAAGGCCAATTGAGAACGCAGAGTTATAAGGAAGGGGACAGACTATATTCTGGGACCCTCTTTAGCCTACTTCTCCTGTCGCATGGCTCTACTGTTTCCTCCTAGCACCTGTAGAGCCCACACCCCGACCCTATGAGAAGAAAAAACTCAAACACAGGTATCGCCTGGCAAGATCTGCTGTGCTTGGGGGAAGGTTGTGATTTGAAATTTGGTCCTCAAGTTTTTACTTCGGGGGTCAAGCCTTGCTCCCCCTAACACAACTCGGCAAACCACTCTTACTTCATAGCCAACTTGGAACTGATACATTTCCCCTCCCCCGAAGGGAGATAGCTGACCCAAGGGCCCAATTATCTGACACCCCCTAGGAGTGCTTTCTGTCCCTTAGGAGAGCCAACCTTCTTCCCTGGCAACCGACAGGAAAAGTTAGAGGGGGGCAAGATGGGTCCCGATCAACTCCTCCCCCAAACAGCATCCTCAGAAACAGCCCGAGGGGGGTAATGTCACAAAATATGTAAGAGGCAATAAGAAGCAGGGAAGGGGGGGAACCGAAACCAGCCAATCACAACTCTACCATGACCTGAGGGGGGGTCAAAAGTCCAAAGTCACTTCTGATTGGCTAACACCCTGGAATTCTGGGAATTTTAGTCCCCCATTCCTCCCCAGTTAGCCTCCCCCCTCAAAAAAAAATACAAGCCATCCTCGACACCCCTCCCCGTGCCTCTGGGCTGCTGCGCATTTATACAGATGAGAAAACGCTCCCTCAACTGAGGCCCCGCTAACTCTATATAGTCCCCGACCCCACCAAGCCTTCGACACCTCCCCCCACATACAAATTACAACCAAACCAGGGGTGAGGGAGCCGAAAGGGAGGGAGGGAGGGGCCAGGCGGCCGCGAGACCCACTCACCAGGACAGGCACAGCCCACTGACATCTTCACATCGCCCGCCGCTGGGGGCCCAGCCGAGTCACGGTGCCCGCCCCTCGCAGGGACAGGCCGGGCATGAGCCGCTGCCGCCACCCGCGGCCCCCGATGCCCTCGCCGCCGGCCCGGCCCGGCCTCTGCCCGGTGCGGGCGGCCCCTGCCTGCAGCGAGGGGCCTGTCAGGCGCGGAGCAGACAGGAAGGAAGCCAGGCAGGAAGGCGAGCTGCCTCAGCGTGTGTACGCGCGGGTGTGCGTCCCCGGAGTGTGTGTCCGTGTGTGCGCGTGTGCGTGTGCGTGTCTGTGCGCTCCCGCCGCCCTCGCCGTCGCCGCCCTCGCGCTCGCTCCCGCTCGCGCGGCCTCTCCCTCTCCCTCTCGCCGGCGCCGGCTCCCCAGCCCTAGTCGGGCTGGGCCGGGCTTTATTAATATGCTAATTGTCCTGCTAGTGGGAGGGGAGAGCCTTGTCAAAGTGACCCGGGCGAGCGCGCCGCGAGCTACGACGTGCGTGCGCCGCGCGGCGAGGGGCAGGGAGCGTTCCCGGGAACGGCAGGCATGTGACGCAGCTCTTAAAAAACGAGACGGAGGCAGAGACCCCGGCGAGGGCGGGCGCTGGGGAGCGGGAGGAGACGAAGCCTCGCGCTCGGCGTCCGTCCTCCGGGTGCGCGGGGTTGGGAGCGGGGCTGAGCGGGAGCGGGGCTTGGGGGAGGCGGAGCCTGGGTGGGCAGTGAGGTGTAGCCCTCTCTCCACCCCCGGGAAGGATGGGGCACTGACCCCTGCCTATGCTCTCTGCCAAGACCCTAGCCTCAGTCTGCGGGCCCTGTGTTATGCGCTCCATCCGCAGCTGGGTGGGAAAAGGATCTCTGTCCTAATTCTCAGAGCAACCCCTAGACTCATCTCCCCCCCACACCACTTAAATTAACCAGACCTTGCCTGCTGAACCAGTTAGGACTAGAGAGCTAAAAGGGTTAATTAAGTAGGGTCCCCGCCCTCCCCCGCCTAAGGCCTGAGGTCTGCTTTTTTGCAAGGGGACAGGGGCTGTGAATTGACCACTAGGTTTGAATGGGGGGGGGGGTGGACTACGAAGGCCATCCTTTCCTCTTGCAGGCTCTGACGCACCAGTTGAGACACTTCCCATCCCCCCACTTTCTCCTTCCAGCCCTGGAGCCTTCTACCCACCCACCCCCATCCTCCGCCCCCTGGAAACAGCTCTGGGTTGAGGGTTTTAGAGGTGGAGAACAGGAAGCCGACTCCTCCAGTGCCCCCTACCCGTAGGGGCAGAGGCCACGGCGCGGGTGGGGGGTGGAGCATCCTGGACAGTCTACGTAGGAAACACCCTTCCAGAGGGAGAAGCCGCCCAACCTTCAGGCAGTCCTCAAGGACTCCCCAACCCAGCCCTGAGAAGGGAAGAACTCCTCCATCCCTTCCCCAAAGCCCAGCCCTAGCTGCCTCATAAACAGGAAATACCTATTAGTGGGGAGGAGGGGACTGCCTGAAGGACAGAGTTCCAGGGGGTCCCCAAGCCCTAGCCTTCCTCTCTTAAGCTTCAGTGTGTGTTCCTCGGGTAGATGCTGGGGACCTGGGCTAGTGTCCCTTCCCTAAGGTGTCTGGACTAGATTGGGTAGGGGGTGGCTTCCCTTTGTTGCTAAAAGGGGGATTGGTTGAGAAAGGTGTTTGATTTCCCTTCTCGGACCTAGAGTTTGCACAGCTGGCTTGACTAGCCAGGGGAAGGCTACAGATGTGGAGGCTAAAGTGCTATGGGACCCCCTTCTCCCAATCTTAGGGTTTTTATTTTTTTTTTCTGCTAAGGAGTAAGAAACTAAGGACGGCCTGGGGATTGGAAGGAGGGCGTGCCTAGGAATGAGAACACCCCTCCTCCAGTGTTTAGAATAGGGGGAGCTCCTCACACTGGCTAACTCCGCTTGCAGTCTTCCCCGTCCCCACCCCACCAAGGGCAGAGAGGGCCTTGACTGAAACCATCCACACACAATCATTTCCTTGGCAGCACCCTCTACTAGAGGCCATCGCCTTCCCACTCTCTCTCAGAGGTCAGCGCTAGAGGGAGCAAAGAGAACCTAAGGCAACAAATAGCCCAAGAGTGGACGCGTGGACTTGAAACCCAGCCGCAACCCCTCGCGAGCTGACTGACCAGGACAACCTGCAGCCCCACCCTGAGCTCCAGCTTTACCTCCTGTAATTGGCACCTGCAGCTTGCTGAGATGTAAACCAGACAATGTATACCCAGAGGCTGGAGAGCCCTCCTCCCCATGCTGCCCCTGCGCTTCCCAAGCCGCCAGAGCGGGTTAGACAGCAGTACCGGCACTTTTTTTTTTTTTTTTTTTTTGAGATTATTTCAAGGACAACGGTGCTGACTGTGCCTTAGCGCAGAGTAAGGAGAATATTTTTCAGCCTTAACTCTCTGTCTCCACTGTCCATGAGTGTGCCTTCCCCCAGTCCTGTGACCACTTCTCCCTAAGGCCACTCATTCCAGACAACTAGCTAGGCCAGATTCCATGGTGATCCTGATCACCTGGTGGACCCTGCAGAGGTCTCCCTGCCTTTTCAATCAAAGGTTCTTTTGGAGATGTGGAAGGTGAAAGACAAGGAAGGAGAAAAAACCTGCAACAGTGGGCGAGTACCAGGCTCTGCTCTGCACTAGACGGGTCTCGCCTGTGATCTCCTTTACAAGGACTTTTTTTTTTTTTTTTTTTTTTTTTTTTGTCGAGACAGGGTTTCTCTGTAGCTTTGGAGCCTGTCCTGGAACTAGCTCTTATAGACCAGGCTGGCCTCGAACTCACAAAGATCCACCTGCCTCTGCCTCCTAAATGCTGGGATTAAAGGTGTGCATGCGCTACCAGCGCCAGGCCTAGAAGGACATTTTTTTAAAAATATTTACTTATTTATTATGGATACAATATTCTGTCTGTGGGCCAGAAGAGGGCACCAGACCTCGTTCCAGATGGTTGTGAGCCACCGGTTGCCGGGAATTGAACTCAGGACCTTTGGAAGAGCGGGCAATGCTCTTAACCACTGAGCCATCTCTCCAGCCCCCCTAGAAGGACATTTTATACTTGAGTGTGGGGGTGGATGTCTGGGTGTGTGCAGCTGCTTGTGCCTGTGCATACATGTGCACGTGGAGGCCAGAGGTTAACCTCTGGTGTAGTTCCTCAAGAGTCATCTTGGTTTTGAGGCAGGGTCTCTCCCTGAGCTCTGGGGCTCCCTGGCTTCTGTGTAGCCCTAGGAATGTGCTCATCTCCACGGCCGCGATGCTGGGATTACAAGTGTTTACTTTGTAAACAGTTTTTTGTTTTTTGTTTTTTTTGTTGTTGTTGTTTTTCCGAGACAGGGTTTCTCTGTGGCTTTGGAGCCTGTCCGGGAACTAGCTCTTATAGACTAGGCTGGCCTTGAAACTCACAGAGATCCACCTGCCTCTGCCTCCCTAGTGCTGGGATTAAAGGTGTACGCCACCACTGCCCCGCCTGCCATATCTGCAGTTTTTATGTAGGTGCTGGGAATCAAACTCAAGTCATCACACTTACACAGCAAACACTTTCCCAAACTTAGCTTCTCCCTTGTCTGGAACTCCTGATCCTTCTGCTCCTGCCTCCCAAGTGATGGGGTACCATGGCTGGATTTCACGAGGCCTTTTGGAAGGTGCTGGTTATTGACTGCACTAAGCTAGCAAATTGAGGTCTGGACTGGGCCACAGCTCAGTGGTAGAGAACACATGCCAAAACATGTGCCTTGTGTCTTCAGCTCTGTGACACTGGGGTTCAAAGAGCTTAATACTTTTTGGGGGGGCACAGGGTTTCTCTATGTAGTTTTGTAGCCTAGCAGGCTGGCCTCGAACTCACAGAGATCCTCCAGCCTCTGTTTCCTGAATGCTGGGCTTAAAGGTGAGTGCCACCATTGCCCAGTGCTTAATACATTTTATATAGAGAGGAGGAAGAATTTTTGGAGAGGGAAAGGGGCCAGGTGGTGGCGCGGTGGTGCACACCTTTAGTTCCAGCACTTGGGAAGCAGAGACAAGGGGAGGTTCGAGGCTAGCCTGGTCTACAGAGTGCATTTCAGGATAGACAGGGCTACACAGAGAAAACTCCCATCTTGAAAGAAAAAAAAAGAGAGAGAGAGGTGGGAGTGGGTACCAACAAGAAGAGGCATGGGGGAGAAGAGGGGAAGGGTGGGTGAATAAAAAATAAAGCATTAATTGGGCAGTGGTGGCGCATGCCTTTAATCGCAAAGGCAGGTTGATATCTGAGTTCGAGACCAATCTGGTCTACAAGAGCTAGATCCAGGACAGGCTCGATAGCCACAGACAAAGTCTGTCTCAGAAAGAAAAAAAAAAAACCATAAGGCTGGAGCTGGAGAGATGGCTCAGTGTTTAAAAGCACAGGCTGCTCTTTTGTTTGTTTGTTCTTGGAGACCAGAGTTTCTCTGAGTAGTTCTGGCTGAACTAGAACTTGCTCCATAGACCAGGCTGGCCTAGAACTCAGAAATCAGAAATCTGCCTGCCTCTGCCTCTGCCTCTGGCAGGGGATAAAGGCATGGGCAACTACCACCTAGCTCACACAGGCTGCTCTGGCAGAAGACCAGGATTCAATTTCCAGCACCAGCTCACCACCACGTCAATCCAGTTCCAACAGTTCCCATAGATAGGGTGTTCTTTTCTCGTTTCCAAGGACACTGAATGCGTGCTAGATAAGTACTCTACCACTGAATATGTCACCAACTCTGAAATCGTCATAATGAAACCTATTTCTGCATATGTTTACTTAGAAATAATTTTGTGTGGCCGGCAAAATGGCTCAGCAGGTCAAAGTGCTTGCCACCCAGGCCCTGAGTGCTCGAGTTCTGAACCTGGGATCCACAGTGGAAGACGAGCTGCCTCCCAGTTCATTGCCTGCCATACAGACAACATGGCACTTGCGCTGTCTGTCATACCCACACAGAACACACACTGCACATGAAATACATGCAAAACAAGTCCTGTTCCGGCCGGGTTTACACCTCTAATCTCAACAGGATTGGACGTGCCAGCCTATTTTGGGCTTCATAGTGAAACCCTTGCTCATAAAACAAAATGCAAAATGAATGTTCTACCACTGACCCCCAACCCTTAGTGCAGGAGGTTAATAGATCTGAATCTCTTTGAAAACACTTTTCCCTCTTTCCTGCCTATGAACTGGCAAATGTTTCCCAAGTACCTCCAGACTCCCACACTCCCATCCGCCCAAGTAATGACTTCCTGCCCTGGCTGTGTAGTGAGTGGTTAAAGTAAGATTTTGACTGCTCAAGGAACTGTGCCTCAGGGACTTAGGTAATTTTAATTTGCCCAAGGTCACAGAGCTAACCTGCACTAGGCTTTCTCATCAGGGATCCTACGTCTCTGGAACTGCACTGAGTGGGAACTGTAGGGCAGGCACAAAGGAAAGAGACTCTGTCTTGGTTGACACACTTCCTTCCCATTGAAAACTATGATGGAGTCTATGGCAATACTAGCCTGAATATGCTTACTTTGTTTTTTTAACATGTATTATGTATATGTATACAGTATGTACCTCTGCATGCCAGAAGAGGGCACCAGGTCTCATTATAGATGAGTTGCGAGCCACCATGTGGTAGCTGGAAATTGAACTAGGACTTACAGAGGAGTGCTCTTAACCTGTGAGTCATCTCTCCAGCCCCAGATATGCTTACTCTTATTGACAAAGCTAAACAGGTTCAAGCCTGGCTGATAGGAAAATTACGGAGGCTGTAGATGTAGTTCAGTGATGATAAGAGTACAGGCTTAGCATGCAGTACGTCTCACTTTAGTTGCTACGATTAGCGGTGGGGTTGGAGAGGTGGATTAAGGGTTAAGGGTCCTCTTCCAGAGGACAGGGGTTCAATTCCTAGTACTGACAATGGGCTACCTGTAACTTTAGTTCCAGGGTATCTCACTCATCTGGCCGCCAAAGGCACCAGGCATTTGGTGCATAAACATGCATGCAAAACACCCACACAAATAAATATTTTTAAAAAGTAGGTGTGGGGGCTGGAGAGATTGCTCAGAAGTTAAGAGCATTGCCCGCTCTTCCAAAGGTCCTGAGTTCAATTCCCAGAAACCACATGGTGGCTCACAACCATCTGTAATGGGGTCTGGTGCCCTCTTCTGGCCTGCAGGCATACACACAGACAGAATATTGTATACATAATAAATAAATATTAAGAAAAAAGTAG
>NW_026067893.1:13736937-13775549 GCF_014885135.2 Alexandromys fortis | reverse complement strand
AAAAAAAAAAAAAAAAAAAAAAAAAAAAAAAATCAAGTTCTAGGGCTATTTACAGAGAAACTCTGTCTCAAAAAAGAAAAAAGAAAAAGAAAAAAAAAAGTGGGTGTGCTGACACACACACCTAGAGTTCCAGGCTGGAGACACTATTCCAGGATGCTACAAATTCCAGACCAGCTGGGGTTACAGGGTGAGGTCCTATTTAGATAACAAAAGAAGGTAGGGCGTGGTGGCACATGCCTTTAATCCCAGCACTCTGGAGGCAGAAGTAGGCAGATCTTTGTGGGTTCTGGGCCAACCTAATCTATAAAATAAGTTCCAGGACACACAGAAACCCTGTCTCCAAAAACCAAAAAAGAAAAAAGAAAAGAAAAACAAAAAGAAGTAAATATACTGAAGTCTTTTGTGGACATGGACCCAAACCAGGACAAATAGAGTTCCCTGTGGGGCAGTGGTGGCACAAGCCCTTAATCTTAGCACTTGGGAGGCAGGTGAGTCTCTGTGAGTTCAAGGTCAACTAGAGCTAGTTCCGGGACCAAAGGCTTAAGAGAAACCCAGTCTCAAAAAACAAAACAAAACAAAAGTTCCCAGTGTTGTTTGGTGGTCTCTGAGGTTTTCCTACAAAGTCTTCGGGAATGTGCTTGTAGACAAACCCATGTTTGCCACTTGTTCTTAGACCTGCATGGCTTTAGGGTGAGCTATGCGCTCTGATGACCTACACGCAGCCAGGAAATTCAGCTGATACGTTATACACAGCCAACCCTGAACCAACAAGCAGAGTAACTAATTTTGGTAAAGTGTCTTTGTAGGGGACAGTCTCGAACTGCGGTCATCTGGGAGCAGGAAGCTGTGGGCAATACCTTCTGTGCACACTACCAACAGGCTCTGGGGGACTGGGGAAAGACTTGCCATTCCTATGGGTTTAGGGCATTGGAGCCCCTGAAAAGGCTACACTCATGCAGCAATCAATACACATTCACTGAGGACATCATCTCCTCCCTACATACTGGAGACTTAGATCTTTTTGTTTTTGTTTTTCAAGACAGGGTTTCTCTGTAGCTTTGGAGCCTATCCTGGAATTCACTCTGTAGACCAGGGTGGCCTCAAACTCACAGAGATCCACTTGTCTCTGTCTCCTGAGTGCTGGGATTAAAGGCCTGTGCAACTAATCTTGGCTTCAAATAAACTATTTATTTATTTATTATGTATACATCATTCTGCCTCCATGTATGCCCAAATGTATGCCCACATGCCAGAAGAGGAAACCAGATCTCATTACAGATGGTTGTGAGCCACCGTGTGATCGCTGGGAATTGAACTCAGGACCTCTGGAAGAGCAGCCAGTGCTTTTAACCACTGAGCCCTATCTCCAAACTTTTTTTTTTTTTTTTTTTTTTTTTTTTTTAGTATTTTTACAGGCTGGGCAGTGATGAACGCATGCTTTTAATCCCAGCACTCGGGAGGGGAGGCAGAGACAGACGGATCTCTGTGATTTCGAGGCCAGCCTGGTCTACAAGACCTAGTTCCAGGACAGGTTTCAAAGCTACAGAGAAACCCTTTTCTCGAAAAACAAAACAAAAGACATTTTTACATCGATTTCTTCATTTTGTGCTTATGTATGTGTGTGTGTGGGTGCACAGGTGTGGATGTCCAAAGACAACATTAGGGAGTCAGTTCTCAGTCCTTCCACCACACCATCATATGTGAGTCACCATCTGGGGATGGGACTCAGGATTGTTGGCAAAGTACCTTTATTGGCTGAGCCTCTCATTGGCTTCCAAACGTGCACGTGTCGTGTATCTGTAAAGCCCACCCCAACTCTGGTTTAAGGAGGGCATCAGATATGGAGTGTTCGGTGTTTGGGTGCTAGATCCTCTGGAAGAGTGGTAAGCAATCTGAATCGCTGAGTATTCCGTCTCCAGCCCCCTCAAATAACCTGAAGTTTTGTAGTAAATTGTTAAAACAAACAGGAAAATACGACGAATGAACAGTAAAGATAGGCATGAAGACCGGGCTGTGGTGGCGCACACCTTTAATCCCAGCTCTCAGGAGGCAGAGGCAGGTGGATTTCTGTGAATTTGAGGTCAGCCTGGTCCACGGAGCGAGTTCCAGGACAGTCAAGACTGTTACACAATGAAACCCTGTGGGGGGGGGAGGAGTGGAGAAGAGGTGAGAAAGTGTGAAAATACAGAAAAGGGTCCTGACTGACTGGAATAATCAGAAAAGCTTTCCTACATTTATTTAATAAGGTTCCATGCAGAAACGCAAAGGAAAGAATACTTGTCTTTGGAGGATGGCAAGGATTTCTGGAGCAGGAGGAAAGAAGCTTGGTAGAGACCAACGTAATTGCAGAGAAAGAGTAGAAAATGCGGTATTTTTAAGAGAAAATTTTGCTCTAGTGCCGCAGTATGATATTAGATGAGGGTTAGTGTCTTGACTGCGAGTGTCCACTTGGGGGTGCTGTTTCAAAACAGCGGCCGACTTGAACTAAGGTGAAAGGAAAGTGCAGCAGGTAGAACGTCAAAGAAAGCGGTCTAACATTTGGACAAATTAACACAAACAGAGTGATACGCAAATGTTAACTCTCTCCCTTACTACTGCGTACTCGGCAACTTAGTCTCTGACAGTGCCACAAAACTGAGCCCTACAATCCTCCTTGGGCTCCGACCAGCTTATCTCCCTTTAGAGACTACTATTCCCAGGAACCCTCGAGGGAGGGCAGGGTCCCTGTCCTCTTCCAGGGTGCAAGAGTGGTCCGCCGCATGGCCTTCTGGGAGTTGTAGTTCTGCAGTGTCCTTCGGGAGATGTAGTTCCCTTCCCACAATCGGCTGGGCGAGGCGGCGCCGGCGATCAGAGCAGCGCTGGGTGTTCAGGGGCCAAGATGGCGGCGCGCCGGGGACGGAGAGACCGAGTCGCGCCGCCTCCGACCGGGGGCCCGGGTCCTGACCCTGGCGGTGGAGTTCGCGGCGGCGGTTGGACGAGTTGGAGCCAAGCGCCGTATGGGACCGTGGGCACCGTGAGCGCCGCGGAGCAGGTGAGAGCGTGGCCGGCGGCCCGCGGCTGGCAGCAAAGCGGCGTGTGCCGGGCGGTGACACGTGGACGCCACAGGAAAGGGAGGAAGCACTTGCGTGCCGATGCTGCGGGAGCTGGGTAGGGTTGAGAGGACCTAAGTCGTTTGCTGGGGGTTCACCAGCAGAGGTAGGAACCCTACGGCGACTCCTGGGGACGCCTGATGGACAGAGTCGGGCGTCGGAAACGTGGCCCTTGCTGGGGCGGCAGGCATTCGGGATTGAACTGGAAGGCTAAGACTCCTTTCTAAGGATGCCGGAGAGAGCTCCACCAGCTTGGCGCCGTAGTTCCTTTTTCGGAGCACGTGGGGTGTGGGGGGACGATTTTCCCGGGAGAACTTGTCTGCTCCCCCTCCCCCTAGGCGGCGCGGGCGCCCACGTGGGTAGGGCTTGCCGCCGGGGCGGGGGGGGGGGGTGCCCGGGGCGCGGGTCCACGTGGGGGTGGGGAAGGGATGTCCACGTGGCTCCTGTCCCAGGCTGTCGGGCATCTAGTATCCGCGCTGGAGCCGCACTGCCGGGAACTGGGTGTGTCTCAGCCGCTCCCGCCATCTCTGGCCTGGAGGTAGGGGCTGCTAGAGAGGCAACTTTTCTCAGAGCCTTAGGAGAGTTTTTTCCCTCTTGCCTGGGTCTACAACGCCTTCCGTCGGTGGATGGTGGACTTTCCAGATGTTCTCGAAGCGCGACTTCCTAGAAATGTCAGTGTGAGGCGAGGGTTGGAGGACTGAGCTGAAGGGCAGTGGAGGAATGAGTTCGTTGAGGCTTCTGTCTGACCGGCTCGGAGTAGGTTGAGTCACAAGACACTGGCGGTTTTGATTGCCTGAAGTCCTTCATCTGTGATTCACAAGGGTCATGGGAATGTCACTTTACCTGGACCTACCTTAATTTGTCCTCTCACTTTTTTTTTTTTTGCATCTTATTTTTTTGGAGGAGATGGTTAAGGCATGCTCCTCCGAACTCACAGATACAACTGCATCTGAGTTGTGTCTGTGTGAGGCTTTTTGAAATTTTTGATGGAGATAGGAAAAGTTTTACGTGGTTTGAAAACTATTAAATATTAGTTGAATATTTAATGGGGGTCAGGAAGAATTCTGTACGTGTGTTTCCTTCAGTTCTCTTTACTTAAGAGGGTTTTTATCCTGCCCTTCATGATTGGATTCCAAAAATGTTCAACCAGGTTGGCAGTGAGTGAGCAGGAATTGTGTTCTTGAAGCAGTTTAAGCAGAGTCCTTGACAGCACACACCCCCACCCCCACAAACACAAGTGAAAGTTGGGTTGCAGGCTTCCCAGTAATACAAGGTCCAACAGAACGCCTAGAGGATAATGACTTTGGGATCAATTACTCTTTTCCTCCAACTTGTAAGAGGTCCCATCTTTTGTGTGCTGTTCACATCACCATCTGGGAGAAACAGTAGGGATCCAAGATTCAGCTCTAATGTGTTAGATAGTCCGTCAACCCAGTAGTTATCGAGGTGCCATATGTTTACGTGCAGATGTGTTGCTAAACCACGCAGATGTGATCCCTGCGGTCTTCGGTTTAACTCAGGGTGGACAGATAATGAGTGATGGTGGGAGAGAGAAGGAAAGTGCAGTTTCTTTAGGGTTGTGCAGTCATCAGTAGTAATCTTACTTGAAGAGTCTGTGAATGGAAGAGACCCCCAAGACTGAACTGTGAGGCACTTTCATCAGAGGAATGGTCTGTGAAGACCAGAGGTATGGCTCTTAGAGAAGAACTGAGACCCACCTGCCAGAGGGGTGGAATGGGAGAAGAGACTGGCCGGAAGAGCGGAGCATAAGCATTACAAGGAGTTTAAATTCATTGCTGAGAGCTGTAAGATACCACTGAAGGGATCTTGTTTGTTTGGTTGTTTTTTTTTTTTTTTTTAAGATTTATTTATTATATATACAACATTCTGCCTCCATGTATGCCCACATGCCAGAGGAGGGTGCCAGATCTCAGTACAGATGGTTGTGAGCCACCATGTGGTTGCTGGGAATTGAACTCAGGACCTCTGGAAGAGCAGCCAGTGCTCTTAACCACTGAGCCACCTCTCCAGCCCTGGTTGGTTGTTTTTTTTTTTTTTTTTTTTTCCAAGACAGTGTTTCTCTGTAGTATTGGCTGTCCCAGAACTTGTTCAGTAGATCAGATCAACCTGCCTTTGCCTCCTGAGTGCTGAGATCAAAGATGGCAGCACACACCCCCGTCCCCCCATAGCTTTTGAAGAGACTAATGATGGTCCTAGGACATGACTTGATGGTCCTAGAAATGACAGTTTTTGTTGCTTGGGATTCAACTATATGTTAGTGTCTAGATAAAGTGCCTGGACTGGGCTTAGAGGTAGGAGAATCAAAAGTTTAAGGTTTTAGCCTGGTGGAGGTGGCCTGTACCTATAATCCCAGCACTGAGGAGGTGGAGGCAGGGGAATATCTGTGAGTTCAAGGCCAACCTAGTCTACAGAGTGAGTTTCAGAATAGAGGGCAGTTTTAAGGATAGCTTTGGTTACATAGCAAGTGCAAGACCAGCCTGAGCTACATGAGATTTTTGTCTCCAAAAACTAGATTTAAAGTTGGTTTTGAATTCTGGATGAGTAAACTTGGTGTGAGAAAGCCAACTGAGAGGCTGCTGGTGGACTTCAGAGTGTAAGTGGGGAGCATGCTTTGTCTTGGACTCAGCCTTGGTTGATCTGGACCCCCTGGGATCTACCTTCCCTAGGGATTGTGCAGAGTATGGGTGAAGTGGTTCAAGGGAGATAGATGACTCCATCTTAGCCTCCAGCACCTGCTGAGAGGAGGTGGAGATGATGGTTTACAGGGCTGGACCAGTCTGGCCTGGGCTGGAGAAGGGAGGAGGCAGATGCAAGCTACTGCTCACCTATGACTGTTTGCTGAGCCAGGCGCTATTCAGCTTCTGGTTTCTAATTAAAGGACTGAAGATCTAGGTGGGAGGGGCTAGTCCCTAAAACCTGCTGCCTTTTCACAGCAGCTCTGGGCCTAGACTCCTAGAGCGTCCTCAACCAGCCTTTCCTCCCTGGGCCCTGCAGCTCCAACTCTGAAGAGGATTTGGTGTATCGAGAGGTGTGATCTTTTTCTTTGGAGGAGTCCAAGTACCTCCTCATCTCCCTTTGCTGCAGAAGGGCGTCTTGTTTGTCTGTTGGATTCTGCCCCCAGCCTTTACACCACACTTCCAAGAGCACGTATGCATAGTTGGGGCTCTGGCCTCACCAGTTCCATTTTGGGCCTTGCCCATTCCCTGTCTGTGACACTTAACAGGTCTGGGCGGGTCCTGCTTCATGACAAAGCTTAAGATACTGCTAGTTCACAGAAGCATTCGAGGCGGGGCCTCCATCTGTGGAATCAGGCTTTCTCTCTAGCTCCCATTTGTTAGGGGTGGTGAAGAGTTTCTTCCCTTAGAACTGCTTTCAACATATTGTGGCTCACCATTGGGTCTACTGGTGTAGCTCAGTTACAGTTTTAGAGTGGGCTCCAGCTCCAAAGAACAGGGAGTGTGGATCTTGTATACAAGATGTTGTAAGGCATAATGGGTAAGGAGGGGGGATAGGCCCAGAAGAATATAAGTGAATACATGGATGCAATCCTAAGTATTATTTGCACCAAATGAGTTGGAATCTATTATTTTCCTCTTTTAAAAAGAGTAATTTTCTTCCTAGCACTCAGGAGGCAGAGACTGGGAGATAGATCTGAGTTCGAGGCCAGCTTGGTCTAAAGAGCAAGTTCCAAGACATGCTCCAAAGCTACAGAGAAACCCTGTCTCGAAAAGCCAAAATCAAACAAACAAATAAAAAGTACAGAGAAATCCTGTCTTGAAAAAAAGAAAAACCTAAACAACAAAAAGGTTTGGGGGGCTCTTGTTTTGGTGTGAGAAACTCTACCTTGTGAGTTCAGGGGACTGGACAGAGAAGCTGAGCCATTTCCATGGCTCAGGGTTATGTTAGGGATTTGACAGGATAGGCAGGATGTGGTTGTCAGGAGGTTGAAAGATTGAGAAGAATATTTTTGAGCTGGTGTGAGACGAGATCAGCCTGGGTGAGGGAGGCCTAAAAAGTCCTCTTTAAAGCCTGAGATTGGAGCTCAGTCCAGAACAGAAGCCTAAGGGGGCCTGGGGGTGAGTTGTGAGTTAGAAGCTTAACTCCCCTGACTGATTTTTCTTTTTTCTCTGGTACCTTTCCCACTGACAGCAGATACTTTTGTTTTGTTTTTTCGAGACAGTGTAGCTCTCGCTGCCCTGGAACTCACTCTGTAGACCAGGTTGGCCTTGAGCACAGAAACAGTATTGCCTCTGCATCCCTTGCTGGGAGTAAAGGAGTGAACAGCTGCCCACCTAGCAGATAACTTTTTTGTTGTTGTTGTTTGTTTTTCAAGCCAGGGTTTCTCTGTAGCTTTAGAATCTGTCCTGGAACTAGCTCTTTTAGCCTAGGCTGGCCTCGAACTCACAGAGATTGCCCTGTGCCTCCTGAGTGCTGGGATTAAAGGCGTATGCCACCTTCCGCCCAGCGCAGATAACATTTATTTCAGTCTGTGGTGGCTAATGCCTTGAATCCTAGCACACGGCAATCTCTGAGTTCAAGGCCAGCCAGGACTTACAAAGCTAGTTCCGGGATAGCCAAGGCTACAAGAAACCTTATCTTGAACCAAATGTTTATTTACTCTTTGTGGTAGGGTTTTTTGTTTGTTTTGTTTTTGTTTTTGGAGACAGGGTTTCTCTCTATAGCTTTGGAGCCTGTCCTGGAACTTGCTCTGTAGGCCAGGTTGGCCTTGAATTCACAGAGCTCCAAGTGCTGGAATTGAGGCGTGCACCACCACCGCCGTCCGTGACGGGGTACAGGGTTTCTTAAATAGATCAGTTTGGTCTGAAATTCACATACAATCCTTCTGCCTCAGTTTTTCCAGTGTTTGTGACAGGTGTGTGCTACCTTAAGCAGTCCAGCACTTGGGAGGCAGAGGCTGGCAGATATTTGAGTTTGAGGCCAGCCTGCTCTTGAAAACAAGTTCCAGGACAGCCAGGGCTACATAGAGAAACTCTATCTCCTAAAAGCCTTTATTATCATCATTGCCATCATCATAGTATGAGCGTGGGTGAAGGAGTCCTTTGGAGTGCGTGTGAGTCAGTGAGAGGACAACTTTGTGGAGTTGTTTCTTTCCTACACCTCTATGGGTTTTGGGGATTCAATTCCAGTAGGCTTTTGAAGTAAGTACTTGTACCTCCTGAGCCATCTTGCTAGCCAATCTTGATCTTTCTGATGTTCTTACTCCCCAGTTTGATAACGTCTCATGGCTCCAGCTGTTTGTGGGTAGAGTCTGAACTCCGCTCTGCCCAGAACACTGCCAGCCTTGTTGGTGCTTTTGCTTCTGGCTTATACCTCTTTGCCTAGCTAGTCTAGATCTTAGACCATGGTGGTGATGCTGCTGTTTGAGCCCATTGGTGGAGGGCTGGATGTCTGATTTTAATGGGGTTTAGTTAGCTGCTTTCCAAAGGACTTGGATCTTTCTGACTCACTCTTTCCCTCTTTTGCCTCAGGTCCATGAGGAGGGGGACGACTCTAGCTTTGTCAGTCTTTCTCGACTGGGCCCATCTCTGAGGGATAAAGACCTGGAAATGGAGGAGCTGATACTGCAGGATGAGACACTACTGGGGACCATGCAGAGCTACATGGATGCCTCCCTCATCTCCCTCATTGAGGATTTTGGGAGTCTTGGAGAGGTGAACTGGGGCAAGGCTTGGAGTTCTCTAGACAGGATCTTTGCATGGGCTGTTCTGTCTCCTAATATCTGTGGAGTTGTTTTAGACATGGCTTTGTTCCCAGATCCTTGGCCTATCGGGAAGCTGAGTCTTTGAAAGATGTTTTGTGTGGGTTGAGTTAGACTGCAGAATGTCAGACAGGTGCATGAAGGGATACCTTTAGCTTGGAACATGCTCCAAAGCTTATCTCCTTTCAGGGTCTTTGACCTATATTTCCAGGAGGTCCTGGTCTGCTTTTGAGCCTAGTATTGGTCTAGCCCAGGATAGGTTTCTGAACATCTTACCTCTTACCTAAATGTGAGAATGTGAAGCCCAAGCTAAGAGTCAGCTTAATAGGTCTCTGTTAGCACTAGAGTTGAGTGGGTAGGAAAAGATGGGAGCCCATGCTACCTGGAACTCAGATCCTTCTTGCTGGGAGGTTAATTCTCTTGGCATCTAGTTATTTTTGTGGCTTAGTAGGTTATTAGAGATTTTGGGGGGGAACCCCTTTTCTTTCTGGAGCAGAGCAGGTTATCTCTGGAGGACCAGAATGAAATGTCGCTGCTCACAGCTCTGACAGAGATCTTGGACAACGCGGATTCTGAGAACCTGTCCCCATTTGACAGCATTCCTGATTCAGAGCTGCTTGTGTCTCCTCGCGAGAGTTCCTCTGTGAGTATGAGAGGGTGGGATGTGGCTAGTACAGAGGTCACAGCCACATCTGTAAGCCTCTTCATATAACTCTGCACAAACTGATTTGGGGTGTCTCTTCTTTTTAGCTCCACAAGCTACTCACTCTTTCTCGGACACCCCCAGAACATGACCTAATCACTCCAGTTGACCCTTTGGGGCCTAGCACAGGCAGTAGTAGGATGAGTGGGGTAAGCCCGACCTGGGGACCTTCGTGAACTCACGGTTTGGGGAGGACATAGGGACAGTCTGGAAAGCATGTCTTGAGGAATGCCTTTTGAGCCTGCTCTTCTCTCCTGCAGGTAGAGATGTCCCTTGCAGATTCTCCTTGGGACTTTTCTCCACCTCCTTTCTTGGAAACTTCTTCCCCTAAGCTACCTAGCTGGAGACCCTCAAGACCAAGACCTCGATGGGGTCAGTCCCCTGTCCCACAGCAGCGCAGTGATGGAGAAGAGGAGGAGGAGGTTGCCAGCTTCAGTGGTCAGATGCTTGCTGGAGAACTGGACAACTCTGTGAACAGCTTGGACTTCCCCATGCACCTGGCATGCCCAGAGGAAGAAGACAAGCCAACAGCAGCAGAGGTGGCAGTGTCAGCACCTGCTGATGAGAGCATCTCCTCCCTGAGTGAGCTGGTACGCGCCATGCATCCCTACTGCTTGCCCAACCTCACACACTTGGCATCACTTGAGGATGAGCTTCAGGAACAGGTGGATGATTTGACAGCTCCTGAGGGTTGTGTGGTGCTGGAGATAGTGGGCCAGGCAGCCACAGCTGGTGATGACCTGGAAATCCCAGTTGTGGTACGCCAGATTCCTTCTGGATCCCAGTCTCTGCTCTTGGATGAGTCTGCAGGGGCCAGTCCTGCCTTGCAGCTACTCATGCCCACCATGGAGGCCAGGATGGAAGCAGCTGTGCCTAAGGTTGTCCCTTGCCCTGATCAAGAAGAATTATCATTGAACTCTGCCTGCTTATTGGAGCCCAGGGAAATCATGGAGTCATTGGCACCCAAGGAGCTTCAGAACCTACCTGCCAGTGCAATTCAGGGTTCTCAGAGAGTTCACAGAAAGGGCAGGAAGAAGAAGAGCAAGGAACAGCCAGCAGCCTGTTTGGAAGGTTATACCAGGAGACTGAGATCATCTTCTCGTGGACAGTCTACTGTGGCTACAGAGGTGAACTCTCAGGCTGGTAACTTACAGAAACAGCCTCAGGAAGAACTGCAGAGAGAGGCTGGAGCTCCTCAGAGCAGGGGGAAGCCACGGGCCTGGGCTCGGGCCTGGGCAGCTGCCTTGGAGAAGCCTGAGTCTGAGAACTTAGAGAGAAGTGCAGGACAGGATAGCCCTGCTGAAGAAGATGCCCTTGACCTCTGCCCTAAGCTGGTTGATACTAGCCAAGCTGACCCCATGCCAGTTGACTCTGTTGAAGCTGATGCAGCTGCAGTTACTCATGCTATAGCTGACTGTATACCTGTTGACCAGGCTTCAGCTAGTACAGAACTGATTGGTCCTCTTCCGGTAGGCCCAGTGCTGACTGACAGGACAGGAATTAAACCTGCGGTGTCTAGTCCCACTTCAGATAACTTGTCTCCAGCTGGTGCTGTCCCAACTAACGCAGTGACAGTTGACTCTGTTCCACATGACCTGGCTCCAGTAGACCCTGTGCTAGTTAAGCACAGGCCAACCGACCCTAGACGTGCTGCAGCAGCAGCAGCTCAGGGGACTCGTCTTAACCTAGATTCCTCAGCCCACCCCAAGGTTGCAGGTCCTCTGAAGGTGGAAGGTAGCACCAGCGCTACAACCCAGGAAGCCAGACCTCGACCTCTCAGCCTGTCTGAGTACCGCCAGCGAAGGCAGCAAAGACAAACAGAAGCAGAAGGCAGGAATTCTCAGCCCCCCGCTGGCAAGTGGCCTAGTCTCCCAGAGACCCCCACAGGGCTGGCCGATATCCCTTGTCTTGTTCCACCAGCCCCAGCCAAGAAGACAGCTCCACAGAGAAGCTCTGTACCAGAGACTTGTTTTGTGTCTGTGGGTACCAACCCTGCTTCCCCTGCTCCTGAGCCTTCTGCAAGCAAACCTATGGTTTCCGTTCACTCGGAACAGGTGCCGTCTCATGAGATGCCACTTCCAGTTAGACCGCCCCATCCTACCTTGCAGTCTGTGTCTCCTGCTGGGCCCATCCCTTCTACAGTGCCCACTCCTTTGCCTTTCCCTCCAGGCATACCTCCTTTGCTTCCTCTTCCTTCAAGTGGCCATGGAGTCCCTAGTCTGCCCCCACCTCCCTTGCAACCACCTGGACTTTCGGTGTCCATGAGACAAATACCACCTGATCCCTATACTCATTATGCCCCTGTGCCACCCTGGCCTTGTTATCCCTCTGTGTCCCCTTCTGGCTATCCTTGTCTGCCCCCACAACCAACGGTGCCCATGGTGTCTGGTACTCCTGGTACCTATGTTGTACCCCCAGCTTGCAATGTGCCTTGGGTACCCACTCCTGCTCCAGTTTCACCTTACAGCTCCAGCTGTGCCTATGGGCACATGGGATGGGGCCCTGGGCCTCAACAGCCTCCGTTCTGGTCTACTGTTTCTCCACCTCCTTTGTCTTCAGCGTCTACTGGAAGAGCTGTTCCCCCATCCAATGTGGAACCTAGTAGTAATCCAGCTGGTTCTCCTGAAGATGAACTTCCTGTGCCAGTGACTCCTTCCCTAAGTTCTGGGCCAGGCAGCCCCATAACTCCACCGGTTGAGCCTACCAAACTGGAGGTTCAGCCAGTGCCTGTGTCTCCCCAGCCAAAACACAAAGTGTCTACCCTGGTACAAAGTCTCCAGGTCAAGACTTCACCATGTCTATCTACTGAGTGTGTAGCTGTTGGGGAGTCTGCATCAGAGAGGCTAAAGCCTGAGGCTCAGGAGAACAGAGCCAAGGAAAAGCCCCTCTCTGCAACTGTCAAGGCTGGTCCCATACCAAGGCAGAGTACTGCTCCAAAGCTGCCTGCTGTCCATCCAGCCCGACTAAGAAAACTGTCCTTCCTGCCTACTCCACGTTCTCAGGGGTCTGAGGACGTGGTACAGGCATTCATCAGTGAGATTGGTGAGTGACAGAATGCAGTTGGTATGAGAAAGGTACAGGGCTGTCTACAAGTGTTGTTCACCAGCCAGAAGGAATGCCTTCCACGAGGCTGCCTTTTATTGGATTTCTTTGGGAGCTCTAGTTATACTGGAATCCTTGCTGTGTGCTGCTCCCTTGGTTCATTTACTTTGGACCAGGAGGCACGGAAAGGGACAACTGGGACTTCTAGGACCTGTGAACTCAGTTGATCAGGCTGGATCCTCATCCTCTTGTATTCCTTCACAGGAATTGAAGCATCAGACCTGTCCAGTCTGTTGGAGCAGTTTGAGAAATCAGAAGGTGAGGGCACCTAGGTCGTTTAGTTTCCACTTTTTTTTTTTTTTTTTTTTAACGCTTCCTTTTGGTTTAGTCTTGTAGTAGCTTAAACTGAGATAGAGAAAGAGTAGGGGCAATCTCAACCACCAGGAGAGCCTCCTCATTGGCATGGCAAGGCACATTTCCCCTGGGAGAGTAATCTAACCTAGGGACATGGTAGGATAGCATAAGTAATTGAAAGAGCAGATATGGAGAGAGTGTTGGAAGGTTGGGATTGGATCGGGATTTTTTTTTTTTTCTAGAGGGAGACAGCTCTTTGGTTGAGCTTTGAGAGGTTGGATCTCATACATGGTATATAAGGCAGAAGGAGGTAAAGGATGGTTCCTATAAGATGCTTTTGGAAGGCAATGAAGAGCTTGATTTTCTGAAGCTAGGTACTGTGGAGATTACTGATTGTCTTCTAGAGGAGCTCATGGTAGAATTGGGGAGAGAATCTGCACAGATAATTTGAGTTGATAACATATCTGTAGGTTATAAACAGAACAGCGTGACAGGTAGGCTCTGTGTTAGAGATGGAGTTTCATGGGAGAACCTATGCTTAGCCTGTGCATGGTTTTGGATTCATTTGCTAGACAAGTCTAGTATTGAGTGTGATGTGTGTCTTTGATCCCAGCACTGGGAAGCAGATCTCTGAGCTCAAGGCCAGCCTGGTTTATGTGGGGAGTTCTAGGCCTGTTGGGCTCCATAGTGAAACCCTATTCCAGTTTATGGCTAGGACATTAGGTAGGTAGATCATGTTGAACCTTGACTACTAGGCTCATCAGTTTGGACTCTGACTCAGAATCAGTGGGGAATGGGTGTTTCTGAGCAAAAGAGAAATAACTAAATGTCATTATCTACATAGCACTGGAGGAACTGGATCTGAGCTTAGCAGGGCTATGTAGGCAAGTCTGGCTTCTTCCTCTGGGTATTAGAATGCACTTCTATGCCACTTCAGTTTGGAACATCTGGTTGGGCTTTTAACTAATATGATTTCTTTACAGCCAAAAAGGAGTGTCCTCTCCCGGCTCCTGCTGACAGCCTGGCTGTAGGAAACTCAGGGTGAGTATGGAGATGTGAGCGAGTTACCCTACAGCTGTTGGTCAGCAGCCGGCCGCACTCCAGGACTGCAGCTGGACACTTGTGGCAGAGATGTTCCATCGACTCTAGTTCTTCCCCATTTCTGTCCCTTGCTCTTTTACCACCAGACTCTGTCTTGGGTGATGAGGTTGGGGAGGGTATGTACTACCAGGAATTCCAAATGCCTTGGCGATACCTCTTACAATTTGTAATTTGCCAAATTATGTCTTCTGGATTTCTTCCCCTCTGTTGTCAGGCTTTGGGCTTGTTCAGTGCTGGTGATGGGGTCACTTAAAGTAGGGGGGCGGGGGATTGCTGGGGCTTCCCCTAACTCCCTGAAGGACACAGGCACCTGAACCTCTTTACTTCATGGTATTCTAAGAAATGAGAGGCGTCATTTTTCACATTCCACACTGATTTCAGTTAGAGTTTTTAGAGTTTTGTAGGCAAGGCTCCTCATTAAAGCTCCTAGCCAGCCTGCCTCCCCAGATTTGGCAGAACTGAATAGGCCCAGTCTACAGTATGGTCATTATGGCCCTTTTGTGCTAGAAAATGACCATGGGGTAGTTTGGGCATCTCGTTTTTCTCTGCTACACCTTTTTCATTGCTTTGTGAGGAGAGCAGATAATACAAGATATTGAGGCAATGAATCAGGTTTTCCCTTTTCCCCCCTGCCAGCAGCATTGACACTCCCCAGGAGAAGAGACCCCTAGACCGGTTACAAGCCCCAGAACTGGCCAACGTGGCAGGTGGGTTCAGGTTGAACTCTTAGTCTGTAGTACCTGCTGTACATCAGTGTGTGTAGACAATGGGGTACAGACATCTGATCTTTGTGGTTGTGTTCATGGTCAAGGGGGCAGATTGTAAACATCTGAGCATGTTGATCATCAGAGATGTATTCAGTAGGCTGTGAGGGGTAGTGGGGGATGGGGTTATCACTGAGCTGAGGCTTGAGAACAATCATGGCTCTCAGTCAGATGGTAGCTTTTAGGGAATTGAGCAACCTGACTGAAGTACAGAAGCAACTAGCTTGTTACGTTTTGCAGCACTGTAAGAGGTGTGGTTTGATCTGGAGAGTAGAGACTGATTAGGGTAGTGGACAGAGCAAAAGCAAAAAGTTTAGGCTGAGTGACTAAACAAGAGGTCCAATTATGGAGTGTGAATGCTATATTAAGCTGGTTGGACTTCATCCTGTGTATGTACTGAAGAAAGAATTAAAAAAGCATTCTCGGCCTGGTTTTTTAATGGTTTGTCTAGCAAGGATCTAGATAACAGGTATGGAGCTGGAAGGGAAGTGGGTAAGTTTATGGTGTGAGCCTAGGCAAGATGCAAACTAGACATTAGATAATGCTAGTTAGAGGGGTGGATTTAAGCATGAAAATGATTGATAAATGAGCTAGAGCCTGGTCACTAGGTAGTTTTAGGTAGTTAGTGGCTGGTGTGTAGTTACAGCATGAGAGAAGTGGGGCTCTTGTTGTTGATACCTAGTATACTCTGAGAAGTGGGGTCTTGAGCCTAGGTACACAGAATTTAGAGTATAGAACTGGATCTCACCCTGCTATCTCCATCCTCCCTCCCCCCACAGGGCTCACCCCTCCAGCTACCCCTCCCCACCAGTTATGGAAGCCCTTGGCTGCTGTCTCACTGCTGGCCAAATCTCCTAAATCTACCGCCCAGGAGGGAACCCTGAAGCCTGAAGGAGTTACAGAGGCCAAACATCCAGCTGCAGCCTGCCTCCAAGAAAGGGTCCATGGCCCTAGTCCTGTCCATGTGGGCTCTGGGGACCATGATTATTGTGTTCGAAGCAGGACACCCCCAAAAAAGATGCCTACCCTAGTCATTCCAGAGGTGGGCTCCCGATGGAATGTCAAGCGCCATCAGGACATCACCATCAAACCCGTCTTGTCATTGGGCCCAGCTGCTCCCCTACTTCCATGCACGACTTCCCAGGAGCCACTTGATCACAGGACTAGCAGTGAGCAGGCAGAGCCTTCAGCGCCTTGTCTTGCCCCATCCACCTTGCTGTCTCCTGAGGCCTCACCCTGCCGGAAAGACATGAACACTAGGACTCCCTCTGAGCCCCCAGGCAAGCAGCGGTCAATGCGCTGTTACCGAAAAGCCTGCAGATCAGTCAGTCCCCCAGGTCGGGGCTGGCAGGGCCGTCGTGGCCGCAGCAGCCGCTCTGTCAGCTCTGGGTCCAACCGGACCAGCGAAGCATCCTCATCTTCATCGGTGTCTTCCTCATCCCGATCCCGGTCCAGGTCCCTCTCCCCCCCCCACAAGAGGTGGCGAAGGTGAGCTTTGTTGGCCTCTTAGAGATTCTTTCCATTTGGGAAGCTCATGAACTCTTTTGTAGTTTACTTTGAAAAGGCTATGGGTTAACTAGTGTACTTTCCAGTCTCTAAGGCTGAAGGTTCTGTCTGGCTTTTGTCTTCCTTTTTGTGGCCTGTTAGAGGCAAGCTGTGGGGCCATCCTGTGTTGGAGTCTGGGATAGTGCTGAAATTTTCTGCTTCCTTGAGATGTGCCTTGGGTAGACTGTTAGTTTGATCTTGACTGTGATTACTTAACACTATTATTATCGGTGCTCATACATAGTGTTTTCTTGGTGTTAATGCAGGATAGTGGGTTACCCTTAAATGCTGGTGAGATGGCTCACTAGATAAAGATGCATGCTTGGTGACCTGAGTTTGATCCTGGGACCACGGTGGAGTGAGAAAAATAATTCTTGAAAGTCGTCCTCTGACCTGCGTGTATGCTGTGGCATAACTCACACACGACAGATTAATGTAAAAACAAAGGAAAAGAATTTTCGTGGGGTGATGCTGCAGTTGTAGCTCAGTAGAGTGCCTGCCTAGCATGCATGAAGCCCTGGATTTGATTCCCAACACCATGTAAACTACACACGTGTTACATGCCTGGAATCCTAGCACTGAGGAGATGGAGGCAGAAAGATCACAAGTCAAATTATCCTTGACAACATTCAGAGTTTGGGGCCAGTATGTGAGGCGCTGTGTTTTAGCACTGGTGCCGGTCTCCAAAAATGGCTGTGAACGGTAGTTCTGGCATGGTAACCTCCTTTCTCTTTGGCCTTGGTTACAGCATTGCTCTGAGATGGCGAGGGAGAGGGGGTTACAGTTAGAACGCAGACTCTGGTATCCTGCTCCAGCACCGCAATAAAGTAACTGTCCAAACCAGGCTTAGCTAGCTCTCCGTCTCCTGAGTGCCTCTATTTTTCTTTCTGAGTTCAGTGTTCTCCCATTTTCAGTGGAAATCGTGGTAAATGAAGCTCAATAGTAACAGCTGTGTCAAGTCTGTGCCAGCCCTAGGTATAATCCTCAGTACCACAAATAAGTATGCGCGATGGGTACAGTAGCACAATTCCAGTGCTGGCAAGGCAGAGGTAGGAGAATCAAGTTCAAGGGCAGCTTGGGCTGCCTAGTGAGACCCCTTTTCAAGAGAAAAGGGGTAATAAAAATGCCATTTAAAACTACTCAGTGTATATAAAATTTTATGAAGTGTTTCCCATCTGTCATCTGAGAAGAAAACTTGGAACGTTTCTGCTCTCCTTTATCGGGGGTCCTGAGCTTCCTGCCAGGGAGGCAAGTCTGAGCCTGGCTGAGGTAATGGAACTTATCTGCATCATTCCCATCATTCCTATGTCCTTTATTCCAGGTCCAGCTGCAGTTCCTCTGGACGTTCGAGAAGATGTTCATCCTCTTCATCATCTTCATCCTCTTCTTCCTCATCATCCAGTTCCAGAAGCCGTTCTCCCTCTCTGTCCCCTCGCAGAAGTGACCGAAGGCGGCGGTGAGCATGAGCAAATGTTTGAGTGCAGTGCATCTAGGATGCACGTGTCTGAGAGTTCTGAGTCTTGAATTGTGTCTGGGGGCTGATGGGACTTTTCTTGTCAGGTACAGCTCTTACCGTTCAAATGACCATTACCAAAGGCAGAGAGTGCTGCAGAAGGAGCGTGCAATAGTGAGTAGAGAAGCCAGGCATGGGAGGAGGGGTTGACCTGTTCCAAGAGCGCACTTATCAGCAGCTGCAGCTCTGGCTCCCAGAGTGACTTTTTCCTTGTCTGACACAGGAAGAGAGAAGGGTGGTCTTCATTGGGAAGATACCTGGCCGCATGACTCGATCAGAGCTGAAACAGAGATTCTCTGTTTTTGGGGAGATTGAGGAGTGCACCATTCATTTTCGTGTCCAAGGGTAAGCTTGCTCTTTACGAGGGTAGGATGTTTGTTCTGTTATGTTCATATCCTTGATGCTCCTGTCTTTCTGTATTCTGTTGTGCTGGACTGTGTGGGGTCTAGAGGGTTGACCATTGGGGAAATTAGAAGCACCTGTGTACTCTGGGGTGCCAAGTCTGCTTCATAACCTGTGTGCAAATGGCTCACCCTCTCCACTAGTGACAACTATGGTTTCGTCACTTACCGTTATGCTGAAGAGGCATTTGCAGCCATCGAGAGTGGCCACAAGTTGCGGCAGGCAGATGAGCAGCCCTTTGATCTCTGCTTTGGGGGCCGCAGGCAGTTCTGCAAAAGGAGTTACTCTGATCTTGGTGAGTGTTGGAGGAGGGCTTGAGACTTGGACATGTGTCATCCCCTCTCCAGAAGGGTTTCTCTGTAGCTTTGGAGCCCATCCTGGAACTAGCTCTTGTAGACCAGGTTGGCCGCGAACTCACAGAGGTCCACCTGCTTCTGCCACCTTAGTGCTGGGATAAAAGGCGTGTGGCACCACAGCCCAGCTTCTCAAATATTTGAAAGTAAACCTAGTACCATTTGACATACAAAGACCCCAAAGGAGTGTGGTAAGAGGGAGTGTACTCTCCCACACCTCTGTACAAGCAGGGTAGTTTTGCTCCATCTGCTACTGGTATGAGCCATGGCTCCATTTGAAAACCATGTACTTGAGAACTGTGGTAAGAGACCTAAGCATTTGTTCCTCTTTGCTCTGTAGACTCCAATCGGGAAGACTTTGATCCTGCTCCCGTGAAGAGCAAATTTGATTCTCTTGACTTTGATACATTATTGAAACAGGCCCAGAAGAACCTGAGGAGGTAACCCTGGGCACTCCTCTCCCACCCATTTTCTCTGGAGGTGCCCAACCTCCTCCACTCCCCTCCCCCACTCTAGGGGGAGAGCTGCTAGTGTGGAAATGACTGTTTTATAAATAAATGGAAAAAAGTTAAATAAAAATGTGTTAAAACCGGGATTTTTAAGTGGTATTTTTTTTTAAATAACAGATATTGAACAAATTAACTTGCATTTCTAGGTAATAAACATGAACTGTGGAGAATTTCCAAGTGTTGTTCTTTCTTTTGTGTGTGTGCTAAAGTCACGTGTACTTAGAACTTTTATGAACACATTTAGGTCATGTTTACCTTCATCAAGTTCCTAGGAGCTCTCTTCTGGTAAGGTGTAAAATCACATTGGATTTGAACTGGATAGATGAGCACTGCCTGCTCTTCCAAAGGTCCTGAGTTCAATTCCCAGCAACCACATGGTGGCTCACAACCATCTGTAATGAGATCTGGTGCCCTCTTCTGGATTGCAGGCAAAACACTGTATACATACTAAATTAAAAAAAATCACATTGGTTTTAACTTAGTTTCTCAGGTCTGTCACATAAGTCAAAAAGGGAAAAACACTTCTCAAAGACATTTGAAATACTTATTTATGCCTTGGCAGTCAGTGTGTCCTAGTCTGTCCTTTAGCTTGCCTTGAACATCTGATGATCCCCTAAGTGCTGGGATAACAGACATATGTTAGAATATCTTGTTTCTATGGTGCTAGGAAGTGAACCCGGAGCATTGTGCATCTGGGGAAAGCCCTATCTTCTGTATGTGGGTGTATGTGTGTATGGAGGCAATAGGACAGCTTCTTGTGTAACCCTTGGGAATGCTGACCGCCTCATTGTCCTGGAGCTCGCTAGTTAGCCTAGTCTGGAGTCTTTACCATCCCACCAGCCGGCTCCCAAATCACAACACAAATTATTACAAAGGTTTGGCAGATAATTTAGGCTTGTTTTTAACTAGCTCATGTAACAACCCAGTTTTATTATGTGCTGCCCTGAAGCTCGTTTAGCTCATCTACGTACTGTTCCTCCTGCTTTCTTGCTTGCTCTGTCTCCACCCTTTCAAGTGTCCTCTGTGCCTGGAAATCCTGCCTAGCTATTGGCTATTTATCTTTTTATTAAACCAAAATGACAGTAGTCAGTAGTGGTAGGACACCTTTAGTCAGGAGACAGATAGGGAGTCTGGTCTATGGAGTGAGTTCCAAGACAGAGAAAGCCTGTCTCTGGGATTAAATGCGTGCAGATTTTAAACTTTTTTTTAAAGTATTTATATGGATACAGTATTGTGTCTGCCTGCAAGCTAGAAGAGGGCACCAGATCTCATTACAGATGGTTGTGAGGCACCATGTGGTTGCTGGGAACTGAACTCCAGGACCTTTGGAAGAGCAGGCAGTGCTCTTAACCACTGAGCCATCTCTCTAGTCCGGAACTATCTCTGTAGACCAGGCTGGCCTCGAACTCACAGCTATCCACCTGCCTCTGCCTCCCAAGTGATAGGAGTAAAGGCATGCGTCACCACTGCCCGGCTCAAATTACTTTTTTTTTTTTTTAATACATATATATAGTTAGAACCATCTCTGGAAAAGAGGGACATAATGGTTCTCTTGAGAAAGGCATGCCTGTTTTGAGGAAAGAAAAAGGGCGTCCACAGGAAATGGATCTTTACTGCTTCCTGAGGGAAGACTAGTGTAACCTGGAAACAGCTGATACTAGAGTTAGACAGAATTCAGTGACTTCTGACTTACGAAGAAAGCATTATTTTTAGGTATAATAGAGTATTGCTGTTTGATTCAGGTTTTATACATGATGCATGATCCCTTTTTCTTTTTTTAAAATGTTTATTATGTGCTTAGTATTCTGCTTGCAGCACCAGAAGGGGGCCCCAAATCTCACTACAAATGGCTTGGAGTCCCCACGTGGTTGCTGGGAATTGAACTCAGGACCTTTGGAAGAGCAAAGGCTCTTAACCTCTGAGCCATCCCTCCAGCCCCCATGATCCCTTTTTCTTTAACAGCTGTCCCTCCCCACTCCATGGAATTGTGTAACCTAAGTATGATTGACAGGCAGTTGGGGGGGGGAGGGTATTAACACCATTGTCACCACAATGAGCAACTTTTAAGGATCCTCTTATGATTTGAGTCTGGTGATAACACTTGGGTGTGAAGGTGACAGAAGAGAATGACAATGGCAGAAGAGAAGCCATTGTCAGTGGGAATGTGACCTGTAGGGGACACCTAGAAAGGTGAAAAAGGTTGGAGTCCTGCAGTCCATTCATTATTGTGGGATCTGAGCAGCAGCCGGTGCTGTGAGAACTACTGTGGAAAAAGATCCATTCAGCAAAGATAATGCGCGGGAAATCGCAAGTTTTCCCGCCACAGAAGGGAGCGTGACCTCTGACGCAAACGCTCCGCCTTCGTAGTGGGCGGCCCACGGGCTCCGCCCTTAGCAGGATGGCGACGCACGTGAGACCGGAAAGACCTTATGGACGTCGTCGCCTGGGTCCCGCCTCCGAGGTTGAGTGGGAGCCGCCTCGGCGAGCCCCACGCTTCCGCCGCGCGACGTGATGACGACACCGGGCCCGCCCCCTGCCCTGGTCGTGCTTTGGAGTTCCTAAGTCGTGCAGCGTGCGCGACGGTAGTGACGCGTATTACCGGGAGTATGGCGGATACCGGCTTGCGCCGCGTGGTTCCAAGCGACCTTTATCCACTCGTGCTCGGCTTTCTGCGTGATAACCAACTTTCTGAGGTGGCCAACAAATTTGCAAAAGCGACAGGCGCTGTGAGTCTTGGGTTTGGTCGCGGACTGGGGTGGGTCGGCTCCAAGAATTTCTAGGCCTTGACATGCTTAGGAGGCAAGGAGAAACGGTGTGGGGTCTGTCAGTCTAATGTCCGCGAAGCCTTTCTGCCCCCCTTTTCAAAGCTTGAGGCCTCGGCGTCTCCTCCCACCATGTCTGACTAGCGAGTCTTGCAGCGACGGCAGGCGTGGGTCCCGCGTGGCCCAGGTCATGTGGCTGACACCATACGATGAGCGAGCGCTAGGTCCCGCTGAGAGCATTGGATTGGCGGTGCTTGGGTCTTCTGGTGTATTTTTTTGTTGGTTGCAAATTAGCCTGAGACTCGACGATAAAGTCATGAAGGCTAGGATTTTATTTTATTTTTGCAAGGGAAGAATTGAATGAGTGTAGGGAGAGGCTACTTTCTGTAGGAGGAGTGAACATCCTTCCCTGCCAGTTTCCTAAAGCTTCCCTGAGCGTGGAGCTTTAGGTAGTGAAATAAAACAAATGTAGGCTTTGGCCAGGCTCTGCGATTTTCTACATATATGATCCTGGCAGCCTTTTGTTTGGAACAGGTTCTGTATAACTCTTGTGTAGGAGAGAATGGCACTGAACTTCTCTTCCTCTTGCCTCACCCTCCTGGTGCTGAGATACAGAATGTATTAGGATGTGAACATAGCAGGATTTCATTTACTTTACAGACTTTGTTGTTTTATTTTAGGTTTTTCTTTTTTTCTTTCTTTTTAGTTTTTCGCGACAGGGTTTCTCTGTAGCTTTTGGAGCCTGGCCTGGCTCTTGTAGACCAGGCTGCCCTCGAACTCAGAGATCCGCCTGCTTCTGCCTCCCGAGTGCTGGGATTAAAGGCGTGTGCCACCACCGCCCAGCTGTTCTTTAGTTTTTCAACAAAGGGTTTCTTTGTGTAACCTGGCTGTCCTGGAACTAGCTTTGTAGACCACGTTGTTCCTGACTTACTGGGATTAAAGGTGTGCGCCACCACGTCCAGCTTAATTTACAGAGTTTTGATGCATGAGATGCACCGAGAGAAAATGCACGAAGTAGTGAACCCAGTATTAGTAGACAGTAAGCACGAGATGAGGGACAGCTTTCCGGGCGATTTGAATCCATGTAAGAGCAAGGTGAAACGACGATGTGAAATGTTTAGAGTCTACTCAAGGAGAGCTGTACCGTTCATGGAAACACCGTGAGGAGCTGTAGACCTGTGGTCTTTTTCCAAGGATGGAACCAAGACTAAGAACTTAGGCTGCTTTTGCTTTGCTTTTATTTTTGAGATAATGTCTCCCTGTGTAACCCTGGCTAGCCTGGAATTTATGTGCCGACTAGACTGGCCTCAAAGAAATGCTCCTGCCTCTGACTGTTGGAATTAAAGGCTGCACACCTGGTCTGCCTGTTTGTCTTTTCCTCCCCCCCCCCCTTGTTTCTGCAGACATTCCTGGCCTAGAACTTGGTTGGTAGGCCTTTTGGCCTTATTGATCCTCCTGCCTTAGATTCTGAGAATCTTGGGTTAAGGTGAGACCTTTTGAGGTTGACTGCTTCTTTGTATGAGTAGGATGAGGGGAACTTTGCTGCAAAGGGAAGGGATCAGATCAGTTTCACAAGGGAGTTTCTTCAGCCCGGACAGCCTGGCATGTCAGCTCTTAACTGTTGCCCTTTTCTTCTTTTGAACAGGGTTTCTCTGTAACAGCTCTGGCTCTTCTGGCCCTCCTGAACTCACAGAGACCCGCCTGGCTCTGCCTCCTGAGTGATGGGATTAAGGGCATGTGTCACCATTGCTTGACTCTTCCGTCTCTCGCTCCCTCCCTTTCCTTCTCTCTTTCACACAGGATCTCTATGTACCTGTGCCAGTCCTGGGACTCACTATTTAGACCAAGTTAACTCAAACGCAAGAGATCTTCCTATCTCTCCCTCCCAAGTGCTAGGGTTAAAGGCATGTGCCACCACACCTGGTACCTTTTAAAAAGTCAGTTAAGGGGCTGGAGAGATGGCTCAGCGGTTAAGAGCACTGCCTGCTCTTTCAGAGGTCCTGAGTTCAATTCCCAGCAACCACATGGTGGCTCACAACCATCTGTAATGGGGTCTGGTGCCCTCTTCTGGCCTGCAGGCAGACACACAGGACAGAATATTGTATACATAATAAATAAATATTTTTTAAAAAAAGTCAGTTAATTGCTGGGCGGCAGAGGCAGGTGGAGCTCTGTGAGTTCAGGGCCAAGCTGATCTACAGAGCTAGTTCCAGGACAAGCTCCAAAACTACAGAGAAACCCTGTCTCGAAAAACAAGAGAGAG
The DNA here is from genome assembly GCF_014885135.2 of Alexandromys fortis. Lineage (NCBI taxonomy): Eukaryota > Metazoa > Chordata > Mammalia > Rodentia > Cricetidae > Alexandromys > Alexandromys fortis. The sequence goes on along the minus strand of NW_026067893.1, from coordinate 13,751,409 downwards.
AGAGAGAGAGAGAAGTCAACTAATTAAACCTGCAGTGGTGAACATTAGTACAGGTGCCCGCAGAGACCAGGAATGTCAGAACTCCTGGATCTGAAATTAACAGGTAGTTGTGAGTCTCCTGGTGGGTAGTCGAGAATGAGCGCAGGTCCTCTAGAAGAGCAGTGTGTTCTCTTCACCACTTAGCCGTCAATATTCCTTATCAACATTATTAATTGCTGAAATCTTTCTAAGACTTTGAAAAGTATGGTTGAAAAGGCTTGGGAGTAGATTATATATTAGAGGAAGCCCATTTTTATGCTCACAGCCAGGCGATATGTGAGTGAACTAAGTTGAGAAAATCTTATGCCATCCATCCATGTCAAGTTGAGTAAGTAATAGCATAGCTTTTTTTTTTTTTTTTGAGACAGGGTCTTCTTAGAAAGCCCTGGCTGTCTATAACTCCATGTCCTATAACCAGGCAGGTCTTGATGAAAGAATAACACAGAATCATGCCATTTCTTTAATTCTTGTAGACACAGCAGGATGCCAATGCTTCTTCCCTCTTGGACATCTATAGCTTCTGGCTCAAGTAAGCTTTCGTTGTTATACTTGGGCTGTTTTCTCCCCTTAGGTGGGCTGGGCTGTGTTCCCTTTTTTTGAGAAGGTTCTGATCCCTTAGAAGTAAGCCTGATCTAAATCAATAGGTCCACCAAAGCCCCAAAGCAGAAGTTACAGTCAAATGGACCAGTGACCAAGAAGGCTAAGAAGGAGACTTCGTCCAGTGACAGCAGTGAGGACAGCAGTGAGGAAGAAGACAAAGCCCAAGGACCTCCAGCAAAGAAGGCTGGTAAGGCGCTGACGGGGTTGGGGGCGGTGCTTCAGGAAGGCATTTGACACCTGCCTGCACAGCAGAGTGATTCTTGTGGATGCCTATCCTTCTATTCAGCTGTACCTGCCAAGCGAACCAGTTTGCCTCAGCATGCTGGGAAGGCAGCAGCAGCCAAAGCGTCAGAGAGCAGCAGTAGCGAAGAATCCAGTGATGAGGAGGAGGAAGAAGACAACAAAAAGAAGAAGCCTGTCCAGGTTTGCAGCTTTCGTTGTAAAGAATTTGGCAATGAACCTAAACTGGGCATCTAGTCTATGGTTGGGGTGGTGGGAGCTGTTCAGTAAGGGATACATTCTGGTTTTTTTTTTTCTTTTTTTTTTTTTCTTTTTTTTTGAAACGGTTTCTCTGTATCTTTGGAGCCTGTCCTGGAACTTGCTCTGTAGACCAGGCTGGCCTCAAACTCACAGAGATCCACCTGCCTCTGCCTCCCAAGTGCTGGGATTAAAGGCCTGTGCCCCCACCACCTGGCTAATTCTGGGGAATTTTGAAGAAGATAAAATTGAGGTCTAGAATGATGGAATCCAAATGTAGGCAGAAATCACCTTTACTCAGGACTGTGTGTTCTTGGGGATATGTAGAGGGCCCAAGAACACAGTTGTTTTGATGGGAGCTATTGACAAGATTGTGAGGAACAGACCAGTGTTAGCGAGTTGTTGAACTTTTTCACTGCTTAGCTCTTTGAGTATTTTATCTTCCTTTTCCTTGCCATTTCAGTGGGTTCTTAAAAAAAAATTAAACACATCTTGGGAGCCTTTTGAGTGCCCAGGTGTTCTTGCTGATTGCTCTGGTGCATGTTTTGTTTTGTGGTGTTATTTTTCTGTTTTTGTTTCTTTCGGGGGGGCGGGGTGTGTTTTTGTTTTTTTATTTTTCAAGACAGGGATTCTCTGTAGTTTTGGAGCCTGTCCTAGAACTAGCTCTTATAGACCAGACTGGCTCCGAACTCAGAGATCCTCTTGCCTCTGCCTCCTGAGTGCTGGAATTAAAGGTGTGCGCCACCACCGCCTGGCATATTTATTTAGTATGTATACAGTGTTCTGCCTGCACACGAGAAGAGGGCACCAGATCACATTACAGATGGTTGTGAGCCATCTCGTGGTTGCTGGGAATTGAGCTCAGGACTTTTGAAAGAACAGCCAGTGTTCTTAACCTCTGAGCCACCTCTCCAGTCCTATTTTGTGGGTTTTTGTTTGAGATAGGGTCTCTGTATAGCACTGGCTGTCCTGGAACCTTCTGTGTTGATCAGGTTGACGTTGAACTCAGATCCACCTGTCTACCTCCTACTTGTTTCAGTAAAGACATTTGCCACCATCTTTGTTTTGTTTTAGCAGAAGGTAGTTAAGCCCCAAGCCAAGGCAGTCAGAACTCCTCCTAAGAAAGCCAAGAGCTCTGAGTCCGAGTCTGACTCAAGCTCGGAGGATGAAACACCGCAGACCCAGAAGCTAAAGACAGCTCCGGCAGCCAAAGCTCAGCCGAAAGCCTCAGCCAAGCCAGGTATTTCTGTCCCCGGGAGGGTTGGCTGGGACCAGTGTCAGATGGGTATGGTTGCCAAATGACAGGTGTTCATCTCCTCTTCGGTTGGTCATGACTGGAAAGGGTTGTCATCTCACCTACCCAGAAAAGGGAAGCAGAAGTATAAGGCGAGCCTGGGAAACCTACTGAGACCCTGTCTCAAAGTTTTAGGAGGGGAATATGAGGCTGGTCATTATTCCAGTACTTGGGATAAGTCTGTGGGAGGGTACTTGCCTCAAATGTGCAAGCCCTGGGTTTAGTCCTCAATGCTACACACATGTGTCAGGCATAGTGCACTCCTGTAATCCCTGCAGCTGAACTGGAATTGCTGTAATTCCCAAGTTCTGGGCCATCTGAAACGGGGGAAGAAATCAAAAACAATTTTATAAAATTTTATGGCTGGGACCAGTATATAAGAAAAGCAGCGGTTTTAGCAAGAAAAACTTTGGTTTTTATTTCTTTTTTGGTTTTTTAATACAAGGTTTCTCTGTAATAGTTCTGTCTGTCCTTGAACTTGCTTTGTACAGCAGGCTGGCCTTGAACTTGCTTGCCTCTGCCTCCCCAGGGATTAAAGGTGTGCATCACTACCACCTGTCAAGAAATTTTTTTTAAATTTGCTTTTTGTGTAGCAACCCATACCATCCTTGGACTGATTAGTCCTTCTTTACTAAAGGGCTAAGTAGCAATTAAGTTCCAGGTCATCCTGTCTCAGCCTCGTGATAGCTAGAATTACAGATACCCAGGGGGAAGATAGATGACTTTAAAAAGAACTTTTAGCCAGGTATAGTAGGGCATGCCTTTAATCTCTGCACTTGGGAGACAAAGGCAGGCAGATCTTTAAGTTCCAGGACAGCCAGACCTGTGTGATAAACCATGTGTGTGTGAGCATGCCCCATATGAATGCAGGGGACTCTGAGACTCGAGCTAGAGGAGCTGCTGAGCCATTTCTCCAGCCCCTTAATTTCTATTTTTGAGAGAAAAAAAAAGTTTAAAAGCCCAGGCTGGCCTTGTATTTGATCCTCCTACCTCTGCTTCCAACTGCTAAGGTTGTGTGTGTGTGTGTGTGTGTGTTACGCACATTTATTTTGTTTGTTCCTTGGGTAAAGTCAGGACTCTGTAGTCCTGTGGCCTTAAACTTGTGATCTTCCTGCCTCAGGCTATCACATGTGGAACTGATGGGCATTCCTTAGCTCAGCTTAGTGGTACACGCCTCCTCTCAGCCTGAGGTTAGACCCTCAGTCGCAGCTGAGCAGATTCCCAGGCTGGGCTGTGTGTGTGATAAGTACTTTATTCCCTGTGAGCAGCACTCACAGGCTGTGTGTTCTTTCCTGCTTTCACTGCCACCCTTACTCCATAAAACAAGTAGTTTCTTATGATGTGGGCTGACTTAGGCTTTACAAGATCTGTGAATAGAGGTTGAAGAGAAAGACTGAGAAAGTGATGTTTAAGTGGCTTATTGTCTGTGAGGTGTATCTGTACATGTCACAGCATGCACATGGAGCTGAAGAGGAGGGACAGCTTAAAGAACTGGTTCTCCTTTTACCACTAGGCTTCAAGTTCAGGCTTGGTGACAAGGGCCTTTATCCACTGAGCCATTTCACTAGCCTCAGAATTGCTAGAGACTCTTAACTCTGCTAACAGGAGCTTTTTTGAAGTCTCATATCTCAATATGGCTTTGTGTCTCAGGTTCACCAGCGAGAGCACAGCCTAAAGCAGCCAATGGCAAAGCAGCCAGCAGCAGCAGCAGCGACAGCAGCAGCGAGGACTCTGAGGAGGAGGAGAAGGCAGCAGCACCCCCCAAGGTCAGGGTTGTGACTGTCGGGTAAAGTGAAGGAGCTACAGGGTGTCTCTCCAATTGGAGTGACTTGTGGGTTTCGGTTTGTTTGTTTTTATTTATTTATTTTTGCTTGTTTTTCAAGACGGTTTTTCTGTAGCCCTGACTATCTTGGATGCTATGTAGGCCAGGCTTGTCTCAGACTCCACCCGCCTCCACCTCTCGAGTGCTGGGATCAAAGTCGTGCGCTATTACTTCAGCTTGATTGAATTATTTGGAAAGTTATTTTCCTCTAATTTAAATTTTTCTCTCAGGTGCAGACTATACCTAAAAAGCAAGTCGTGGCCAAGGCACCAGTGAAAGTAGCTGCCACCCCTACCCAGAAGAGCTCTAGCAGTGAAGAGTCTTCTAGTGAAGAGGAAGAACAGAAAAAACCTGTGAAGAAAAAACCAGGTGATTGGACACTAGGCATCAGGCTGTCGAACGCACCTGTGAAACGGTCCCTATGGCCCAGCAACTGAGAGTGACACACCGTTAGAAATTCTGCTGAAGGGAGTAAGCCCTGTTTCTAGGTAGCGAGAACCAAAGAATTCAAGTACTCACTTTATTTTGTGATGCTAGGGATTAAACCTAGGACTTTATGCATGTTAGGCAGGTTTTGTTCTTAGAAGATACAATCCTGTGTGCATATTTTATTATTTCTGTTACCTGTCTGTTTTAAAGATTTATTTATTTATTATGGGTACAGCACTCTGCCTGCATGTATACCTACACACCAGAAGAGGGCACCATATCTCATTAAGATGATTGTGAGCCACTATGTGATTACTGGGAAATGAACTCAGGACCTCCAGAAGAACAGCCATGTTTATTTGAAATATTTGAGGCCCAAGCTAACCTCAAATTTACAGTGTTCTTCCTACCTTAGCCTTATGAATGTCAGAATTACAGGCATGAACCACCGTGCCTAACTAATGCATGTTTCAAAACTATTCTACCTTTTAAACAGGTCCTTACAGTTCAGTCCCACCGCCTTCTGTTCCTTTGCAAAAGAAGTCCTTGGGAACCCAGTCTCCAAAGAAAGCTGCCGTGCAGAAACAGCCTGCAGAAAGCAGTGAGGACAGCAGTGAGGAGTCTGGTGAGTTCCAGGATGCGGTGGAACTACAGGGATGGGGCAAGGAACACAGAGAAAAATACTCTGCACCTCTGTTGCTTTTGAGTGATGTAAGAGAAAGCTCAGGACTGTGTAAATTGTTACGTTATTTCCATTGCTTTCCTGGTTGGCTTGCAATTCTGGACCTTTCCTAATGTCACAAGTTCTCCCCAGATTCAAGTTCCGAGGAAGAGAAAAAAACCCCTGCTAAAGCAGTCGTCTCCAAGACACCTGCCAAACCAACTCCAGTGAAGAAGAAAGCAGAGAGCTCTTCAGACAGCTCGGGTAATGCTGCCCAACCCTGGGGTCCCTGGGATACTCATTGTTTTGGGTATCCTGCTGTTATGGGGTTCCCCTGAATTTATTTTTGGGGAGCTGTTCATTCTGTCCTTTTATCTAGATTCTGACAGTTCTGAGGATGAAGCTCCTGCCAAGCCAGTCAGTACCACCAAGAATTCCTTAAGCAAGTCAGCTGTCACTCCCAAGCCATCTGCAGCTAAGGCAGCTGTAACTCCTAAGCAACCTGCAGGCAGTGGCCAGAAACCTCAGACCAGAAAGGCTGACAGTAGCTCCAGCGAGGAGGAGAGCAGCTCCAGCGAGGAGGAGAAGACAAAGAAAACTGTGACAACCCCCAAGCCCAAGGTTACTGCTAAAGCAGCACCATCTCTGCCCGCCAAACAGGCTCCTCGGGCTGCAGACAGCAGCTCTGACTCAGACAGTTCCAGCAGTGATGAAGAGGAGAAGACACCTATGCCTCCAGCTAAGAAGGCAGCAGGAGGTGGAACTGCATCCAAACCAGCAGCTGTGAAGAAAGCAGCAGCCAAGAGCAGCAGCTCCTCCGAAGACTCCAGTGAGGAGGAAGAGGAGAAGCCCAAGGGCAAGGGCACTGCTAAACCACAGGCCAGCAAGGCCAATGGCACTCCAGCTTCTCAGAACGGAAAAGCAGACAGGGAAAGCGAGGAGGAGGAAGAAGAGGAGGAAGAGACGAAAAAGGCGGCAGTGTCGGCTTCCAAGTCAGGTCTATATCTGTAGGGTCACCCCCTGGGTTTTATCCTCCATTACTGGGTATACTCAAGGGGGAAGGTAGACAGGGAGACGTTTGCCCCCTGACTTTTGAGTCTGGCTATTGTTTTGCAGGTTCAGGAAAGAAACGAAAGCAGAATGAGACAACAGAAGAAGCAGAGACTCCTCAAGCTAAGAAAGTTAAGCTCCAGACTCCAAACACGTTTCCAAAAAGGAAGAAAGTACGTTGCTCCATAGTGTCCTCATGACATGCCCTTAAACCATAGAGGAAACCCTCAGGCTCACCTTGACAATTGGGCCTGACACCCTGGGGCTGTCAGTCAGCACCATATCTTCTGCTTCATTCTCTAGGCAGAAAAAAGGGCATCGTCCCCATTCCGAAGGGTGAGGGAAGAGGAGATTGAGGTGGATTCACGAGTAGCAGACAATTCCTTTGATGCCAAGGTGAGGGGTGCTGGCTGCTCAGGACCTGGGAGAGAAGGGCAGTTGGGTTTAGGTTGCTGGAACCTCATGGATTCAGATTGCCTTGAAGGGACAGTAGGGGGGGGTGTTGTCTTCTGTGTATTAACCTCTCATTGTTTACCAGCGAGGGGCAGCTGGAGACTGGGGTGAGCGAGCCAATCAGGTCCTGAAGTTCACCAAAGGCAAGTCCTTCCGACATGAAAAAACGAAGAAGAAGCGGGGCAGCTACCGGGGAGGCTCCATCTCTGTCCAGGTCAATTCTGTCAAGTTTGATAGCGAGTGACCTGTGGCCATCTTAGAAAAGGAAGGTGATGTTGAGAGACTGGCCCGTCACCTCCACTGGACCAGAGACTCGGTGTTGTTAGGGGAGGGTCTCAGCAAGGATGGTTTTGAGCAGATCCTGATGTCGTTACAGTTTCCAGGCCTTTTATGTTCCACTTTTGTGTGGGTTTGTTTTGAGTGTTGTCATTGCCTTCCTGTTTTGGGGTCTTCATACTGAGAAGTTTTATATTTTATATTAAATGATTTCTTACAGAGTTTTGTTGTGATCTTCGGAAGTCAGTTCTACAGATTCAAATCTTAGCTATTGCCTAAGACATAGCAAAATGTCACATGGTAAAGATTTTTGTCACCTGGGCGGTGGTGGTGCACGCCTTTAATCCCAGCACTCGGGAGGCAGAGGCAGGTGGATCTCTGTGAGTTCGAGGCCAGCCTGGTCTACAAGAGCTAGTTCCAGGATAGGCTCCAAAACTACAGAAAAACCCTGTCTCATAAAACCAAAAAAAAAAAAAAAAAAAAAAAGTTTCTCCCTGTAGGATTCTACTCACGTGAGTGCACACGTCCACATTTTACCCTTCCTTTCCTCAAAAAGCGGAAATGCGGGCGCTGACTCACTGGGTCTAAGATTGATGCTTTCAGAAGTCAGCATGGATCTACCAGCTTTTGGGGATAAAATTGCTGTTCTTGGAATATAACAGCCTATAAAATTGATAGGCAGTGGTGGCGCACACCTTTAATCCCAGCACTTGGGGGACAGCGGCAGGTAGATCTCTGGGTTTCAGGACAGCCAAGGCTACACAGAAACCCTGTCTGGGGTGGGAGTTAACAGGCAGAATTTTGTGTGATGTGAATATAGCTGTCTTGAGTATTTTGTTTTTAGTAGTTAATATTACATGTTTACAGTTCATCTTGGTTTTGATTTCAGAGCAAGCTTTTCTGATATTGAAAGGCATTTTCAACGACTATTACTGCTATGTATTCTAAGTTCATGACTGTATTTGGTCGTTTTTAACATTGTCACGAACTGAATGACAATACTTAATTACTTCTGTCTTGGTAACAGTGGTGACATGAAATTAGTGTAATTAATTTCTGCATGATTGAAAACCACTGGTCAAGGAAATGGAAATGATGGATTCAAATATAAAATCTTCAGCCTCCAATATCTAGTTGGTTCAGTGGGCACATCACGGGAAACTTGTGAGGCGTAGAGGACCTTACAGAGACAGGCTGGAGAACAGGGAGGTTGGAGGCATCTGAACGGATCATTTCGTCTTGGGTAGTACCTGGGGGTGATTGTGTCTTGCTTAAGTTCATCTTCTGGACTAATTGTTAGTACCTTAGCTGTGGAGTTACTGATGCAGACTAATGGGTACCGCTGGGAGGCATCTTGGATAGTGCGCTTGCCGAGCATCCATGAGACCCTAGTTTGATCCCTGACACTTTAAGTAAATACACAAATGAGCAGAGAGATTCCTGGGCCAAGGGAGTAGATGATAAAGACTTGGAATGAGACCATTGACAGAACTCAGCCGGCACGAGGGAGGGAAGGAAGATCTGACGTGAGGACAGTCCCAGGTTTCACAGATGAAGAGGAAGATGTCAAGAACGGCCTTCCGTGTTCAGTCCACAGTCACCTGATAACTTGTTAGAGTTGGTTTTCTGTGACAGAGAGAATGTGCTGATGTCTGCGTGGCCAGAGCTGTGCGGCTCACTACAAAACAATAAACTGGATGTTTTATGATGTGCTGAGTTATTTTTGTGAGTGTAAGGCCTCAGCTCCACACAGAACAAGGGGCAGGTTTGGGACCTGTTGGGAGTTCATTACAGAGGTTTCTTGGTAGCGGTTTGCCAGAACTTACCCATACTTCTCAGTTACGTTGCTAGGCTCAGCTACTGCACGGTTCAGTTGGGAATTCACAAGATGGCCTATAAACTAAACCTAGCTTGTGCTTTTTGCATTTGCATCTAGGGGTTAAGTCAGCACTTAGGAGGTAGAGGCCAGCCTGGTCTACAGAGCAAGAACCAGTATAGCCAGGGCTACACAGAAACCCTGTCGCACAAAAAGAAGAAAAAGCCTTATTTTGGTCTGGGTGTAGTAGTGTAGACCTCTAATTCCAGGCTAGCCTAGTCTACATAAAAGTTCCAGGTTAGACAATACTACATTAGTGAGACCCTATTTCAAGAAAATACTGGGCGGTAGTGTCGTACCCCATTAATCCCAGCACTGAGAAGACAACCAAATCTACAGAGTGAGTTCCAAGACAGCCAGGGCTACATAGTGAAACTTTGTCTTGAAAAAAACAACTTAGGCCTGGCGGTGGTGGCGCACGCCTTTAATCCCAGCACTCGGGAGGCAGAGGCAGGCGGATCTCTTGAGTTTAAGACCAGCCTGGTCTACAGAGCTAGTTCCAGGACAGGCTCCAAAGCCACGGAGAAATCCTGTCTCAACTAAACAAAACAAAACAAAAAAAACAACTTCCTCTTCCCTCACATCATGACTAATCTGAACATTTTTACTTTAATTTTTTTTTATTTTTAGTTTATGTACATTGGTGTTTTGACTGCATGTATCTGTGAGGGTTTTGATCCATTCGAACTGGAGTAACACAAAGTTGTGAGCTGGGAAGTAGACCCAGGTCCTGCAGAAGAACAGCCCGTGCTCTTGACCACTGACCCATTTCCAGCCCCTATAAAACCTTTTTAAAATTCCACTTGTTGGAGCTGGACATTTGGATCAAACTGCTTTTGTAGAGGACTGGGGTTCAATTCCCAGCACCCACGTGGCGAATGGTTCACAACCCCAGTTCCAGAGGATCCAATGCCCTATTCTGACCTTGGGCACCAGGCATGAATGTGGTACACATACATACATGAAGTTTGTGGGTGGATGGGTGGGGATAGTGCACGTGTGGTCAGACAACAGCTATGAGTCAGTTTTCTCCACCATGTGGGTACTGGTGATTGCATTGGGTCTGCAGGCTTAGGCAAAGTGTCTTTAATTAACCACACTGTTTTTTTTTTTTTTTTTTTTTTTAAAGACTGGGTCTAGACTAATGGTGGTGTCACACACTTGTCTACAAAACTTAAAAAAGACAGGAGCTCATGTAATCCAGGCCTCACTGTAGCTGAGAATGACTGGAGTTCTGGGATTAGAGTGCAATGTACCACATTTTATGTGGTGCTGGAGATCAAAGCCAACTACTCATGAACAGTAGTAGGTTAGCACCCCACCAGCTGAGTCACGTTCTCAGCCCCAGAATAATACTCTTGACCCAAACACAACTGAACTGCTAGGGAAACAATTATTCTAAAGGTGAGTTTTCAGAATTGCAGCTCTGAAGGACCCCTTAAACTTCTGCAGTTAACTGAAGATGCCAGTAGGTGGCGCTCTTACCCACCGCATAGGAAGCCTGTTCTTGCTGTGACCAAAAGGCAATCTGGCCTATGGGATCATCTGTCACCTGAAAGCCAGCTGCAAGCAATGTGGCTTGTAAAAGCCAAGACTCCCGTGGAACCCTGCCACTCAAGTGAAGGGATAAGGAGGGAAAAGCGATACAAAGAGTATAAAGCTAGGTATAGTCAGGCGGTGGTGGCGCACACCTTTAATCCCTGTACTCAGAGGGCAGAGACGGGTCATCTCTGAGTTCCAGGACTACACAGAGAAACCCTGTCTCAAAAACAACAAAAAAGTATAAAGATAGATACAGAGGGAATATTGGTTGCCTTCATGGATGGCTAAGGGTTGTGTTTAGGAAGTGAGAAAGGCAGCTTTCAGGAGATAAGCAATGCACTCTATTCTGAACTGAACAGGATATATATATTCCCACTAAAGATGGTTGTGAGCCCATGTGGTTGCTGGGAATTGAATTCAGGAACATTGGAAGAGCAATCCATGCTCTGAACTACTGAGCCATCTCTCCAGCCCCCTCCTTCCATCTTCTTACCTTTGGTGAAGTGTTCGTAGTAGACATAAGCTCATTCAGCGGCTGTGCCTGCCCATTCAGGCTCTCAGCATCAGAAGCTAAAAACTAGTGCTCCCTGGCTGGCTGCTCTCCGCAGGAACTAGATTACATAGGCACAGAGGTCACCCGTAGGACTCCGAACTCACCTCAGGCTAAGCAGCAGTCAAACTCAAAGACTGGTCCAGTCCACTCACCTTGAAATCCCTCCTGAGTGTAGCTCTGCCGCTGTTACTCCTCCTCCTTAGGGACTCCATACATCACTGGGCTCTCACCTGTCCTCTGCGACCCTTTAATCCAGTTCCTCATGTTGCGGTGACCCCCAACCATGAAATTATTTTGTGGCTACTTCATAACTGTAATTTTGCTGTTATGAACCATAATGTAAATATCTGATATATGACCCCTGTTGGGGTCGTGACCTTCCACACTGCTATATAGGTCCCAAGCATGATCTATTGATGTGTATGCACAGAATTTTTGGGGGCAGCATCCACCACATCAGACCTACTGGGGGAGCTCCTTGTTGCAAGGATGGCAGTGTTCACAGAGCGGGGAGAGCTGCTGCATACAAGGCAACAGTCGGCAGCCCTGGGGTCATTTACCACTCGAAGATGCAGCTGCTTGGATCTGGTTCATGAGGCTTTCATGAGTGAAGTCAGAGTGCTTCCAGTGGCTGGAATTCCTGGAGGGGATAACAGTGACATCTTTCTTTCACAGCTTTCTTTCTTTCTTTGTTTCTTTCTTTCTTCCTTTCTTTCATCAGTCTTCCTTCCTTCCTTCCTTCCTTCCTTCCTTCCTTCCTTCCTTCCTTCCTTCCTTCCTTCCTTCCTTCCTTAATTTCTTTCTTTCTCTCTTTCTTGTTTTTCCAGACAGAATTTCTCTGTGTACCTTTAGAGCCTGTCCTGGAACTCACTCTATAGACCAGGCTGGCCTCAAACTCACAGAGATCCGCCTGCCTCTGCCTCCTGAGTGCTGGGATTTAAGGCGTGTGCCACCACCGCCCAGTCTTCAGATTTTTGATGGATATGTCATCACTTTTTCCTTTGTAGATATGCTGTCTATCAGGAAGTCAAGATGGGTGCCGATGGAGGGGGGCTCCTGCCACGCGAAATTTGAAGATAACCCTTCTACTTTATTTGTATCAAGGGCTGTGCACCCTGCACAGTTTCTCTTTAAGTGACCAAACAGTGATGTGTGGTTCTCTTCTTGGGTAGCACAGAAAGGCTTTTGTTTTGTTCATTTCTGTTTAAGATGGTGCCATTTCCTTGGGACAAGTGAGATGAGGCGAGCCATGAAACATGAAAAAATATGTTTACACGTTGGGTTGATTTTATTTTTTGACCTAGATATAACCTAAAACCTTCTGGGTTTACTCTTTGGATCGCAGATCTTGTAGTCAGCTTCAGTGGTCATTCTTTCGGTTCTGTCCACATTGGGGAATATGTTAAGACATGTGACTTGTTTACACTGCATTTGTTTAACTCTGTGAAGCTGCGATTCTTCACCTGTCTAAAACACCTGATAGTCTAGTGAAGAGCTGAGTGGCCAATAGCGAGGCAGGAGCAAGGACAGGCGGGGCTGGCAGGCCGACCAGGATAAAGAGGAGGAACAAGAGAACAAGGAGAGGAGGACATCAGGAGCCAGCCAGTCAGCCAGCCATGGAGTAAGAGTGAAAGTAAGATATACAGAAGTAAGAAAAGGAAAAGGCCGAGAAACAAAAGGTAGTCGGGATAATTTAAGAAAAGCGGGCAAGGGCTGGAGAGATGGCTCAGAGGTTAAGAGCACTGGCTGCTCTTCCAGAGGTTCAGAGTTCAATTCCCAGCAACCACATGGTGGCTCACAACCATCTGTATTGATATCTGGCGCCCTCCTCTGGCGTGCGGGCATACATCGAGGCAGAATGTTGTATACATAATAAATAAATAAATCTTAAAAAAAAAGTATCTTTAAAAAAAAAAAAAGAAAAGCGGGCAAGAAGCAAGCCAAGCTAAGGCCAGACATTCCTAACTAAGAAAAAGCCCCCACCTGTGATTTATTTGGGAGCTGGGTAGTGGGTCCCTCAAAAAGCCCAAAGAGTGAAACTTTACACATGTCCACCTTTGTTTTTCGTGACAGAGTCTCACACTTAACCTGGGTCTCACTGAGTAGGCCATGTCGGCTAGCCAGCAAGCCCCAGGGATTGACCTCCCCAGTGCTGGGATGCTAAGTGCATGCTACCATGCTTTGACAGGGTCTCTATGTGGCACTAGCTGCTGTGGAACTTGCTGCATAGACCAGGCTGGCCTCTAATTCACAAGGCTCCCGGAGTACTGTGATAAATGGGGTGCTATTGCACGCAGCATCTGCCCTCTGGAGTACTAGGATAAATGGTGTGCCATCACACGCAGCAACAATTTTTTTTTTGAGACTGTGTTTCACATTGTACCCCAGCTTGCCATGGAACTCATTAATTATATTGCCATGTTGACCTATAACTTGTGGCAATCTTTTTGCCTCAACCTCTTTAGTGTCAGAATTATCGGTGTCAGCAACCATATCCAGCTCACACTTTTGTGGGGGGAATTGTAGCCATGTCTGGTCTGGAACTCCTCGCCATATAAGCTAGGCTGACCTCAAATTCATGATAATCCACTTGCTTCTGCCTCTTTAATGCTGAGATGCATCACTGTTTTAAAGACAAATCAAAGGCCAGGTGGTGGTGGCGCATGCCTTTAATCCCAGCACTCGGGAGGCAGAGGCAGGCGGATCTCTGAGAGTTCGAGGCCAGCCTGGTCTACAGAGCTAGTTCCAGGACAGGAACCAAAAAGCTACTGAGAAACCCTGTCTCGAAAAACCAAAAAAAAAAAAAAAAAAAAAACCAACAAATCAAAGAACTGAAAGAAGGGGCTGGAGAGATAACTCAGCAGTTAAGAGCACTGGCTGCTCTTCCAGAGGTCAAGAGGTCCTGAGATCAATTCCCAACAACCCCATGAAGGCTCACAACCATTAAATCTAATCTGGTGCCCTCTACTTGGCAGGTCAATGTTTACAAAAATAAATAAATCTTTTTTAAAAAGAAGTAGAGAAGTAGAGGAAGTAAACAAACAAAAATGATGTCTGTACAAAGTAGACAAATGAGAAGAAGTAGAAATCCAGCTGAAGCTGGGAAGTGGGGTGGTGGCTCTTGCCTTTCAATCCAGCACTCGGGAGGCAGAGGCAGGTGATCTCTGTGAGTTTGAGGCCAGCCTGGTCTACAGGGAGAGTTTCAGTCCAGCACGGCTATATAAGGAGACCTGTTTTTTTTTTTTTTTAAAAAAATCTTTGGTTGGGCGGTGGTGGTGCATGCCTTTAATCCCAAAACTCGGGAGGCAGAGGCAGGTGGATCTCTGTGAGTTCGAGGCCAGCCTGGTCTACAGAGCGAGTTCCAGGATAGCCAGGAAAGTTTCATAGAGAAACCCTGTCT
>NW_026067893.1:13637070-13735954 GCF_014885135.2 Alexandromys fortis | reverse complement strand
GGGACAGTGAGGGGCTTGAGGGACCTGTGAGGGACAGTGAGGGACCTGTGAGGGACGTGTGAGGGACAGTGAGGGACAGTGAGGGACAGTGAGGGACAGTGAGGGACAGTGAGGGACCTGTGAGGGACAGTGAGGGACAGTGAGGGGCTTGAGGGACAGTGAGGGACCTGTGAGGGACAGTGAGGGGCTTGAGGGACAGTGAGGGACTTGAGGGAGAGTGAGGGACGTGTGGCACAGCGAACTGTGTGTGTTTTGCTGCAGCAGTAAGAGAAGGTCCTAATGTTGGGATACTTACCTCTCTGATGCTGTCTCAATTCCAAAATGCAACTGGATCCTATGGTTGTGGACCATGAAGCAAAGGAGCTGAGCCAGTAGCTGGCTGCACACAAGCCTCCCTGGACAATACATCATGTTTTATCTCAGATATATCTCTAATTTTAGAATCTGCACAATGTGCACCTCTCGTAATCCTGACCTCGCATTCAGTACTTTCCTCGGGGCACGGAAACGCCAAGGATGCCTTTGCTACGTACAGAAGTGGTATAGTTAGCTAACCTTGATTGCCAGTTTGATGGGATCTGAAATCAATTAAGAGATACGTCTCTGGACAGGTCTGTGGGGAATCTTCCAGAAAGGATATACTGAGAGAAATAGAGCCCCTCTGCAGAGTATGGGAGAAACCTCCCTTCGAGTGGACAGCAGCTTAGAAACCAAGGTAGAGAGCTCTCGGAGGAAACTCAGAGTTGCCCGCCCGTCTTGGTTTCAGTGCTGAGCATGTCTGTCCCTGCTGCTGCGGCTGCTGCTATTGAGGCTGCCAACCTTTCTGATACGAGACTCCAGATTCTCGGGCCCTCCAACACAGACTGAACTGTCCAAGCCTGCAGAATCGGTGGGGTCTACTGAAGTGTTTAGTTTATGAACTAAAGAGTGACAGGGTCCCCAGCCTCTCCAGAATCATGCAGACGGTCATTATTAGACTCCCCAGACCCTATCGCATAAGCCATTAAATCCTCTCAGCCGGCAGTCTTAAAGCTGATCTGAATGCAGACCTCAGAAGAACAACAGAGGTGTCCTGAAACACTGGGTCATCTGGTCTATCTCTTCCCACTGGAGATTTTTCAGGGGTCTTGTTCGATCAGCCTTATTTTTCTTAACCAAAAATGAATCCACAGCCTCTCATTTCTTGTGGAAACAAAAGAAAACCTCTTTTCCAAAGTAACATATCTTTTGACTTAAATTTTGAATTCAAAATATATATGTTGGATTAATCCAGCAACACTTATAATCAAATGTCTTTTAGCAGCTGTTGCTCCTTCCTCAGTTGTCAAACAATTCAAAGAAAACACAATAACATGCACTATTGCCGGGCGGTGGTGTGGTGGCGCACGCTTTTAATCCCAGCACTCGGGAGGCAGAAGCAGGCGGATCTCTGGGAGTTTGAGGCCAGCCTGGTCTACAAGAGCTAGTTCCGGGACAGGCACCAAAGCTACAGAGAAACCCTGTCTCGAAAAACCAAAAAAAAAAAAAAAAAAAAAAAAAGCACTATTCAGATTCTCTGTGTATCTTTATGTGCCTTTAAAAAAATTCCTTCTTTTATTTTAATTTTAATTTTTTTGAGATTACAGATGGTTGTGAGCCACCATGTGGTTGCTGGGAATTGAACTCAGGACCTCTGGAAGAGTAGCCAGTGCTCTTAACCTCTGAGCCATCTCTCCAGCCCCAAATAAATATTTTTTTTAAAAAGAATTATTAATGTTGGGATCAACAAGATGGCTCAGTGGGAAAAGGACTTGTTACCAAGTTTGAGAACCTGAGTTTGACCCCAGAGGCACCCATGATGGAAGACAGCATCTACACGTTGTCCTCGGACCTCCACACAAGCACTGTGGTGTATGCACCAAAGCTTCCTCTCTCTTCTCGCTTAGTAAACATGTATGGGTAAGCTTGATGATAAGCTATGTGTTCCATGTGCCTGCATCTGCCTCTGCCACCTGAGTGCTGGGACTAAAGGGCCCACCGCGCCGCCCCCCCCCCCCATGATCCTCTTATCTTAACCTCTGTGGCTCTTGGACTTCAAGTGTGAGTGCTGCCACACCTGGACCATTGTTTTTTTGTTTTGTTTTAGATGAGGTTTTACTATGTTGCCCAAGCAGGTCTTGCTGTGCCTAAATGCTGAGACTGGTGGGGGAGGGGTGCCGGGAATTGAGACATGAGGCTTCTTTTCAGGTGGAAGAACAGCAACCTTTATTTTGTTCCAAGCTAAAGCCTTTTATACCTCTACTGCTTCTGTGGAAAACCACCATCCAGAAAGAACACAAACATCCTTGTCAATTACAGACCACAAGGATGTTCCGCTGTGGGTCAGGGGGAGTGAGGGCAGCTAGATCACAACAGCCTCAAACTCACAGAGATCCACCTGCCTCTGCCTCCTGAGTGCTGGGATTAAAGGTGTGCACCAACACCACCCGGCTATTGTTCTGTTTGTTTAAAAGATTTATTTATTTATACATTTTATGTATATGGGTACTTTGTCTGCATGTACATCTGCCCACCAGAACATGGCATCAGTCAGTTGTAAACTGTCATGGGGGTGCTAGGAATTGAATTCAGGACCTTCTGAAGAGAAGTGAGTACCCTTAGCCACTGAACCATTTCTTCAGGTTACAACTTCTGTCCTATTTTCAAAATTAGTGCTTCTTCTCTCCACTTAGTCTGCTTTTTTTTATTATTATTCTAGGGGTTATTTTCAGTTATTGCTCTTTTCTTCTCTAGAACTCTGTGTGTGTGTGTGTGAGTGTGTATGAGTGTGTGTGTGTGTGTGAGAGAGAGAGAGAGAGATAGACAGAGACATTGAGACAGAGAGACAAAGATGTTGTAGGAATTTAGTAGAGTTACTGTATCCAGGGTATTAGAATGAACAACCATTTTTTTTTAAAGAAGCATTTTGGCCTTGAAGAATCCTTGTGGGAAAACAGTAATTGTTTCCGGTGATTTATAGAATTGTTTCACTGAAGGGGCATGGTAGCCACCCCATGATTTTGGCCACAAGAGGCTCAGGCACACCTGAGGCTCTTGGATTATTGTATATTACAAAGGATAAATAATAAAGGCCTAGAGTCATGAGGGCATGTGATGATCTCCTTTAGTAAGACATGTAAATCAGATTACGAATCTTGCTATGAGGAAATATTTTGTGTAATGATCAATAAATACACCTTTGTGTGACTGTTTGGGTTCAGTCCATCAGAAGAGGCTGGAACTTCCTGCTGCCACACAGGCCTTAACCTTTTTCTTTGGGTTGAAAGACCTGGATAAATCCAGACCCCTCTAGCAGGAAGAGAAGAGCCAAAAATCTAGGATTAGCCAGTTCAGTGACTCTGTTTCAGAAACTAGTTGAAGATAAAGTTAGATTGTAATCTTGAGAATAATCTTGAGAAACAGGGAGTTACCCCCTAGTGATCATCACTGGTATTTTCAGAATTTTCCAGTGATGCCCTTCCTACCCCCTTTGGATTACTGGGTTGTGGTTTCTTCCCTTAAATACCCTTTTCCCAGTTACTCAGGGTCGAACTCCTTCCCTGCATGGGTTATGAGTTTTGGCTCCAGTGCACTGGCTCCTGTCAATAGACCTTGTGTGATTGCAGCAAGGACAGTCTCTCATGAGTTACTGGGGGGGTCGTGTTGTCCCGAGACTTGAGTGAGAGTCAACAACTACACCAGGAGTCTTTCATGGTGACCCATGCTACATGGTGCACCCTGACACAGACAGACAGAGACAGAGAAACAAACAGAGGTTTGCTGTGTAGCACAGGCTTGCTTTAAAGTCAGAACCCTCTTGTAATTCTGGGCTCACAGGTTGAGCCTCCATCTCCTGCTGGGAATTGTCCTTTTTTTTCTGCCTGGTTTTGGGTGGATGAGGGTGCAAGATTTTCACCTTGCTACTTTCCTATAAAGCAGTGTTCTCAACCTCTGGGTCACAACCTTTTTGGGAGTCACGTATCAGACAGCCTGCATATCAGAACCTTACATTATGATTCATATCAGTAGTAAAATTACAGTCAGGAAGCAGCAACAAAATAAATTTATGGTTGGGGGTCACCACAACATGAGGAACTGTATTAAAGAGTCACAGCATTAGGAAGGGTGAGAACCATTCTTCTAAATAATGCTGGTTTTCTTTTTCTTTTCTTTAGATATTTATTTACTTATTAGGTATACACATCCATGCCAGAAGAGGGCACCAGATCTCATTTCAGATAGTTGTGAGCCACCATGTTGTTGCTGGGAAATGAACTCAGGACCTCTGGAAGAGCAGTCAGTGCTCTTCACCTCTGAGCCCCTAGTTTTCTTTTCCTTTCTCTTTCTGGGGTACAGTTAGGCTATTTGGAATTAGATAAATCCTCTTGGCTTATAGTTAAGCTTTGTTTTGGTATCTAGCAAAGCTTTTAATATAGAAATAATTGATCTCTGCCAATTGGGGTATTCTATGTACCCAGTGCCCAGCATATTACAGGGTCTGCCCATTCTGGCAGCAGGAACATGGGACCGTTTCCAGGCTGCTTATGCTATTCCTCTCTTGTTACCTAAATTACCATACACATCTGCATACATCTAGATTGAGTAATGCTGCTTTGTTCTAAGTCTTCAGGACAAATTAGTTGCAAAAGGTATATGTGGGTAATGCAATGAGCTGTTTCCCTGTTTGTTTGTTTTGTGAAGCAGTGTCTATAGTGCAGGAAGGCCTTGGAGTCAAAGCCATGCCCCTGCCATAGACCCCTCCCTCAAATGATGGGATTATAGGCAGGAGCTGCCACTCCCGCATTAAAGCCTCTAGACTTTCCTTCGGATTGCCTTTGGGGAGGCCACCAGCATCGATGCTGTTTAGCTCAGTAGGTGATAGGGAGCCTGTGAATGTCTTGGGCAGGAAAGGATTTGATTGACCTGAACAGCGAGCAAGAGCAGGAGACATAAGGTTTCAGAAGCATTTCATGCAGGAGGAGCTGCCGGTGCAAAGACTGCTTGGTGGTGGTGGACAGGGCTGTGCTGCTGTTGGAGGACAGCAGGGGAGACAACACTCAGCATGGTGGAAAGTGAGAACCACTGGGGTATGCTGCAGCAGGCCTCTTGTTGGCTCCCAGCCACTCACCCTCGAAATAATTACACAGAAACTGTATTGATTAAATCACTGCTGGCCCATTAGCTCTAGCTTCTTATTGGCTAACTTTTACATATTAATTTAACCCATTCCTATGAATCTATGTATCTCCATGTGGCTGTGGCTTACCGGCAAAATTTTGGCATGTCTGACTCTGGCTTCTCTTTTGACTCCGCCCTTCTTTCTCCCTGTATACAGCCTAGCTTTTTCCGCCTAGTTCTGTTCTTCCCTGCCATAGGCTCAAAGCAGTTCTTTATTCATTAATCAATAGAAGCAACACATAGACAGAAGGACCTCCCACACCAAGGTAGGTAAGGGTGAGGTGTATTAGGGCCCCATTCCTCCCCCATTGCTAGGGAGTAAACCCAGGCCAGGGACTTGCTTATTGTCCGGCTGTCCTCTGTTTGTTTGGTTTTTGAATTTTATTTTATGTGTATGGGTGTTTTGTCTGCTTGCATGTCTGTGCACTATACACATGCCTGGTGCCCCTGGAGGAGAGAAGAGGGTGTCAGATCCCTTGAACTGGAATTACAGCTGTGGGCACCTGTGGGTGCTCTCTAGAAGGGTCCTTTGAAAGAGCAGCCAGGGTTCTCAACTGCTGAGCTGTCTCCCTAGCTCCCCAGATGCGTTATTTATTTCATTTTATATTTATTTATTATTCTTTTTTGGTTGTTCGAGTCAGGGTTGTGGACGACTTTTTTTTCCTCCACCAGACCCAAATAATGACACGGATACTTATTAATTATGTAGCTTGGCCTTATCTTAGGCTTGTCTCAACTAGCTCTCATAACTTAAATTAGCCCTTATAATAATCCATGTTCTATCACATGGCATTACCTCTCTCATCTTGCACCTCCCGTTCCCCCTTAGTGTCTCCTGGTGTTTCCCTCTGAGTTTCAATTCCTCCTTCTCTTCCTTTTTCTCCCCTGAAATCCCACCTATACTCCTGCCTCATTATTGACTGTTCAGCTTTTTATTACACCAATCACAATACATTTTCACACAGCGTACAAATATCCCACAACAAGGGTTTCTCTGTGTGTCTCTGGCTGTTTGGAACTTGCTGTATAGACTAGGCTGTCCTGGAACTCACAGAGATCCATCTGTCTCTGCCTCCCAAGTGCTGGGAATGAAGGTGTGTGCCGCCACCACCACTGGGCGACCAGATGCATTCTTTTTTATTTTATTTTATTTTATTTTTAAGTGGGAAGAGTATGTTTTTGGCTCCATCTGAGGCTATATGGTCCATCACAGCAGGAAGGCACGGTGACAGGAGGGTGAGGAGGTGGGTGGTCCCATTGCATCTGCACTCAGCAAACAGAGATGAAGGCTGATGCTCAGTCTCAACCTCCCTTGCACTGCATCTGGAGCTTCATCCAAGGAATGGTGCTTTAACACCCAATTCTGTGTTACCCCTATACAGTTTGCGCGCCACTAATCGTACACTAATCATACGCGAGTCAGGCAAGGGCCTGGAGACTTAAAGAACACACAAAGAGACCTGGGTCATTCGAAAGGAGATCAGCCAAATGTAGTTTATTTAACCTTGGGGAAATCCTTACTTACCTTGCTGCTGCACAAGGATTTCTGCCCAGGCAGGTGGGAAATTACCACACCAAAGATGGAGTCAATGCCCTACAGCTAATCACCAGGCAGGGCAGAGGGAGCACAGGAACAAACAGAATGCTTTAGTTAGCTGACCAGAAACTGTCCTCAAGATGAACCCCAGGAACAAGGGTAGACCGGGGCCCTACATGTTGCTACTTACCATGTACACTTAGATAAACTCCATCCAGAACCCCTCACAGGCATGCCTGCAGGTCTGTCTCCTGGGGGATTGGTTTTAAAGCCTGTCAATAGTCAGTACCAACTTCCACATCATCACACATATCTCCCTTGCTCTGTCCCTACTGTGTTTGGGCAGGGGACGCTGGAGACATCCTTTCTGATTTCCATCCCCTTCTGTGCAGAGGCTTCCTCCCCCTTTTGATGCCCTCCTTTCTTCTATGCATCCCTTAGTGGGACAGAGCCCTGGAGACCTCAGTAGCTGTGCGAAGTTGTCCCTGTATTCTGTACATCCCCCCACCCCAAGCCCTCATTGTCATCTGCAGACTCGGCCCCCACAAGCCCTCCCCACCATCTGAAGACTGGGATTTCCACCCAAAGCTTCCTCACCCTCTCCTGCGCTTGTGCCTTTTCTCTGTTTCTGGCTAATGCTGAAAGTCATTTGAGGTCTAGTCTCTGAGTCTCATAGTTTATATGGCATGAAACTAGATCCCAGGGCTTCAATGCACACTGGGGCAAGACTCTACCAACTGAACTACATCCTCGGTGCCCAGCTTGTTTTATTTTATTTTTGAGACAGAAACACATGTAGTCTAGGCTGACCTCAACTTACTGAGGTACCTGAGATTAGCCTTGAACCCCTAATCCTCCCACCTCTGCCTTTTCAGTGGAATTATAAACAGATGCCACCCCAGCCACACACCTTTGTTCATTTTTTAATTGTGTTTTATTTGTACTGTTGGCTGACAAGAATTCTTTATTTTCTTTGGTGAGGGAAAATTATGGTTTAAGACAGAATCTCACCCTGTAGTCCAGGCTCTCATCAAACTCACAGCAATCCCTAGATTGAAGAGGAGACAGAAATATCTAGAAGTTCAGACCAGTTTAGCTTAGACATACAAGTGCTACACAGACATGCATTATCTACAAAACACTCACACACACACACATAAATAAATAAATAAATAATAAATAAATAAGCTTTTTTTTTTTTTAAAGAAAAATATGGGGCTGGAGAGATGGCTCAGAGGTTAAGAGCACTGACTGCTCTACCAGAGGTCCTGAGTTCAATTCCCAGCAACCAGATGGTGGCTCACAACCATCAGTAATGAGATCTGATGCCCTTTTCTGGCCTGCAGGCATACACCCAGAGAGAACACTGTCTATATAATTAGTAAATATAAATATATAAAAAAAGAAAAATATAGCTGGGCATGGTGGCACACCCTTTAATCTTCACACTCAGGAGACAAGTCAGGTGAATCTCTGTGAGTTTGAGGCCAGCCTGGTTTACAAAGTGAGTTCCAGGACAGCCAAGGCTGTTACATAGAGAAGCCCTGTCTTGAAAACAACAATAACAACAAAAGAGAGAGAGAGAGAGAGAGAGAGAGAGAGAGAGAGAGAGAGAACGAGAATTAGAGCAAGAGAGAGAGAGAGAGAAGAGAAAAGAAAGAAAACTATGATGATTCTACTTCCAATAAAAATCTAAAATAGAAAATTGTTAATGTCAGAAATTGGGTTCCAAGTAGATTGTGGTGGTGCATGCCTGAATTCTCAGTGCTTAACAAGATGAGGAGTAAGGATTGGTGTGGATCTAAGACCAACCTGGCCTGAGCAACATAACAAGTTCCAGACTACATGCCAAGACCCTTTCTCAAAAAACAAAAACAACCACACCCAAACAAGCAGAACCCCCACAAAGACAGCCTCCCTTTCCCTGACATCAGAAAAGAAAGAGGGAGAGAGAAGATAGGTGAGAGGTTATCAGGACCTGAGGGAAGGGATCAGGGGTGCTTGTTGCTTAATGAGCCGAATTTCTGTGGCAGAGATGAGCAGCTTAGCAAAGAGGCATCGTGGTTGCAAAACCCTGGGAACGTGGGCTGTGAGGGAGCATTTACTTGTAGCATGGCACAGGGTCGTGGTCTGAACGTCAGCCCTGCTGTTGTGAATGTAATTGTTACCACTGAATTAAATTCTTTAAAATGATCAGGCAGTGGCGGTTCAGCACTCAGGAGACAGAGGCAGGCAGATCTATAGAGTGAGTTCCAGGACATCCAGCGATACACAAAGAAACCCTGTCTCAAAAAAACAAAACAAAAATGATTTAAGTTACTTAATGTGGGATTCCCCTCTGTATGCTGTGAATACCAATGATTAATAAAGAATCTGTCTTGGGCTTGTACAGGGAGTAGAGGTTGGGGGGAAAAACTAAACTGAATTCTGGGAGGAAGAAGGAAGAGTTAGAGAGAAGCCTTGTCGCCGCACCGGAAACAGAACCTGGAACTTTACCAGATAAGGCACAGGCATGTGGCGATGCACAGATGACTAGAAATGGGTTAAATTAAGATATAAGAGTTAGCCAGTAAAAAGCTAGAGCTAATGGGCCAAGCAGTGTTTTAAATAATCTTGTTTCTGTGTGATTATTTTGGGGCTGAGCTTCCAGGCAGCCAGGAAACAACAAGCAGCCGTCTTACAACAGCTACACAGTAACTAACAGCACCCATGCGGCAGACAGCGGACATCCACTCCTGGCTCCTCTGGCACCAGGCACGCACTTTCTGTGCACACACTTACGTGGTCTAACACCTCACATAAAAATTAAATTCTATTGTGGGTCTCTGTCTCCTTTCATCGCCTGATGAAGGTTAATATTCAGGAGGAAGCCTATATGATTTTCTTTGGGTTCTCCTTCTTATTTAGCCTCTCAAAGAACCTGAACTATAGGCTCAATGTCCTCTATCCATGGCCAGAAACCAAACATGAGTGAGTACATCCCACGCTCCTCTTCCTGGGTCTGGCTAACCTCACTCAGGATGGTGTTTTCTATTTCCATCCATTTGCCTGCAAACTTCAAGAATTCCTTGTTTTTTACTGCTGAGTAGTACTCTAATATGTATATATTCCATACTTTTTTCATCCATTCCTCAACTGAAGGGCATCTAGGTTGTTTCCAGGTTCTGGCCACCACAAACAATGCTGCTATAAACATAGTAGAGCATATACTTTTGTTGTGTGATAAGGCCTCTCTTGGGTATATTCCCAAGATTGGCATTGCTGGGTCCATGGGTAGGTTGATCCCGAACTTCCTGAGAAACCTCCACACTGCCTTCCAGAGTGGCTGCACAAGTTTGCATTCCCACCAGCAATGGATGAGTGTACCCCTTTCTCCACAACCTCTCCAGATGAAAGGAGACAGAGACCCACAATGGAGCACCGGACTGAAATATCAAGGTCCAAATCAGAAGCAGAAGGAGAGAGAGCACAAGCAAGGAACTCAGGACCGTGAGGGGTGCACCCATACACTGAGACAATGGGGATGTTCTATCAGGAACTCACCAAGGCCAACTGGCCTGGGTCTGAAAAAGCCCGGGTTAAAACCGGTCTCGCTGAACATAGTGGACAATGAGGATTACTGAGACCTCAAGAACAATGGCAATGGGTTTTTGATCCTACTGTACCTATTGGTTTCGTAGGAGCCTAGGCAGTTTCGTGGATGCTCACCTTACTAGACCTGGATGGAGGTGGGTGGCCCTTGGACTTCCCACAGGGCAGGGAACCCTAACTGCTCTTTGGGCTGATGTGGGAGGGAGACTTGATTGGGGGTGGGGGAGGGAAAGGGGAGGCGGCGGTGGGGAAGAGACAGAAATCTTTAATAAATAAATAAATAAAAATTTAAAAAAAATTAAATTCTATTTTATATTCAAAAAATGATAAAAATGGAGCCAGTGAGATGCCCAAGTAGGTAAAGGTGCCTACTTTCAAGGCTGACCACCCGAGTTCAATCCCTGGGAGCCACACACTAGGAGGGAACGGACTCCTGCAAGTTGTCCTTGGACTCCACGCACACCTGTGCTCCCCCAATAAAGAATTGTAAAACATTTTATTTAAGTGATTAAAATAAGGCTGGGGCTGTAGCTCAGCTGGTAGTGCTCTCCTGCAATGTATAGGCACTGGGTTTCATCCTGAGTAGCAAATGAACCAGGAGCAGTAGCCGGTGCCTTTCCAGTACTGGAAGTGGAGTCAGAAGTTCACAGTTATTTTTGTTACACAGCAAACTCAAGGTCAGCTTGGACTGCAAGAGTCAGAACTCTTGCCAGGCAGTGGTGACGCACGCCTTTAATCCTAGCACTTGGGAGATGGAGGTGGAGGCAGGAGGACTGCTGGAGAGATGGTGGTTAAGAGAATTGTCTGCTCTTCCAGGGGACCTGGGTTCAATTCTTAGCACCCACATGGCAGCTCACAACTGTTTGTAACCCCAGTTCCAGGGGATTTAGCATCCTCACACCAAAAAAGAAAAAGGGGACTGGGGGTGGGAAAAATGTGGTTGTGGTATTATTACACATCTAAAATCCCAAGAGAGACTGAAGCAGGAGAATTGCCTCAAATTGGAACCTTGGGCTATACAGGGAGGTCTAAATCTGCATGGATTATTGTGTGTATGGGGGCATGTGGGTGCTGGCAGAAGGTAGCAAGTAATCCAAGGTGGGGACGGTTTTCAGGATGGGCAAGATGGGCACAGAGGTGGCATAGTCCTGTCATTCCAGTACTCCAGAGACTCAGGCAGGAGGCGCAAGAGTTTTAGACCAGCCTGGGCTACATAAAACAAGAAGGCTAGCTTCTGTCTGCCTTCGAGATGCAATCCCTGCTCCGTCCCACACGATGCTTCTGCTGACGTCTTGGCTGAGTAACTGTGTATAGCTCCGGATTAGTTTAGCCAGCGTGGCAAACCATCACAGGGAAGGGAAGAGCGAGGGCAGCATATTCTGCCTTCCAGCCTTCAGGCTGAGTAAGTATGTGCAATATGTGTGTCTTTAGTGGCCCTTGAGGTCACTGGATTCTCTGGCCCTGGAGTTTCAGACAGTTGTGAGCCACCAGGTGGATGCTAGAGACTGAACCCAGGTTCTCTCCAAGAGCAACAAGTGCTCGTAACCACTGAGTCATCTCTCCAGTCCACCCCCCCCCTTAACATACGGTTACTTTACTTTGTTCTGGGGGCACCTCACCTTGGTAAACTGACAAGTGGGGATGGCCAAGGCAGACAAAGAGAAACTGAAGTTACTGGGGTCTTCAAGAAGGAGTCGCATAAGTTAATAATTTAAAGGAAACTTCTATGTCTCTAAGGAGGGGATCTCCACCTAGCCCATCATTCTCCTATGAAAGTCCTATGGCCTCCCAGGTCCACAACAGGGGACCCGCTAAGTCAGTGCTTCTCAACCTTCCTAACGCTGAGACCCCTTAGTACAGTTCCTCATGTTGTGGTGACCTCAACCGTAAAATTATTTTCATTACCACTTCAGAACTGTATGTTTGCTACTGTTACGATTCAAAATGTAAATCTTTTTGGAGACCCTTGCCAAAGGGTCGTGACCCACATGTTGAGAAACACTGTTCTAAGCACAAGAGTCAGAAGCTAGGACGGGGGTGGGGGGCACAGCTGAGAACAGGGTAGGGAGCAGGATCAAGGATGGACACAAACGTTTGACAGCCCACTGAAGAAAAAGGGGCTGCATTCAACCCAGCTGCCGAATGAGGACTTTCCACGTGAGGGGCAGCGAGGTGAGGGTACCTGTGACCCTGACTTCCCAGAAGATGGGCAGGGTGGGAGAGAAGCTGTTATTAAGGTTTTTTTTTTGTTGTTGTTGTTGTTTTTGAGACATCTGACCTTGAACTCAAACTTGCTGTGTAGCTTAGGACGACCTCAACTCCTGACCACCTTGGCTTCAGCTTCCGTGTGTTGGGATTGCAGGTGTGCATTACTTTCTCAGCTGGGCTGCTGTGTGTCTTGCCAAAATCTTAGCTCTGGTGAGGCAACCCTCTATGTCAAGTTCCTTTCGTCTCTGTCTTTTGGCAATAGGTACCTTCCTCCACTTCTTGGCAAGCAAACTCCTTGTGAAATATCCTTGTCTTTCACGATACTGGGGCTTTGTTTGAATGGCCTAGTTTGGGTGTGCTCTAAGTCCTGCCTTAGACGATGATGGCAGGATGAGAGGAGAAGGAAATGGGTTTTTTTTTTTTTTGAGATAAATTCCTGAGAGTTTGATAGACTGGTGGTGTTGTAGATAAGACCTTGACTCTCAGAAAAGTTCTTATAAACTGGGGTGACGAGACACGTGGCCTGGAAAAAAAACCCACAAGATTTGGATATAACTTAGAGAAATAACAATTTCAATTCATAGCAACCAATCATAGTCGAATCTAGCCACAGAGTCAAGCCATGAAACAGTGGGAAGCAGGCCCATATTGTGTGCTTCTCCACTCTGGGGCCAGTATGGACTCTTGTTCAAGCTCTCAGATGTGCAGGAAGGAAGTTTAAGGGAGCTGGCTGTTTTCTACAGACAAATCTGAAAACCAATGTCCCAGGGAAGTGGCAGAAAGAATCTCAAAGACAAGTTTGAAACAAGTCCAATGAAGTGTCAAGATCCACCTTAGCTCACAGTGGCTCAGCCTCCCAGTCCAATGCAAGCAGCAAGTCATGGAGACAGCCACACCCCAGGGTTTATCCCATGAGTAGCTGTCCTGTACCTTCCCTCCCAGAAGCCACTCACAGGGCAAAAGCAGGGAGTTGCTGTACCCATATCTCTGGAGGACTTTTCCCTGTTTGTGTATCTTTCAATGTCCTTCTCCCAGCTGTAGGAAGATTCTCTTTGAACTCACATCTCTCTGAGGCCGAAGTCTGAAGTAGAAGTATTAGCACATGTTCAGGACTTCCTGGGTCACACGGAACTCCTGACAAGCTACTTGGCTTATTCCCTTTTCATTGAACCCCAAAGTCTCTTTCAAGGGTGTCACTTGCACAGCGGGTTTTCCGAAGGTTCTTGGCATGACTGGTAACGGGGTACATGCTTTTTCCAAGGGCATTCATTTGCTTCATCTGAATTTCTTCCGTGCTCTAAGGTCCTGGGCACCCTGAGAAAGGTGCCATTCACAGCTTTTGGTCAGCTGTGGGATCTAGGCCTGGTAGCTTATTTTGTATTCTTCACCTTGTTATTAAGTTCTTAGCCAATGTCTGGCAAACAGCCGAACAGTAAACATTAGCTGTTATTATCAGTTACTAGATTTTTTGTTTGTTTGTCAAGACAGGGTCTCACTATGTAGCCTTGGCTGGCCTGGAATAAGATACTTTACGTAAGCCAGGTTGGCCTTGAATTCATAGAGAATCTGCCTGCTTCGGCCTCTGTGTCCAACTCATCGCTACCAGATTTTGTGTGTATGCGTGTGCACAATACATGTGAACATGTTTGATCTGGAGATCAAACCTAGGGCCTCATACGTGCTACGTAAGTGTTCTACCACAAAAGCCAGCTGTCCTCTGACCCCACACAAGCACTGTGGCATGTCCCCTGTCCCATCAGCAAATAGACGGAATAGATTTTTTTGCAAAGAAATTCAAATTCATCATTTTTTGGCTTTTGACAAATATTGAGTATCCAAGCTCAAAGTCATCCTTGGTCTTAGCCAGCTTATGGTAGGTTTGAGGCTAGCCCTAACCTTACTTTCCCTCTAATGGGTTCTGAGTTTGGTCTGACAGGAAGGTCTTTGATCTCTTTTGGAATGGATTCTTGTGCAAGTTGAGAGATAGGCTCTAGCTTCATCTGTTTACCTGTGGATATCCCACTTTCCCAATACCGTCTGTTAAAGATGCCATCTTGCCTCCAATGTATATTTTTGTCATCTTTGCCAAAAATCAGGTGGTTCTTGCCATGTGGATATATATCTTGGGTCTTTCTTTTTTCTTTTCTTTTTTCTTTTTTTGGTTTTGTGTGTGTATTTTAAGACCAATTTTTAAAATTAGATTTAAAAAAAGATACCAATCCAAATTCCCACTCCCTCCCCTCCTCCCTCTACACAACCTCCCACCCCACCCCCTCCAATCCTAGGAGAAGGCTGAGCAAGGTATGCATCCAAAGAGAATAGGATCCCCAAAAGCCAGTAGAGATAACTCCCAGTGCCACTGCCCATGGGACCTCAGTCTGCCCCAGCCATACAACTGTCAACCACATTCAGAGGGACTAATTGGTCCTATGCTTGTTCCTTCCCAGTCCAGCTGGAGTTGGTGAGCTCCCATTACCTCAGGTAAACTGTTTCAGTGGATGAACCTCTCATGGTCTTGACCTCCTTGCTCATATTGTCATTACGTCCACTCTTCAACTAGACCTTGGGAGTTCAGTCCAGTGCTCCGATGTGAGTCTCTGCCTCTGTTTTCATCTGTTGTGGGACGAAGGTTCTATGGTGATATTTAAGATAATCATCAGTCTGACTACAGGGCAAGGCCAATTCAGGCCCCCTCTCCTCTATTGCTTACGGTCTTAGCTGGGTCATCCTTGTGGATTCCTGGGTATATCCGGAGGGACATGAGAAAAGCTGCAGCACCCCACAGCCAGAACAGCAGCTGCCCGCTCATACCTGCAATCCATGCCTCCTCAA
Organism: Alexandromys fortis; assembly: GCF_014885135.2. Classification (NCBI taxonomy): domain Eukaryota; kingdom Metazoa; phylum Chordata; class Mammalia; order Rodentia; family Cricetidae; genus Alexandromys; species Alexandromys fortis. The sequence goes on along the minus strand of NW_026067893.1, from coordinate 13,720,590 downwards.
GCCCTTGCTTTGATACCCCTGCCCTTACCCCTGATTTCTGTCAACTAGTAGCAGGGCTAGCCTCCTGGGAAATCTGAGATACATATACCCCACAGCTGACCCTGGAGGCTGGCAAAAGATTTTCCCCTGAAGGAAATATTTGGACACGGGGGTTCAGACATCTCCCCCACTTGTCTCCTAGGGGCGAGAAGCGGGACTGTCTCCATGGGTGTCGGGAAGGACTTGGGACATAAAATGGTATTTATCTGACCAGAGCCTGCTGCTGCAGGCCAGACTAGACCCTCCCTAAAGGGGCCCTAGCTATCCCTGCTGCTGCCCGCTGGACTAAGCTACTCTCCCTGCTTCTCTGCTGGCACCTCCCAACACCAGCCCGGGCACCAGAAAATCTCACACCTGTTCCAGGTTGGCGATTCTGTGTATGTTCAGAGACACCGGTCCCAGAACCTTAAACCTTGCTGGGACCCTACACCTACTGCCCTCAAAGTGGACGATCTTGCAGCCTGGATCCATGCATCTCACGTCAAGCCTACACCTCCACAGGACAACCCAGGACCATCCAAATGAAAGTTTCAGCGTACCCAAAATCCTCTCGCCTCTTGGGAGGATACTGAGCAAACCCCTGGAAACTTTTATCCTGTATGCAAATATTCTGAATGATATGTTTGTCCAGGGGGGAAAAATAATATGGGGGGAGCGGCTAAAGTTTATTGTGCTGTCTGGGGATGTAAAACCAATGTCAATGTCTCCTGGTTGAGGGTTAACAAAAAGGACTTAGTCTCTTTCACCCGTACCACACCAGAAAAAAAGTCTGAAATCACAATCACTTTTACTGAGAAAAAAAAAAAAAATCTGACAGGCAATACTTGGGGTTTATAGTTATATGATCCAGAAAAAAAGACATAGGGATTCTGTTGACCCTGTGAATGGTAACACCTCCAATGACCATAGTACTAGGGCCCAACCCAGTATTAACTGACCAGGGCCAATGAGCCCCTACCGAGGTAGCCCCCCTTTCCAGGGCCCTGGGCTCTACTCCTAGTCCTAAAAACCCTTCTACAGCTCCTGCTTCACTGCTGGCAAGCTCTAATACAGGCCAGTGACTGTTTAATCTGATAATGGGAGCCTTTTCTTTGCTAAATAGTACTGACCCCAGCTTGACACAATCTTGTTGGCTATGCTTGTCAGCAGGACCTCCCTAATATGAGAAAATAGTCTCATCTGACAGTTTATTGATCTATGATGGGTCTATAACACTGGTTTGTTAATTTCTGTATACAGATCCAATTGGTCCTCCAAATTTACTAATATCTCAAGATTGAGATATTTGACCAAATAAGAGGAGGGAATGTAAGACTTTAAGACAATCCTGAAGCCATTTTTGACAATTCTGAATCCTCTCAGCCTCTGTGCCATAGTGCTTCCCCCCTCCCCTGGGAACCAAGGACCTAACAGCTACACTCGCACGTACTCAGTTCCTGAACAATTACCCATATACATATGCTTTGGTTCGGTCCCCTGGGAAACGGGGTCAAAATGACCTCTTACCTCATCTGATCTGGCAACAGCTCTCCAGTCAATTATTGGTATTAGCCCTTTCAAATAAGCCAATCAGAATAGTCAAGAACAACCCCCCTTGCTTCTGTGGCCCCTTTAAAAGTAGACTACCCGCTATTCGAGGTCCCTTGGCTTCCCAAATGCTGGGGGACCCTGTCATGACAGAATTAATAAAATCCTCATGCTTTTGTATTGGCTGTAGTATGTGAGATGGTCTCTGGGGGCGACTCCTTCTCGGTGTTTGGACGCTAGAGTCCAACACTCCCTCCCTCCTTCCCTCCTTCCCTCCCTTCCTTCCTCCCTCCTTTTTTTTCTCCTCTCTCTCTCTTGCTCTCTCTCTTTTTCTTCCCAAGACAGGTTTTCTCTGTGTAACAGCCCTTGCTGTCCTGGAACTCACTCTGTAGTCCAAGCTGCTTTCGAAGTCACAGAAATCTGCCTGCCTCCGCCTTCCGATTGCTGGGATTAAAGGTATATAGCACTACTGCCCAGTGAGGTGTGTTTCTTTATTTATATTTATTTCATATGCACTGGTGTTTTGCCTGCATGTACATCTGTATGAGGCTATCAGATCTGCTGGAACTGGAGTTACAGACAGTTGTGAGCTGCTGTGTCAATGGTGGGGATTGAACTGGGGTTCTCTGGAAGAGCAGCCAGTGCTCTTAACCACTGAGCCATCGCCTCAGTCTGCAAGGTGGGTTTCTTAAAGGCAACAAATAGGTGGATCCTCTTATTATCTATCTATCTATCTATCTATCTATCTATCATCTATCTATCTATCTATCTATCTATCTATCTATCTATCTATCTATCTCTATCGTGTGTGTGTGTGTGTGTGTGTGTGAGAGAGAGAGAGAGAAATGTGTGCGTGTGGTGTGGGTGTGTGCACAGAAGTCAGAGGACAACTTTCAGGAATTAGTTCTTTCCTTCTACTCTAGGATCTAGAACTCAGGTCATATGGTTTTTGTGGTTTCACCTGCTAAACCCTCTTGCTGGTCCCAATCCTATTTTTTTTTATTGAGTCTGTTTGTTTGATTGAGGGACTAACCCCACTCTATCCATACTTATTATTAAAAACTATGTATTATGAGTCTGTTTAAGATGGCTCTGCAGTTAAAAGCACTGACTGCTCTTCCAGAGAGCCCGGGGTTCAATTCCCAGCACCCACATGACTGTAACTCCAGTTCAGGGGACCCAACACTCACCTCAGGCATACATGAGGTAAAACACCAGTAGGCATAAAAAATTTTAATACAAATAACAAAACTATGTATTATTTATGCAGTTTTATTGGGTTTTTAGTATATGGTGGTTTCTTACTCCTTATTTGTTTAACCACTGTCTTTGTGTGGCTAAAACCCTTTCCTGCAGCCCCATGGGTGTGCCTCCTATGGTTCCCTTCACTTTGGGAGACTCCTTCCTGTCATGAGTGGTCATGAGTTCCGTTAGCCTGTTTGGGTTTCTCTGTATAGCCCTGGCTGTCCCGGAACTCACTCTGTAGGCCATGCTGGCCTTAAACTCAGAGATCCTCCTGCTTCTATTCCCAAGTGCTGGGATTAAAGGTGTGTGCCACCATGCCGGGATTGTTTGTTTTTAATATCTAGCATATTTTTGTTTCTTTTAAAAAATAATTTTTGCTTACATTGCCCCTTTGCTTTGCATGCATACTATACACTTTATTCCGTACAGCTCTTAATTACGGCGGGAGATTCTGGCTCAATAGGAAGAGCACTTACCGCTTCTGTAGAGCGCCATAAAGCTGAGGAATTCCAACACATTTATTAATAAATAAAAACAATAATCCCATTACCCAGAGACAAACTCTTAATGCTTTGATTTATTTATTTATTTTTTGGTTCAATCTTCCTTGCAGTTTCTTCTGTAATTTTTTTTCTCTACAAAAATATTATGCTAGGCGGCTGGTGGTGCACACTTTTAATCCCAGCACTAGGGAGGCAGAGTCAGGTGAATCTCAGAGTTCAAGGCCAGCCTGGTCTACAGAGAGAGAGTTACAGGACAGACAGAGATACACAGAGAAAGCCTGTCTCGAAAAACTAAACCAACCAAACAAGCACACAAAAAAACTTCATAAACACTCTTCCATCTAAGGAACAGTTAGTCTTACATTTTAAAACTTACCATGATTCTTTGAGAATGTCCTGTATTGTTTTTTTTTTATTTTTAGTTTTTTGGACAAAAGGTCTTACTATGTAGCTCCTGCTGTCCCACTATGAACTCACTATGTAGGTAGACCGGACTGAGCTCAAACTCACAGAGATCCCATGTCTGCCTCCTGAGTGTGTGTGTGTGTGTGTAACAGCTCTGGCTGTTGTGGAACTCTCTTTGTAGAGGAGGTTAGCCTCGAATTCACAGAGCTCTACCTACCTTTGCTTCTCAAGTGCTGGGATTAAAGGTGGGCACCACCACCATTCAGCTATTTGTTTATTTTTGAGATGGGGGTGGGTTTCATGCAGTCCAGGCTGACTTCAATGTTGCAATATAGCTGAGGTTAGCCCTGAGCTCCTGGTCTGCTTGCCTTTGTTTTCCAGTTTCAGGGAGCAGGGAGTAGAGGCCTATGGCTCTCACTCAGCTATGCTTTCTTTTGTTTGTTTGTTTTTATAGACAGGGTCTCTTGTAACCCAGGCTGCTCTGAACCCCCTGTATAGTAACTGAGGATGGTCTTGAACTTGTGATCCTCCTGCTCGTGGCTTCAAGTCCTGGAATTACAGGCTTGTGCCACTGAGCCCATTTTTTGTGATGGTGGGGATTGGGCTCAGGGCCTCTTAAATGTTAGGTAGTCACTCTACAGACTAAAGCCTGTTCATTTTCTGTGGTTGACCCGTCTTGTTACATAGTCCTGGCTGGACTGGTACTCGTGCTAATGGAAATCCTTCCTCAGTCTCCTGAGTGCTGGACTACACGTGCACACACCACCAGGCCTGGCAGCTGATTTACAGCATTTGAGTAATGGAACAGTTATGACTTTGAATACTGTTTTTCTTTTGTATCATATCATAAACCTGGTTTCATATTTCTTCATATTCTGGTAGGTGCCCAAGCTCTGCTATATTGTCAGTAGTCAATATTACAGATGCCCATGAATGGGTTAATTCCAGCTCGCCATCTTTTTTAAAAATTGTTTTTATTGAGCTATGTATTTCTCCTATACCCCTTCCTCCCTTCCTTTCCCCCTCCCCCTCCCCCTATGCTCCCTAATTATCTGGTAGCTCTCTGTCTTTTTAAAAAGATTTATTTATTTACATATTTTATGAATATGGGTACTCTGCCTACACATACCTCTGCACACCAGAAGGGGGCACCAGACAGTTGTGAGCTGCCATGAAATTGAGCCCAGGTCCTCTGGAAGAGCAGCCAGGGCTCTTAACTACTGAGCCAACTTTCCAGCCTCAAGAGAGACTGTCTTAAAAAAAAAAAAAGTCAGTACAGTACTTGGGAGGCAAAGGCAGGTGGATCTCTTTGAGTTTGAGGCCAGCCTGATCTACAGAGCGAGTTCCAGGACAGGATCCAAAGCTACGCGAAGAAACCCTGTCTTGAAAAACAAAACAAACAAACAAACAACAACAACAACAACAAAAATCAGTTGGTTCTCGTTACATATTTCCTAATCCTGTTTTTAGATGGATTATGAAAATTGACCTGGCTATTAGTCAGGTTTGAATAGCACTGTTCCAAGTCACTGGCCAGCGTTAGATATTTTTGCTTGGTTTAATAGGCGCTAATCAGAATGATATTATACATAGTCTTTAATTTTCACTTCCTTAATTACTAAGGAAGTTGAGTCCTTTAAAAATATATGTTTATTGTTTCTATTTGCGCTTAGGTGCATATTCAGTTCAAGGCCACAGACATTTTGTGTGTCTGCCATGTGACCAGGTGTTCTCGAGAGCAAATGACCTAGTAAAGATTTGGGAGGACTAGGATTGTGCAGCGCATGCACGGCTAACTACATGCCAGAGGTAGAAACACTATTGCTAGGCAGTTTGGGCAAAGACCTCTGGGTAGAAACAAGGATGAGGTTGATCCTATCCTACAAACTAGGCTTGTTGTTGTTGTTGTTGTAAGAGCATCTTTCATGTAGCCTAGGCTGGCTTAGACTAGGTCTGCTGCTGCAGGGGATTTGGAACTTTCCACCTGTCAAGAGCTGGGGTTAATTACAGGCATGTGCCACCACACCTGCCTTTGACTAGTCTCTCAAAAACCGAGTGACTTTAGAGTCAAGCAGCGAATACAAACATGTCCAGGAGAGGAATGTTCTCAGAAAGGGAACCAAATGTGGAGGGAAAGGGGAGGCTGTATTATGGCTAAAATATGAAACGCAGGGCTGAGGGATGCTGGGACATTGCCTGGAAGACACCGATCCAAGTTAGTGTCCTGAGGACTTGGTTGTCATCCTTAAAGAGAACTGACTTGGGGACCAGAGGATGGCTCAGTCCAGATCCCCATCACCCATGGGAAAAGCCAGCCAGGCACAGGTCTGCAGTCTCAGCATTGGGAGAAGGGCAGATGAGGAGACAAGCAGCCAGAGCTCACTGGCCGACCAGTCTAACCAAACCAAAGTTTCATGTTGAGTGAAAGACAGTGACTGAAGAAAGTAAGATGGAGGTAAACCTGTCAACCTCTGGTCTCCATCTACACGTGCATATACACGCGAAAATGTGACACACACCCCTGTAGACACACGCGCAAGCATCCACACGAGCACCTACGTGTGTTCACCCGCTTGATCATTCCACAGGTGTCACACACACATACACAGACACATACAAAGAGGAGTGGCAACGGCACGAGTGAGCTGACTGACGTGTGCTTTCTTGTTTCTGAGATGGCTTCTTGCTATGAAGCCCAGGCTGTTCCTCCTACCTCCGCCTCTCAAGTTACAGGCATGTCTGATGTGTGTTTCAGAAAGACCTTTCTGGATAACCAGGACCGATGGTGCATTGCCTGTGATCCCAGCACTCAGGAGTTCGAGGCAGGAGGACCATGCTCAAGGATAACATGAGCCACACACATAGTGAGGACATGTCTAATAACCAAAGACGAAGAGGAGGAAGAGAAGGGGGAAATGATGGAGGAGGAGGAGGAGGAGGAGGAGGAGGAGGAGGAGGAGGAGGAAGGGGCCTGTAATGGTGGCAGCTAGGGAAACAGAAAGGCAGTTACCATTATCTAGAAAGCGCCTTCTAGCAACAGAGGTGGACTTAGAAGGGCTGGAGCGTGTGAAATGAACCTGTTTATGTTCATAGTCATTCATCAGGAGTCCTAGATAGGGCTGTGAATATGTTCCTTATGTATTATGCACGGCCATTCTTTATTTGCCCTACTTAAAATTTTATGTCCATTTCATGATTCTCCCCTTAAAGTTTTTAAAGTGTGGAAAAAGGTATATAAACATACCTTTACCATTTCCAACCTTTTTAAGTATACAATACAGCCGTGCTAAGCCTACCCTAGAGTTCTAAAGTCAATCTTCAATCATGACTTTCCTTTTTTTTTTCTACAATGTTATGTTTATTGGCATTTGTCTGCATGTATGCCTGTGTGAGGGTGTCAAAAGCCCTGGAACTGGGTTAAAGACCAGTGTGAGCTGCCATGTGGGTGCTGGGGACTGAACCCAGGTCCTTTGGAAGAGCAACCAGTGCTCTTAGCCAGTGAGCCATCTCTCCAGACCCCATGACTTTCCTTTTAATGTAGTTTCATTGAGTTTTATTGAAAATAAACTGAAATTTGTAGTCACCTTTTAAGCAATAATGATTGGTGTCTGCTCAGTGTCTAATATTATTTAATATGCATTCTATAAAATATAGTCCAGGCTTATTTGAAACTCACTCTGTAGCCCAGGCTGACCTCAAACCTGAAATAATCTCCTACCTTTTCTTTCCAAGTGTGGGGAATATAAGCACGAACTGCCCCTGGGGCTGGAGAGATGGCTCAGCTGGTAGAGCACGAGACTCTTAATCTCAGGATTGTGGGTTCAAGCCCCATGTTGAGTGAAATTTTTTAAGTAGAGACTGCTCATTTATATTAATTACAACATTGTTTGGCCAATAGCTTAAGCTTATTTCTAGCTAACTCTTTTCTTTTTCAAGACAGGGTTTTTCTGTAGCTTTGGTGCCTGTCCTGGAACTAGCTCTTATAGACCAGTCTGGCCTCGAACTCACAAAGATCCACTTGCCTCTGCCTCCCGAGTGCTGAGATTAAAGGCGTGTGCCACCACTGCCCGGCTCTAGCTCTTAAATCTTAAATTAACCCATTTTATTAATCTGTGTATTGCCACCAGGCTATAGTTTACCAGTGCTGGCATGCTACTCCTTTGGCAGTTACATGGAGTCTCTTCGACTCTGCCTACTTTCTCTCTATATCTCTGTTTGGATTTCTTGCCTGGCTTTACTCTACTAAGCCATTGGCCGAAACAGCTTCTTTAATAAACAATGGTAATAAAAACGTATTCATAGCATACTGAGGGGAATCACACATCAGTTAAGAGCACTGATTGCTCTTCCAGAGGAGCTGGGTTCAATTCCCAGCACCCACATGGCAGCTCACAACTGTCTGTAACTCCAGTTCCCCAGGATCTGAAACCTTTACACCCAATGCACAGAAAATAAAGTTAAAATAAATTATTTTTAAAAAGGCATAAAAAGGTGATTGCCACACCAGCTGTGCAATCCTCTTTAGGGCATAGTTTCACATGATTTCCATAAACATCCTTCTGAGGAGGGTATTTTCTCCATTTTACAGACTGGAAAGCTGAGGCCAAGAGGTGTGATGTGATCCCTTTCTCCAAGGTTACCTGGAGACAGAATTTGAAGAGAGGAATCAAACGACCATGTCATTTCTAGAAGAAATGCTAGTATTTCATGTCAAATGGAAGAATTAAAAAAAAATCTAACCTGAGAGATTAGATAATCAGCAACTGGAAAGATCCGCCTATTTATGAAGAATTAAAGAAGATAGCAATAAACCTTCTTCTTCTTCCTCTTCCTCTTCCTCTTCCTCCTCCTCCTCCTCCTCCTCCTCCTCCTCCTCCTCCTCCTCCTCCTCTCCTTCTTCTTCTTCTTCTTCTTCTTCTTCTTCTTAAGGAGAGTCTTATTATTTAGTTCTGGCTATCTTGGACCTCACTATATAGACTAGGCTAGCTTCAGTCTCTGAGAGATATGCCTGCTTCTGCTTCCATAGTGCAGGGAGTAAAGACAGCTGGTCATAACGTCTTTCTGACGGGTTTATTTGACGGTGCTCTGGAAGATACTGGTGGAGAGGTCAACAGACAGTTGCAGATGGGAGACAAGAGCTGGAGGAGAATCCCTAGGCATAGCAGGCAGTGGCCTGGCACCAGCAAACACAGTGGCATGTTATAGAAATTTCGCAAGCCACAACCTGAGCCAGTCGCCCTGCACAAACCACCCTGTCACTTCTTCCTCAATGCCGAGGATTTCAGGAAGGCCGTCACAAATAGCACAGAAGATGTCTGGAACATTTTCCCTGTAGAAACAGTATCACCCAGGTTTACAGACAGCGAGTTCCATTGGTCACTTTCACGCTCAGTGCCTGGTGTTGAGAGACTGATTTTGACTATTTTCCTGCAAAAGGATGTGTGTAGTGCCCTTGGAGGTCAGACAGGGCATCAGATGCCCTGGAACTGGAGTTCAGATCATTGTGAGCAGGTCAGACAGGGCATCAGATGCCCTGGAACTGGAGTCCAGATAGTTGTGAGAGGTCAGACAGGGCATCAGATCCCGAGGAACTGGAGTTCAGATTGTTGTGAGCTGCCGTGTGGGTGCTGAGAACTAATACTGTTATTCTTTAAAACTTTTATTTTTTCACCAGTCAGCCATGGTGGTGCAGATTTTTAACCCCAGCACTTGGGGGGCAGGTGGATCTCTGTGAGTTCAAGGCCATTCTCCTCTACCTAGCATTTCCCAAGTCACTCAGGGCTGTGTAATGAGGTACCGTCTTTTTGGTTTGTTTTATTTTGTTTATTTGTTTTTCAATACAGGGTTTCTCCTTAGCTTTGGTGCCTCTCCTAGAACTTGCTGTGTAGACCAAGCTGGCCTTGAACTCACAGAGATCTGCCTGCCTCTGCCTCCCAAGTGCTGAGATTAAAGGTGTATGCCACCCACCACCACTCGGCTGAGACACTGTCTTAAAGTGGTTTTTTTTTTAATTAATTTATTTTTTTATGGAGTAGGAGCACTTCTGCCACAGTACGCATGTGGATCACAGGAGAAAATTTACAGGTGTTGTTTCTCTCCTTCTACAGTGCGGATCTCAGAGATCAAACCAAATTCGTTAGGCTGGGCAGCAAGTCCCTTTACGCACCGAGTCTCCCTGCCGGCCAATGCGAGCTTTTTTTTTTTTTTTAATACTCATTGTTTTGCTTGTTCATTCACCCATCAAACATGTTCTCTCTGAAGGCCTCTGAGAGCCAAGTTATGAGTGAAGCAATTAGGAATCCCTGGTTATAGGTAGGAAAGCCGCAGGATCCGACAGAAATTTGACGGAACTGTCTTCTGCGTGGTTGGGCGGAGATGAGCTGAGGGTTAACTACTAAGGGATTAACTATGGCTGGAGCTTATGAACCTGGTAAACACCAGGTTTGGGAACAGTTTTTCTGATTTCAGGATAATAAAGAAAGAAATGTACTGTATTAAAGAAGGCTGAAGTATAACCAGCTAGTGTGAGTTCAGTGGTGGTAGCTGTGGTAACCAGGTGAGAGGCGACAAGACACCGAGACACAGATGCATACTCAAGTCATTTAGATAGGAGAGGCAGAGCTTCCCACTTCCTCCTTCTGTAAGACAGCCCTAAATGTTTTTTTTTTAAACTGCTTAAACAGCTTTGGGGGCTGAGGGATGGCTCAGTGGTTAAAAATGCTTTAAAGGACCTGTGTTTAATTCCCAGCATCCATGTTGGGCAGTTCATGATGGCCAGGAAAGATAGCTGGCCTTAAAGGGCACCTGTGCATACATAGCACAGACATATACACATAAATGCAAATACATTTTTTAAAAAAATTAAAAATTAATTTTTATGTGGTGTTTTGCCTGCATGTATGTCTGTGTGAGGGTTGAAGATCCCTTCAACAGTTAGACAGTTGTGAGCCACCATGTAGGTGCTGGAAATTGAACCCAGGTCCTCTAGGAGAAAAGCTTGTGTTGTTATTTTTTTTAACTTAAATTTATTTTATATACATTGATGTGAAGGTGTCAGATCCCCTGGAACTGGAGTTACAGACAGTTGTGAGCTGTCATGTGGGTGTTGGGAATTGAACCCAGGTCCTTTGGAGGAGCAGCCAATGCTTTTAACCATTGAGCTATTTCTCCAGACCAGTAAACAAACAAACAAGCAAATAAATATGAGTGGTGTGTGTGTGTGTTTTTATTTGTTTTTGTTTTGTTTTTATTTTTTCAGACAGGGTTTTTCTGTGTATCCCTGGCTGTCCTGGAACTCAGATATCTGCCTACTTCTGCCTCCTGAGTGCTGGGATTAAAAGTGTGCACCACCCCTGCCCGACTTAAATATTTTTTTAAATTAAAACTTCTGTTTTCCTAATTCATTTGTATGTGTGTGTGTGCATGTGTGTGTGCGTGTGTGTGTGCATGCATGTGGTATATGAGTGTAGGAGTTACTCCTTTGAGGCACAGTCTTTGAATGAATCTAGAGCTTGTGATTTCCTGGTAGGCTGGCAGCTAGCAAATCCCAGCAATCCTTTTATCTGTGTCCCCACAGCCCGGGGGGTTACAGGTGGGCAGGACAGAACACTGCCTTGTTACAGGTGTCAGGATCTGAACTCAGGCCCTCAAAGTTGCACAGCAAGTGCTCTTAATCATTGAGCCATCTCTCCAGCCCCTTACATATTTTTCTTTCTTTCTTTCTTTCTTTCTTCCTTCCTTCCTTCCTTCCTTCCTTCCTTCCTTTCTTTCTTTCTTTCTTTCTTTCTTTCTTTCTTTCTTTCTTTCTTTCTTTCTTTTTTTTTTTTTTTTTTTTTTTTTTTTGGTTTTTAGAGACAGGGTTTCTCTGTGGTTTTGGAGCCTGTCCTGAAACTAGTTCTTGTAGACCAGGCTGGTCTCAAACTCACAGAGATCCGCCTGCCTCTGCCTCCCAAGTGCTGGGATTAAAGGCATCCACCGCCCAGCTTCTTTTCTTTTTCTAAGATAAGATTTCTCTATGTATAGCCCTGACTGTCCTGGAACTCTCTCTGTAGACCAGACCGGTGATGTTGAACTTACAGAGTTCTGCCTGCCTCTGCCTGAGTGCTGGAATCAAATACTGGCCCAGCTGATATTTCTTTTCTTTGCACTTGTTTTGGAGATTCCCATCACCTCTCAAACTGTTCTAAAGCCTTCTAATACCCCTTCACTTTCATAAGTCAAGGGCAAAAAGAGGGACAGCCAGTAAGGGCTTACAAGTTTCGAAGCTTTTTGTTCACTGGAGCCAGACACATAGGTGTAGGAGTAGACTCCATTAGGCAAGTTCAGACTGGGAGGAGAAACAGCAGGGAGCCTCTCCTGGACCTGGATACCAGGAGCCCAGAGGGTGACCCCATTTTTCTCTCCAAAGTTTTTACTGGGCGTCGGAGAGGACGGTTCAGGAAACTATTAAAAAAAAACCCCATAACAGTTTGAGTGCTACCTCCTCAAATATTAACATCAACAACTCGACAGTAAAATCCATTAAATTTATCTCCCTCCTCCCACAAGCACAACGCCAAAGCTAGGAGACAGAAACCACCAGAGCCGTTCTTCACCGCCCTGCTTGCTCTACCTTATTCCAGCCTGGGTTTCACAAGGACATTGACGCTTCCTTCTCTGAAAGTGGGCGCCTGCAGCCAAGAAAGAGTACCTCCACTTTCTCTTCACTGCCAAGTAGGGGAAGATGAAAGCAAAATGAGGCAAAGGCTACGGTCGGCTGTGCCAGAGGAAGACTTGTCTGCCTGGGTACTCAGTGAAATCAAGGATTGGGGCAGGGGGTGTTTATGAGTCAACACCTGACAGAATTTTAAAAAAGGAGGAGGAGGAGGAACTGGGAAGAGTGAAGACGACTGCTGGGTTCGGGCATGCTGGGTTCATTGTTCATGGGGGAGGTGCCCTTGAGGACTGATCAGTCCAAGAGGAGGATGCTGGTGAGACTCAGGGGCGGGACAGAGATGACTCTTGGCTAAGATTGGATAACTGCTGAGGGCGGGAGCTGACCTTGCACAGCCTGGGTCCCCAGTTTAATAATTGGCGATATATACGGCCAGCCCTGGCCACAGGAGTGCGAGCGGGCTGGTCAGCAGCGCACGTGCCAGGCTCCGGGTCCCTTCTTCCTACACACAAGTTCTTTCCGTCCTGGTATTCTTCGTCCGGTCCTGAAATCCATCCATTCCATCCTTGGCTCTCTCGGCTCTCATCCAGCTCCCACCCCAAGCTCTGAACCTCGTCCTGTGCAAAAGCGAAATGGCTACATCCATGAACTTCTCACGTGGTTTAAATGCGGAGGTGGTGCAACCCTATGACTTCGAGATGTTGCGGGACTTAAGGCCCTTTTTGGAGGAGTACTGGTGAGACCTGGTGAGGGGGAAGGACCAACTGCTTGGAGGGGAGTAGAGACAGGGAGTGAAAGCCTGTAATGTTTCTCTTGCTGCCGGGATACTGGCTCCAAACCTTCCCCCTTCCCATTCCGTCCTTCAAGGTTTGCTTCAAAGAGATCAGAACTGGAAGAAAGGATCCCAGAAGTGAGAAGATGGGGAGAGGGGTGTGGAGGGAGACAAAAACAAAGGGGAAAGTGCAAACTACAGCTGAGGAGTGAGATTGACCAGAACAAAATGCTGTTAGGTGACCTCAGAGACAGAGGACCTGCCTGTCGAGTGCCTAGGGTCAGCCGGTCCTACACAATTACTATGTATCTTGGCTTCTGTGAGGATTGCCACAAAGTTGGGAACCTCTTCCAAGCTTTCCCAAGGCTCTGTCTTATCCGCCAGACATGTTCTGTAGGCTGTTTTTGTTGTTCAATCAAACTCAGCATGAGCCAAACAGGCAGAAGATGTTCTACCCCTCCTGACACCGCAGCCTGGATGGAGTAGCTATTGGCTGCGGGTGGACAGCTGTCACTGAGAAAGTCAAAGTCACAGAAACCTTGCATACGGCTCCTCCTGTCCTGTGCTAGGAACTTTGTATGTGAATACTGCTGGTATCCCCTCACCCCCAACCCGGTGTTCCCACACGAACAAGCAATGTCACACTGGTGGAACTTCAGTCTAGAGAAGTCCCTGGGGAGCTCAGTGGGCTTTCCTCTAGGCAGTGCCCACCTGTGACTCCTTCCCCTCTTCCTCCTGTCTCCAGGGTTATCTCGTTCCTCATAGTTCTCATCTATCTGTTGCTCATCTTCGTGGGCCAGAACTACATGAGACCACGGAAGAGTTTCAGCTTGCAGGGGCCTCTCATCCTCTGGTCCTTCTGTCTGGCCATATTCAGGTAAGGCACTCTACACCCAACCCCTGCTACTCCTTAGTCCTTACACCTGCCTGTTATCCCGAAGGCTTTCTAAAGTCCCTAGCTGCCTTGACTTCCTCATTATCTTATTTTCCTCCTTTCTTGGGCCCAAGATGGCAGTCTCTGCCTGTCCCATACCTTATCTATTTATTTATTTAGGTTTCATTGTATAACAGCCTTGGCTATGTTGAAATTAGCACTGTAGATCAGGCTGGCCTTGAACTCATATCCATTTGCCTGCCTCTGCCTCTGGAGTGCTAGGGTTCAAGGTGTGCACCACTCCTACCTGGCCCATACCTTTGAAAAAAAAATGTTTAGTTTTAAAGACAGCCTTTCAAGTATTATCCCAGACTGCCCTAGTTGCCCCTATGGGACCCAGGCTGGCCTCATACTCTCTGTATCCTTCCTGCCCCAGTTGTCTTTGTTCTGGGAATACAGATGTGAGGATCCACTCCAGGCCTCTCGTACTCACGAAACCGATACAGCCAGCACATTTCTCTAGCCTTAAATACCAAAATTCCTCTTCAAAGACTCCAACCACTTCCCCAGCCCCTCGTTCCCATGCTCGTCCATCCCCATCTGCCACTTATTTCTTCCAACTTTCACCCCATCACAAGAACCTCATTCTTGACTTTTAGTTCCACTCCTCCCCCATGTTTCTCAACCCTTATCTCCCTGAGAATACTTGTTAGATCTATCAGATTGGTGTCAGGATCTTGAAAGCTGGAACTACCCTCTTTGGAAGGGTAAGGAGGTAACAGGGCTTAGAGAGCGTGTCCAGATGAGGAGAGGTGAGGATGGGTTCACGCCGGGGAATGAGCCATTATGCTCCTGTGCTCTGTCTCACTTCAGTATCCTGGGTACAGTGAGGACATGGAAGTATATGGGAACACTGCTATTTACACGGGGCCTCCAGCAAACTGTGTGCTTCGCCAACTACGTCGATGACACCATAGTCAATTTCTGGTCCTGTATCTTTGTTCTCAGCAAGGTTGTTGAACTCGGTGAGTGTATGGGCTTTGTCTCTGATGCCCAGTGGCTTGCATTCCTCCTCAGAGCCTCCCCTTCCCCTTCACGTGGAGAGTCCCTTCTTCCCCACCCTGAGAACACACCCAGAGCAGTGGGTAGTCCCAGGCCTGGGTGGGATGCCAGCTGTGATTCCTCATCTCTCAGGAGATACAGCCTTCATCATCCTGCGTAAGCGGCCGCTCATCTTTATCCACTGGTACCACCACAGCACTGTACTCCTGTTCACGAGCTTTGGATTCAAGAACAAAGTGCCTTCAGGTGGCTGGTTCATGACCATGAACTTCGGGGTACATTCCATCATGTACACCTACTACACTCTGAAAGCTGCCAAGGTGAAACACCCCAGCATGCTACCTATGGCCATCACCAGCTTGCAGATCCTGCAGATGGTTATGGGAACCCTCGTTGGCATCCTGAATTACATCTGGAGGCAGGAAAAAGGGTGCTACGCCACAACAGAACACTTCTTCTGGTCCTTTATGTTGTATGGGACCTATTTCCTCCTTTTTGCTCACTTCTTCCACCAAGCCTACCTCAGACCCAAGAGCAAAGCTAAGTCCAAAAGCCAATGAGAGCTGAAAGAAAAGATGGAACCTCGGGCTTTCCTCCATGGCACTAAGGGTTAGGTGTGGGAGAATGATTAGGGTACCTTCCCTGTCTGGTTTCCCCCATGGGACTTGTACCCAAAAGTAGCAGGGAGCTATGACAAACAAGAAATGTCATCCTTTGATCTTTCTGCCTTTAATGTGAAGGCTGACCAAACCCTAGGAAGGGGATAGAACTGAGGTCCTTAAAAATGATAATATAAAATTTATTTATATTTAGAAATCTTTCTCTTCTTGCCATATTTTTTTTAAATTAAAGAGATCGACATTATTTTGAGGGTTTGCAGACTTGGAGAGGGAAAGTGGACACTGGTGGGGAAGGCTGCCCAAGTGATCTACAGGTGGGAAGCCTAAGGGTCTCTGAAGGATAGAGGCACACACAAACAAGGAATCCTAGGCCTGGTAGGCGCTTAATAAATGTCTGTTACAGACTAGAATTTTTGTGTGTGTGTTCAGAGTTTATTTAGTGGGTATAGGGAAAGGTATAAGGGTAAAAAGGTTATGGAGTGGAGAGAGACAGACAGAAAAAGAGAAGAAAGAAGAACGGAGGGGAGAGACAGAAGCTGCCTCTTCTTCAGAAGAAGGGGGGAGAAGGGAGGGAAGGGAGGGAGGGAGAGAGAAAAGGAGGGAGGGGAGGCAAGATCAGCTTGCCTCCACCAGACTAGAATTTTATTGCTATTCTGTTAGAGGTCCGAGCCTCTGAAAGGAACAGTGAGAAACAAATGCCAAAATCATAGGCTTCCTAAATTGCAAAATAGATCCCTGAAAGGAAGCATCGGAGATCAAACCTACTAGCTGTCCTCCCTGAGACCACGAGGTGGCGTCGCAGCACCAGCATAGGACGATTCCTGTCAACTAACTGGTCACACCAAGCTTCGTATTCCTTTACTCCAGAAATCCTCGCTTCCCCATCCCGGAGGAAAGGAGTGAGACTGAATGAAGCCTTAGAAGCCTGGAGACTCACTCCGCTCCCGTACATCCAGCTGTTCTTTAGGACAATGGGAAGGATGAAGGGAAGGAGGGCTCAACCGCAAGTCTGAATCATTAGGCCTTTGACAGTCCGCGCACTTTTATTTCATTGATCTTTGAAAACGGGATAGGGGAAGTCTGGAGAAGGCGGGATGGGCCAAGGGTGAATTGGCCCTGGGGGAGCTGGTCCCTGTTCCTGGCCTTAGTCCCAGGGGCGCGGTCTCCGTCTAGGGGCCAGACCACCCTCGGGGCTGTGAGGGGAAAGGCCCTCTTCGGAGTCTGCCGCTTCTCCCCGGGTGCCCACGCACCCCTTTTAGACCCTGGGACGAGAAGCCAGTCTAGGCGATCCCTGTCCGGAGGGCTGTGAATTACTGCCCCGCCCTCGGGGATGATCCACAGACCGGTGGCTCATACGGGCCGTTCCACGGCATACTGGCAGGGGCTGAGGTTGGCGGCAGGAGGCGGCCCGGGCACGGCGGGGTAGCTGAAAGAGGCGTGCTGTTTGGCTTTGAGCCGCAAGCTAGCCAGGCTCGAGTTACACGGGTCCCGATATACGTAGGGGGAGGAGGCGGCTGCCGCAGCGGCGGCTGCTGCCGAGGCGTAAGGGCAGGACACTGCCCCGGAGGACACGGCCGCTGGAGCCAACCCGGGGGGTGCCCCTCCCAGGCCCTGCAAGGCTCCGGGACCTGGTACAGTGCCCGGAGCAGCGGCGGCCGAGG
This sequence comes from Alexandromys fortis, assembly GCF_014885135.2. NCBI lineage: Eukaryota > Metazoa > Chordata > Mammalia > Rodentia > Cricetidae > Alexandromys > Alexandromys fortis. Next base: position 13,703,229 of record NW_026067893.1, on the reverse strand, counting down.
GCACCATGGAGGCGGCGATGGAGCTGGGTGGTGAGAACACAGGCTGCGAGGCCAGAGGCCCCACGTTGACCGAGTTGAAGGCGAACGGGAAGGTCTTGGCGGCGAGCGGCGGGGCGAGCGCCTTGGGCGGCCAGTTGCCATACGAGTAGCCGGGGTACACCTCCTCGTAGGGCGGCACCAGGCCCCCGAGCGGGGCTGCGAAGCCACCTTTGCACAGCTCCGCCTGCTGGCTGCGCTCTCGCTTCCGCCACTTGGCGCGTCTGTTCTTGAACCACACCTGCGGGTATCGGAGAAAGGCTGTCAGGACCCCGGGCGGCTGGGGAGGGGGCCAGCCAGAGTAGGATCGAGCCCGGGCGGGGAAGATCAGAGGTGGATGCAGCCTAGAAGGGAGGTGCACACTGAGCCAGGGGCCCCGAGAAGAGAAGCCAGTGGCCGCAAGGTCTTGCTGGGGAGGGAGGCAGCTTGGGATCAAAGAGAAACAAGACGGAGAAGGTGGGACCGGGGCCGAGCAAGGAATCGCTTTCTAGGGAGTGGCAGGCAAGGCTGCTGGAAGGTGGGGATCCCCGGCGGGAACTGGACCCGACGTGGGACCCGTACCGCAGAGCCACCAGCAACTTTCAGAGCCCCGCGAGAGCGAGATGCTTGCAGGTGTGGGCTGCGGGTCAGGCGAAGCCATACCCGCACGCGGGCCTCGGTGAGGTTGGTCCACACGGCAATCTCTTCGCGGGTGCTCATGTCGGGGTAGCGATTCCTCTGGAAGGTGGCCTCCAGCTCCTGAAGCTGCTGGCTAGTGAAGTGCGTACGCTGCCGCCGCTGCTTCTTCTTCAGCGAGCCGTCCTCGGGGGAGCCCCCCGGCAGTGAGGCCGAGGCCTTCTCCGAGTCTAGGGGGCGGAGAGCAGATTGAGATAGGTCACAGGGAGCAAGGGCCTGTGCCGATTCTCTGGCTTTGGGACCTCAAGGAATTCTCAACACACAGTCATCAAGGCTAAACTGTTTCCTCCTCCACCCCCAGAAGGGGGCGCGCTCACCACTGTGCTCCTGGCCCTTGCAGCCACGTTCCGGGAGCGGAGGGTGTGGAGTGCCTGCATCTGACAGGGACAGGGCAGGGCTCCGAGCCTCTGCCTCGCTGAGCAGCCCGAACTCCATGGAGGGAGGGCTCTAGGGGAAAGAGAAAACACAGATCAAGTTAACAGAGGTAAAAACCAGGGACTTACGGCCACCCTGACGTGGTGGCGCATGCCTGTGATCTTAGTACTCAAGAGGCAGACCCAGGAAGATCGCCCATGAGTTCGAGCCCAGTCTACCCTACATTATGAGTGCCAGGTCAGCCAAGAACACATAGCAAGACCCTGTCTCAAACAAACAAGACAACAACAACTAAACCTTGGGGTTATCACAATCCTAGTAGGATTTCCCCACAACATTGTCGCCTCGTTTCTCATGTGTTGACATAAAGCTGTCTTGAATAGTGTACTCTAGAATAAGCGTGGAGAGACAGCTCGGTGGTTAAAAGCACCACTTGGATTCCCAGCACCCACATGGCTGGTGGCTCACAACCATCTGTAATTCACTACTAGTGGATGCAAAGCCTTCTCCCGGCCTTCCCGGGGACTGGACACCCAGGTGCACAGGCATGCATGCAGGGAAGACACCCACACACTGAAAACACATCTAAAAAACGGAAGAGTTGAGAAAGAGAAACCAAGTGAGAAAAAGGTGTACACGGAGAGGTTTTATGCACACATGAGGACCACAGATACACTAACTGGTAGACACAGGCCTAGTACCACAGCCGTTCCATTTTGTTTGCTTGAGGCAGGGTCTCATGAAGCTCATGGCTTTAATCTGTGATCGTCCTGCCTCTACTTTCAAATGCTGGAATTACAGGCCTGTGTTACCATGCCTTATTAAGTTTCAGTTTTATTTATTTGTTTTTTTGGGGGGAGGGTTGAGACAGGGTTTCTCTGTGTAGCCCTGACTGTCCTGAAACTCTCTCTGTAGATCAGGCTGCCCTTGAACTCATAGAGATCTGCCTGCCTCTACCACCCTAGTGCTGGGATTAAAGGCATGCAATACCACCACCGCCTGGCTTTAAAGACTTTTTCTTTTTTTTTTCAGTTTTATTTTTTAAAATATAATGTTTGTTTAGAGTCAGATGTGGTAACAATTCCAGTACCCAGAAGGTAGAAGGTCTTGGACTTTAAGACCAACCTTGGCTACATGAAACCCTGTCTCAAAAAACAAGGGGTGATTCTTCTGTAAAGTGCTTGTCACACAAACATGAGGACTTGGGTTTGATTTTTTTAGCACGAACATAACACCACTCTTTAACCCCATGCCTGGGGATAGAAACAGGAGGAACCAGCAGATTACTGGCCAGCTCTAAGTTCAATGAGAGACTTGACAAGATGCAGAATGATTGGAGAAGACACAGATGCTGATCTCTGCCTCCACATATATGTGCGTGCATACCTTCATACACATGAACATGTACACAAGGAATACTTGTTTAGATTTCCTGTAGAGTATCTCTAATCAAAAGCTCTGGAACTGCAGGCTGGGGAAGTGGCTCGCTAATGAAGAGCAGTGGTTGCTTTTCCAAAGGTCCTGAGTTCAATTCCCAGCATCCACATGGTAATCCACAACCGTAGCTATGACTGTAGTCCCATGGGATCTGATGCCCTCTTCTGGCATGCATGCAGATAAAATACCCATATACATAAACAAAATAAAATAATTAAAAAAATAAACCTGAAACTGGAAATGTAACCCCAAGCATGGAATTCAGAGAATCCTAGGTTTCAGACACCGACACCAAGATTAGGGATGATCAACCCAGCTCAACCATTTCATAGGTGGACCCAAAGAACCAAAGTAACTCAACTAAGTCACTGAGCTTATTTGCACGGTTAGGACCTGAACTAGATCTGTGGGCTCCTAAAAGGCTTTTTTTTTTTTTTTTTCAAATTGTGTCCTTGGAGCCTGCTGCAGACGCCCCATCAGAGGTTTCACTAGAACGCCAGCTTGGGTCTCCTTAGGTCTGCTTCAGCACTAGGGCCACCCTACTTGTTTGGGTTATTATACTTTCTGAAAGGATTTTGTTTGAATAAAGGTTCCATGTCAAAATCAAGTTTGAAAACCACGAGGGGGGGTTGTTGGGAGAGATGGCTCGGTGGCTTCAAGCACCTGTTCTTACTGAGGATCTGGGTTTGATTCCCAGCATCCACAGGGCAGCTCACAACCATCTGTAACTCCAGCTCCAGGATATTCAGTACCCTTGTCTTGTCTCCACATGGGCAAAACAGTCTTGCAAAGTAAAAATAAATAAACAAATGAATACAAATTACAAAAGAAAAGAAAACCACAGGCACTTAGGACCCTCCTGTTCCTTTGCTTGTCCAAAACATCTTGCTTCCTACTATTCCTACTAGTTATCCCTCCGTCTTATGCCTGGCAGTATGGATGTATTCCTTTAGACATATCCCCAACACACACACACACACACACACACACACACACACACACACACACTCAAACCTCCGAGCCTGATCTTGTCAAGGAGCCTGCCTAGGTCCCTCTGGAGGGTTTCCCTGCAGGGTCCTCCTTCTGGTGGGCTCTCCCAAGACCTCTCATGGGAAGAAAGGGAAGGGACAGTACTGGCACCGATGATTCCAGGAGCCTCTTGGGCAGGATATAGAAACTAGAAAAGGACAGAGCTAGGTGTGTGCGTGGGGGTGTGTATATGTCTCTCTCTCTCTCCAACACCTTCTCCCCATCTTCAGGGACACAGCACAGGCTACACGGGGAGGCATTAATGTGCTGGATTAGCCCACATCGAGATGAACTTCATTTGGCAGATCTGAATTATTAAGAGCCTTTCTCAAGGGTGTGCAGATGGACAATGGCCTGTGTTTGTACATGGTAATGCCCCCTTCAGCCAGCTCTGAGAGCACAGCTGTGCCCCACCCCAAGCCAGGTTGACAGTAGGGCAGAGGTCAAGGCAGAGGTTAAAAACAGTCCTCCCTCTTCTGCTGGCATAAGGGTTGTGATCTTGGACTTTTTGCTGGGGTTAGAGGGGCGAGCAAGACCAGAGGGAACCCAGCAAGGAAGGGAGAAGTCACCCAAGTGTGCAAGTGTGCTCGGTTTTTCTCGCTTTCCAGGTCTCAGGGCAGGAGCTTGGAATTGGAGAATTCAGACCCGACAGGCCACTCCCCACTGGAATGGAGGTGGCCTTGCAGGGACCTGTGACAGTTTGACTAGCACTTCTTCACAAATTTCTGGGGGGCACTTAGAGCTGGAAATTGAGGTGCAGCTTCAGCCTGCCCTTCCTTTAGATTCAAGATGACCTTGAAATTCAAACCGCGCTGCTGACTTTTCCAGGAGCCACCGAAGCAACACAGAACCGGGCGAAAGGGACAGTGAGGTTTGCTTGTGGGAAAAGCTATGTCCCTCTGTTGCCATTCATCCGTCCAGTCTGTTTTGGCAGCAGACTCCTAGTTTTCCAAGCTCCCCTTCCCCTGGCATTCCATACCTGGGTCTTGATTTCATCCTCTATTTCAGTAGAAGGAGGCCAGGGGAAGAGGATAGCAGCCGGAGCAAAAGACAGGGCCTAAGTTCAAGCTGTGTGTTCTCAGAGACAGGCAGACACATGTGCAGACCAACACGGCCCTGACTTAGACACAATGAGCACTTGGACTTGAAGCTAGAGGCACAAGAACACGCACTCTCGCACACATGCTCTCCGACATTCAGGCAGACAGACACACACCGGCACACAGTCTCCTCTCTCTCTGACAGGGACAGCTGCCTGGGTTGTTTTGGAGCTAGCCATTCCCCTCCCCCTCTCCCTTCCCCTCCCTGGCCCCTCTGAACCTCGGTTCTCTCAGTCCCTGGAGTTCAGAACTCTGTGTGGGGGAGGAGGAAGCCAAGGGGACCAGGGAATAATATTCTTCATGTAGTGGCTATTGGAGAGAGGCGGCTCGGCTGAGTAAGAAGACACGAGAAAGCTGGTGCCAGGGAATCAGGCAGGGAGGTAATCTGTTATGGGCCAAAGAAATTAGGTTTGGAGTTAAAAGATCTAGGTTCGTGTCCGGGTAACCCCAAACTTACTCTGTATCCTTGGCAAGATGTTTCATCATCTCTAAAAGGGAGATCGTAATCCCCTTTCTACCTTTGTTCATTTTTTTTATCTTTCCCCTTCAGATGGGGTATCCTATATAGCACAGGTTGTCCTCAAATTTGTGATCTTCCTAGTAGGATTACAGGTATGTGCCCGTGATCTGCCTTCATTATTATATTTTCTATCTGTCTGTGTGTCTGTCTGTCTATCATCTATCAGCCCAAGATGGCCTTGGGCTCACTTATAGCTGAGGATGACCTTGAATTTCTGTTCCTGCTGGCTGTTTCTAGCTCCTAAGTACTGGGGTTAAAGGCACGTGCCACCACCATACCTAGTTGATGTGGTGCTGGGAATCGAACCCAGGGCTTCATTCATTTTAGGCAAGCACTCTACCAACTGACCCACGTCTCTAGCTCCAAAGTATAGCCTGGGCTGCCTCCTGCCTCATGATCCTCCTGTTTTACCCTCGTTAGCATTTGCCTACTGACAAGCACCACCACAATTGGCCAGTATTGTTATAGGGTTCAAATAACATATAGCTTATATAAAAATAAAATTCAGAATATTTTTCTAGTTCCTTCTAGGAGTTGAGCACTAAAACCTCACCCTTGCTTGGGTGGTTCACCTGCCCAGGCTGTGTCTGGAGGAGAAAGTCATCTTGTGAAGACTGGTGAGATACTGCACTTCAGTGAGGGCCGCGGCGCTCAGTCCTGAACTTAGAGCACAGGGAATAAAGAAGCAGCAAAAATGGGCCAAGGAGTGCAAGCAGGGAGCCACCGGCATCAGGGGCTGCTGAAGAAGGAATGAAGCTGTCTGACTCTTGACTGAGTTCATAACTACAGTGAGGGGCTGTCCCTGACACTGCAGACAGAAGGAGCGCGCACAAAAGCCGGGCTTTGAAGAGATGAGAGGGAGGGCACAGAACTCAGGCAGGCAGCCTCATGTCCGGGTGGGCCGGTCAGGCAGAGACTGGGGGCGCCAAGTTGTTATCTGAGTTGGAGACAGGCTGACTGAGGATTAAGCTCCCCCAAACTGCTACAGGTCAGGAAGCTGAGGAGTTGGGCCAGGGGCCAGTGGAGAGGGAGGGAAATGCAGCCCTGTGGAAGCTGCCTGGCTGGTTGATGCTGGCAGGGTCAAACATAGCCAAAAGATAATTGGTGATGAATCTATCTCCCAGAGGGTTTGCATGTCCTCGCCTACTCGTTTTGACACCCTTTGCTGGAGATGCAAGGACCAGGCTTCACTGGCATCATGGAGGCTAGCTCAGGCCTAGGGAAAACGGAAGTGCAGGTATGTTTTGATTCCAAAGTACAATAAGTCTGTAACGGACCAGCAACAACAAAATATGCAGAAGACATTAAGGCAAGGACCAGATCATAGGCCACTGTGGTTCCCAAGGGACACATCGGAAGAAGGCAACTGTCATGGAACCAACTTGCAGTCCAAAAGCGAGAGGAGTAGATGAAGACCACTGGGAGAACCCAAGATAAGTTGAAATAGCAATACCTGAAACAGGAGCAACAGCATGGACAGAATGGGAAAAAATCCTCAGCTTGCAGGGAGTGGATGAGAAGGGGCAGAAGTAGCCCTGGGGTTGTGGCCTATGGCTCTGCTAAGCAAATAGTAAACTGGGAACAGGGGAAAACCAAGGTCCCTAAACTAGACAGTGCCATCCCTTAAGCCTAGGGCTGAAGCGAATCCCTGGCATACCTATAGCCTTCCATTCAGTTGGGGTGTCCAACTCTGGTCTGTTGAACTGCAGTGTGCCAAAGGGAACGGATGCCTCTTAGTTTCCTCATAGCTTCAGGACAAAACGCAGCACCTCAGGTGGAGACAGGGGTGACTTGATGGACCCAAGTCACCAAGTTTCTGAGTGTTCCTTCTTTGGTCAAGCATTATATGTGTGCTAAGTAAGAGGGGTCCCCAAGAACTGTAGCCCACAGGCTTTAACTTGCTTACTTACAGTCTAGGGAGCACACAGAACATATGAGATGTGGGAACCCGTAAGAAGAGGTATCAAGTGTTGGGGCTCAGAGGATATAGGTACTTGACTGATAGAGTGGTTGTGGGGAAAGAGAAGGGGCAGGGCCTTCTAAAGAACCCAGAACCAACCATTGGGAGTGATTAAAGTTCTACACTGACCCTCGTTTGATCAAAGGCTTAATGTGGGACATGAAGGACTAGCAGCAAAAAGGGCTTAGATCGAGGGGGCCCGTGATGAGAGACAAGTGCTGGTTCAAATTTGATAAAGTCAAGGCTAGAGTGTTCCTGGCTTTTCTGAGGGAAAAAAAAAATCCCAAATTCAGGGTGTGGTCACATATGTGATCCCAGCACTGAAAAGACTGAGGCAGGAAGAGCAAGAGCTCAAACCCAGCGTGGGCTTTATAAGGAAACCATACAGGAAAATAGAGACAGGATGCGGTAGCAACTAATAGGAAATTTCTCTGAGATCTCTAGCTTGATTTTATTAATTCTCCTGCGCTCAGGATTGAGTCAGGTCCCTTGTATATGCTAAGTGAAGACCCTACCACCACTAAGCTACCTGAGGCATATCCCGGGCCCCTCTAGCTGAAATTTAAGACTTTAAATTGACTTCGCACCCTATTTCATAAAGCATATGTGTATTTACAACCCCAGTCTTAAGGTAACATCCATCACACAGGGAAGGTAGGCCACAGGCTGCCTATCACTCTCTACTCCTGTATGGCCTTCCCAGCTCTCCCAGGAAGCGCTGCTGCAAGCTGTGGGACTAGTTTTGCCAGTAGCCAGTGACATACAAAAGCAGCATCTCTGTGCCTTTATTTGCGGTGGTAACTAGAATGGATTGGCTTTACAAGGTTTACAAGGAAGGTTGCCACCATGCCTGGCAGCACTAGGGAGGCTGAGGCGGGAAGTTTCCAGTTCAAAGCCAGCCTGGACTACATAAAGGAGACTCTGTTACAAACAAACAAAAAAATTAAAGATTGTCTTAAGGAAGGAAGACAGGGAAGAGAGGTGGATTGGACTGTCACTCTTATAGGTCATTGCACACCCTGAAGGTCCTCTAAAGCTCAGGACCTAATAGATCCCTTTGGCTCGTTGTCATCTCCCTCTCCCATACTGAAGCAAATGTTAGTTTAAATGAATGGGGAAGAAAAGATCTGACTGTTCCCACCCCTCCGTCACTAGCTCTGCTTCAGTCTTCCACCCTGCCCTCCCTTCCTGGACTTGGATCCTCAGCTCTCATTGACATTCTTGAGCAGCAGACAGGCAGAGTTCAGGTCAGGCTATTTGGTAGAGAGGTTAAGACATATGGGGAGCTCCTCACGTACCCAGAGAGGGACAGGATGTTGACTGACACAGGAACTCCAGGGAAGATGTTCCAACTGTCCTTAAGAACCTGGCTGTGGCTGAATCAAGAACACGATGGGGCTACTCCAAGGCAGAAGACCCCACCTCCTAAAGAAAGGTTCTGTGGCCATGGGGAGTGCAGTTTGGGCAGAATAACAGCAGGAAGGTTTCTTGTGGTGTGTCTCCATTTACAAGGAGCTTTCCTTCTGTACACAACTGATATGTTTCATATAGGTCTCACAGGCCCTGAGTGGCAGGACTGTCCATCTCTGCTCATCTCCAAGGAGGCAGGGAACTGTGTCCTAGGATGCACAGAACCAAGAGGTTTGAGCGGAGTTCTGCTTTTCCTTGTCTTGCCCTCCACACTGCAACCATGAGGGACTGAAGCCCTGATAGATTCCCTTTCTACTTCTCTGAAGATGAACCCTGGAAGTTAGCGGTCCACTGTGTCAGAGCACATTCTCCTATTTATCCTAAGCCGCAGTTCTCTAGTTCTAAGAGCCCCCACCCCCAACATCTCCAGTTTCGGGATTCAGCAGGCAAGTCCTCCGCTCACTTAGGTCTTTCATTGTGTTGTACATTTTCTTCTTGTTTCCCAGCAAGCCCTCCCTCTTCTCCATTTTGCCATCCATTCTCTCTCTCTCTCTCTCTCTCTCTCTCTCTCTCTCTCTCTCTCTCTCTCTCTCTCTTTCTCTTTCTCTCTCTCTCTCACCCCTCTCACCCAGGACTTTGGGTATGCTATGCAAACACTCTCCCACTAAGCTACACTCCTGGCTCTGGTCTCTGACTTCCCTATGGCCATAGCATCCTCCCCGAGAGCTTCTGGGTCAAGCACTCAGCTACAGCGAGAGGAAGAAAGTTCTGTTTTGTTTTGTATCATCTTTGCTATGATGCTATCTTTTTTTTTTTCTTTTTCAGTCTTTTTGGTGAAAGCCAAACTTTGGGTTCTCAAAGAGCCAGCTGTAATGCCTTCATTATTTCTTCCCTGATAACGAGTCCTTCATTTCCTGCATAGTTTCAGTGATTCCCCCCCCCAAAGCAATGGGAACACAAGCCCCTAAGATGTATACGAACTGTGATGGGAATAGTTGGGGTGTGAGTCTATGTTTATCAAGGAGGGCAAGGGACAAACAAAAGATGAGGAGCAAGGTCTCAGCCAGAACCTTAGGACTGAAGAGTGGAGGCAGGAGTGTGAGAAATAAGAATTATATTTTCCTTCGGGTGGAGGAGGAGAAAAGTGGACTTTTTAAGATTACTCATTGTTAAACAATTTTTTTGTACCCCAGATGAGTTGTCCTGTTCAAGTGTGTAGATTTGGAGTTCCCTTCTGCTTAACTGGGCTCTAGTTAGAGTTGGAGGTCAGGGAGGGAGGGTGGCCATTATACTGGTCCAAAGAAGTCAGAGCTCCCTCTCAGTCAGAAAGAAGCAAACAGGGCAATTGAGACATCTTTCTTGGGCAGATTAAGAGGATGGTGCAGGCATCATGTGGACCACAGAGTGGATTTCATCTGCCTCCTTTTCCCTTTCCCCTCTCTCAGGAAGGCAGGATTTACTTTACGAAAGGGCTATGATCTCTTTGTCTGGTGGGTTCTTGTCGCTCAGGAACCGTGAGTGGGCCAACAACCAGACTAGGAGTGTGAGGGCATCTAGTCAGCGGTACTGGAATTTAGGGTTAGAAGGGGTGGGGGAGGCATAATAGTCGACTCCGAGTTTGTGAGGGAACTGAGACTCTCAGGGGCTTGCGGGTGGAAGGATGTTCACTGACCCGCTGCTGATGTACCTATAGCTTATTCTTTGTTTTGTTGGTCTTGATTCTTTCCTCACATTTGGATTGTGGAAGTCCTGATCTGTTTGAGCTAGAGTGGGGTTGTTTCGCAGAGGTACCCTGTTCTAAGGCCAGGCTGTGTCGTTTCATTCCCCTGCTCCCTCTGGTTCAACAGGCAGAAGGGTCAGAATGAATTAAGTTTGCAAACTGGAAGTTGGAAATTCAGGGGACACCCCCACCCCCGAGAAGACCCCATTGCACAAACCGCAGCTGGGCAGGTGCTGCCGGATAGATGGACATGCCAGCCGGCCAGGGACATTCTGTCCACCACTATTGGACACATCGTCTCTTCGGGAGAGACCCACTTTGCCACCCCAAACATTCTGTCCGCTCAAAACCCCACGAGTCGCTGACATTCTGTCTGATTCTGAGGCGGCTCTGGATCTGGACCCTTCCAGATCTCGACGCCCTACGACAGGTCCGTCACTTTTGTCGCGTTGAGCTGGCAGCCTCGGCCCTGTAGCCAGCGGCCATCTGACCCAGTAGCTACTCTCGCAATACGGCTCCTATTCCAACTGCGGAGCAGCTGGGAAGAAAAGCAGGAGCTACTATAAGCACCCCTACTTCCAGCCGCTGCAGTCTGTCTAAGCCTGGGCTAAGGGGCGCTGGGCGCTGCCTGTTGCCCTTACGCTGGACGATCGTAGCGTTCTGCTACCCCTATTACCTTCTGGTCACTTGCCCTCTTCCCCTAGATACCAGGGTGCTTTCTGGCAAAGGTTTCCAGACTCCCTGCTCTGTGATCCAAGCAGTTCTTCGGCTTCTCTCCGGGTCCCCTTAATCATCCCGGTCCCCCAGGTCCTTACCCGGAGTTTCCCTTCAGCCATGTACCAGCCCGGGGGCTGCTGTACGCCTTTCCAGTATTGACCGGTTCCCCAAACACCAGAGTTCAGCCGCCCCAGGTTCCCTTTTAGGAGTCCCAGAGCCAGTCTTGACCCTCCGGTCCCCTGAGCTCCTGTTCCCCGCATGGCTGAGCACTCACAGTGCGTCCCGCAGCAGGCAGACTCCCGGTGGTGGTGGTGGTGGTGGTGGTGGCGGCGGCGGCGTTCTGGAGCGCAGGCAGGGGCCAGGGGCCAGGCACCCTGCCGGGTGGGGGCCGCCCCCCTGCTCTGGGGCGGCCGCTCTGCTGGGCGCTCCCAGGCTAGCAGAGGAGAGAGTGAGCCTCACAGAGTAGTGCCACCCCCCGCCGGCGCCCATTCACTTTAAGGCAGCCCAGGGCGCCCCCAGCCCGCCGCCGCTAGCTGCGCGCCCTAGGCCCCGCCCCTTTCCAGCTGCAACGCCCAGACTCCTCCCTTTCCAGCTGTGAACCTTCAGGCCCCGCCTTAGTGGGGAGGGGTCCTGCCGGCGCGCAGCCAAGAACCCCGCCCTCTGACCAATCAAAAGCGTCCGCCAGCAACAGAGTAACGCCCCTTCCCCACGTGGCCGGGACCGCGCTCCAGCAGGGACGCTCCGGGTCGGCTTAGCCAGGGAAAGTACAGTGGTCGGCGTTGCGGCCCGAGTCCAGCCAAGTTGGTGGCGAATTGAGGGCTTGGGCTCTACTCGGCGCGACGTGAAGCAGTGCCTGGGGAGAGGGCTGAAGGAGGGCCGGGTGAAACGGCGAACCCGGCCGCCGAGTCTCAGCGCTCACACTTTGCTGTCGCTTGTTTCGCCGATTTTCTCCACTTGTCGCTGTCTGTCTTTCCACTCTTTGTCTCTGTTCCAGTCCTCTACATCTCTCCTTCTGACCGCCGCTTTGCTCCCTACTCTGCCACTTTGGAAGGGTAATTTCTCTTTTCAAGACCATCCCACCCCCTTTCCCATCACATCTTTTCCTTCCCAGCTATCTCCAATTTTTTCCTCCCCTAACGAGGATAACTTGGAGAAAGGGGTTGGAACGAGAAAAATCAAAGTGGTGTACAGCACTTTCCCTCACTCAATGACCTTGGACAAGTAACAACGATGCCAACTCCCACCCTGGCCAAAATAAAAGGAAGCTTCCAGTGGCTCTCTGGCCTTAGGCTGGGTGCTCTTCAAAGTGAGCGCTTGGCCTCTCACTCTGCACTATCAGTTTGCCTGGGCTGCTCTTCCAGCTTCAGCGATCCTCCTCCCCATCAGTCCCTTGGAGAAGGGGTAGCCTTCGCGCTTTTTGCTTAGGTATTTGCAAGGGACAAGGCAGATGTTCAAGGAATATGATAGGCTGGGTTATTTGGTGCCCCTGAGATCCTAAGCCCTGTACACAATATACTCCTTTTTAGAGCATACGTACCGATTCTTAAAACAAGCCAGTTACCTTTATTGCACTCAGGAGAAAGGACAAGGTTTTTAGGGTGGAATTCTAGACCTTCGGGACCAGAACTCCCCTATCTCCCTGTTGATAGGGTCTTGCCTCTGTAGCTCTGTGATTTTCACTGGCCCTAAACTTTTAACTGTTATCCTATCTCTGCCTGTACTGAATGCAGTGTTTGCAGGTGTGCGACATGACACTGAGCTCTTAGTCGTCAGTTTCCTTTGTACTGAACACTTTTCGTCTTTCCTGGCAATAACCAATCATATCGCTGATATTGACTTTTTGACTTTTTTTTTTTTTTTTGAGACAGGGTTTCTTTGTAGCTTTGGAGCCTGTCCTGGAAGTAGCTCTTGTAGACCAGGCTGGCCTCAGATTCACAGAGATCCACCAGCTTCTGCCTCCCGAGTACTGGGATTAAAGGCGTGTGCCATCAGCAGCCACCATAATGACTTCTGAGTTCCACTTAGGTCCTGTTTTATCTGAGAAGCCATCCCCGAACTGCCAGGTAAGTCAGATGTATTACCTCTTGCTCCCATGCCCCCATGTTTGCTCTCGTTCATCTTCGATATTGAAAGGATCAGCTGATCCATTGTCTTCTATAAAATAAAATTTAGTAAAGCAAGAAGCATTTCTTCTTTATTATTCTATTTGTGAGCATATTTAAACTCAATAAGTTTTAACTGTTAAATGATATGTAATACTTATAAAAGATGGAAGGATTGTCATATCTCTGTCTACCTACCTGTCTGCCTGTCTGCTGTCTATCCATCCATTTATCTTATCTATCTATCTATCTATCTATCTATCTATCTATCTATCTATCTATCATCTATCCCTCCATCCACCCATCCACCCACCCTTCTATATCTATTGTATCTCCATCTTTAATGCACAAGCACATCCTTTTAAGATGTCTAACATCTGGAGGTGCGTGTCGGTAGTGATGAACGAGTAGGGAATTTTAGTTCCCTTACAGGGTTTTCCAATGGTCTTTCCAACATGAGACAGGCCCAAAAGATCAAGCCCTCATTTTCATGAAGAGAAAAATGGGTCAGAGGTGCCATAGAATGAGGAGCTTTGGTGATGTTTCAATTAGCTATCCAAGATTCTCGCTACCATTTTTCTCTATTTCTGGACGGTAGGAATGGAGTTTAAAACACAAAATCAGAGTTGGAATGAGACAGGCGCACACACCTGCGATAAGTCAAAATGGGAAACAGAGACAGGACGGCATGGAAAGATTGCATGGATTGGATTTAGGAAGGAGGATCCCCAGACTTCCCGGAAAGGAAGGGATCCCTAAATATCAACGCCCAGTTAACTTTGACAGTAGTTCGGAGAGTAGGGTCGCCCGCTCACGCTCTCAGAACGGACCCCGCCCCCTTTCCAGCAAATCACATCCTTCCTCCCGGGGCAGCCCAGAAGCCAATGCTAAACAGCGCGCTGCAACCGAACACTACCTAACCCCACCCCTCTAACCGCCCAACACGATTTCTCAGTTTTTATTGGCTTCTATAACCGTCAGTCAGAGAATCCTCGTATCCGTTGGCTGTCCCCGACCTACTCTCCGTTCCCTTGTAATCTGGGCTGGTCTCCCGGAGCTAATTCCTTTCCTTGGATTGGGTAGCTGGAGTGCCACTTCCCAGGGTGCCACATTCTGATTGGCCGAGCGCGGCCGGACTCGTTCAGTTACCAGGCAGCGGGCTAGACTGAGGCTAGTTACCACGTCAGTGAGCTGACAGGGAAGGTAGCCGGCTCCGCCGACCGTTCCGGCCCAGTTTTCCCGGCCAGCTGTGAGCTCCCACCCTGAAGTTAGCATCGACTTCCAGAAAACAGGCTCCGTCCCGTGTCTCGGTCGCCGCTAGCGCCGGGAAAGCGGCTGGGAGACGCCTCCGGGGCCAGGCTGGACATGAGCCGCGGCTGCCGGTACTGGGACTAGGCCCCGCCATTTTGGATCCGCTGACAGGTCAGCGAAGTCTCTTCTTAGAGTTCCAGCGTCGCTTAGGCCGCCTGACGTTGCCATAAGGAAGGAGGAGGAAGGGTCCTTCGGTTGGGCGGAGCGGGCTGGGGTAGGGCTTAGGGGGAGGAAATTAACCCCAAAGATTGATGTGGGAGAGAGTTGGGAGGTGTGCAGGGGCCAAAGGTCAGGCCCTTGGCCCCGAGGGGTGTTTCCTGCTCTAAGTGACTCTGGGGATGCCAGAGTCATTTCTGGGTTGCTAGGCCTTCAACTCTTCTTCTTCAGGGCTTCCTGCACTCTATAAAGAATGCAGTCCTCAAAAACTGAGAGCAAAGCTAAGGATGGGTTTTTCAAGGTTTAGACAAGGAATCTTCCCAGGTCCTGTGAGCTGTCACTTTTGGTGATTCCGTCCTGATACAGCTGAAGTGCTTCATGAAGGTGCAGGCCGGATTAGGCAGTTAGAAGGTGTAAAGGATGGAGACCAGCAACCTAGGGAACTGCCTGTAAGTTAAGATTTTCCTTCTACAGGACAGCGCAGCAGCTGTCACCGTGGGTCTGTATGTAAACACTTTTCCCCCCTCTTTGAGACAGGGTCTCTGGCTGTCCCGTAGCTTTCTAGACCAGGCTGGCCTTGAACTCACAAAGATCCACCTGCGTCTGCCTCCCAGGTGCTGGGATTAAAGGCACGCGCCACCACCACCAACTGTCAACACTTCTCTTCTGGTGTGTGTTTTGAGTAGGCATTTTCCCACTGTGACTTCTTTCCATTTACCCTAAGGACATGAGATTTAGTCACAAGGAAGCCACTCTTTTGTGACACATTTGGTTGGGAGCTAAGGGGGATTTGAATACGGATTAAGTTGGGTACTGGCCGTCTGCTTACTTTTAATAGGTGGGAAAGCTCGAAGAGGACCGGAGATGTAGGCCAGCTGCTTGAGGGCTTGAAGTCTTGAGTTCGGTCCCTGGCACTTCATAACCTTGGGCACCTGGGCACACCTGTAATTCCAGTACTTGTGAAGTAGAAACAAAGGGTCAGGCATTCAAGGTCATCCTCTGTGACTCTTGAGTTAATGGCCAGCCTGGACTAAATGAGACACTGTCTCAAACAAACAGACAAGTTGTGAAACACGATCTATTTGTGGTAGAGTCAAGGAAGCAGAGTGGATGATGGGGCTCAACCCCAAAGACATAAACATAAAGTGTCGTTTATGGCCCAGTAATGACCTTTGACATTGGTATGTTATAAAGCAGTGGCAGTTCATCAAAGGCAAAGAGACTTTAGAGAGGAGAGGCCGTGGAGTATTTTTTTAGCGCAGTAACTCAAGAATACCAGGCACTAACGTAGGCCATGTGGAGGATATACGTGGAAAAATCTGCCATGGTCTTACAGTGATGGGGATGGAATCATTGGCAGCAGACTGCCACCGAGTCATAGCCACAGCTTGCTTTGTTTATTTTTGAGACGTGGTCCCTCCAAGTTGTTCTGGCTGGCCTGGACCGTTGCTCTGTAGCCCTTGATCTCTCCTGAGCTGCTGGATTTACAGGCCTGCACCACTAGGTCTGACTCTACACTTCTGAAAAGTAGTGACTTATGCTAGGTGTAGTGACAGACAGTCTCAGTACTTTCCGGGTTGAGGAAGAGCATTTTGAGTTTAAGACTAGCCTGGCCTACAAAGTGAGATTCTGTTTCAAAACAAAACAAAATAAAACAATCTTCCTAATTCCTTTCAGCAGATATTGGACCCCACAAAATATCATGCATCCCTAGGATTAGTTGAGTATGTGGTTAGGCTTTGTGTCTTGGCCTGGCCCTGGCAGTCAGTCCTTTTGCATGGTGAGTGGAAACAAGGTGGAGGACTGGGGATTGGAAGGCAGGTTATCTAGGATGATACAATCCTTGAACCAAGTTTCTCTTCATTCTCTTTGCCCTCCTAAAAATGGGTGTGTTAGAGAGTGTGTATACATGTGTGCTAGGAAGAGAAGGAATCGTGTTTCTGATTTATACAGATTTAAAGCGAATGGAGTGGAAATGGTACAGGACACTGCTTTCTGTGAGAATCAGACACTTCCAATAAAGGATGCATCTCAGTGATAAAGCATTTTCCTAGCACGTGAGAGAGAAGCCCTGGGTTTGATTTTCAGTGCCGAGGGCAGGATACAATTTTCTATGTAGGAATAATTCTACTAACATAAATTTTCTTTAAGATTGTTCTCAAACTTCAAACTTCTTTTTAATAGTAGTGTGCTGTAGGCAAACTATATTGTATGTTGCAGTCTTTTTTTTTTTTTTTTTTAAATTAGGGTTTCTCTGTGTAGCCTTGGCTGTCCTGGAACTTGTTCAGTAGGCCATGTTGGCCTCAAACTCAGAGATTTGCTGGCCTCTGCTTCCCAAATGCTGGGATTAAAGGTGTGCACAACCACTGTCTGGCATATGTTCCAATCTTTTTTTTTTTTTTTTCCTAGACGGGGTTTCTCTGTGTACCCCTGATTGTCCCGGAACTTGCTCTGTTTACCAGGCTGGCCTTGAACTCAGAGATCCTCCTGCCTCTGCCTCCCAAGTGGTGGGATTAAAGGTGTGCTCTACCATCACCCAGCTCTTGTGTTCCAGTCTTAACAGTGATGCTCATTGACACAGTAGGAATTAAAGTTGTGGGCACATTTTCATAGCCGCTGTCAGTTCCAGTTTCAGCTTACCTGATCCTCTTTCACTCCCTGTGTTCCAGAGTCAGGATGACTGCTGCTTTAAAGTCATAGCACTCACTGGTGGAGTGTCTCTTCTGCCCCAGTGGGCAGCTGGAGAGGAAGAAGACACAGCCCTGCTCGGGAGGAGATACTATTTGTAGACAGCGTCTCTGGAAAGACCATTGACTGGTCACGCTTCATCCCTGTTGGCTGGTTGTTGCTGATTAGAATGATTGGATGTCGGGTTCATGGTGGGGTTGAGTGGAAAGGAGAAGGAGAGATCCATTTTACCTTCATGCTGGAAGAGCTATGAAATAAATGTGATAAGATGTTGTTCCTCTTTTTTACGTTTCAACTCCATTTGTTTAAAGGAAAATACAGTAGAGTGGTATGCTCCTTTGGAACTCCCGTGGTAGTGGAAATGATCATGGAAGTGATGATTTATCCCAGATAGTGAATGTGCTCAGAGCAGCAATAGTATAAATAATCGTGGAAGTGTAATGACAAATTTTATTGTTGTTGTTTTGTTTTTGTTTTTTTGAGACAGGGTTTCTCTGTGTAGCCTTGGCTGTCCTGGAACTTACTCTGTCACCCAGGCTGGCCTTGAACTCATAGAGATCCACCTCCTTCTGCCTCCGAAATGCTGGGATTAAAGATGTGTTCTACCACTGCCTGGTTGAGGACAAATTTTATAAACAAGGGTTATACATTTGAGTGCATGTCAGGCAGGGAATGTGAATGACGGAAGCAGTCTGGAGGAAAATGGATAGGAAGCAGCAGAGCTGTACTGTGCAGGCCCTTAATTGAAGAAGGCAGCTGTCGCTTCTGCAGGTGGCTACTGTTTGAAGACGTGAGCACAGCATGACTGGCTGTCCTGTTGTTTAGTCCATGGTAATTCCTGAAAGAGAAACTAGGCAGGCTGTGTGGGACTAGCACTGCCGCTCCCAGGACCCCATCACTCAAGCTGCTTTTCTTTGTTCCACTCTGCCACTGGTCACCCTTATATTAAGATGAGGATAGAGAGGAGCGTTGTTTCATTTGCATCTCTCAGACGGGCAGTTTTGGACAGGTCAGTGGCTTTCCCACATACAGTTCTGGAAACAGTCTCAGAATCTCCACGGAAGGAGATGGCACTTAGAGCCAAGGTACACCGTGCACCCGATTAGCAGGTTTGAGAGGATTTTCCAGCTGTGCCTGGTCAGATCAGAGTACTTGCTTTTTCCTGGTTGGACTTTCTCTAACTCCTATCTTTTTTTTTTTTTTTTTCTGAGACAAGGTTTCTCTATAGCTTTGGAGTCTGTCCTGGAACTAGCTCTTGTAGACCAGGCTGGCCTCGAATTTACAGAGATCCGCCTGCCTCTGCTTCCCGAGTGCTGGGATTAAAGACGTGTACCACCACTGCCCAGCAAACTCCTACTCTTTCTGTAATTTCCTGTTCAGTAAGGTTTTTGTGTGCCTCTTTCTCCAAGCTCAGTAGTGTTTTGTTTGCATGAGTGTGTGTGTGTGTATGCCATGTGTGTGCCTGGTACAGGAAGAAGTTAGAGAGAGTTGGATCCTCTGGTTAGAGAGAGTTGGAGTCCCTGAAACTGGAGTTACAAATGATTGTGAACCACAATGTGGGTGCCAGGAACTAAACCCAGGTCCTCTGTAAGAGCAACAAGTGCTCTTAACTACTGAGTCATCTCTCTTTACCACCCCTCCTTTTTTTTTTTTGAGAGAGAGGGGGTCTCATTGTGCAACCCAGACAAGCCTTGAGCTTGTGATCTCTCTTTCTTGGTCTCTAGCTTGTTTATTTTCTATATGTTTTAGGTATTAGTCTTCTAATACCAGATGTATAGCTAGTTAAGATTTTCTTCTATTCTGTAGGCTGTATCTTTACTCAATTAACTATTTTCTTTCCTGTTTAGAAGCTTTTCAATTTCATGAGGTCTCTCATTTATCAATTGTTGGCCTTGTTTTCTGAGTGACTAGAGTATCATTGGATTTTTTTTTTTTTGGTGGAAGATGAGAGACAGGGTTGTTCTAGTTTCATTCTTCTGTGTGCGGATGTATGGTTTTCTTTCTTTCTTTTTTCCAAGACAGGCTTTCTCCTTGTAGCTCTGGCTGTTCTGGAATTCATTCTGTAAACCAAGTTGGGCCTGAACTCAGAGATCTAGCTGCCACTGCCTCTCAAGTGGTGGGATTATAGGCATGTACTATGTACTGCCATGCCTAGTTTGATGGTTTTTATGACTTTCATTTCCTGGGGATCCCATCCCCATTCAATATGCAAATTTAGCTACATAAAAATTTTATTTTGGGCTGGAGAGATGATTGAGTGGATAAGTGCACTGGCTGCTCTTCCAGAGGTCCTGAGTTCACTTCCCAGCACCCATATGGCAGTTCACAACTGTTTATAACTCTAGTTCTAGGGGATTTGGAACCTTTACACAGACATATATGCAGGCAAAACACCAATGCACATAAAAATAAATATAATCTAAAAAAAATAGCCAGAAGTTGGTGGTACATGGCTTTAATTCCCAGCATTTGGGATGCAGAGGCAGGCAGAGCTCTGAATTCAGGGCCAGCCTGGTCTATAGAGTGAGTTCCAGGGCAGCCAGGGACACACAGAGAAACCCTGTCTCCAAAAACAATAGAACAGAACAAATTTTTATTTTACGTGTATTAGTGTTTTGCCTATGTGTATGTTTGTGCACCTTGGGTGGGCCTATGGGATGGCTGTGAGCCACTGTGTGGGTGCTGGGAACTGAATCTGGGTCCTCTGAAAGAACAGAAGGTGCTCAAACTCTGAGGGGTCTTTTTTTTTTTTTCTTGACAGAGTTTCTCTGTGTAACTCTGACTGCTCTGGGTGTAGACCAGGCTGGGCTTGACCTCACAGAGACTGGCTTGCCTCTGTTTTCTGTGTGCTGGGATTAAAGGCATATACCACCATACCCAGATTTAGATGTTTATTTTGTATTTATTTATCTGTATATGTATCTATAAAATATATTAACTATACTTATCAACATAGACATGGATGACTCTTAGATAAAACATCAAAGTGCATATTTCAGAAGAATATATAAGATATTCATTACACATAAAGAATGATATTGTATGTTATTTAAAGATACATATCATTGAAATAAGAGTAAAATGTTAATAAATGTCAGTTTTACAATAGTAGGAGTCGTGGACAAAAGCAAGGAGGATAGAATTGGGAAGTATTCAAGAGTCTTCCCTTGAACCACTAGTCCCAACACTGGTTATTATATGACTGTATTCTTTTGTAGGCTAAATATCACATGTTTAAAGAATAAAAATGTAGGGCCGGACAGTGGTGGTGCACACCTTATATCCCAGCGCTCAGGAGGCAGAGGCAGGTGGATCTCTGTGAGTTTAAGGTCAGCCTGGTCTACAGAGTGAGTTCCAGGACAGCCAGGGATGTTTCACAGAGAAACCCTGTCTCAAAAAACCAAAAGAAAAAAAAAAAACCCAAAAAAGTAGTTGTTTTCTATGGTGTTTTTTTGTTTTTGTTTTTGCTTTTTTAACATAGTGGTAGAAAGTCATATACTACAATACTAATACTTTTTTTAAAAAACACTTTACAATAGTTCTGAATTCTTTCCTTTATTTATTTATTTATTTAAATTTTTTTTTTAAAGATTTATTTATTATGTATACAACATTCTCCCTCGATGTATGCCTGCACGCCAGAGGAGGGCACGAGATTTCAGTACAGATGGTTGTGAGCCACCATGTCGTTGCTGGGAATTGAACTCAGGACTTCTGGAAGAGCAGCCAGTGCTCTTAACCTCTGAGCCATCTCTCCAGCCCCCCCCCCCTTTTTTTTTAAGACAGGGACTCACAACACAGTTAAGGCTGACTTTGAACTCACTTGTGAATACCAGTGTTACTCGCATTAGCCACCATGCCAGGCTGAGGAGTTTTTAAATAATGGGAAGTGGCAAATTTATTGTTACATATTCCTAGGAGATACTCTAAGCCAAGAAAAAAGTGTTTTTAGGAAACAATCTTATGAACCCAGGTTGGTCTCCAGTCTTCTGTGTTGTGAAGCATCCTTCACTTGCCTTTCCTGGTCCTTTTGCCACTACCTACTGTGGCACTTAGACCACAGGTCTTCACCATTGTGCCGGCCTGTATAAGTGTGATAGGGTTGAATCTGGAGCTTTGTGCACATGCGGTGAGCACTCTACCAGCTAAACTGCATCCCTCGTCTTCTAAAAAGAAACTCAATTTTTTAGTAATTTTACCTGGGGAAAGAATTAAATATCTTTTCTAAGTGCTATTCTGGGCAGCAAAGGCAATCCTATAGTAGTTCCTCTGGGAGCAGTTACAATACTAACTTAGCTTTCAGCTTCATTTCAGAGATTCACAGAGCATCAGCTTTACAAAGCGTCTATTGGACTTGACTCCTGCAGTCAGTAAGTGGATGTGAGGTTTTAGAACTTCTCATTCCTGGAACTGCCTGGGCAGAATGCTTGCAGTATTTAAGTTGACATTTAACTGTGATTCCAAACCAAAGCCTTCTTTTTCTCCCCTCTGAGACAGAGTCTCACTATGTAGCATAGGCTGGCCTTGAACTCAGAGAGATCTCTATGCCTTATGTTTGTTCTTTTGTGGCACATAGCTTTAATCCTTGCACTCTGGAGGCAGAGGCAGGCAGATTTCTGTGAGTTAAACGCCTGCTTGGTCTACAGAGTGAGACTCTGTCACAAAAAGAAATCTTCCTTCCTTCCTTCCTTTCTTTCTTTCTTTCTTTCTTTCTTTCTTTCTTTCTTTCTTTCTTTCTTTCTTTTTTTTTTTTTTTTTGAAATAAAGTCTCATGTATTCCAGACTAGCCTGGAATTCACTATGTGGACTGGGCTGGATTTGAATTTACAGAGATCTACCTTCCTCTGTTTCCAGAGTGTTAGGATTAAAGGTGTACACCATAACAGCGAGCTGCATTGTTAGAGTTTGAAATCGTTATCTTGACTACTTGGAACTTCCAGAGACTTTTAGGACAGTCAGACAGTTAGGTTCATAATTTAAGATAGAGTTAACCTTAGTGTCCCAGATTGAAAGTCTTGGTACTGGAAAGTCAAATGACCTTTCTCACATTGTTAGCCTAGTCATGACTATGCTTTGGGTGACTTAACTAATTAGTTGGTAGTGTTGGGTTCTGGACCAAGTGCCACATGAACCTTAGGGAAGTGTTTCTCTAAGCTACATTCCCACCCCTTTTATTATTATTTTTTTGAGATGGGGTCTTGGTAAGTTGCCTAGGCAGGCCTTGCAATTTCAATCCTTCTGCCTTAGCCTTTCTAGTAGATGGGAGTATAGGTGTGTGCCACCATACATGGCTAGTTATTTAAATAATCCCCCATTTTGGGGCTGGAGAGAGATGACTCAGTAGTTAAGAGAATTGTTTTTCTAGAGGACCCAGGTTTAATCCCAGCACCCCAATGGTTACTCATAACTATTTGTAACTCTAGTACTGGGGGATCTGATGGCCTATGCTGGTACTGGGCATGTGCATGGTGCACAGATGTACATGCAGGCTTAACATTTATATACGTAAAATGAAAGAGAAAAGACAGGCGTGTGGCACGTGCTTTTAATTCCAGCACTTGAGAGGCAAAGGCAGCCAAATCTCTGAGTTCAAGGCCAGCCTGTTCTACAGATTGTAGGTCAGCCAGGGCTACACTGAGAAACCCTGTCTCAAAACAACAAACCTAAAAACAACAAACAAAAAAAACTCCCTAAAACCAACAAGTAAACAAACAAACCCTAAAGGGAAAAAATATTAACCAGTCTTTTCTCTTCAACTGTTCTGGTAGGTTTGTCAGGATGGTGGATAAGAATATTTACATTATTCAAGGAGAAATTAACATTGTTGTTGGCGCCATCAAACGAAATGCACGATGGAGCACCCATATACCACTGGTAAGTGGGGAATGGGCAGACAGTCTGGTCACTGAGTTATTGTAGGGATCTCATCTTTGGTTAAAACAGTAATCAACCAAGAGTGAGTGTGTGTTTGTGTGTGTGTGTGTGTGTGTGTGTGTGTGTGAGAGAGAGAGAGAGAGAGAGAGAGAGAGAGAGAGAGAGAGAGAGAGATGAAAGAAGAAAGGGGATGTAAAAGGTAAGGAATAGGCCCTCATAAAAGGAGGAGGGAGAAAGAAAACAATAGAAGACCTGATGTGAAAGCAGAATGGAGCTGCTGGGTGTGGTCGTGTGTTCCTATAACTCTAGCACTTGGGAGGTAGAAAAAAACAGGATCGTATGTTCAAGGCTAGCTTTGGTTATATACTGAATTCAAAAGTAACTTGGGCTACTTAAGACCCTGTATCAAAAAACAAACAAACAAAAAACCCCAAAAGACAGGGCATGCAGGGCTGGGGGCTGGAGAAATGGCTCAGCAGTTAAGAATGATTGCTAATCTTCTAGTGGACCAAGTTGGTGGGCAATTCATGACTCTATCTCCAGTTCTAAGTGATCCATATCCTCTATTAGCCTCCTTGGGTACCTGTACACATCTGCTATATACTCATGTAGGTATACACACACACACATGAATAAAAGTCTTAAAAGAGCAGGCGCTTGGGAGATGGTTCAGCAGTTAAAACACTTGCTGCACAAGCAAGAGGCCTACAGTTTGGATCCCCAAAACCCATATAAGGGATTAGTTGCTATCCAGAGCTGGTGAAGAGACTGAGTGGATAAGGCCTGTAATTCAAGCCTTGGAAGGCAGAGACAGGAATACAGCTAGTGAGAGTGGCCATATCAGTGAGCTCTGGGGTTGATCCTCTGCTTCTGAGGATAAGGTGGGAGAATGGTAGAGGTAGATGCCCAGTATTAACCTTAGGCTTCCACGTACCTGTTACCATGTATATATACACACTTGTTTTTTTTTTTTTAAATATTTCTTATGTATACAATATTCTTTCTGCATGTATGCCTGCAGGCTGGAAGAGGGCACCAGACCTCTTTACAGATGGTTGTGAGCCACCATGTGGTTGCCGGGAATTGAACTCAGGACCTTTGGAAGAGCAGGCAATGCTCTTAACCACTGAGCCATCTCTCCAGCCCTATATACACACTTGTATACCACACATACATCTAAATAAAAAGAAGAAGAAAAAAATAACCATAAAATCAGTGGCTGATAAGATGGCTTAGTGGTTATGGGTTTGCTTTAAATCCTGATAGCCTGAAGTTGGTCTCTGAAACCTACATAAGAATGGAAAGAGAAAGCCAGGCGGTGGTGGCGCACGCCTTTAATCCCAGCACTTGGGAGGCATGGCAGGCGGATCTCTGAGTTCGAGATCAGCCTGGTCTACAAGAGCTAGTTCCAGGACAGGCTCCAAAACAACACAGAGAAACCCTGTCTCGAAAAAACAAAACAAAACAAAACAAAAAAAAACAAAACAAACAAACAAAAAAAAGAATGGAAGGAGAGAACCAATTCCATAAAGTTGTCCTCTGACTTCCACATGTGCATGATATGTATACATGCTCATACACATGTTATATATGATAAACAAAACAAATCAAAAGAAGAGAAGAGGAAATCTACTTGAGGGGAACAGAGAACCCACTAGAATGGTGGTAGGATAGGGAGGGGGGGTCTAGTGAATAAGAACAAAGTAAAATGATGGCGAAAGGTTTTCATACCCAGTATTAAGTCTCTCTGCTGATGCAACAAATCAGATCAGACCAAATGAATAGTCCAGGTTTAATGAGCAAAGCATTCCCAGGTGATTCCAGGGAAAAGAGAGAAACCATGAGGGACATCCATATAGCAAGTAGTGGAGGGGGGACCGTGTCTTAACATATAGGGATTTGGAATGGGGGGGACCAAGAATTGGGGGCCAAGACGGAGCTTCCAAACTGACATATATATGAAAATACCATAATGATACCCATCCCATCCCATTTATTTATTTGTTTGTTTATTGCTTTAAACCTAGTATGTAACTAAGACTATCTTTAAACTCCTGGCCTTTTTTTTTTTCCCCTTGGTTTTTCAAGACAGGGTTTCTCTGTAGCTTTGGAGCCTGTCCTGGATCTAGCTCTTGTAGACCAGCTTGCCTTTGAACTTACAGAAATCTGCCTGCCTCTGCCTCCCGAGTGCTGGGATTAAAGATGTGCCTAGCTCAACTCTTGGTCTTCTTACCTCCACTTCCTAAATGCTAAGAATAGGTCTGCACCACCACTACCCTCTAGTTGAAACCCATTATTTTTTAGACAAACATAAAAGAACGACAACCTAGTGCTGGCAAGGTGGGTGAGTGGATAAAGCCTGATGTGTTAATCACTGTTCTATTGCTGTGAGAGACATCATGACCTAAGAAACTCTTATGAAAGAAAGCATTTAGTTTAGCATGGCGCCACCCATGGTACTAGAACAGTAGCTGAGAACAACATCCTGATCTGTAGGCAGTAGACAAAGAGAAAGAGAAAATGGGCTTGGCATGGGCTTTTGAGACCTCAGTGTCCACCACCAGTGACACACTTCCTCCAACAAGGCCACACCTACTCCAACAAGTGCAAACCTTCTGATCTATTCCCTGGTGATCAAGTATTCAAAAATATGAGCCTATGGGGGCATTTTCATTTACACCACCACACCTGACTACTTAGGTTCAATGCCTGGAACCCACCTGGTGGAAAAAGAGAACTGATGCCCACAGGTTGTCTTCTAATTACTACATGTGTGGCCCTTACATACACATACACACAAAATAAACATGAAAAAATCCCCCTAATTAAAATAACATCATGTTTTCAGTAATAATAGGAATTCAGAATTGTTCTTGGTATCCAAGGATACTTCTGTTTTATTTTAATTGGCATCAGATTTATAGGTCTAACCCAAAAGATCGTCATATTCTCTCTATACATGTATAATATATGTATGTAAATATATATATGTGTGTGTATATGTATATACTGTACACATATATGAAACAGAGATACTTTATTAAGAAAGGAAGCATTTTCGATAGTGGGAGTGAGCTAGTGTCTTCTTAGTTTCATCTCTTGCTGTGGCAGGCACCATGACCAGGGCTAGAGAGATGACTTAGTAAAGAGCACTGCTGCTCTTCCAGAGGGCCACAGCTGGGTGCTCACAGCCACCTGTAACTCCAGTTCCAAGGATCCAGTGTCCTGTCTTTTTAAATCTTTAAAAATTATTATCTGTGGCTGGAGAGATAGCTCCGAGGCTATGAGCACTGACTACTCTTCTGGAAGACCCTGGTTCAGTTCCAAGCACTTACATGACAGTTTACAATTGTCAATTGTAATTGCCAGACTGAACTCCAGTTTCAGGTGTTCAGTCACCCTCACACAGCCATGCATGTAAGCAAAATAACAATGATGATAATCTGTGCAATGGAGTCTGTAAGCTTCCACATACAGAGCAGGTCTTATCTTGCCAGTCAAATGAATAAGAAACTTCATTGTTAGTGTTAGGTCTCAGGAAGTCCATATATCCATAAATGGGTTCAAGCTGGCCTATTGAAGGATTTCTGGCTGCAGATAAAAGCCAGCGTTCTTTAGGAATTTGTGAATTTTTTTTTCTGTTGTTGTTGCTGTTTCCAAAAGAGCCCTCCCGCCAGCTATTCTTCTTTATGATCCACATGATTTGTCCACCCCCTGTTCTCTCAAGTTCTGTTGCTCTCTTGCTATCTCCAGTATTCTCTCCCATTATCCAGCTGCCCTAGCCCTGGCCATGTCCAGTCTGTTTCTTTTTTCTCTCTGCTCTGGACTCTTCCAGATGCCTCTGAATTTTTTTCTTTCTCTGATACACAATAAAAACCTCTCCCCTCATGAAATGATTATGTCATCAGTTTCTTTACTGTGTTCCCTCACATATAGTTTTAAAGTTGGCTGCTTGTTGTTGTTGTGTATGTATTATAACACACACATATGTATGTATGTGTGCTTATTTGTAGAATTGCGTGAACAAAGTTTTGCACAATTATAAAAATAAGTTTAGTGCTTTCTAATATTTTACCTGCTAAGCCATCTCTCTAGCCCTCAATCAGTGTTTTTGAATAAACATGGGGATATTCCAAACATACTCACCAAATAGTTTATCTTTGCCAAGTTAGAAAGTTCTGATATATGTCTGTATCATGTATACATGTGAAATAAAAGTAGAGACATGTGGGTTTTTACATACATAAATGGTGTTCTTGGTCACTTTTTTTCATTTTTGGTCCCTGTTTGTTTGAGAAAATTTAAAATACTATGGGGCACCTAGACATACAAATAAAACATTTACTGATAATAAATCATAAAGAAACTTATTTAAAAAATAATTGTTTGGGAGTTGCTGAGATGGCTTAGAGGGTGGAGGTGCTTGCCACCAAGCCTGATGACCCAAGTTTGATCTCCAGAACATATTGGAAAGAGAGAAGCAACTCCTGCATACTGTCGTGATTTTCACACTTACATCAAGTCATCTGAGTGCCCATACATATACACACATAAATGCATACTTTTTTTTGTTTTGTTTTTCTTTGTTTTTCAAGACAGGGTTTTTTTTTGTAACTTTGGAGTCTGTCCTGGAACTTGCTCAGTAGACTAGGCTGGCCTCGAACTCAGAGATCCACCTGTCTCTGCCTCCTGAGTGCTGGAATTAAAGACATGTGCTACCACTGCCCAGCACAAATAAATGTTTTGAAAACATTCTTTGATAAACATATTGCCTTGCCATTTATTAAAGGAGAAAGCAGATTTACATACTAATGAGGAAGATAGATGTACTTATTTATTCTTACATAAAGAATTAAATCATCACTGAGTATTTGGTATTGCAGGACATAGAATATTGTTCATTTTTTGGAGTTGATAGCTATTTTGATTTGATTTTATAATTTTTTTTAATTGGAATTTTCTGTGGAGCCTTGGCGGTCCCAGCACTCTCTTCGTAGACCAGGCGAACCTCGAACTCACAGAAATACACCTGCCTCTGCCTACAAGCAGCCATTTTTAAAACCAAATATTCTCTAACACAATACAAAGGTTTTCTAATTTGATCCTACATTCTGAAGAATGGCAGTAAAATTAAAAAGAATTTTTTTTTCCCATCACTAAATTTATATTATGTTTCTAGAGGAGCAGAAAACTTCTTTACAGCAAAAGTACTGCAACTCATAAAACATACCAGTTTAAAATCTGAGCTAATGTGGTTTGGGCATGCTCATTGTGGTACAAGGTGTGGCATGTGCAATGCAAAGTGCATGTTGTGTGATTAGAACACTGACTGCCGGCAGCAAAGTAAGGAAAATGCATCATAGGCACACTGCCTGAAACTCCCTGAATTCATTTTGATTTTGAATTAAATTTTGGTCATTCTGTATTCAGGAATATTTTGCTGTTGCCAAACTTTCAAGATCTCCCCATATTTGACTGTGATTAACAGGAGAAGCTAGGTTGAGGCCAGTGAGATGGCTCAGTGGGCAGGCACAAGCCCAATGACTAGCTAGAGTGTGATCCCCGGGGTCATATGGTGGAAGGGGAGAACCGAGTCCACATGTCGTTTCCTCACCATCACATGTGTGCTACGGCATGCACATGTACACAAAATAAATAAAATGTAGTAAAACATGTTAAGAAGAATAAAAGGAACTGGGTTATAGATTAGCATTGAAGAACTTACTTTAGGTAAGATCACAGTGTCTCTGAAATAGGAGAGTGAGGAGCCATGGTTAAGTTTCTTTTCTTCAGAAAGAAAACATATTGAATTTTATGGTTGGATTTAGGGAGATAGTTTTGATCTTTTATTTTCTCTTTACTGTTTTGGACTAGTCATTTTTCTTCTTGACCTATGATTCTCCAGGATGAAGAGCGGGATCCTCTACTGCACAGTTTCAGTCACTTAAAGGAGGTCTTAAACAGTGTAACAGGTAAGGAAGGCGCCACACGTGGGAAACAGTGTAACAGGTAAGGCTCCACATGCAGACAGAATTACCTGGCCTAGTAAGAAATACATGTATTTGATTTACTGCAGGGATAGACAAAACTTTCTTATAAAGGTATAGGGCAATTAAATGGAAACAAAGGACCATATAGTAAACCCTTTAGGCTTTGTAGGCTGTATGCGGCTCTGTGGCTGCTCAGCTCTGTCCGTGCAGCTCACTAGTCATAAGTAAGATGTACATTAGAAGTATATATTTTCTTTCTTAAGAAGTATGCAAGGGGCTGGAGAGATGGCTCAGTGGTTAAGAGCACTGTCTGCTCTTCCAGAGGTCCTGAGTTCAATTCCCAGCAACCACATGGTGGTTCACAACCATCTGTAATGAGATCTGGCGCCCTCTTCTGGTGTGTGGGCATACATGGAGGCAGAATGTTGTATACAGAATAAATAAATAAATCTTTAAAAAAAAAAAAAGAAGTATGCAAGTCAGATTGGGCTCGGGGATAAAGCTTGTCAATCCCTAGTCATTGCTTTCAGTCTTCCTATGTTCTCAGAATCCTTTGTTCTTTTTTTTCCTAATCAAATTAACTTTATGTATTATTTACATTTAGAATTTTCAAAGCCATTTGTATATTATCTTTGTTAACTTAGAGAAATGTGTGAAAGAGACATGCATAACGCCCCCTTTTTATGACAGAAAGTGAAGTGTGGAGGGTTTAACGTGATCCGCCTGAAGGTTTGGAGATGTAGCTCAGTTTGTCAAGTGGTGATCTCCCTTGAATAAGCCCTAGATTCAATCTGTAGCACCCCAAAAACTTTGTGGTAGCATGGACCTTGTCTGTAATTTCAGGTCTTGGGAGGAGAAGCCAAGAGGTTCAGAAGTTCAATATCATCCTTTAGCTATATACCAGTTTTAGGCTAGCCTGAGCTACATGAGATCCTATCTCAAATGAAAAAACAACAACAACAACAACAAAAGACAAACAAAAAACCAAAAAGCAAACAGTACACCTAAAGTGATTTAGCTAATCTCAGAGGCCGAATCGAGCAAATTTTAGGCTTCTGACACCTGCTTTAGTGTCTTCTCCATGGTGTCCATTGCTTTGGTGCATTTAATTAGAGAGGACTGTATGGACTGTATATACAAAGTGCCTTTTATTGTATGTGGGAGAAGAGGGCAATGGAAGAAAAAAGTCAATACCCATGTGGTTTTTGTTGTTGTTATTTATTGTTTTTATTTTGCACTTGTGCTTTTTAAAGGCAATATAGACTAAAAGGAAATGCCTCAGAAATGTATTCCTGTGTTGATCCTAAAGGGCTCTTGTAATAGAGCCTTGGAATGCTGTTAGATAGTGGTATATCATCCCATAATTGAACAGTATTTAGACTTCAACAACTTAAACATACATTAAATGAAAAAGAAGTTCCTCATTTTATGAGAAACACAGGATAAGGTTTGGAGAAAGTTAGTTATTTTCCCAAACATGGACTGAAGTTATCTATAAAGGAACCAATTTTGCTTCACT
This sequence comes from Alexandromys fortis, assembly GCF_014885135.2. NCBI lineage: Eukaryota > Metazoa > Chordata > Mammalia > Rodentia > Cricetidae > Alexandromys > Alexandromys fortis. The sequence continues at coordinate 13,672,610 of NW_026067893.1, read as the reverse complement.
GAAAAGGTTTTAAATTTTTAGTTTTATAAACTAAACTTGGCTTATAGCTAAGTCTGGTACTGACCCCTATAATCCAAGCACTCAGGATGAGACAGAAGGAGTGCTGTGAACTGGAGGCAAAGCTGAGCACACGTGACTAAGAACACCACAGAGGGACTGAGACTCTGCTTATTGTCCTCACGTTCCCAGACACACTGACTCCAGGAGAGTCTGCGCTACAAAATAAGGTCCTCTCCTCAACAAACAAGCAAGCAAATAAACAACCTAGACATAGTGGTACAGACCTGTAATCTCAATATAGGAGCCTGAGGCAGGAGGATTGAAAGACTTGTCTAGGCTATAGAATGAGTTCAAAGCCAGCCTGGGCAACTTAATGAGACCCTGTCTCAAAATTAAAAAAAAAAAACACAAATAGATCAGCTCAATGGTAGTGCACTTGCCTCGAATTCACAAGGCCTCAGGTTCAATCCCTAGTGGCAAACAAACAAACCAAAAAGTTAGAGAAGCAGTATAGACAATGGCTCCGTGCTTAACATGAGCTCCAGTACTCACATCAGCTCAAGCTCACTTGTAGCTCCTGGAGTGCTGATGTTACAGGCGTCTGCTCAATACTGGCTCCAATTTTTTCCTTTTTTTCTTTCTTTGTATAAATTTCCTGTACGAGGATATGAGAACCTTGTTTCCTTGAGGCTGACTGAGTCCATGGCAGCTATCCTCACAGAGGATCTTTGGGGATATTTGTAGTCAGTATCTACACAAACTGTGATAACTTCATTCCCTACAATCAAGAGTACAGAATTTGTATATTGTTACTTTGACAAAAGTATCAGTGAGGGGGACTTGATTGTTTCCCTTAGTCATTAAGGGCTCTTAGATCCTTTCAGAGGGTCTTCTGAAGGAGTTAATGCAGAAGTGTGATTTCTGTGAGTTTCTTTGGGGGTGAAGAAAGTGTTTTATGGTTGTACAATGTTGAAAGTCTATTAAAATCCACTGAGCTGTATACTTTACAAGGATAAATTTTATGGCATGTGAATTGTAGCTCAAAAAAAATTTTTTTTTAATGTAATCAGGGTTTTATTGTACTGTCCAGGCTTGCCTTGAGTTTCTGGACTCAAATGATGTATCTGCCAACCTCCTAAGTAGCTGGGACTATAGGTGTGCACCACTGTACCTAGCTTTATCTGTCATTAAAAAAAAATCAAATGTAAGTTACCAAACTGATGAATTCACATTTCTTAGGGCTTAGAACTCTGGAAGGAAGCCTTTGGATGTAGTCATGGCCAAGCTCTGGACCCATTGCCCAGCAAAGGCAGCATAAGGCAGCCTCTTAGCCACTTTGTCCTTTTACGTCTCTCTCATTAACTCAAGGAAGCACATGGCTTTTATATTTAAATTTATTCAAGCTGTAATCTTTGACATTTGAGTTAGCTTTAGTACAGTTTTGCATTTATAGTAATATATATTATGTATTTTCTCTATCCCCAAAGAATCCCTTTTAATCTTTTCCGGATGCAAATTTCAGGCTGTCTTGTCCCATCTCCCCTCTCTTGCTCTCTTTCCCCTCCCCCCACAGAGTGTGTTTGATCAGGTGTGGCAGGAATATCCACTGTCAAGCTGCGCCCTTTATATTAGTCAATATTATCCTTCTCCCCCCTCCCTGTCTGTCTGCTCCTTTGGGCTTTCCCAGTTGATTTATAATTTTGGAATTCTCATCGGAGTCTGTAATACAGTTTGTTCATTATTTAACCAAAACCTGTTTAATGAGCAGAGAGAGGCAATGTAAATGTTAGACATGTTGCAGTGATGTACCTTTGTGCTTCTCAGAACGGGTGGGTAGTTAACTCTGTGCTGCCTGCAGGGCTGGGGTATCCTGGGCTTATGGCAAAGGGCCACTGTGGGAGTGGGCAGTGGCCCTTTTGTCCCTAAGTAGCCTTTGTATCTGTCAAACCCTGCCACAGTTTTAGATTCCAATGATACATTTCCTTTCACCCTTCTAGTAATCTTATGGGGCTCTGGCAAAATGCTAGAGTTATGTTCAACCTCACAGCTAGACCCTCTGGTGACATGTGTGCTATGGAATGGGAGCATAAGAAGGAAGGCCGAATATCTTCCTGATATTGCTCTTGGTTTTAGGTCTGAAAAGAGATGGACAATTGAGAAGAATGAGACATGGTCTGTGATCTTTGGTTAATTTTTGCCAGATTAGAGAAGTCTTTGCAAGTCTTAGTACCCTTATCTAGTATAGTTTTATACATTTCTGAAATGAGTTGTATTCAGTTGTGATTTGTGGTGTTTGGCTGTGCTTATTTTTTAATCCAGAGTTAGACTGCCCTTTTCCTTGGTCTTCAAGCTCATCCCTCATATATGTCTATGTGTTCATGTGTGTGCACACATATTTGTACAAAAGGATTCTTTGCTAGAAAAATCTTGGATTTAGAACAGAAAGAAATATTCTAAAAATATCACAACAAAAATTTATTGAAGGATTTTTTTTTGGTACTGGGGATTGTATCCATGACCTTGTACATGTTAGGTAAGTACTCCTAAGCTACATCCCAATCCCAGCCTTGTTATTTATTTTGACAAAGTCTTACCATATAGCTCAGACTGGCTTCAAAATTAGAATTCTCTTACCTCCACCTCCCAAGAGATGAGATTCTAGGTGTTTGCCACCATATCCATTTGGGACCATCTCTTAATGGCATTAAAGCCTTCAGGGCCAGGCTTGAGGAAGACCTTTTTTTAGTTTTGTGTGTGTGCATTCTCATATGCCTCCAACCCGTGTGAGTGAGTGTGTGTGTGAGAGAGAGAGAGACACAGAGATAGAGAGAGAGTGAAAGTGAATGTGAGAAAGAGAGACAGAGACAGAGAGACAGTGTATGTTTTTGGAGTTAGTTCCAGGCCTTTTTAGGACTTTTGTGTTGTTTTGATTATCAGATTATCAGACTAGGGAGACCAGTATAAATATCATGGAATTCTTGTAGTTTTTCTGAACCTTTTCTTATTCATTCTCTGAGATTTGGATTCTTTATTTTCCTGAGTTATTGGGTTGCTACTTGCCAATATTTTCTGAATATCTGCTATGTACCCAGCATTTTTCATAGTCACTTAGACATTGAATCTATAATAATTGAGAGAGAGAGTATAGGACAAAAGTGTATGGGGAGAACCAAATGTGTTTTGTAGCTGCTGGTGTTACAAGACCAATGGCTCTGACCACTGTGAAGCTACTGGTGTCTATTCTATCCTGTATGATCCTTGCCAGGTATGAAAAAGACAACAGGGAATGAGAATAGTTTGCTGTTACCTTTCTCTCCTCCCCTTCCTCTCTTTTGACTTGCTATTACTGTTTAGCCCAGGGTGGTCTTCCCATTGCTGGGATCACAAGTTTGTGTTGCCATGGCCATCTTGCTGCTGTCTTTTCTTGTTTCTTTGATAACAAACAAATCAAGGAGAATGAAAAAAAATGTTTTTCAATTCGGCTTTCTCATGTAAAGCTGTTATGCCCAAAACTTAGATGTTTCCAAAGACATCAGTGGATAGAATATTTCTTTACTAAACTAACTGGGATATCAGGAACTAACATACTTGAATCTAAGAGGGAGAAGCAGGTGCCTGGAGAAAGTGAATGTGTTAGGAGTTTATTTAAATATAGTTTATCTTGGACAAACACACCTGTAGGGTACAGTCTGTCTCAAGCTTTTTGAATTCAGAATCTGAGCTAGGAGGTTTGAATACATCTACCCTCCAGAGGTTTCAGAGAACATTTAAACAGAGTCTGGAAGCCAACTGGAGAAGAACTATGACTTAACACCTGTCTGGCCTAGGCATCTTAGAAATAGCTGCCTAGGTAGAGAAAAACAGTTGAAAAAAGCTTATACCTCAGGTTTCATTTAGAAGAGGAGAGAGGTATAGGAGAGAGATTTTAGGAGTAAATAAAAGATTATTTATTTAAGAAAAAGATTGAATGCATTATATGAAAAGTTGCTAAATATATTTCCTATATTGATTGAATGTATATACTCATTTTGTTTCTGTGGGTGTCTATAGTTTGGGGACTAGCAGAATGAGTAATACAGTATTAACCAGCATATAGTGGTACACTAGTTATTGCCTTTGTTTCGCTTGGAACTGAAGTGAACTTTTTGTTTTGTTTTGAGGTAGAGTCTCACTATTAGCCCTGGTTGATGGAATTCACTATGTAAACCAGGCTTGCTTGGAACTTAAAGATGTCTGTTTACTTTTGTCTTCCGAGTGCTAAGATTAAAGGCATGTCTGGCTAGAAATGAACTTTTGAATTGTCCAAGGTACAACAGAAAACTACTTTGTTTTTCTTCAGAAGAAATTTAAGAACTAAGGTTGGCAGACAAATTTATATAAAAGGCTGAATATTGGAAGGGTCAAAGTCGGGTAAATGTGTGCACTTCCTATACCCCTTTTTTACTTTCTTGGTTTATAACAGAACATAAGACCATATATGTTTATGTACACACATAGACACACAAAACATGAAATGTTAGAATATGGCTTGATAGCTGGGCACAATGCTTGCAGTTCCATCTGTTTGGGAGGTAGAGGCAACATTGTTGAAGCCTAGCAGTTCAAAGCATGATTGGATAACAAAATGAAACCTTGTTAAAAAAGGATATGAGACCCTCCCTGCCTCAAAAATAAGGTAGAGATAGCCAGGCAGTGGTAGCGAACACCTTTAATCTGAGCACTTGGGAGGCAGAGGCAGACAGATCTCTTTGAGTTCAAGGTCCACTTGGTCTACAGAGTGAGATCCAGGACAGTCAGGGCTACAGAATACAGTAAAACCCTGTCTTGGGGGGGGGGGATAAAAGGTGGAAAACAATAGATGACACTTGATAGTGACTTTTGGCCTCCATGTGCCTGTGTACCACACCAGAAACTTATATACACTTGAACATGCACACACATGAGAGGGCGAGTATAAGAGAATGCATAAAGACTCTTGAGACTAGATAGTTGAATATGGTGGTGCATGCCTGTTATAACATGGGAGGCTGAAGCAGTTGGATCATGAGTTTGAGGCCAGCCTGGTTTATACAGTGAATTCCAGGAAAGGATGGATTCATAATGAGACCCTGTCTCAGAGGGAGAAGAGGAGGGGAGAGAAGAGAGCTCTGTATAGTCCTGCTTCTTCTTGTGGGTACAGCTCTGCCTTTACTTTCCATAATACCTGGACATATACATAGCAGTCAGAATCAAGTCTGGCTGGTAGGAATGCATGTTTTCTATCATAAAGAGGCTTGTAAGTAGTAGTAGCAGTAGTAGCAGTAACAGTAACAGTAATAATAATGCATTGTTAATATCTTAGTTCTCAGAAACAGAGGCAAAGGTACCTGAGTACTTTGTAACATAGTTTGTAGGCACTGTAGCAGGATGCTCTCTGTTAGGTGTCAGAATCATGGGGGTTGCTTTCATTGCCTTTGTTCTCTTTAGCACATCTATTTCTTGAGACCTGATATGTCTCCCTGGGTATGTGCCCAACTTGCTGTGTCAGCAATCAGTTGAGTAAAAAGAGAGGGAAAGCCAGCTGCTCTTTTGTTTTTAACAAGGAGGCAGGCAGATTCCTTTTCTTCCACACCCACTCAAACTCAGGGCAAATGCCAAAAGGATTTCAGAGAAAGCCAAATGTTTGAAATCCAATCAGTATGTAGTTTTAAGGAGGAAAGATAGTGAAGAGTTTGTTTTAGCCCTCCCCATCTCTACATGCCTCACGTTCGTAGGTCCTTAATTGACCACCCCAGTTTCTGAAATAGTATAGGGTATGTTTATGGAAAGAACAAATCCTTTATTTTATCCTGATAGCCATTAGGAGAGTTAGATATATAACAAAATATAAATTAGAACTCTTCAGCTCAGATCACCTTAGAAGATTATGATAGGTAGGGAGCTATGACTACTTTATGTTCTCAGATTTGCCTCAGGAAGTCAGCACAGCTATTACCCATTTTGTTTGTTGTATAACCTTCGAACTTAGATGGACAAGGACTCCTGGACGCCTGCTGGCTGGAACGCCAGTCTTCTGTTAACACTGCTACCACTGTAGGCTAAGTTATGAAGGGCTGCCACATGTGCACAGAACACAACTGGCCTTTCCTTGTTCCACGCTTATTGAGCAATTACTTGTCAGTTTGTGGAATTCACATTATTGCCTCAAGTTTCTGGCCTAGTATGAACTATGGGTATTTGGAAGTAGCCTGATAGACTATATCCATCAGAGGGCAATAAATCGGCATTTGATTTGGTAGAAGGGCAGCACCAGATGTACTGTAGGAGGAAATGATCTCTGTAGTCACCCATGCAGCTGCTTCCTCATCCCATATCCCAGAAAGCAGCTTAAGAACTGGAGGGTGAGAGTGGATGGGGACATCGATTAGAGAGGTAAAGGACCAAAGCACTTCAGTGTTACCTACGATTGCCCTTGGGTTGGGAAAAGTCCTTAAAAATACGAGCAAATAAAATTCCCTGATATTGGTAAGGATTTTTCTATTAGTTATTTTTGTTTTTAAGTAAGACAATTAATTGTCGGAAAAAAAAACCTCATTCCACATGAAGTTTTATTTTCTTTAAGTAAACAATACATTTAAGAAAATTGTCATCTATAATGAGTCTTTTTCTGTCTTGACTCTTTCTGTCCCACCAGAAAGCTCTCAAATAAAGACATGGAGACTTCTTTTTTTTGTTTGTTTGTTTGTTTTGAGACAGGGTTTCTCTGTGTAGCCTTGGAGCCTGATCTGGAACTCACTCTGTAGAGCAGGCTGGCCTTGAACTCATAGAGATCCACTTACCTCTGTTCCCCAAGTGCTGGGATTAAAGGTGTGCACCACTACCACCTGGCAAGACTTCTTATTAGTTAAGAAAGCTTGACCTATAGCTTAGAATTGTTCCTGACTAACTCTTATAATATAAATTAACTAAATATTTTTAACTAAGTATATATATATTGCTAAATTGTAACTAAAGTAAATGAACCCATTTATATTAATCTGTATCTTATCACTTGGCAGTATGTCTCTTCCATTTTGTACCTCTTGTTTTCTCTCTGTGTCTCTTGGCATCTCCCACCCCTCGATTTCCCCCTCCTCTTCCTTTCTCTTTCTGGAAATCCCACCTATGCACCCTGCCTAGCTTGACTGTTCAGCTCTTTATTAAGTCAGTCACAGCGATAGATCTTCACACAGTGTACAACTATCTCATAACAGGCACCTGGGGCGGAGAAATGGCTCAGTGGTTAGGAGAACTCTAGAATTCATTTCCTAACACCCACATGGCAGCTCACAATTGTCTGTAACTCCAGTTCCAGGAAATCCATCACATCAGGCATGCACACGGTGTGTGTGTGTGTATGTGTGTGTGTGCATATATATATATGTGCATACAAAATATACATACACATAAAAAATAAAAATAATTTTTTTTTCTCTTTGAGACAGGGTTTCTCTATGTAGCCCTGGCTTACATGGAACTTGCTCTGTAGACCAGGCTAACCTTGAACTCACAGAGATCTGCTTGCTTCTGCCTTCCAAGGCCTGTGACACCACAACTGAAACACACACACAAATCTTGAAAAGGAAAAAGAAAACGAAAACTGACATCAAATTGACTTAACAAAACAGGAACTGAGATGGTGTCATGACTGAGAGCTAGAGTGATATTTTCAGATTGCTTCTCAGTAGGGAATTATGATGTCATATTAGTTGGATGTGTGGCATCTTATCTCTTCCCCAATTTTAATTAATTGATTATTTTCGTTATATTTTGTGTGGATGTGGATGTCAGAAGACAGCTTTCTGGAGTCAGTTTTCTTCTCACCTGTCCCTGGGTTCCCAGGACCAAACTCAGGTGGGTCCCCTCTGTTGAAATAAGAGCAGCGGGGCTGCGTCCCCAACACCCCGGCCGCTTGGCTAGCTCATGCCCGAAATAACAACACACAAACTGTATTCATTTAAGAACTGCTTGGCCCATGAACTCTATCCCTTACAGGCTAATTCTCGCACCCGGACTAGCCCATTTCTAATGATGTGTGTAAGCACCCCAAGGTGTGCTTACCGGGAAGAGTCTAGCCTCCGTCCATCCTGGTGTCTCTGCTCCAGAGAGCAGAGCTGTTGGGTCTCTCCGGGAGCAGAGCAGAGTCTGACCTCACTTCCTCTTCTGCCCAGAATTCTATTCTGTTTCCTCCTCCCATCTATCTTTTAACCTATCAGGGCCAAGGAGTTCCTTTATTGCTTAACCAATGAAATCAACAGATTGATATATGACACTCCCACATCACTCCTCTGTTTTTATTTTTTTTTTATATTTTTTCAAAATTAAAAAAATGATTTATTTTATGCATATGGGTGATATCTGCATACCACGTGTGTGTCTGATGCGCACAGAGGGCAGATGAGGGCATTGGATCCCCTAGAATTGGAGTTACATGTGGTTGTGAGCTGCCATGAGGGTTCTGGGACCTGAACCCAGGTCATCTGTGAGAGCAACAAGTGCTTTTAACCACTGGACCATCTATCTCTCCAGCTCCTGACATTGTGTTTTTGTAGAAAGCCAGCCGTTTATCTGTGGACTATCCTCCATTCTAGGTTTCCCTGTGTCATTTAACTTGCTCTCCTTTCCTAGTATTTCCTATATACTAGAAGTTAAGGCTAAAGGCTTAATTCAGGTTAAACATTTTTGGCAAGAGTATTTCCTTTTTAACTTGTCTTTTTGAGACAGGGCCTCTCTGTAGCTTAGACAGGTCAGGATCTCACTGAACTCCTGCCCCTTGAGTGTTAGATTGCCTGACTGGCACGAATAGTCTCATTGGATATTATATTGCCACAGGAGACACGCTGTGGAAGGTTGTCTGTTTTGCTGTTGTGTTTGTTTGAAACGGGACTCATGTAGTTTGGGCTAGCTTTTACCTTGCTATGTAATTGAGAATGACCTTAAGTCCCTAATCCTGCCTCTCCCTCCCAAATGCTGGGCTATTTGGTATGTACCATTGTGTGGGCTTGTTCTGCCATTATTTGCTTTCAGTGTTCCTGCTATATCTCTTCATTTTAAGATTGTTAATTTTCTCTTTGTAGTTAAGTCATCCACAAAGTGATGATATAACCATCCCTTTCTCTAACATTCACTCTGTGTCATAGAGAATTATGATTTTTAAATTCTATCATTCTTTTTGCATTTCCTAGTTGACATTATCTGTGAACAACTGCCCTCCTTACTGACGAATAAACCAATTTATCCTAGAAAAGCATGGTAAACACTTAATTCCTTGGTTTAAATAAGTATTCAGAAGCCGGGCGGTGGTGGCTCACGCCTTTAATCCCAGCACTTGGGAGGCAGAGGCAGGCGGATCTTTGTGAGTTCGAGACCAGCCTGGTCTTTAAGAGCTAGTTCCAGGACAGGCTCCAAAACCACAGAGAAACCCTGTCTCGGAAAAAAAAAAAAAAAAAAAAGTTAAAAAAAAAGTATTCAGAGCGGAAAGTGCATATTAATGCCCATTATTGATGTCAAATTTGGTTTTTGCCTTATTTGATTTACAAATATTTACTTAAAGTTTACAATTAATCCAGTCATTACTAGTGTTTAAATTGTTTGACCAATGAAACCATCTTCACACTGGTTACTTTTTTCTTTTGATGTGACTCCTTTGAGCACGTCATGCTTTCTGATAAAGTAAGTATCATTGATAGGGAGATAAAGTAGAAGCTGTTGATATGCCACGTGTTATTAAGGGCAATATTATTTTGTTTTATTGAAAGCATGTGATATGGACTAAAGAGATATTCATTTTCTAAAGTGCTTGCCATCCAAGTCTGCGGATCTGTACAGGGATCCCCAGGACCTACGTCAGGCACAGTGGCATGGCTCTGAAATCTTAGTTCTGGGGAGGTGGAGACAGGATTCTTGGCATATGATGGCCAGATAGTTAAGCCAATTGGTGAGCTTCAGGTTCAGGAGAGACCTTGTCTCAAAAAGAAGAAGAGATCAAGGAAGGTACCCAATGTCACCTTCTGACCTCCACACATGTCCCTTCCCAATGTACATACACAAATGTGCACAAAAAAAGAAACCTGGGGGGCTGGAGAGATAGCTCAGTGGTTAAGAGCACTGCCTGCTCTTCCAAAGGTCCTGAGTTCAATTCCCAGCAACCACATGGTGGCTCACAACCATCTGTAATGAAGTCTGGTGCCCTCTTCTGGCCTGCAGACATACACACAGACAGAATATTGTATGCATAATAAATAAATAAATATTAAAAAAAAAGAAACCTGGGTTATAGTATAAGCTGTTTTTCTCTTGATAATAAAAGAAGTTTGGAAGCCTGGTAGAAAGAGTTTGATTTGACTCACCCTGTTCCAGCACTGTTTTAGATTTACAGTGTTATTTCTGGGGCAAGGAGTCCAAGAGAGTGTTGCCAGGATGCCCTTCCCACTGTTTATTTACTTCCTTCTTTTCTTCCTGTGGGGGATAGAACCCAGGGCCTTAGGCATGCTGGACAAGTGCTTACCACTGAACTGCACTCCGAGACGCTCTTGTTTTCTTCCTATTTTTGTGAGGTGCCAGAGCCTGAAGCACAATTTAAAAAACTCAGGGTCAGAAATTGGGGTTCAACTTGAAGATACAAAAAGCAAAACAGCCAGTCACTGGCTCTTACCTCAACCTCAGTCTAAAATAGCGATCCTGCTTACAGGAATCTCAGAATGAGACTGTCTGTTGAGAGCTGTCTCCTCCCATTTTATATTCCTCTCTAGGGCTGGGATTAAAGGTGTGCACCACCAGCAGTAAAGGCATGCACTGCCCAGTTTCTATGGCAACTAGTGTGGCTACTGGGATTAAAGATGTGTGTCATTATGGCTATTGAAATTAAAGGAGTGTGTTACCATAATCTGGTCAGTAAGGCTAACTGCTGGGACTGTTTTACTGTCAGATTTTCAGGCAGTCTTTATTTATTAAAATACAATTAAAATCCACTACAAGAGCCCCTTAAAGTTTGGGAACCAGGAGGGTATTAAATCTGAATTACATCTCTATGAATTTACTTTCAGTAAAATAGTTCTATATAGATGGTAGTTTCTGGATTACTCAATTTTTGTCAGGCGGGGATTAATTTGAGCCCATTTCAATCATTACAGTTCTAGGAAACATGAAAATAAATGCTCTTCCTTGAGGAAATAAGGGTTGTGAATGTAATTATGATTGAGTCATTTGGTACTTTGCACTTTATAAATGGTAAAGTAGAAGTTAAACATACTGCATTTGACATGCTGTCTTTTTAGTCTTCTGGTGGGTCAAGGGAAGAATCATTTGTGTTACAAACTACAGAAGTGGAACTCTCAGCAGAAGTTTGTGTATGTGTGTCTGTCTGGTCAATAAATATTTCTTAGTATGTACTGTGTGTCAGAAACTGAACTGGCTAGTAGGGGCCTGCTTTTCAAGGGGACTGGCAAACTTTCTGTTCTCATAAAGCTTATGGTCTGGTGAGCTGGTGGCTTGAGAAGCTCTGGGATCTGTAGTCAAGTGGACACTGTTTTGAAGTCTGTTCACCTTCCACATGGGACCTCAGGAAATTGTAAACTTTGATTTCCAGAAAGAAGTCCTAGGATGGTCAGGAGAACAGTGGTGTTTTCTGAACAGCAGTGGTCCTGGAATGCCATGGTGCTGTTCCATCCCAGCCTCCCTCCCTTCTCAGCCCTGACTGCCCAGCAGTGACTACAGGGATAAGTAATTGTATGGAAGCTTTGTTAGCTGCTTTAGGACAGTGGGTGTTTTAGGTCTGATTAGTCCTTGGTTCAGCTCATCTGGACAGAAAATTGTAGGGAAAAATTTGTGTGTGTGTGTGTGTGTGTGTGTAAATGGACTTCTGTTGTCAGAATCCAAATAAGGCTCACTAATCCTCCCAGTTGAGCAGAAGATTAAAATCTTAATCAGTCTTATTTCAGAGTTTTAAAAGACTCATTTTGTTCTCTAGGTTCCAGGAGACAGAAAGTGAGTAGTGCCTGCTTTGGTGGAATTATGTCTAAAGGGAATGGGAGCTCCCAGGGTTCTATATTGCAGGCTCAGGTAATAACATAAAACAGGATTGATTGTATGTGTGGACTGAAGGAAGATAAAGGAAATGTTTGTCAGCATAGTTTTTCTCCAAAAACCAACGGTAACAAGAAAGTCGGCTTGTTTCCACACCAGCAGTTGTTTCTTCCCCATTTGCCTAATTGATCTTAGGACATTTTTATCAGACCATCCGATAGTGATATGTAGTTTTTGGAATCTGGTTTGGAAATATTTTTCTTTCATTTACTGAGACAGGGTTTTGCTTTGTAGCTAGCCTGTGCTGGCCTGAAATTTACTCTATAGCTCAGGTTGGCCTCAAACTCAAAGTTGTCCTCCTGTCTCATTCTTCCCATTTTTGGATGACAGGTGTGCCACCATGTCTAGCCAGTAATTTCAAATGTGCAAAAAGTTGTGCAACTAATACTGAGGTCTTCTATATGCCCTTTTACTAGTTGATTTTATTGTTTTTTTCCTCACTACAAATGTGTATATAGTTATTTTTCTAAATTGCTTGAGAAATAAATCATATATACCTTAATAATATGTTTTCTAAGAACAATGATAATTTCACTTAATCTAAGCACAGTTACCAAGTTCAAGAAATTTAACATTGATTCAATAATTTACCATTAACATTTGCCCTACTTAAGGTTTCTGTTGCTGTGATACAGCATCATGTCCAAAAGCAAATTAGAGTGGAAAGGATTTATTTCATCTGTCAACTCTCAGGTTGCACTTCATCATTGAGAGAATTGGGGTAGGAACCTGGAGGCAGGAACTGAAGCAGAGGCCTTGAAGAAATGCTCTTTACTAGCTTGTTCCTGGTGGCTTATTCAGGACAACATGCCCAGGGGGTAGCATTGCCTACAGTGGGCTGGGCCCTCTCATATCAGTATTGATCAAGAAAAGGCCCTACAGATTTGCCTCTAGGAAATTTTTGTATATTTGTTTTTTGAGATTTATTTATTTATTATGTATACAGTATTCTCAGTACTCTACCTGCAAGGCCAGAAGAGGCACCAGATCTCATTACAGATGGTTGTGAGCCACCATGTGGTTGCTGGGAATTGAACCTTTGGAAGAGCAGGTGGTGCCCTTAACCACTGAGCCATCTCTCCAGCCCCAGAACAACAGATTCTTAATTAAAAATATCGGTTTCCCAAGTAGAGTCTTAAAGATCTCTCAAACTTTCCATTGAAATTTCACAAGCCAGGCAGGCCTCCATTGTCTGCAGACCTTAAAGTCTGGGGACCCTCCCTCCTTTTTTCTAAATTATAGACGGGGCTTGTACACCTGTTGTCCATCTCAGTGTTACCTTATTTTCCCCAGCATTTCATTAGACTCTGAACATCCAGTAGCTTTTCTAGCTCCAAATTCTAAACTCCTCCAAAACAACATGCTCAGTTCTATCACAGCCCCACTCCTGGTACCAATTTATGTATTAGTTACTTTTCTATGATGAAACATGGATCAAAAGCAACTTGAGGTGAAAAGAGTTTATTTCATCTTGCAGCTGTCAGGTCATACTTCATCACTGAGGGAAGTCAGGGCAGAAACTTAGGGCAGGAACACAAAGGTAGGAACTGAAACAGAAGCCATGGAGGAATGCATCTTACTAGTCTGCTTAGCCAGTATATTTATTATACCATCTAGGACCACCACAGATGGCACCTTTAACAGTGAACAGGATAGCCTCAAACTCATAAGAGACCCTCTTGCCTCTGCTTCCTGATTGTTGGGATTAAATAGCTGTGCCACAACACACAGCTATGACAATGACATTTTTTATAGTTCATACATTTATCATCCATCTATTTGTTCCTCTCTCATTTCCTCCCTTTTGATATTTCTCATTTATTAATGTTTCCTCATATTTAGATTCAGGTTATGAGTATTTGACATGACTCTACATGTTACTGCTAATACATTGACTCTTTTAGGTTGTCATTTTTATAGTTACCATTTAAAAGTGATACTAGTTTTAATACCTTGATTAAGTGGGTTACATGGATTCTTTATTGTAAAAGTATTACTTGCTACTTGGAACTAATAAGTCATTTACAGAGTGAATTTTAAGTAGTTTGTCTTTTCTTTTTTGGGGGTACAAGGGATAGGGTCTCATATAATCCAGACTAGCCTCAAATTCACTGTATAGCTGAGAATGGCCTTGAATTTTTGATCCTCTTGTTTCTGCTTTCCAAGTGCTGGGATTGCAGGTATGGACCCCATGTCTGATTTATGTATTTCAAAGATTGAACCTAGGACTTTGTGCGTGCTAAGCAATCACTTTACCAACTGAGCTATGCCCTTAGCCCCTTTCTATTTTGTCTTTTCTTTTTGGAGATGGATACTAACTATGCTGTTCAGGCTGGTTTTGAATTCACAATCCTCCTGCTTTAGTCTTCCAAATGCTGGGATTATAGTAGTACACCAGTGTGCCCAGCTGTGATGCTGTTCTTTTGGCAGAAAAAGAATTTAGTGACTGAGTGGCATGGAGAGCCATGGGTCAACCCACCAAGGTTTTACAGCTTTTTGAAACACTGAGCAGAACCAAACAAAACATTTTTACAAGTAAGACAGCATTAGAAGGAGTTACAGTAAAGATAAGAAGAATTCAAATCATAAAAGTGAGAATTCACTAGAGAAAATAAATAGCTGATGAAAATAGGTTTCAGTGTTACACTATTGCTCAGACTGTCTGTTAAAACAAGTATTCACATTGACCACAATACACTGAAGCTGGTTCCCGGGAAAGAGCTTCTGATGGACTGTGCTGAACTGATACATGTCAGCTCAGAAGCAGTGATGCTCCTGGGTGAAGCCTGTCTTTGTACTTTCTGGCTTTTAATATGTAACTGGCCAGAGTCTTAGAAATGCAGTTCTCTGTGAACTAATGTTGAAAATGAATGATGGGCCAAGAGCTACACAATACCATGCATTGTTATGCTGTCCGTTCTTACTGATAACCCTTAAACAATGACTGAATGATTGGGGAGCTGGGACATTTTCCTCTCTTTTCTTTTGGTAGGTGTTTTTGTCTTATAAAAGCTATTTGCCAGTGAAGCACTTTACCAAACTGGTGACTTTCATTCTGTGGGAAATATAACTGCCAAATATAAAGTGCTACATTAAATTGTTTAGTCCCAAAAGCTTGGTAAGAAACTTTAAAAAAATTTAGTGATTGCAAGTTTTGAAGCTGGACATGATGGCACATGTCTGAGTTGTCAGGATTTCTGTCCTGCCTCGTTCCTGTTCTGCCCAGTTCCTGCAGTCATCAAGTCCCAAAAAAATCACACAGAGGTCTACATTAATTATAAACTGATTGGCCCATTAGCTCAGGCTTCTTATTAACTCTTTTTTATTATTTGTTTATTTTATTAACTCTTATAACTTATATTAGCCCATTATTCTGGTCTATGTTAGCCACATGGATCAGTACCTTTTTCAGCAAGGCAGTCTTGATTCTTCTGTGGCTGGGCCAGGACTGCAGAGGAATGGGCTTCCTTTTTCCCAGAATTCTCCTGTTCTCCTTGACCCACCTCTACTTCCTGTCTGGTTGTCTCACCTATACTTCCTTCCTGGCTACTGGCCAATCAGCGTTTACTTAAAATATAATTGGCAGAATATAGACATCTGTCCCACACCATGTCTGGAATCCTATCACTTGGGAAATGGATCAGATCAAGGCTTCCCCAGCTACATAGCAAGTTTGAGACTAGCCTGACTATATGAGACTTTGTCTTGGAAAATAAAACAAGTATAGTTTTGAGGTTTCAAATAAGCTTGGGGCTGGAGAAATGGCTCAAATGATTAAGAGCACTGTCTGCTCTTCCAGAGGACACAGGTTTGATCCCCTCACTACCACTGTAATTTCAGTCATAGGGGATCAGACACTCTATTTTGGTCTCCACAGGCACTTCACACACATGGTGCACATACATGTAGGGGAAACACCCTTACATGGAAAAGTAAATAAATGGAAAATTAAAGATTTGCTCAATGAGGCTTGATGGGAAACTTGATAATTTCCTAGGACTATGCATGCTAGCATCCATCACCCAAACCAATTTTTCCTCCACTCAACCAAAACCACAAATGTTTGTTTTTGAAGTTAGAATAACACTAGCCATATGACTTCCTTCTTTTTCTATTGGTTAACTTGTTTTTGTGGTAGTGAACTAAACACGGCAGTCTTGCCCAGGTTGACGGCGTACAAGTGTGCACTACTGAGACTCTCAGGCCTCCCTGTTTTCATAAGTAGGTCTGACTATAAATCCATCTTCCAATTTCTACTTTTAATCTTTTAATTTCAGCACATTTAAAATGTTTAGTTGTTCATTGAGAAACTACATAACCTTTTAAAAATCCATAAGGTTTGGAAGTACCCCTGTCTCTTGAACATGAAGAGAGATGATTAAAGAGATTAGAAAATCATATCCTGTTCTCTTTCTGTCACCTTTCCCTCCTGTTGGCCTTCATTTTCCCTTTACCTTCTTATATTGCTTTTAAGGATCTCATTAATATGCTTACCTATGCCTACTTAGAAATGAGAAAGTAGCCGGGCGGTGGTGGCGCACGCCTTTAATCCCAGCACTCGGGAGGCAGAGGCAGGCGGATCTCTGGGAGTTCGCAGCCAGCCTGGTCTACAAGAGCTAGTTCCGGGACAGGCACCAAAGCTACAGAGAAACCCTGTCTCAAAAACAAAACAAAACAAAACAAACCAAAAACAAACAAACAAACAAACAAACAAAAAAAAGAAATGAGAAAGTATTGCTTTGAGTATTTTGCTATCAAAATAGGCTACAGATATGACCATAACGTTTGTAAACCTTATCAAGTATTGGTCATGTTTTGTTAAATTGTCCATTTAAAAACAAAGAGAACTACATGGTCTTGGCGCATGCCTTTAATCCCAGCACTAGGAGGCAGAGGCAGGTGGATCTTTGTGAGTTCGAGACCAGCCTGGTTTACAAGAGCTAGTTCCAGGACAGGCTCCAAAGCTACAGAGAAAACCTGTCTCGAAAAACCAAAAAACCAAAAAAAAAAAAAAAATACTAAAAAACAAACAAACAAAAAAACAGGTCTAGTTAGGGCTTCCCCTTTCAGTGAATGTGCTATAAAATAGGATGAAGTGGGATGAATGAAACACTCCCATGCTTTATTCATTGGATCTGTCTACTCAGAACTGAAGCATTCTGCCTATAATAAGGTGACTTGACAGACTGATACTAGTGGGTTAAGGTGGAAGAAAATATGGAGTGATGTATCTTGTTTGGCTAGCACGAGCAACGTTATTTTTAACTTCCCTTTTCAGTTCCTTCATTGTTCATGCTCCCTCACTAGCTACTATGAGAGCAGTCAAAATTAGCAACTACATAAAATGAAGTTCCTCTTGTCTCCTCAGTCATTTCCAAAATAAACAGGGAGTAGTACTGCCTGTATTTTGTCTCACTTTACTCTGAAGGCTAGCAATAGAGGAAGCATGGATTAGTGTGTAGTGATTTCTAGGCTCTGCCCTCTGGACAGATTCCCCTTTGAGAGCTCCAGCTGAGTGACAGGACCATGTGGCAGGAGTGCAGCTGGAAGTCTAACATGGGCAGATTTGGGCTGGGTAAATATAGCAGGAGCAGGATGTCAGTGTGGGAGATGGATTGTTCTGGGAAAGGAAGTGTTGTCTTTCCTCTGAGAAACAATTTCCTGTACTTCTGGGACTTTTGCTTTCTTCTTCTTTCCCCCTGAGGACAGAAGAGGAGTTGGCAGGGGTTAGGTACACTTGCTAAATTCTATCTCTGGTTGTCTGTCTCTTCCTACATTTGAAGTTGAGTATAAAAATCAGATATATTTCAACAAGTTCAGCAATAGACCCAATAAATAGCCATGACTTAAATTTTATTTTTTGCAGTCTTAAATCCCCTACCTGCTTAAAGTTTCTTTTAAAAGGTAACCATTTTTTCCTCAAACCAACAGGTTGAGAGGCAAAAATAATCATACAAAGAAAATCAACTCTATTGAAAGTCAGACATGAAGCACCAGCTGGCAGGAAACAGCTGGGATGTTTCTGGGAGCTGGGCTCTGCCACAGAACTTAACTCTTCAAGCTCTTTGTTATCTGAGGCACTAAGATGACTGCCTTCCCACTGTATAAAACTAAATCTTCTAGAGGTTATTTTTTATAATTGAATAGAACTTCATGAATTATAAATCATTTTTGCATTTAAAAATTCCTTGGCTGGGGGCATAGCTTAGTTGGTAGAATGCTTGCCTAGCATGCGTGGAACCCTGGCTTCCATTACCAGCACCACACTGGAAAACTGTTAGCAATGGCACACCCTGTAATCCTAACACTTAGGAGGTAAAGGTAGGAGGATCAGAAGTTCAAAGTCATCCTTTGCTAAAATACCAAGTTCAATGCCAGTCTGGGCTCCGAGAGCACAGAGAAAGAAACCCAGTCTTGAAAAACCAACCAACTAACCAAACAGCAACAACAAAATCCCTCGGGATCCAGAAAAGTTAAGGATGTGTTCATTAATTTCTTTTTTTTTTTTACTATTATGAATAGTGCTGAAAAGACCATGTGTGTGCACATGTAGTTCAGTCCCTGTTTTCAGTGCTTTGGGTGAATATTTAGGAATGGAATTGCTGGGTCATATGGCATTTCTATTTAGCTTTGTGATGAACTGCCAAATGGTTCTCCTTGGCTTTAGAGCCATCATTTTACATTCTCATAAGTGCAGAAGGGCTCAGTTGCTCTGCATTCTCACCAGTACTTGCTGTTTTCTTTAGGTACAATAGACAAGTACTCTCTACCCCCAAGTTATGTTATGCTATGTTATGGCTCCAGTCCTGTTTTAAAAAATATTATCACTTCCCAAGCTTTCGAGACTCAGTTGGGCTGTGATAATAAAGCTCTTCCAGCTCTGGTTCTCCTAATCTTTCCTGAAATAATTGGGCTGCTCTTTGGGGCCCAGTGTTTTAAGGGTTTAGTTTTAGGGCTAAAAAAAATTAAGAATGAGTTCTTTTGGGTTGGAGAGAGTAGCTCAGTTAATGGAGTCCTTGCCTGTATATGCTTGAGGCCTTGGGCTCAATCTCTAGACTTAAAAACAACGGCAAAAGATGACGGTTCGCAACAAGTGCAGTGAGCCAAGCTTAGAGCAAACGAGCAGATGGCCTGTAAGTCTGACTTTCCAAAACAGAAAAGACAAAGTTGATGGACTGGTGGCACACACTTTTGATCTCAGCACTTGGGAGACAGAGGCAGGTGGATCTCTGTGAGTTCAAGGCCCGCCTGGTTTACAGAGAGAGTTCCAGAAAAAAAAATGTGTCAGTTAAAGTTTGTGTCTTAAGATGGGATGCCATTTCCGGTTTATTCTGCCATTAGATTCCTAGACCACGCCATAGGCTAACTCTTGCTAACTGTACAACAGTCTCAGTTTGCTTATAGATTGCCGCTCTATCTGCCTGCTTATAAAATTAATCTCTTTCTCTCATTGGCAATACTGATAAGGATCAAATTCAGCATCTTCCACATGCTAGACAAATTTTCAACCACTGAACTACAGTCTTGGCCCCAGAGTAACCTAAAGAGGGAGTTAACTCTTTTTCCTCAAGAATGATTGGTTCTTTTTAAGGTACTGTATTTTAGTTGTTACTGCTGTGTGTGTGTGTTGCTAGGGGTCAAACCCAGGTCCTAGCACGCATAGTTAGTGCACTCTTACTGCTTGACTACTAGGTGATGTCCTCAGCCCTCAGTACTACTGATACTAAAACTCCAGCCAGATATGATGATTGATGCATGCCCACAACAGGCCTGATTTACATAGTAAGTTCTAGACTAGTCAGGGCTACATAGTGAGACCTTGTCTCCAAAAACAGAGAAGGAGAAGAGGGAGAAGGGACAGAACAAAGGAGGAAGGGCACACTGGAACTGCTGGTTTCTCGCTTTTCTCTAGAAATATGTTTTTCCTTTTTTTCCTTAGCAGTGGCAGTGTTCTTTTCAATTTACATGTTTAGTGATAGATTTTTCTAACCTTTAGAAAAAACTACGTTTGCTATGTAGTTCCATACAATGTGGTATGTAGTTCCTTACAATACTGTAAATCAGAATATATTTTAGTATTTAATGCTACTATTGGTTGCTTTTTTGTTGTTCAGTGCATTCAAGCCAGTTTCAAAGCAAGCAGATGATAGTCACTGCAATATCCCTCTACCCCTCAGCACATATTGGTGTTGGGTTCTGAATGCACCCTAACCATTTGATCAAAGTCAGGCTTTGAATAAGTCAGGTGTGGTGAATGACAGGCATGCCTGGATTTGGTCTTCGGAGATTTGGGGATGTGGAAAGCATAAGAACCACCACTCCCCCCTTTCTGTAATGTGCTGTGGTCTGTAATAGGTTGAGTTGTAACATTCATTAAAACCACTCCTCACATTCCCTGTTTTTAAAGCTTATCAGGATGAGTTTGATTTAGTTATTTGGAACCAAAAAGGCAGTTTGTGGAGCTAGGTCTGGAGCTACGTAGCTGTAATATATCAGAGATCAGACTTGGGTCCCAGTGGGATTATTCCTTGGGCTTTATTTGCCTGGAAGTATACACAGGAGCCAAGTGGTATGTATGGAAAGCTTTGCTGGAATGCAAATTGAACACATTTTGTTGGGACCTGTAGGGGATTTTCACTGCTTCATAATTTTTCAAAGGTTTGTTATACAGCAGACAGCCACTGCTTCTTCTTTAAATCTGTAAATCCCCCTCTTTTTCCTGTTCTAAAGGTCAGATTTTTTTTGACAACTGTGTGCAGGAACAAGATTTGCTAAATCCCTTCATTTTTATTCATACAAATATCAGAATTCAGTGAACATCAGTTATCCAGCATTTAGAGGTAAGGAAAACTCAGGGAGAATCTTGTGGATCTCAACTTAGTGTCAGGCCTGTGTCTCTGGGGATAAATTTGCTTCCTCAACTTTACCCCATAACTGATCTGTGGTTTCCTTATATTCAAAACCTATCTTTAATTAACCCCATGTCTGTAGAGCTAGAAGACAAGCAACATAATTAGCAGGAGACTATTGTTTTGGATGGAGTCTTTTTGACTGTTACAGTGAGTGCTTAGATTAGTGTTGGAAAAGATAGATAATTCCTTCCAATGAAGCCATTTCTTTATTCTTAACTTTTAGTTATAACCTTAGGCACTGCCCATTTTTAGTTTGAAGATTCTTATTATATTTATTTGTGTGTGTGTGTGTGTGTGTGTGTGTGTGTGTGTGTACTCATGCGCACAGGCTCACACAGCAGTGATATGTGGAGGCCAAAGGATGACTTTTGGGGCACTGTTCTCTCTTTCCACTATTTGGGTCCCAAGGATTGAACTCCGGCTGTCAGGACTGGAGGCAAACACTTACCCACTGAGGCATCTCACCAGCACAGATGATTCTTATTTAATAGTTCATCAAATACTCATATTATCATCCAGTATAGTTTTCTGTCAAACTTGTTTAGTTTGAAATTATGCTGTCTATTGCTGTGTAGCAAATTACTTAAGAATATGGTATTTTTTTAATATTTTAAAAAGTTTCTGAGGGTCAAGAATTTGGGGGCTGCTTAGCTAGTAAGTAGGTTCTTTCAAGACACTAGCCAGGCAGATAGTCATTTGAAGGCAGAACTGAAGTGGAAGATTTGTTTCCAATCTCACCCTGGTCATTTGCCAGAGGCCTCAGTTCTTCACAGTGTAGGCTCATAGCTCTGCAGAGCTGCTGCTAAGCAACATGCTTTATCACTAAGATGTATTCCCAGTACAGAAGCCATACATTCAGACATGTTTTATTGTTTGAGAATTTCATACATGCATATGTTTTGATGAAATGCACCCCCTCCCGATTTTCTCCCTTATCTCCCACTACTTTCCTCTTCCAACTTTATGTTCTCTTTTTGTTTGTTTTTGACACAACTTACAGAGACACTTGCCTCTGCCTCCCATGTGCTGGGATTAAAGGCCTGTGCCACCATATCTGGCTGGCCTGTATGCTCTTTTAAAAAGTATCTACATATTTTATATATTTTTATGTGTCTAGGTGTATGTATGTGCATAATAAGATATATTTAAAATTGCATAGGTTTATTGGAATTTAAAGACTGATGTATTTTTTTTATCTAGTTTGTGTATGTATATGGGTGCATGTATATAGTGGGAGGCCAACCTTGGAGTCAGTTTTATCTTTCCATAATATGGATCTAGGGTCATCCAGCTTGGCAACCCACTGAACCATTTTGCAGGCCCTAGAGTTTCTATTATATGAAAATTATATTTACCTTACAAGTTCCTCTATCTGTGCCTCTTCCATGCTCTCTTGTCTCTGAAATTAGACATAGTATATATTGCAGACGTGTGTGTAAATATTGCTTTAGTATTAATTGCTTCATCTCTCTTATAATCTTAGCCTCAAACACAAATAGAAACCTCCTTGTTCTTTAAAAGTAGGAAATGTCATCTGTCTACTTTCCTCCCCTTTTGGTAGGACTTTCATGGCAGCTCGTCAAAGGAACTGCCTCCTCATAGGAGCTCTACATTTGGATTTAGGTAATCCTTAGTACTCTTCAACCCATTTGCCACTGAGCCTTTAAATATGGTGCAAATGAACTAAATTGAATAGTTATGGGGATACTGTGGTTCTTTTAGACTAAGATGCAAAATGATATAGTTTTGTTTGTTTTTGAGATAATTTCATGTATTCCAAGCTGCCCTCAAACTCCATATCTAGCTGGGCTGTCATTGAACTTTTGTGTCTGTATGTGGTGTATGTACCCACTTTTGGTTGTGCATGTATTTACACATATGTGTTTGTGTGTAATAGAAGCCAGAGATTGACTTCAGGTGACTTCCTTATTTCTTGATTGCTGAACCTCGTGTGTGTGTGTGTGTGTGTGTGTGTGTGTGTGTGTGTGTGTGTGGTATATATACACATGTATATGTGGATGTGAGCATCCACAGATCCTAGAAGAGGATGTTGGATGTCCTGCTTTATCATTTCCACCCTAAAGTAAGGTTTCTCATTGAACCTGGAGCTAGGTTGGCAGCTAGCAAGTTCTTGCAATCTTCTGTCTCCACCCTGATAGTGTTGGGGTTACAGGTGCACACATAACCTCACTTGGCTCAGGTACCATTGCTTGTTCAGCTGACAGTTTCCCCACTGAGCCATCTCTCCATTCACATAGTTAAAAAAAATGGAGGAGGATGCTTGCTTTAAACCTTATGTAGCCAAAAGAAAGACATCTTCCTTCTTTCATCTCCAAAGTGGTGAGGTTACAGTGTTTTCCCCACCTTGTTTTGTTTATGCTGCGCTGAATATTAAACACGGGCTCTGTGCAAGCTAGGCAAGCACTCTACCAACTGAGGTAGAGCCCAACCGGCATGAATTCTTTTTGGATATTATCAAGGAACTCCATAACAGAGGTTAAAGTCTTCTTTTTCTCTTTCTCTTCCTTCTTTTTTCTTCTTAAAACTGGATCTTTTTGTTGTTTTTTTTTGTTTTTGTTTTTCGAGACAGGGTTTCCCTGTAACTTTGAAGCCTGTCCTGGAACTAGCTTGTAGACTAGGCTGGCCTCGAAGTCATATGCCTCCCTGAGTGCTGGGATTAAAGGCACCACCTGGCCTTGAGACTGGATCTTACTACTTATCCCAGGCTGGCCTCTTGCACAGCATAGTTGGAAGTGCTGAATGCTGCCAGTGTCTCTTTTTAAAACCATTTTTGGCTATTTATGTCCTAGGCATGTGTGTTGCCCCAGGAATTGAACCGAGGGCTTCATTTATGCCTGGTAAGAACACTGTACAAGTTGAACTTTACTCTCAGCCTGCTGTGAGGGTGTTGGTGGTTCTTACCAAGAGGTGCTCATGCATCTCCTAGTTTATAGAAGTATAGAAATAACAAGTCTTAGATGAGTCTTTGGCTCAGAGTGTTCACGGGAACAGTGAGTGTGGAGAATAGGCAATCCAAGATATAAGGAGGGCAGATGAGGACAAGGCTGACACCAGACCTATAAATACCTTAAGGTCTCATTTAGTGCTTTGAAATAGTAATTAGGTCACTTTTATTGTCTTCTCCAACTTATTTATTGGTTGGCTATGAAGACAAGACAGAACTTTTGGAGAGAATGCTACTGTCTCTAACTCACAGAGACCTGATAGTGGGCTAGCAGCTCAGTCGGCAGAGTGCTTGCCTGGCATCACAAGGTCATGGGTTCAATCTCAGAGACTAGGTGCACGCTTTTAATCCCAGCACTCAAAGTGGAGGCAGGAGGATTAGGTTCAGAGTCATTTTCTGCTATGTAGCAAATTCAAAATCAGCTGGAATACATTAGACCCCTATCTAAAAAGTGCAGATTCTGGTCAGCTTTGTCTCTTTTTTGTTTGTTTTATTTTTTGTTTATCGAAACAGTGTCTTATTGTATACTCCAGACTATCCTATAACTCAGCTGGCCACAGCTTCCCAAGTGCTGGGATTACAGGTTTGCCCTACCATGCATAGCTCCATTCTGCCTGTGTTATAGATTTATGTTCTGTTGTAGTGAGCTGACTAGGTTTAAAGTCTGAGTATTAAGACTATGCTAGAGATAATATCCAGCTTCCTAAGCAAGAAGGTGGAACTCTAAGCAGTGAGAGAACCTGACTTTCCCATAGCACCTTACTGATAGACTCACCACATGGGCAGGGAGCTGGTGGCCAAGCAGTTATTGTTCCCCTCACCATATATCGCCAGTAGGCTGCCAAGAGTTAGACTCGAAGTCCTAGAACTTTTTCTTTAAAATTAAAACATTTATTTCTATGTGTGTGTCTTTGTGTGTGGATATGTGCATATGAGCGCAGGAGCCCTCAGAAACAACAGGGGTCATCAGATTTCCCTGGAGTTAGAATCACAGGTGTCGTGAGCCACTGCTCATGGGTACTTGGGGCTGAACTTGGGTCCTCGGCAAAAGCAGTATGTGCTCTCACCTGCTGATCCACATCTCTAGCCCCTGCTAGATTTTTTAAAAGGTTTGTTTGTTTGTTTGTTTATTTATTTATTTATTGATTGATTTAGTTAGTTACAGTATTCTGCCTGCAGGCCAGAAGAGGGCATCAGATCTTATTAGAGATGGTTGTGAGCCACCATGTAGATGCTGGGAGTTGAACTCAGGACCTCTGGAGAGCAGCAATATTTTCTCTTTTGGGGGAGAGGGTAGGGGTCTTCTTGTTTTCTTTTCTAAAATAAGAAAGTTGACCAAATGTTCCCTAAAATACCTTAAAGCTGAAAGATCCTTTTTCTTTTTCTTTTCTTTTTTCTCCTCCACCTCTCCTCCCCCCCCCCCCCCCCCCCCCCCCCCCCCCCCCCCTCCCTCCCTCCCTCCCTCCCTCCCTCCCTCCNTTTTTCTCCCCCCCCCCCCCCCCCCCCCCCCCCCCCACCCGAAGACAGGGTTTCTCTGTAGCTTTGGAGCCTGTCCTGAAATTTACTTGGTTGATCAGGCTAGTCTCGAACTCTTGGAGATCCTCCTGTCTCTGCTTCCCGAGTGCTGGGATTAAAGGCATGTACCACCAACACCCAGCTAAACTGAAAGATTCTTAGGACCTTTTGTCCATACAACTTTTGAAATATTTTCATGAGGATTTATTCCATATGAGTGTCATTATAGTATAATGAAATTTTTTATGTTGAAATATTACAGAATATAATTTAAAGGAGAGATTATGTACAGTCTGTGCTTCTGTGCATTTGGAGGCAGCCTAAAGCCCACAGTTTGCTTTTGTGTTTCTGTTGTGCATGTTTAGCATCCTGAATTAGAAAATCCAAAATAAAAAGATGCTATGAAATCCAAAAATCTTTGAGCAATGACATGCCCCAAATAGAAAGTATACACCTGACTTCATATGATAGGTTGCAGTAAAAATACACAAAGTATTATAGTATTGAATATATTGTATAAAATTATCTGCAGCATATATATTTTATATAACATATATATTAGAACACAACCAAATTTTGTGTTTAGATTTGTGTCCTATCCCCAACATATCTTATTATGTTAATACAAATATTCTAAAATCTGAAAAATTGAAACATTTCTAGTCTCAAGTATTTTGAATAAAAGATAATATATAAGAACATTGTTTCAAAATATGGTTTTGGTTATTCTCAATAAACTAATGTAAACTAATATACTGCTATTAAAAGGAATAAAAACATAGCATATACCAAACAGAATGCATCTGTAGTCTGGCCCAGTTTTTTTTTTTTAGCTGATTTTTAGTCTATGTTCTGTAGTCTGTTCTAGTTAGCTTGACTTACAGAAGAAGAATAAGGCCAGAGAGATCGTGGTTTGAGCAAGATTACACAGTCCATTAGCTGAGAAAGCTAGAACTTGGGTCTGCTGATTTTTTTTTTTTTTTTTGTTCATTGTTGATGCTTCTGAGAAAATTACCCATCTGACCGAAATGAGAAATGGAGGTTTGGAGACTGGAGAGATAATTCATAGTTAAGTGCACTTACTGTTCTTACAGAGGACATGAGTACCATTCCCAGCATTCACATTGGTGGCTAATTATCATTGGTAACTCTACTTCCAGAGAATCTGACACCCCTTCTGGCCTTCATGGGTACCAAGCATGCATGTAGTGTACCTCGATACATATAAACAAAACAGTCATGCACATAAAATAAAACAGGGGTTTGTTTTTTGAAAGAAAATATGGGTCTGGTTTTACTTGGTAGTTTTGTTTTCTTAATTAGGTATTTTATACTTTGTTGTTTGTTTGTTTGGTTCTAGGGATTAAACCCAGGGTCTTGTGTATGTTACGTTCATGCTGTAGTACTGAGCTATACACCTAGCCCATCCGACCATAGCTATTTACTTTTAGAACACTGGCTAGAAGTCTGACTTTTCTCCTTTTTTTGTAAGGTGATGGGATAAGACATTCAGTTTTAAAGCCTAGTAGAAATCCTAGCCTAGGGATGGTTTTATTTTTTCAGATGACAACAAGTTGTAGAGCCTGGGTAAGTTATAAGCATAAAAGTTAGGCTAAGGAAAAATTGGTGTGTGTATGTGTGTGCACATGTAGATAAATGGAGGTGGGATGAGAGCAAACAAACGTGCATGTATATGGAGGCCAGAGAGAAGCCACAGCTGTTTTTCAGGCAGTCCATCTTGTTTTTTCAGATAGGGTCTCTTACTAGCCTGAAATTGATCAAATAGCCTAAGCAAGTCCCTAGGGATTCACCTGTCTGTGCCTCATCAGGCTTGGGGTTACAGACATATGCACATCTCTAGCTTTCTTTACATGGGTTCTGGGGATCAATCAAAGTCCTCATGTTTGCTAAGCAAGTGCTTTGCTGACTGACCTATCTTCTTAGGCCTTCTCTCCACCCCCTACTTTGTGTGTGTGTGTGTTTATGTTGGTCTGTATCTATGATTGCAAGTGTCCATGGAGGAAGGAGGTCGTTTAATCCCTTAGAGCTAGTTACAAGCAGTTGTACATCACCTGATGTGGATGCTAGGCATTAAACTCAGGTACTCGGCCAGCAGGATGTCCTGCTCCCCTGCCTCTCCCAGACATGGTTTCTCTGTGTAGCCTGGCTATCCTGGAACTCACTCTCTAGACCAGGCTGTCCTTGAACTCGGAGATTCACCAGCCTCTGTGCTAGAGTTAAAGGTGTGTGCCATACATACCGAACTCTGTGTTCTTAATTGCTGAGTTATCTCCTCAGCTCTTTTCACCTTATTTTTTGAAACAGGGTTTCTACTGAACTTGTAGTTCACTCATTGGGCTCAACTGTCTACCTACTGAACCCCAGGGTTTCAGGGTTCTGCCTGTTTCTAACTAGCACTAGGTTAGAGACATGCAGCACTATACCTATATCTTACACTGGTACTGGGATCCAAACTCAAGTTCTCATCTTGCATGGCAAGCATGTTACTAACTGAGCCATTCCCTTGATAGAACCTTTGTAAGGTGCTCTACTATAAAGCCATGACTAGGTTCTGCTTCCTGGGCAAGTTAGAAAACATGATCTGAGCAGTTTTATTTTATTTGCCTCAATTTAAAAACCTAATATGTTGGTTTTGTGTTAATACTCCAAAGAAGTCAGTAAAGGAGGAAATACTCATTTGACTCATCATTTCAAAGGTTTCAGGCCATGATGACTTGGCTCTTGTGTTTCTGAGCCTACTAACGTAAAGCATCATGGTGGATAGGGTGCAGAGAAAGTGTGGAGGAGCCCGAGGACAAGATGCCCCACCTTTCAAGGCACTCTCCAGTGACTTACTTCATCTAACCTGGCCCCACCTCCTAAACAGGTCAGGCAGCTATGAATTCATTAGTGGACTAATCCATTGATAAGGTTAGCACCTTCATGATCCAGTCACCTCTCATTAACACTGCCCGCTGAGGATCAAGTCTTGGTCACACATGGGTGTTTGGGGATATTCCAGAGCCAAACTGTAATGCCTACTAAACTAGACTCGGCCATCATGGAGCTAGTTCTGTTCTGACATAGGTTCACATAGAAAACATCATTTGAAGCAAGATTTATTGAAAGCACCAGAAGAAAGTAGACTGTCTTGCAGATAAATTTGAATTCTACGATTCCAGTCTCTTTTTTTTTTTCTTGTTCTCTTCCTCCTAAATATTCATGTATTTTCCTATTTAGATCAAAAGGTTGTCAAAGGGAAAGAAATGACCTTTTAAAATTCCTTTATGTGGAGAGTTTGAAGTTATTTTGGAACTTTATAAGCTTTTAGAACCATAATCTGTTTCCCTAAAGAGTCCTCTAATTTTTTTTAAGCTAAGCAGTGGTGATGCCTTTGATCCTAGCACTTGGGAGGCAGAGGCAGGCGGATTTCTGAGTTTGAGGCCAGACTAGTTTATAGAGCAAGTTCTAGGTAGCCAGAGTTAAACAGTTAAACCCTGTATCAAAAAACAAAACAAACAATAAAGCACCCCCTAATTTTTTGTTTTGTTTGCTTTTTGAAACAGAGTCTTGCTTTATAACTCCAGATTTCCTTCCTGTAATTTACTCTGTGGTCTAGGTTGGCCTTAAACTCAATCATCCTACCTCAGCCTCTTGAGTTCTAGAATTACAGGCATGTACTCATAGATGGCTGTAAGAACAACAGGATTTGTAAACAAATTAAGTAACACAAATAGTTACTCAATAATGAACACAAAAGTTCATATATATATGTCTATATATATGTATATCTTATTTGTATATATACACTTAATTTTATGTAATCACATGTAAACATAATTTTAATGTGTTTTTTTCTATAAGGTATCTAGATTATTAAGACAAATACCATCTTAAAATTGAGTAGGGCTAAAGAGATGGATGGCTCAGCATTTATGAGCATTTGTTTCTCTTCTGGAGGATTTGAGTTTGATTCTTAGCATCCTCACTGGACAGCTCACAACTGCCTATAATTCCAATTCCAGGGTATCTGACACCTTCTTCTAGCCTCCATAGTACCTGTACACATGTGGTATATCATCACATAGAAACAAATTTAAAAAAAAATATTTACTTAGGTACCTGAAATCAAAGAGTTAAAAACCAGTAGTTCTAAAAAAAAAATATTCTAAGAGCTGGAAAGATAGCTCAGTGTTTGATGCCACCTTTGCAAAAATAGCTTTGCATTGCCTGGTCTTCCAGGGGACCACTATTTGACTTCTAGCACCCACATAGTAGCTCAAATTCATCTGTAATTCCAATTCCAGAAGATCAGACACTTACTTTTCACCTCTGTGTGCACTGTATACATGTGGTGCTCAGATAGACATGCAGGCAAAACATTCATACACATAAAATAAACATAAATAAAAGCTACAATTTTAAATATTTCTAGGCTTAGTGTGATAACGTATGCCTGTAATCCTGTGACTTGCAAGATAAGAGGCAGGGGAATTATGAGTTGAAGCCCAGTTTGGACTATATTAGGAGACGCTGTCTCAAAATAGAAAGTTAAAGCTATTATCTAAAATTAATCATGAGTTTATCTCTATATATTATTTAAAGATCTAGCTACACATGTTGGCATCACATTGTATAATAGCATCAAATCTCTTTTTAATAGAAGGTCTTTTATACTCTTGGCAGAGTTCAGGCCATCTAATAATTTAGTAAGTACTGACCTATATTTTTAGTAGGCATTTCATTTCGCAAGATTTTATCGGTCTTATGCAATAGGGATTGTAATATTATGTGTTAGGCACTTTGCATATATAATCTCATTTAATCTTTTCAGAAATATTTCAAAGACTGGCAAGATGGCTTAACTGGTAAAAATGACCAGCAACATTGTGATATAGTCAGCACGTGGCCTAGCAAATGATTTCATTGTTTGCTCCCACCTGTCCACCAGAACTTTCTTAACTTCGACCTCCAGACACAGAAGTGAAACCTCATATGATTCTTTCTTATGATGGGGTTCTCCATAAACTCCGATATTTATGTACTAACTCAAATTTAACCTTGGTCTTTCAGAGGTCCTGAGTTCAATTCCCAACAACCACATGGTAGCTCACAACCGTCTATAATGAGATCTGGCACCCTCTTCTGGCATGCAGGCAGAACACTGTATACATAATAAATAAATAAAACTTAAAAAAAATAATGTAAGTAGAATAGTGTCAGCCAAGTAGGTAATATTTTAAGTATTTTTGACATTATTATTAAAATATATTAAATGTAGTGACATCATTGAAAGGAAGCAGGAGTAATTCTTTCAACCATCTATCTGCATGAATATAGTCAGTAAACAGAAACACTAGGAAGCATGAGTCAGATGGAGTGTTCTCGATGACTTGGTAAGGGCCTTGAGGTCTGGAAGGTAAAAGAAGGTTAGGGTTACTCTTTCTGGAATGTCTTGACAGTTGCCTTCTTTGTTGGTTGTGTATTATTCCACAAAAAAATAGTTTTGGTTTCAGAAGCTTCAGTTCCTTTCACTGGCTTCAGAATAGCCTGCAATTTGAATTGATCAAATTGATTAAAGAAGGAGCTGGAAGTGTTTCTTATACTTGGAAGATGGTAACTGGTCTGTGGAACAGCTGTGGCTCTGAAAGCCATTTCTTCCTGCTAGCCAAAGCCTTTGCATTAGACGGTGACAACAGTAGGACAAGTATTATTTCAAGACTTTTTTAAGGCTGAGGTCATTGTGGCATTATAGTTATACCACTATATATACATGTATACACATATATGTATGTATGTATATATAGTTATAATAGAAAAAAGGCTATAAGGTAAATTTTTATTGTGTGTGTACGTGTGTGTGTGTGTGTGTGTTTGTTTAGTTTGTTTTTTCGAGGCAGAGTTTCTCTGTAGTTTTGGAGCCTGTCCTGGAACTAGCTCTTATAGGCCTGTCTGACCTTGAACAGCATCCCATCAGCAGGGAGGTGAAGCCAGAGCCGGTGCCCCCTCCAAAACTGTGAAATACTAGGAAGCCCTGAAGTCCTGTGCACTGGTCAGACAGTTTGCGGATCCGGTCCAGCACTGGGTCGATAATTTCCTTGCCAATGGTGTAGTGACCACGGGCATATTTGTTGGCCGCATCTTCTTTCCCAGTGATAAGCTGCTCTGGATGGAAGAGCTGGCGGTATGAGCCATTTCGGATCTCATCAATCACAGTCTGCTCCAGATCCACAAAGACTGCCCGAGGCACATGCTTTCTGGCTCCAGTTTCACAGAAGAAGGTGGTGAAGGAATCGTCCCCTCCACCAATGGTCTTATCGCTGGGCATCTGCCCATCAGGCTGAATCCCATGCTCCAGACAGTAGAGCTCCCATCTGGACACCTGCCTGCCCCACATGGACGGAAATGCACTCACGCATGATGAGTCTGGGTTGTGTGTCTCACGTAGAGTCGGGGTCACGGGTCTCGGTGAGATCTCTTGTCTGTGCTCTTGATTGTTTTGAAGAACACTGCCCTTTGCTATGAGAAGACACTGCCAAAGTAACTGTCCTTACATTTGACTGATTTTGGCTTTTTCTTTTGGATAACTTTATAGTTGAATTAATAATTTTATAACATTATTTCTAAATAAATTCCATCTTTGAAAGTTTTTTTCATTTTATTATTTTGTGTGTGTGGGTGCTTTATCTTCATGTATGTCTGTGGATCATGTGTGTGTGTGTCTTCAAAAGTCAGAGCACAGTGTTGGATCCTCTGAAACTGGAGATACAGATGGTTGTGAGCCGCCATGTGGGCGCTGGGAGTTGAACCTGGATTCTCCAGAAAAGCAACCAGTGCTCTTAACTGCTGAGCCATCACTCCAGCCCCAAACTGTATCTTGACAACTGTTTATATAGAAAGTCCAGGGAAGCCAAACATGGTGGTGCATGCCGGTAATACCTTTCTCTTGCATATGAATGTCTAGTTGCCCCTCAATCTTTATTGAAAGGACAACTCTTTTCTCATTGAATAGTCTTAGTACCCTTTTAAGAATCAATTGACCATAATGACCCTAGGTGTAAAAGTGCTTTACTTGCGTGTTTATTGAGACATGGCCTCATTATGTAGCCCAGGCTGGCCTGCAATCTTCCTGCCTCAACCTCCGAAATGTAGGGATCATAGAATGATCTACATGCCTGGCTGAAAAATCTTTTGTTTCTTTGCTTGTTTGACATAGGGTCTCAAAGCTGATCTCAAACTCACTATTTTATTTAGCCAAGGATGACTTTGAACTTTCTAGCCTCCTGCCTTGACCTGCAGGGGGATTACAGAAGTGCTCTCATACCTGGCTTTCTGGTTAGAAAATCTTCATGACTCTCTACTGCTGTAGCTACCTAAACAACAATTCATAGTGTTTCCATATGGGTGCTGCTGTGCCTGCATAAGAAGATGCTAAGGGTAAAAGTGTCCTTAAGTTTCCTCTTAACATATACCTTGGCAGCTCACAGCATGCAGCATCTCAGATCCCCAGCTATTAGATAGTTGATGATTTTAAAACCTATGTCACTGAACTCTGTACTCAGTATTTTAAATCTATCCGCATTTTTTTTTTTGTGATAGCATTTTTTTTTTTTTGAGACAGGGTTTTTCCGTGGTTTTGGAGCCTGTCCTGGAACTAGCTCTTGTAGACCAGGCTGGTCTTGAACTCACAAAGATCCCCCTGCCTCTGCCTCCCAAGTGCTGGGATTAAAGGCGTGCGCCACCACTGCCCGGCTTGTGATAGCATTTTTATGGTACCTGGCATGAAACCTAGGGCCCCATGCATGTTAAGAGAAGCTACTAAACCCTATCCCAGCCTTAGGATACCTTTTCATATACAAAGTAAATACTCTTGGTGTTCAGTCTTTTTCAAAAATTTCCATAACTATTCCTGAATGTTTTCTGTTCACTGTTATCTAATTCTTAAATAAGTTTATAAGTTTGGATTTTTTCTTTCTTTTATGTTACAGATGTAGAAACTGCTTTAAAAAGTTTATTTCCTATGATCACATTAGAACTAAGATTTGGATCTAGGTTTCTGACTTCTAATCACTGCCTTTCAGGAATATA
This sequence comes from Alexandromys fortis, assembly GCF_014885135.2. NCBI lineage: Eukaryota > Metazoa > Chordata > Mammalia > Rodentia > Cricetidae > Alexandromys > Alexandromys fortis. Next base: position 13,639,028 of record NW_026067893.1, on the reverse strand, counting down.
TAATGAGCTCTCACCTGCATATATGATTGATTTCTAAGAGAAATAAACTACGGGGCTAGAGAGATGGCTCAGGGGTTAAGAACAGTCTTCACTTCCAGGGGACCTGAATTCAATTCCCAGCATCCATATAGTAGATTATAACTGTCTCTAACTCCAGTTCTAGGGCGATTTGGTGCCTTCCATGGACACCAGTCAAAACACCCATACACATAAACTAAAGAATAATTTTTGAAAAAGTTAAACTAAAGCTGATCATAATGGTACATGTCCTTAGATAAAGCACAGGGAGGCGGAGGCAGAAGATTCTCTGAGTCCAAGACCAGCCTGATCTATAGAGCTGTTCCAGGACAGCCAGGGCTACACAGAGAAACTCTCTCTTGAAAATAAGTAAGTAAGTAAATAAATAAATGAAATACAACTAATAGCCTCACAGTCAGTCATTATCATCATATGGAAAGTCTTGAAGACAAAAATCATAGCATCGTAAAAAATTAAAATTATAGTTCTGCATGGTAGCACACACCTGTAATCCCAGCACTAGGGAGGCCGAAGCAGGAGTGCCTCAAGTTTGATGTCAGACTGCATTACATAATGAATTACATGCCAGGGCTACTATGTGAGATCCTATCTAAAAACAAGAAATAAAACAAAACATAAAAAAAAAAACCAAAATCCTGAACAAGCTAAAGTTATAGCATGTTAAGACCTTGACTACTGCTAGGTATTGTGGCACAAACCTTTAATCCCAGCACTCAAAAACAGAGTTCAAGGCCAGCCTGGTCTACAGAGTGAGTTCCAGGGCAACACAGAAACCCTCTTTTGAAACCGTCCCCCTAATAATAATAATAATTTTTTTTAAAAAGTTGATAATAATTTCCTAGGACAAAAACACTGACAGCACATATGTCTGATAATAAACAGAAATTCTACATAGCCTCTGAGGAAAATCCGTTTCCACCTTTCAAATAATTTATAGTTTAATGTCAGCTAAACTTAGTAACATCTCCCATTTGTTCATGGCAAGGAGATTCTTGGCTAGCTTTGCGTGGTCATTATAGGCCTTCTCATAGACTCTTGAAATATGATGTGGCCATCAAAATGTCAGCACTTACCTGCTGTCCACGCTTCAGAGACATGGTCCAGTTTGCAGGTCAGTGACTTAGTAAAAGAAGAAACAAGACCAGCTTTATATCTAATTCAAGAATGTATGCCTGGGGGGCTGGAGAGATGGCTTTGGGGTTAAGAATACTGGTTGCTCTTTCAGAGGACCTGGGTTCAATTCTCAGCATCCACATGACAGATGAAAACCATCTGAAACTCTAGTTTCATGGGATTCAACACCCTTTTCTGATCTCCAAGGACACCAGGTACAAATTTGGTCCACATACATGCATGTAAGCAAAATACCCACAAATAATTAAATCTAAAACAAAAATCAAACAAACAAAAACTCGGGCTGCTGAGACGGCTCAGCAAATAAAAGTGCTTGCCACTAAGTTTGGTGGCCTGAGTCTGATCCCTGGAATCCACATGATGGAAGGAGAAAGCTCTGATCTCCACACTCATGCCATGATAGCTAATCCATCCCCACCCCCACCACATAAATAATTTAAAAATTAAAATTTGTGACAAATATGATATGGAATTATAATATTTTAAGATATAGGAGTCCCGTATTTTTTGATTCTCTGAAAAGTTCATGTTTTTAAATTATATGATGCAGGGGATCCACTCAAGCCAAGAGCTTTACTAGGCAGATCTTCTACCACCACATACTTTCAGGTCAAATATTTTTAAGGTAAAATGAAAGTTTCTAGCTAGAACTAGAGTCATACGTAGGCAGTCAAGGGATTTGTTTGCTTTAGTTTATTTATTTATTTATTTTTATTTTTATTTTGTTTTTTTTTCGAGACAGGGTTTCTCTGTGGCTTTGGAGCCTGTCCTGGAACTAGCTCTGT